>NC_080689.1:12500-612500 GCF_030445035.2 Dasypus novemcinctus | reverse complement strand
TCCTTCCCTCCACAACACAGTGGCCTGGTTTATAGCGCCAGGAAAGGCGAGTGGAAGAATCTGCTCTTGGGAACCCGACCAGGCTAAGAGGAAAGACCTAAAGATACTGATACTGAGGGTTTCCAACCAGTTCCCTCAGCCAGATTACAGCTGGGTCAGGTGACGCCTCTTCCATGGGTCTGAGTTTTTGATAGGCTTTTTCAAGCTCACTTTTAAATATAGGTAAATAACCCATTTTCACCTGTACCTGAGTAAAGCCCTTAATGAATAATAAAGAATGAAATGACACCAATAAAAAAGAGAGAAAGAAAAGTAAAGCTTTGGAGAAGAAACAGATAATGCAGGAAGAAGAAAACTTAAAAAACAAACACCTATTGTTAATATTTTAAGAGATGAAAGATACTGCAACCAAGAAATAACAGACTATATGTAAAAAAAATTAAAACAGGACTCTTGGAAATAAAAAAAATATGACAAATGAAAAACTCAAAAACTCAATAGAAAAGTTAGAAGACACATTGTAGGAAACCCTTTAGCAAAAGACAGACAGAAAATAGAAGATAAAAAGAAAATTAGAGAATAAGTCCAACAGGCCCACTGTCAAAATAATGGAATTCCAGAGAGAGAAACTGCAGGGAAGGAAATCACCAATGCTGGCCCTAAGAAAACATTCCAGAACTGAACAGGCCACAAGGTAAGAGGAAGCCAGACCATGCCACAGTACATCTTAGCAAAAGGTCAGGGTAGCTGGGGTGGGGGGATGGGGAATCCTTCAGGTTACCCTAGAGAAAAAAACCAACCAAACACAAGGGTCAATAATTAGAATGACTTCAGACTTTCCCATATTGGAGCCATGTACTAAAATTCTGAGAAATGGTTTCTAACCTAGAATTCTTTACCTAGCCAAGCTACCAATTTTACCTCCCAAGTGCAAATCTATGAAGCTACTAGAGGATGTACTCTGCCAAAATGAGGGAATAAACCAAGAAGGAGGAAGACAGCCTCTGGGCAGTGGGACATGCCCGGGTCAGGAGGGCTATAAATGGAATCTGAGGGTGATGGTGCAACGGTATCCAAGGATGGCAACCGGCAAAGAACACAAGACGACTCTGGGGGGGCAGGTCTCCAAGAAAAAGAATTCAACAGAGTAGCTGATGTTTTGAAAGTATTGAGAAATTTCGATAATTAGAGAATTACTTATATGATAAGGACTCAGAAAATTAAGCAAAAGAATAACCAGAAAAGAAGTAATTTCGGGAGAAGTAGATAGTTGTGCACAAAAGGCCAAGCAATCACAGCATGTCGCACACGCCCTCCCCCAGCAGTCATGTGTGTCCACACACGTGTAGAAGCCCACAGGTCGTGTCTAAACCTGAAAGCAGGATAAGCACGTGATCTGAAGCTACGGAGGCCAATATCAAAGCAAGTTTGCTCTGGCATGTGGCACGTGGGAGGCAGAGGACTGATATTTTTTCGTATAAACCTAAATGAACTATTTGATTTTGAAAAACCATGGAAAAAGGTACTATAGAATATGTAATGACATAGAAAGTTATTTAAGTGAAAAGAGTCATAAATCTATTTGATAGTTTTTGTAGTAAAACATTATACAGAGACTTTTTAGAATCATCGGTTATTTCATGTGATGGCTTGGATGACTTGTGGATATTGATGTGATGGGTTTAAAATATTTTTAGGTTCTTTATGGTAAAGTATGATTTTATAAGTACTGCATATTGATGGTATGCTATAACTATATTATTATATTCCATAAGTTCATATTTCTACAATAATGCTGAGATACACTCAGTGGACTAAGAAAACTGATTCTATAATGGTTTATTTGTAACCCTGTTTTCTACGTAATTTTTTTTTTTTAAGTTTGACAAAATTGGATTTATTACTCCATTCAGCAAGAGAACAAGTACTCCATGGAACCTTGGGGTGTTTGATTAAGAAGGTGTGAGAAGGGCCTTATACTAGGATTTGCATTTCTAATTGATTTGCGGTAGGTTAATGGAAGCATAGGCTTGCTCAGATTATGTGCTTCCAGAAAGCAGAAATAATTCTACAGTTGTCACGTTAATAAATCTTACCTTGTGGGAAGTCAGACTAGTGCAAAGCCATGGCAGCAACTGGTATAGAAACAGCAGTCACTTCCAGAGACTGGGACAATGTTCCCACTTTGCCCATGGCCACACATGATCAGATGCACTTTTGTGTGCCTTGGTCCACCATGGTCATTTAGTGGCCTTGTCTGATGTTGGTTTTCTGTGAACTGTCTGTGTTCTCTAGCAGAACACCAGGACTGAGCTGAGGCTCCCAGCTCCCAAGGAGAAGGGCTGCTTCTCTTCTTCTCACACATTTTGAGGAGAAGTGAGGGCAGGAGGTGAGCTGGAGAATTGCATCTGGAGGTTGGGCACTGCAGGACATCTGCTCCAAATTCTGGGTCTCGCCACAGGGGCTGGCTCTCCTGAGAACAACTTTCTCAAGGGTTTACAGTTCATCTTCATCAAACGTTTGTTCCAGCTTTTTTGAGACCTGAGAACATTTTTTTTCCCTCCAGGAGGGCACACCTTCTTCTCTATTTCCCAGACCTTCTTTTCTAGGTCTGTTTTAATATTAGAGGTTTTAGCTCTTTTGAGACCTTCTCACTGATTCTTTTTTATTTTTTCAATTTCTCTCCCCTTCCCCACCCCCCAATTGTCTGCTCTCTGTGTCCATTCACTGTGTGTTCTTCTGTGTCTACCTGTATTCTTGTCAGGGGCACTGGGAATATGTGTCCTTTTGTTGCGTCATCTTGCTGTGTCAGCTCTCCGTGTGTGCGGTGCCACCCTGGGCAGGCTGCACTTTTTTGGCACTGGGCAGTTCTCCTTACGGGGTGCACTCCTTGTGCATGGGCCTCCTCTACGTGGGGTGCACCCCTGCATGGCACGGCACTCCTTGTGTGCATCAACACTGTGCATGGGCCAGCTCACCACACGGGTCAGGAGGCCCTAGGTTTGAACCTTGGACCTCCCATGTGGTAGGCAGACGCTCTATCCATTGAGCCAAGTCTGCGTCCCTCACTGATTCTTCTTTCAAGTTCCAGACATGCTCTCAGTTGACCTGTCATCCAATCCATGGTGTGAGGATCTGATGTGCTCACTGGCTGAGTGGCCTGTTTTTGCATTCATCCATTCATCACACCTTTCATTGTCTATTTCTAGTAAACAGTGTGGTGTAGTCCTTTGTCATATCATCTTTGGCTCCTTTCTCCAAGATGGGCATCTGGAGGTGTGCCATGGCTTCTGCTTTACTTGTTCAAACAGAACAAAATCCTGCCCATAGGTCACTTCTTCCTTTCTCCTTCAAATCATGAGACCCTCTTGTCCCTGAATGTACTAGTCAGCCAAGGGTGCTGATGCAAGGACCCAGAACTCTGTTGGCTTTTATAAAGGGTGTTTATTTGGGGTAGAAGCTTACAGTTCCAGGCCCTAAAGAGTCCAACTCAAGGTACTATAAGAGGTACTTTCTCACCCAGTCTGTTGCCATGTGTTGAAGCAAGATGGTGGGCCACGTCTGTGAGGGTTCAGCCTTCTTCCTTCCTCTTAAAGCTCCAGGGACCCAGCTTCTTCTGATCTCAGCTGTAGGCTGGCATAGAGCTTGTCTCTCTCCCTAGAGCTCGTTTCTTTCTGGGCTCAACTGCTCTGCTCTCTTCACAAGGTCAGCTGTAGACTATCAGGCTCATCTCTCTTCCCAGGGCCATGCCTATGGAGTACTTACTCTCCCTGTGTATCTGCTTCTGTGTGGAATGCCATGGTGGTATATAGAACATTTGGTAAGTCCATGGATTGTAGTTTTGGAAGAAGCATTGCATGTAGGGAATGCAAACCCATACCAGAGTATGTGTCTATTCCAGTTAAAACAAATCACTGCCCCTTCCATGGTGGAAGTGGTCCAGTGTAGTCAACCTGCCACCAGGTAGCAGGCTGGTCACCTCGAGGAACGGTGCCGTATCGGGGGCTGAGTGTGGGTCTCTGCTGCTGGCAGATTAGGCCTCAGCAGTGGCTGTAGCCAAGTCAGCCTTGGTAAGGGGAAGTCCATGTTGCTTAGCCCATGCATAACCCCCATCCCTGCCTCCATGGCCACTTTGTTCATGAGCCCACGGGGCAATGACAGGAGTGGTTGGGGAAAGAGGCTAAGCATCAGCCACAGAGCAGGTCATCTTATCCACTTGATTATTAAAATCTTCCCCTGCTGAAGTCACCCTCTGGTAAGCATTCACATGGGACACAAATGTTTTCATGGTTTTTGCCCACTCAGAAAGGTCTATCCACATACCTCTTCCCCAGATGTCTTTGTCACCAATTTTCCAATCATGTTCTTTCCAAGTCCCTGACCATCCTGCCAAACCACTGGCAACAGCCCATGAATCAGTGTTCAAATGCACCTCTGGCCCTTTCTCCTTCCACACAAAATGAACAACCAGGTGCACTGCTTGAAGTTCAGCACAATGGGAGGATTCGCCCTCACCACTGTCCTTCAGGGATGTCCCATAAAGGGGCTGCAGTGCTGCAGCTGTCCACTTCCAGGTGGTACCCGCATATCATGCAGAGCCATCTGTAAACCAGGCCTGAGTTTTCTGTTCCTCAGTCAACTGATTATAAGGGACTCCCCAAGGGGCCAACGCTGTGGGCTGGGAAGGAGAAGGTAGCGTGGCAGGGGTGGTGACCACGGACATCTGGGCCACTTCCTCACGTGACTTACTTGTGCCTTCAGGACCCGCTCAAGCCCTGTCTCATATACACCACTTCCACTTTATGGTGGAGTGCTGCTGTGCACGCCCAACGTTATGGTTGGTGGGTCAGACAATACCAGCTCATTGTCAACTCAGGCCTCATGGTAATTTGGTGGTCCACAGTTAAACGTTCAGTCTCTACTAAGGCCCAGTAATAGGCCAAAAGCTGTTTCTCAAAAGGAGAGTAGCTGTCTGCAGAGGATGGCAGGGCTTTGTTCCAAGATCCTAAGGGCCTGCGTTGTGATTCTCCTATAGGGGCCTGCCAAAGGCTCCAGACAGCATCTCTATTTGCCACCAAAACTTCCAGCACCATTGGATCTGCTGGATCATATGGCCCAAGTAGTAGTGCAGCTTGCGCAGCAGGCTGGACCTATCACAGAGCCTCCTGCTGTTTCTGGACCATGAATCCTGGCCATGGGAGAAACAGCACCATAGAGTGGATGCTGATTTAGACACACACAGCCTCCTGGAGAACACTGCACCAGCCCTGCAAGGTATTACCACCAATAACTGAGTCTTCAAAAGGCCATCCCACCATTCTATCAATCCAGCTGCTTCAGGATGATGGAACACTGAGAAAAGCCTTTTTCTCCTTCAAGAATAACAAAATAAATGGACATGGGCAGAAATTGGAATAACGACTCCCCATCCCAGGAAACTCTGCATGGAGGGGGCTGACAGGCACACAGGGATATCGGGGAGATGCCCCAAGTAACACTTTAATCCATAATGTTCATAAAAGGCAGACGGCACTTCATATTATGTGTGGAACTTTACATCGCACCATATAACAGCCATACTGCAAACAACAGGAACCCACGTGAAAGAGGATTTTCAAGACGTTGCCACCCAAGACAGATGATACTCACGGTTGCCCCATTTCTAATTGCCTCTTCGTACAGACCAATGACATCAAAGGTGCCTTTTCGTGCCAACAATTTTGCTTTGCAGATCCAGAATTTTGCAAATTTTTCAGCCTCAGGAATACTAGACAATATGGTAAACACTTCATTAGAAAATATACCCTGGAAAAAAGGAAATGCCCAGAGGTAATTATTATCGTCTCATTGTTACTCTCCTGGCAGGTATAAGAAATCAGCCTGGTCATTAATTTTTGAACTTTTTAAGTCTTTACCGAGGTTGAGGTTTATACATAATAAAATATAGTTGTACATTTTAGTTGTACATTTCAATGAGTTTTGGTATTACCAAAGTGTATGGGCTAACTTAGCTTTTTAAAAGCAGAGTTTGAGACTTTGTTAAAAAAGTTCAATTATATGCATTCATAAGAGATCTACCTAAAATTAAAACAGTCTGGAAAGAATTAACAATAAAAGGATGGAAGAAGATTTATCGTACAAATACTAACAGCAACAACAAAAAGCAGGTGTGGCATGATTAAAATCAGACAAAATAGAGATCAAAATAAATCATGAATCTTTATGTACTTAACAACAAACCTTTGAAATATATAAAGTAAAAGTTGACAGAAATACAAAGATAAATTCTCAATCAATAAACACAGCGCCAGTGAGTGAATCTGACACTTTCTTTCAGTAACAGCGGATCAAGTGAACGAACAAATCCCATCAAGCATAACACATTCAGGACACACTCACAGCCACAACGACCTACCTGGAAGCTAACAGGGAGCCAGAAACAACACCACAAAATGACCCATCTGGAAATTACACCCTATTCTAAGACAACTCTTGTGTTAAAGAAGAACTCACAGTGGACATGTTAAAATATCTAGACATGAACAGCAAGGAGGACATATGCCCACTGTTGCGCTCTTGTCCCCAGCTCCAAACACCTGTGGCTCTGCTCTGGGAAGGTGAAGGGACTCCCTGCTTCTGCACTGGCAGCCCAAACACGCCTCCGAGACCCTTGAGAGGCAGGTCTGCTCCAGGCTGAGCTTCTAGCTCTGACACCCCAAGCATTTCCCTGGGCCCTGTGGGTGCTGCTGCCTCAGGCCCCATCTGCTTGGCCAGCCTGAGCCCCTCTACCTCTCTGTGCCCCGGCTGCTGCCCTCTCCCTCCTGCACCTCCACCTGCACCTCTTTGTCTGTGTCAGGGCTCTCAGGACCCAGGGACAAGCATGACCAATGACTGCCAACTCCTGCCCTTGCCCTGACCTGGACAGCTTGGAGAAGGGTGGCTCGTGCTTTCCCTAGAGCTCCCTGCAGGACTCTGCTTGGGTGCTTCCCTTCCCGGGCCCTTCCCAAACAGCTTTCGGGGAACCTCTTCCTGATAGATTCTGTTCATACAAACCCCTGCCTCAGTGTCTGCTTCTAGGGAACCGCCAGAGGAGTGTGCAGCCAACTCCCACGTTACAGTCTTCCTGTGGACCTGCCTGGAAGGCGCCTGCCTTTCTGACTTGACTCTGACAAGCCCTACTCAAATCCAAGGAATAAGACCAGAGAGAAACCCAGAGGCAAATCTCTAGCATTAAATATATGCATAAAAAATTAAGGATGGACACAAATGACCTGCGCTTTCAACTAAAAAAGCTGGAAAAAGAAAAAACATAAAAATAGGTGCAAAGATGAATGTTAAGAGAAAAAATAATAAAAACCAAATGATGGCTTTTTAGAAAATTTATAAATAGAGATATCTTTGGAAAGTCTGGTTTTTAAAAAAGGATGCAAAAACAAATTACTAAAATTGACTCAAGAAGAAACAAGAAAACCTAAATAGATCAATGACGATCGAAGAAATGGAAAAGGTGCACATAAAACTAACCCCCGAAAGAAGCATGGTCCAGAGGATTTTATGGGCAAGTTCTACCAAACAATCAAAGAACAAGCTAATTCTCAAGTTGTACAAACTGTTTTCAGAGTACAGGAAAAAAGGAAAATACATAATTGATTTGACAAAACCAGGATCCTGATACTACGAGAATATAAGTAAAGATAGTCAAGAACATACATAAAAATCTGAAATAAGATAACTGCAGCTCACAAAAAGCAACTATATACTAGTTTCTTAGAGCACCTAGTCTGTATATACATGCATGAAACTATCTGGAAGGTAATTGCAACAGTGGGCACCTCCCAGGATTGTAAGAATGTAAGTGTGTGTAAGTGTATCAGGGATACAGGGACAAATGCTGGTCATTAACCTGCATTGTTAGAGATGCAACCATTAAAAAAGGTTCTAAAAGAGAAAGAAATGAAAACAAAGGAAGTGAAGCTGAATTCTACAAAGGAAAAACAGCGTTTAACCGAAGTTTTCTGTTTTTGTCCATGGTCTTGTCTGATGTTGTCAGCCAGAGGACAGAACAGGGCTTGTTTCCGGCAGGGGCATTAGTAGAGAGGTCTGCTCCGTCTCTTTTTTTTTTTGAGGTGCTGGGGGCTGGGGATTGAACCTGGGACTTTGTGTGTGGGAAGCTGGCACTCAACCACTTGAACCACATCCACTCCATCATTTTTAATTAACGTAGTTTTCCTTGAGGGAATCACCTAAGAATCATACCTTTGCCTTGCATATACTTTATTCTTATCTGAGAATTCAAGTATAATTTAGGCATCACTTATAGCTCCCCAGAGTATTTAGAGCAATCGACTTCACACATGACCTTGCCTCTGACTTCAGCTTCATACTCGAAATGCCCAGGGCTGACTCTCTGGACCTTGACACACGATGAAGGCAAAGTTCTTTTAGGTTCCCCTGGAGCTAGACCGTTGGGGTTAGAACCCCAACTTCCCTGGCCTGTTTCATTTGTGGGGAGAGTGGCAGTCATTAAATTATTTACAAGTAAAGTGCTCACAGCAGTGCCTGACAAGCAAGACCCACCAGGTGCATGCTCTTGATAGTACGGTTTATAGTGAAAGAATCGCTGAGCTCTACTTAGCCATGCGGGGGGCATGTAACCTAGGAGGCACCCTCCTCACTCACCTCCTCGATGAGCTGCAGGCATCCTGTCAGCGTGCTGTGGATCTTACTGGACAGTTCAAGCTGCGCTTTCTTCTCTTCCTCTTCTTGTTGAATGCTCTTCCAGAATGAGCTGTTCATTTTCTCTATTACTTTTCTTTTTGCTTCAAGTTCCATAGGAGGCCGTTTATAGATTTTCCCCTTAGACTTCTGCCATTCTTGCAGCTGTTTCCTGTAAAGCAATCAAAGGGTAGGATGGGGTGGGGGGAGAGACTAATTTTAGTTTTCACAGTCAAGCCTCTAGATTGACTATCACTGAAGACCTTCAGTTTCAGGCAAAGAACACCAAGCAATCTGCAAATGACAAAGCTGGGCTGCCCACCCTTGTGGGCAGGCGCCTGGAGCCCCAGGACTGCAGGGGGCAGCATCTGGGCTCCAAACCCAACTTCTTGCTTGTTCTTCATTCCTTCTTTCTGAAAATTTTCATTTTCCTTGCATGCTACCTGTGACACTGGCTTTCCCGAGCCATCCCCTCTGCCTCTTGGACCACTGACTCAGTACTCCATTTCTTCTACCAGAAGCTTTTTCTCTGCCACTTAACCAGACTCACCAACCAGCACGCTGCCCTCAGAAGGGCCTCGGTGGCTCGCAGCAACCCACTTCACCCATTCCTTAGCCCTCTCCTGACCACGCGCGCTCCTTTCCTAAACTAGATCAACGACGCCAGGGCTCTTTCCTTGAGTAGCTGGCCTGCGGTGGTGCCCGGTTCTAAGCGTGGATCTGCTCCATGTCTGCTGCTGGGGGAGGCACCACGACACGCAGACCCAGGTGTCTGGGCATGGAGGCTCTCCACAGCAACAACCACATACTGACGACGTGTAAATGCACATTTTCAGCCCAGATCCCCCCTGGAACTCCAAACTTCATATAAAACCCTCTGCCTAGTTGGTATCGTCAAGCTGATGTCTAGTTGGTATTGTCAAGCTGATGTCAAGGTACCTAACATTTAATATAATCCAAAGCAAAGCTCTTGATTTTCATCTTCAAATCTATTCCTAAGCAATCTTTCCTACCTTGGTAAAGAGCACCCCAATCCACCCAGCTGTAGGGCCTCAAACTAGGAGTTGCCTTTGAGTAGTTCCTTTCCTTTCCCTACAGCAGACACATCCTGTCCATCTGTCTCTCTCCACTACCACCATTCCTAGTCTGTGTCTCCTTCTGCCCAAATGCTGCAGAAGCCTCCTAATTCTTCTCCTTGCTTCCACCTACACTTTACTAAATTCATTCTTTGGGCAAAAGCCAGGGCGACCTTGAACATGTAAATCAGATCCTGTCACTGCCTGGGACTTCCTCTGACTCTTGGAATAAGACTCAGTGTTTTCCACAGCTGGAAGGCACAGAATAATCTGGCTCCTGCCTGCCTCTCCAACCTCACCCCTGTCTCGTTCCTGTCGGGGCGCCTTGCGCTTTCAGGCGTCAGTCCCCTGCTGAAATGCCACCTCCCCAAAGAGGTGATTCTCTCTCTGTCCTGCCTTGTCTCCAAGAATCATGTGTTCATTTTCTGTCTTGCCCCCTGGGGCGCCAGTTGCAGGAAGGCAGAAACCTTGTCTTGTCTCCCACTGGATGCCCAGAACCTAGCACAGCCTGGCACACAGGTGTTCAGCAACCTACAGCACAACCCAACTTTCAGTGTGTAGTTCTGTGAATTTTCACAAATCTATGAAGTTGTGTAACCATCACTACAATCGAGACACAAAACAGTTCCAGTGCCTTCAAAAATCCGCTCAGCAACTTGGCAGTCACCCCCACCCCCAAACCCCAGCTTCTGTTGGCCTCATTTATCTCCTTGACACTAGAAACACCTGGCATGTGCGTCCTCCCAGTTCCAACCCTCTTCCTGTCTCCTTAGCCGTCCTTCCACTCCCAGGACCTCATGCCGTAGTTTTCTCTCTACACTTGACATGCACCAGACAACTGTGTCCCCGTGTCCCGCTTGCTGCAGGCACCCGAGCCCCGGGGACAACGTCCACTCTCTCCTCTGTACTACTGCACCGTCCAGGACAGCGCACTGCTGCCTGACGTGCGCCCGGGCCTCCCTGTCCCCAGGTAAGGGTCTGTCATGCAGCTTTCTTGCTCCCCAGAGGCTCGTCCTCCTTGTCTCTCATCTTTTCTCAGCCTTATGTCTTGGCTCAGAAGCCACTGCCGCTCCCTCAGACAGCACCTCTGCCAGCCTCCTAAAGAAGCCACCCAGCGCCCCTCAGCTGGACACCCTGAATTGAGTTGTTCACTTTCCGCCTCTTCAGGAGGGCGAGAGCTTGCCAGTGGTGCTCAGGGTTGTATGCTGAGAAACACCCCCCCAACACACACACTCCAGGCTGCGGCATCCGCCATCTAATCTTATCTGCTCCTTTCACCCTTATCAGTGACCTCCTTACTTTCCTTTGGTTTGCCCCCTTACGAGATGTGTCTGTGATCCTCTGGCTCAGTTTCAAGCTTCCCGTTTAATATTAATGCCCTGCAACCTGAGACCCAATTTTACTACCCGACTCTACTGAACTCTGGCTTTGAACCTGCCGCTCCTCCCCTTCCGAGCTTACCTCCCAAAACGCCACCACAGGGCCCAGCAAGGGACCACCGCCTTCCCTCTCCTGGTTGCCGTGATCTCCTCGCTAGCTCCTCCTAACTTGCCGTGTCCTCACCTACTCAGCCCCTGCACGATATTCCTCGAACACGAATTCTATTGTGGCAATTCCATTTTTTACTCACCCATCCTCTGTGCTTCAATTTATTTAAAAATGAGCTATTTCAAGCATGCAGAAAGTCATAGATCTTAACATTCTTTATTTGCTTCAAATCTTTTTTCCCCAGGTTTTAGCGAACAACTACTCAGGTTGTTTGCTATTTATGTCCTATATCCTGACTGAGTATTTCTGACGGTCAATTTGTCTACTCATTTCAAGCTGCAAAAGAATTTGGAATAAAAGCAAAGTACCTTCGATTCTCTGCTGTTGCCTTCTTTTTAATAGCTGGATGCGTTTGGGTCTCATCGGAGACTCTTCTTTTATTTACGGTTGTGACACTAGCCTGAGTTTTGGGAGCTGCCCTGTTCAGAAAATGGCTTTGGGGAACACCCTTTTTTAATCTGGGGTCTAAAGTCTGCGCGTTCTGTTGAAGGCCATTGTTGGCTGTACTCCCCTTGGCTCCGTTTGCTCTAATGCTAGGGGTGCCAACCGGCCAGCGAGGCCTCTGGCTAATGGCTCCTGATTTCTGCAGCACACCTGATGTCCGGGGCCTAAAGCAAGGCTGAGTGGACCTCTGAGCTTGGTTAACGTGTGGATGTGCATCATCATTTCCTCCCTGAAGCAAACTGGGGTGAGTGCTGGGCTTGGTGGGTTTTGCTTTCTGTTCAGGAACAGTACGTGACTGTCCCTCAGTGTCCCTCGGTCTTTCACGGTTACCCCAATTAACCTTCACGTCTTGGCCCTTGGCCACTGGTTTCTGCGATGCCTGAGTCCTACCAAGGCTCTGAACAAAGCTCGAGGGAACTGTTCTTCGGGGCTTTTCTCCTGGTCTTGCAAGATCTGCTCCTCTAGAGAGTTGCTGTGACTTTTCTGGTAGAATCCTGATTTGTGTTTTCCCAGAAAATTGTTTATTAACTCTGTCTTTCAGAATAGCACTATTCATTGAGCTTTTGCCCAAGACTTGTTTAGGAGCCAAACTGCTTTCGGCTGGATTATAAGAGCGAGCCTTTGGCTTACTTACAGTGCTCAGTTCAGGATCGGGCTTCTTCTTAGAGTCTGACAGGGTCTGGGGCAGGTTCTCTTTGTTTATCTCTGTGAGAAGGCTACCCAGGGATTCATTTCCAACACGGATATTGCCCACAGAGCCTATACATTTAGCATTTCCTTGGTCTGCCACCTGCTGCTTGGTAGTTTTTGATTCCTGTACATTAAGTGGCCCGACAAGTTTTCCTGATAGTTCCAGAGTGGATGATCTGTTTTCATGCTGTTGCTGATTACAGCTTGGGTCAGAAGAAACACATCCTGAAGTTAGCCTTTTGCCCAGAAGTTTTGGTGGATCCAACTTTGGCTTCTGGGGCCCTGTGATATGGGCAGGTCTGGGCTGGAGTTTGATGCTGATGGGCCTTGTAGCTTTGACAGGCAAAGCAATATGGTTAGAAACATACTTTTTCGGTTTAATATTCTGAAAATACAAAGAAAAATATTAAAAAAAGCAAATTCATGACAATAGTTTACTGTTTTTAAAATTATAATAAAAAATCTTCTTTATGCCAGAAAAAATTATTTTAGTTAGACTATAATTTAAGAAATTTCAATCCTGAGAAAGTAAAGAAAGGCTCACTCAAAGGTTATTTTCATAATGTGCATGTCTACCAGAAGTATATCAGATCTTTTAGCTTGATAGAATTAAAAAGAGATGCAGTGAACATACAAAAAGTCGTTTAGAACCCGAATTTGCTGCAATGGAACAAATGCTTGCTGAAGGCCCTCTACATCCCAAAGAAGTGTCCTTTTAGGGCTCTGAAGAGATACACACATAATAAGCTTATGTTAGAGTACCTCCCAACAAGTTCCCCCTACTTTGTGCTAGTGCACTAATTTTTTTTTTTAATACTGCCTTTGTAAAGCACCAGGGGAGATGGCCTGCCCACTCCCAGCCCAGGGGTGGACCTACCCTTCCCACACGCATGGGTGGGCCACTCTCTTGGCCCGAGCCCTTCTTGGTCCAGACCTTGGCCTCCTTGGATCTGCCCTTGAAGTCATTCGTCCTTCAGTTTGACCCTTCTCTGTTTCTCTTAGTCTAGGCTGGCAGTGGTTCTGCTCATACAAGTTTTGCAAAGATCTCATCAGCTTTGCATGCAGTTTAAGCAGGTTGTTTTGGATAACAGGACTTTCCACAGATCCTGGGTAACTGTACCCCCAGGCCTGACGCCACTGAAATGGCTGACTGGATTCACGTTCTGGTAACCCCCCGTGGAGCCCTGTCCTCTGGGGACTCGCTTCACAAAAACTCAGGGAAGTCCCTGATGGAGACATTGCTGTCCTTAGTCTCAGAGTATCCTATCTGTATAAGCTCAGAATTTTCCAAACCATCAATTTCTGGTTTCTTTATGCTTAAGAGTTCAGTTCTCAACCTATTCCTTGCTTCTTGCCTTGTACTATAAGCTGCAAGGAGACGCCAGGCTACACCTTCCACACAGCTTGCAAATATCCTCAGCTAAATATCTAAGTTCATCGCTTACACGTTCTGACTTCCACCCAACATCAGAACACATAATCCACTATGATGGTGGGAGGTTTCCACACCCTCTGTCAGAAAATTTGCAAAGTTTCTAGCCATTATTTCTTTAAATATTCTCTCTGCACCTTTCTTACAGACCAATATCTCTCACAAACATAGATATAAAATCCTCAATAAAATATTAGCAAGTAAAATCCAACAATGTATAAAAAGAATTATACATCATGACAAAGGGGTATTTATTCCAGATATACAATCTTGGTTCAACATTGGAAAATCAATTAATAAAATCCATCTCATCAATAGGCTAAAGAAGGAAAATCATATGATCATATCAATAGATGTAGAAAAACATTTGACAAAATTCAATACCTATTCATGATTTAGCAAACTAGGAATAGAGGGGAACTTCCTTAATTTGATAAAGAACATCTACGAAAAAATCTATAGCCAATATCACACTTGATGAGAAACTGCGTGCTTTCTCCTGAAGATCAGGAACAAGACGCAAGACAAGGATGTCCCTTCTCACAACTGATTCAACATAGTACTGGAAGTTCTAGTGAATGTGATAAGATGAGGAAAGGAAAGGAAATAAAAGCTATACAGATTGGGAAGCGAGAAATAAAACTGTCTTTATTCTCAGAAAACATGCTTGTCATTAGTGATTGTCAATTAAAAGCACACCACCATTTATATTATCACCAAATAAAATGAAATTTGTTAAACCTAACGAAATATGTATAAGACCTATACGAGGAATACTACAAAACTCTGCTGAAAGAAATCAGTGAAGATCTAAGTAAATGGAGATTCCATTTACTTAAGCTAGGAAGACTTACTATTATTGAGATATTAATTCTTCCCAACTTGACCTATGGATTCAATGCAATCCCCATCAAAATCCTGGCAAGTTATTTTGTGGATTCAACAAGCTGATTCTAAAATTATAAGGAAAGGCAAAGACCCAGAATAGCAAGCACAATACTGAAGAACTAAGTCAAAGGTACTGACTACCTGACTTCAAGACTCACTAAAAGCTAAGGTGATTAAAAGACAGTGTGGTGGAAGAAGAGACATGTAGATACAGGATACAGGATAGAGGGCCCAGGAGTAGACCCACACAGATAGAGCCAACTCATCTTTGACACGGGAGCAAAGGCAATTCATGGAGGAAACTTGAGTGCATCCTGCTAAGTGAAAGGGGGCATCTAAAAAGGCTGCATGCTGTCTGATTCCAATTAGATGACGTTCTGGAAAAGGCAAAGCTATCGAGACCATCAGAACGTCAGTGGCAGCCAGGGTGGTTTAGGGAGAGCGGGGGGTTTTTAGGCAGTGAAACGATTCTGCATGAGTTCTGTCCTGGTGGAACTGTGACCTTACGCATGACACAAAGGGTAAGCCCTGATGTAAATGTGGATTTTGGGTAACAACACTGTCGCTATCGGCTCATCACTACACAAGATGGTGATAACAGGGGAACTGTGTGTGGAGTGGGGTGGGGTGTGTACAGGCAACGCCCTGTATTTTCTGCTCAATTTTTCTGTAAAACTAAAACTACTCTAAAAAATAAAGTGCATTGAACAAGTAAAGTGGGACTTTTAATTGACTATTTTATTGCAGATGAAGAATTTATGGCCCTTTCAGGAGATAAATTCCTCCAACTTAATCCTTAGGTACCTTAGGACCCTCTACCGCTCTATGCACAGTCCGGCTGAAGGGGCTCCAGTCAGGACACCCGGGGTTTGGAGTCCACTGCCGCTGCCCTTACTGAACGACCAGAGCCAGCGAGCTTCACGGCAGCCGGGCAAGGTCAGGAGCGCAGGCCCGTGGCTCTGTCACTTCCTAGCTCTGCCATCTTTGGGCGTTACTTATCCCATGAGTGACTCAGCTGCCTCACCTGTGGAAGGCGGGTGCCGGCAGGAGCCGCCTCCGAGGCCACCCAAGGTGCCAACGCCCTCAGGCAAGCAGAAACAGGCAAGGCCCCTCAGCAGCTAGAGGACCGAGTCCACCCGAGGTTCTTAAATGCTGTCCTCAAAAATGATTCTGTCTTTTATTAAAACAAACTACTTGTATTTATGAGAAATATCTTTGTAATACATGTTCTTTAGGTTGCCAGTATCTTTATTTTTATTACTAATTATGGTTCCAAATAGGATATTTCTTAAAACATTAATTTCTACTTACAGATTTAGAAGGTGCTGGATTTGGGCAATTATTCTTGGCTTTTAGATAAGGCCTATAAAAGATAATAAAATTAACCCTTAGTACCAAAGATCAGCAAGGCTTGGGAAACAGTAATTAAAACTTACTGTAGATAGACTTTTAAGTTACATGATAAAGTAATTCAAAATTATATCCAATAAAAAGTCTCCTACCAGCCCTCCTTTTGTCCCATATTCCCCTCTGGCAAACTATCACTGCTTTACCCACCTTTCCAGAAATATCCAATACTTAATCATAGTTCTAATATTTATAAAGTATATGTGTTTCTTCATATTTGCATAGTTTTATTAATTAATTCAAATATCATTCCCTGATCACACAATGAGCTGGGCATTGAGGTATAATGTAAAATAAGATAAGGAACTGCTAATTTTAAAAAAATTCCTTAGTTTATGTATCTTCAAATAGTGAATTCTCAGGGGGAAAAAGTGGTATAATTAAAAAACCAGGGACATCTATGAAATCTTGCTGGTGAGACAGAAAATACAAAAAGGGGAGGATGGAGAATTTAAAGGATTCGGTCTTCAAGGACCAAAACCAGCAGCCAGGCCCACAGGGACTCTGGTCCTGCTCACGGAAGTCTTTTCCCATCGGAACCCGAGTGCTGGCAGGGCAGAGGCCTGTCCTGTCCTCACCATGTCTCCAGCACCAAGAAGGAAAGTTATGTTTTAGGTACTAAATAATTATTTGTTGAATTAATAAATTACATTCACTCAATCCGGGAAACAGAGTTGAATAAAAACCCAAGGTAAAAAGAAACTAAAAGGGTAAAAGCTAACGTAAAAGTTCATTTTCAAATAAGAGTTTAGAAACCCAAGTGGGTAGAAGAAACACGAGTGCGAAGCTAGGGCGGCCAACATGAGAGGGAAGCGGCCAGCCTGCCTCAAGGACAAGCGCACCGTTCAGCTGGAGGAGAAAGGGCTGCTACCAAGGACTCGGCACAGCTCTCCTCTTAGGAGAAACGCCAGAACCAGGGCTGTTCAGCAACGTGACCAGAATCGCCTTCACAAGAACCACTTTCCCAGGAAAGGCTTCCAACACGGGCTGCAATCCTGCCGGCCTCCCCTCCGTCCTGCGGAGTCCCTCACAATGGACCAGGTGCTGCCAGGGGTTCTGTCCTGCCTGGACGGAAATGTCCTTTTTGAGCTCTCATAGGATCCCAGTGCAGTCTGAGTAGAAGCAAGCAAAAGGGCGATGCTTTGAAAGGGCTTTAAGCTGCTCTTGGCAACTGGGCCACCAAGCCTGCAAACTGTGGGTAGGCACACTCACTTGGTGTTGTGGCACTTCAGCTTCCCCTTGGCTGCCAGGTACTCCTGGAGCTTTCTCTGTCGTTCCTCTGCAGAACAGGTGTGCGAACAAACAACAGAACTTTAGCGTGGGCTTGTCATCAGTTCATTTATATTCTAAAAGGTGACACTTCTCTGCAATAATTTTGGCTGTGGACCATATAATTATAAAGTCCGTAGTTCTATAAATTTGCTTTCAAATTAGTACTGAGCTACGTCAGGCCCTACACTAAGCTCCTTAGGCTTACATTACTTTATTAGACCTCACCACAATGCTTTGAGGTATTTTACAGGCAGAAATTTAGGGAGAGTAAATACCTTGCCCAAGGCTACCCAGCCAACATGTGCAGCGCCAGGATTTGAAACTGGGTTTGTCTGGTGCAGAGCCCTTGCCCGTAGCTGCTGCTCTAGGCTGTAACTACTCTGCTTTGCAAGAAGTTCTGCTACTGGCCCACCTGAGCTGGAGGGCCAGGCCTGGTCTTTAGTGATGTCTTTTGACAGGAATGAAGATTTTTTTACCCACAACCGCTGACATGGTTTCATTTGGAAATAAGGACGAAGGAGGCGAGGCATTTTCAAACCCCTGGGTGCCTTGGGGTTTGCCCTGAGGGAGAGCAGAAGGGGCTCCAGCCCAGGCCCAAGGCGGGGGCGTGGGATGCTGCAGGCTTGCCCGTCAGCCCCAGGCTGCTGCGGGCTGGCGAGGCTGGAGGCCAGGGCTCCGCGCTGGAGGCCAGGGCTCCGCGCTGGAGCAGGGACCCCACCCCCCACCCCTCCGCAGCTGTCAAAGGCTGGCTGGAAGCGCAGAGGCAGGGCCGTGACCCGAGGGGCGCAGATGACGGGGGGCCAGGCTGTGACCCCGGGACGCAGATGACGGGGGGCCAGGCTGTGACCCGGGGGCGCAGACGATGGGGGTCTGGTGTGACCCAGGGGCGCAGATGGCGGGGGCCTGGCGTGACCCAGGGATGCTGATGACGAGGGGCCAGACAGTGACCCGGGGTGCAGATGGCGGGGGTCTGGTGTGACCCGGGGGTGCTGATGACGGGGCCTGGCATTGATCCGGGGCGCAGATGGCGGGGGCCTGGCATTGACCCCGGGATGCTGATGACGGGGGGACCTGGCGTGACCCGGGGGCGCAGACGACGGGGTCTGGCATTGACCCCGGGATGCTGATGACGGGGGGACCTGGCGTGACCCGGGGGGCCGGCGCCGGGCCTGGGCGGAAACGCCGCGGGGAGCGGGGCAGGCAGGCGAGAGAGAGGACGCGGGGCAGGGCTCGCGGGGGACTCACCCACGGCGCCGGCGGCCCCCGGCCGCACCATGGCTCCTGCGCGGCGGTTTCTCCTCCCAGGCCGCCCCGCAGCCCGCGCGCCCGCGCCCGCCGCGCTCATTGGCTCCCGCGGATTTGAAACCCTCCAGTCGGAGGCGGGGAGGGGCGGGACGGGCAGGGCGCCGCGGTTGGCTCCGGCCCGCCGAGCCCGCCCCCCGCGCCCTGGGATTGGGCGCCGCGCCGCGCCTGCGCCGCTGAAGGCCGCCGCTTCCGGAGGCGGGGCCCCGCCCCTGCGTCGGCGTCGGGCGGTGCTGGGGCCTCTGGCGGCCGGGCGGCTTCGGCCGGTCCCTCCCGGCAGCCCGCGTCCCCGAGGCCCGCACCCCGGCCCGCCGCCTTCCCCGTCGCCGCGGCCCGGGCCTGAGGTGGAACGCAGCGCGGTCTCACCGCCCCGGCGCCAGCCCTTCCGCGCCCTCGAGGCCCGCCCCGGTGAGCGGAGGGCGCCGCTGAAGCCGTCCCGCAGCCCTTCCCCGCGCATCTTGGCGATTAATGAACAGTGTGGAAGATATGTGTAGAATAAGAAAAGTTATTTTGGTGAGCATGTTGGACAGTTTGTCGAGGACCAGGAATCTGTGCCTAAATATTAAATCTAGCAACTGGGCATTTTTCATGAACGGCTTTGTTCACGAGTGAGTGTCTCTGCTTAAGGAAGTCCTGTCCAGACAGTTTTAGAGAAGGGCGTTGCGTTCGTTTTCCTAGAATTCCAGCGACTGAACAGCTTTCACTCACATTTTAAAATTGATTTTTAGGCGGTACGGGGGATGGAACCTCGGACCTGGGCGGCGGAGCGGGCGCTCAACCCCTCTCCTTCCAGGTGTCCTCCAGTCCCTGCTAGGCTCCCGCCGTTTCTGAAATAATGCCGGGGCTGGGGCGTGGCCTTGCCGGGCGAGTCCCCTGGCCTGCTGTTGGGGAGCACGTGCCCCTTGTTAAGAAACGCCTTCAAATGGGCCTGCCAGCCTCTCTCTCCACCCCTTCCTAGGTCCTTTGGACACTTGAAGGACTGTTTCGTAAAAGGACACAACGTGTGGAGAAAACAACTAGGTAGGCCAAACAATTCTCAGCCCACCAGCAACTTGTCCTTGTCCTGGTGGCTGGCGGCCTTGGCGGCTTCTCGCTGTCCTGGCCTGTGCCTGTCGGCCTCAGCGCACCTCTCCCCTCGCAGGCGCTCCCTGACACTGCTTTCTTCTTCAGTCCTACATAACTCCTCTCTCTCTGGGAACCCAGCCTTCTGCTCCCTTTCTCTTTAGTTACTTTTTTTTTTTTAATGTAACACCTTGTCGAGATGTAATTTATATACTATACAATTCACCCATATAAAGTATACAGTTCAACTTTAGAACATTTAGGGAAAAAGGTGTGTAAATTTATGCACATATATTTATAAGGAGCTCCATTGGAAATAATGAAATATTGTTGGAAGTAAAAAAAATCATTTAATCATGTATAACAGGCTGCCATTGTACTTATTTATTTAGTTAGTTGCTTTTGTGGCAAAATATACATAGCATAGAATTTACCATTTTAACCATTTTTAAAGTGTATAAAATTCAATGGAATTAAGTATGTTCACAATGTTGTACAACCATCACTGCTATCTAGTTCTAGAACTTTCTCATCACCCCAAACACAAACCTGTACCAATAAAGCAAGCACTCCCCACTTCCCCCTCCTGTGCCCATTCCCTGTAAACCCTTAACTTGTTTTCTGCCTCTGGATTCGCCTGTTCTGGATATTTCTTTTAAATGGAATCATAAATTGCCTGACCTTTGGTGTTTGGCTGCTTTCACTTAGCGAAATGTTTTCCAGGTTCACCCATGGTGTAGTGTTTATCAGTACTTTGTTGCTTTTTAAGACTGAATAGTCTACTCATTCATCAGTTGATGAACATTTAGCTATTGTGAATAGAGCTGCTACAAACATGCATGTGCGAGTTTTTATGTGGATGATGTTTTTAATTCTCTTGGATAAATACCTAGGAGAGGAGTTACTGGATCATATGGTAGTTCTCCATTTCACTGGAAGAACTGCCAAACTGTTTTCACAGTATACAGTACCATTTTACATTCCCACCAGCATTGCACGAGGGTTCCAATCTCCACATCCTCTTCAACTCCTGTTATTGTCTGTTTTTGATTATAGCCATCCTAGTGGGTAAGAAATGGTATTCATTGTGGTTTTGATTTGCATTTTCCTGATGGCTGATGATGCTGAGCGGCTTTTCATATACTTATTGGCTATTTGTATGTCTTTTTTTTTTGAAATACCTAATCAAATCCTCTGCCCATTTTTAATTGGGTTATATCTTTTTATTATTGAGTATCTCTAAGTTGTCTTAATCATCCTTTTGTCTTAGGCAAGGCATCCCTTTTTCAAGGAATCATTTTCTAGTCTTATTTTTTGACTAGTTTGATTATTTGTCTCTTTCCTTGCTAGTCTGTAAGCCTTATGAGAGTAGACCATTGTATGCATCATTCCTGGCACCCAAAAGGAACTCAGTAGGTACCTGTTGAATGAATACATGGACCTTTCTCTCTCTAAACTTTCTTTCAGTACAGTGACCACACTATTTTGTGGAAAAAGTTGTAAGTCCACTCAGTCATACTGTTGGCTATTCCAACTTGAGAGCTGCTCTTATCCATGGCTATCATTGAAGACTTTCTTAGATGGCATGGTAAAAAAATCAATGATGTAGAAGTTGGAAAGAAATTTATGTGGCTAGGTTGAAGCCACCATGGCTAGCTGGCTGGCTGGTTAAGAGACTTGTCTGTAGGGCATTTTCTATCACCAAGGTCCAAACTTCAGTTCTGTGGGTTCAGGGACTTGATTTCATTGTCATCCTGGCTGTGGATCAGTCTCTCCGGGAGTATTTACTCAGTAAAAATTATATCAACTGCTTGTCAGTGAATGACTGAACATTCTAAATACCTGCTACCATACTAAGCTCTTGGTATTTTACCTCATTTAATCCAACAACCTTTTGATTACTGTGACAGTTTGAAGTTCTTTTATGAATCTCGAAAAGAAAAATTAGGCTCTTGAACTAATTTATTCCTGTGAGCATGAGACCCTTTTTGATTGGACCATGTCAGTGAGGAGTGACTCAGGTTGAGTCTCTACCTTCTTGCTAGGCCTTATATAAATGAAGACACAGAAGAGAAACACAGAGAAAGGAAACTGCCATTTTGACCCCACCATGTGAAAGAAGACTCAAGGATCACTAGCAGCCAACACTAAAGCACAAAGTCCCCCAAGAGGCTGGGCCCATGGAGCAGCTCAAGGATAAAGAGATGAGCCGTATCCTGATAGCTCACAGCCGAACTCGGGAAGCAAGCAGAGCAACTGAGACTGAGAGAGGAGGCCCAGAAAGAGACAAATCCTATGCCTGGTTGCCATCAGCTGAGCTCTGGGAGACGGTAGATTCTGGAGGGGAAGGCAGGGACCTTGGCAGAGAGCCACCATCTTTGCCACGTGGCAGGGCTCCATGATCTCCAGGACCTGACTTTGTTGACAGAGCATCTCTGATGGTGTCTTGATTTGAACATTTCATGACCTTGGAACTGTAAGCTTTTACCCTAGAAAAAACCCCCATTTTAAAAGCCAATCATTTCTAGTACTTTGCATTGGCATCCCTTTGGCAAACTAAGACATTTACTATCTTGATTTTTATGAAGATGAGAGATTAAGTGACATCAGGTAACTCAATGAGGTGTGAATCTAGTACTCACTGAGTCTAAAGTCTGTTCTCTTTGTCTCCATAGCAGTCTAAGTTCTCAAAAGCCTGGATTATAAGATAGCGAGCCAATTTCAATTTACACGATGGCAGAAGAGTTTCAACGAGTTGTTTTTAAATAAATTTTATTTGGGTAAATTGGTATTGTGTTGCACAATCATCTAAATCATTTTAAAAATCAGAAAATCAAGAAAATATAAAATTTATAAATCAATCAGAAAGACTTACTATTTTGATGTATACCTTCCCATACTCTTTTTAATACATCCAATAAACATTTTAAATAAAAACAGGATCACACTGTGAAAATGTTTTTAACCCATTTTTTATGTTCAGTACTACATTATGAATAAAATAAAGATGTGTACCAAATTGCATATGTTACAAGGCTAGGAGGGAAATCCGTGTTTCAAATGAAAGATCAGAATCCAAAATAGGCTAGAAAGATCTCAGGGTCAAACTAACAAGGTTTAATTTGACAGGGATATGTTTAAAGTTCTGAAGTTAGGTTGACAGTCTACAGGTCTTGGCTGCCTACAAGAACTGTAAGAACCAACAATGCCAGCTGACTTTTAAAAAGCCAATGCCTAGTCTATATTAACAAAGGCATGGTGTTGAAAAAAGGAAGGAAAAAGCCCATGCCAGGCTGTGCTGCTCTGACCATATCCTGAGTATTATACTCAATTCGGGGCAATACATTTTATGAAAGATTGACAAGTCAGTGTTGGTCAAGAGTGAAATGACAGTTTTGACAAATGTGCATGGTCATAAAACAACCATCACAATAATTATACATACAGAAGCATATTTCACAACCATCACAATATGTATTGCTATCTCAACTATTTCCATCACCCCAGCTGTAGGAGCTTTTGAATGTCAGAAGAGATGACTCAGTGGGGAGCAGGGTTAGAGAAACATTTGGCCTTTTGCTTCTGTACCTTTGATTTAAAGGCAGGGATTTGGTTTTACTTTCCTCAGTTTAGAGACTGATGTCTAAGACCTTAATGAAAGAACTATCTCATCAGGGTGGCCCAACTGTTTAGGGCAGTGGGGGTGAAGGTAGACTTAGGGAAAATTACAGAGAATATGTCAGTATACCCTTCTGAGGCCATTTCTATTATGATTCAGTATTTCACTATTGATCAGAGACAAAGCAGCTATCAATACTTTTTAAAGATTTCTTGAATTTGCATTGTTTATTCAGTGTTTTATGTTTCTCTATTTCTTAAAATGTTGAGTAATATTGAAATAGTTCTTAAGTATTTCTTGAAACCAAGGGTGAGGAAACCAGAGATAATCTAGACTTAGATCTTAAGGTACGGAAATCCTGGGATTAAGGTAGGGAAATCCTAGGAAAGTAGTGGTAGCCAGAAAGAACAGGGAAAGGAGGACAGGTCTCCTTTTCTCTCTGTGCTTTCTTTGTTCTTTATCAGTCAGACTGAGCTTGGCTTCAAATAATAGCAAACCAGATGGAAATGACTTAAACCGCAATGACTTCTCTTACTTCCTTAAAAAGTGGATGCTGGTTCTTTTTCTCCCTCCACTCTGCTGGCCTTCCCAGTGGCTGCGAGTTGGTTGTGGCTCCCAGCTCCACATCCCCATTGCGTGTGTCTTAAGCATGTAGGAAGGAGGTAAAAGTATGTTCTTCCCAGAGGTTTTATCAGGGTAGAAAATCTTTCATAGGAATCACTGCAGCATATTGACATCTCAGTAGACAGGACTAAGTCTTACCTGAGGATAGAATGGCCATGGTTTCTTAAATCAATTGGATTGAGTCCTTGGGATGGGCACATTGCTGGCTGAAGGAAGTCACGGATCTGTGAGTGAGGAAGGAGGGGGAAATGGCAGTGAATGGACAACCCATAGTATTAGCCATACGCTTCTTTTGTCTTCTCTCTCTGATGTCTCTTTTTTTAGGGTTTTATCTGCTACGTACCTGCTGATGTCTTCCAAATCTGTATCTTGAACTCAGCTCGTGAGTTCCAGACACATTATCGTCTGCCCAGTATGCTCTGAACTTGGGTATCCTGCCAATAGCTCAATTACGTGCCTAAAATGATACTCATCCTTCTTCCTCCTCAATCTGAGAAGAACTCCATATTCCTACCGAAAAACCAGATTATGACATCACTCACCCATCTCCAGGACTGGGAAGCCGAGGGCCATCTTAGATGGCTCCCACTTCATCTCCAGCTTCTCTTGATTTTAACTTTTTACAACACAAGATATTTTGAACCTGTCTCCTTTTTTTACCATTGCAGTTGCTTCAATCCAGCATCTCATCTGAACCTTGCAACTGCTTCCTAAATTGGTGGATTCCCTGCCACAGCCACTGCTCATGCTAATCTGCTCTCTAGAGTGATCGTTCTACATCTGAGTGTGATAATTTTTCTTCCTGCTTCTCCAGAGGCCGGCCCCAGCTTCTTTGTCTCATGTCATCTTCCAAGACCTGTGCATGTCACTCTTTCTCCTGCCATACTGCGCTGCTTATGTTTCTGGCTGCATGGCTGGATGCTCTCAGGTGCGGGAGAGGAGAGATACCGGTGCTCGAGAGGAAGGAGCTCTATTAAGAGGGAGAGTTGGCGGCCAGTGTCCTGACAGAGGAAACACTATTTGTTTTTTCTCAGATCCATTTGCTTAGTAATTGTTCCTCTTAAAATCTATTCAGGTAGAGAGTGCTGTGCTTTCTGGGCACTTCCTGTCCTCTTCCAGAATTGCCAAGTTATAGGGTGATATCACAAGGAGCAGGTGGTTTCTCCTTCTGGCTTGACTCTTAGCAAAAGAGGTCTTCAGGGACCCACACCTGGAGAAGCTGGTTGCTGGCCAGGCTTAGGAAAACCTCCTGGGGGCATGTCTGTACTCTAGAGCCACAGCATTTGAGCACAGGCTATACCTGTGTCTCCCTGTGCAGTACGTGGGCCCGATTTTGTCCATGGGGCTGGTCAGCTGTACTTCATGCTCTAGAGAGTCTGGTAACTTGAGCATTTGGATTCCTAGGAACCCTGGAGCTAGTCCTCCCAGCTGGGTTTACGGAGCAGGAAGCATCTGACTATGTGGTTAGAATGCAGTGAGGCACGAGAGGCGGTGGACCGCAGCAGGCCAAGGGGCTACAGAGACCCTTTGCCACTTGGAAGCTAGGCCCAGTGGTTGTGTTCAGTGTGCCCCTGTGTGTGTGAGATTGTACGGATGCAGGAATGCACGTGTTGTCTACATGTGAGGCACACTTTAACTGAATCTGGTAATAGCAATGCCAGTCATGCACACTGGCAAGTTAACAGAGAAGAGAAAAACCATTAAATCTTGGTTTGGCTTTGTAAAAGTAACACTACTTTATACTTGTTTATGGGAACTTCTACCATGTGTCCCTAATTACCATAGAGTAAAATAATGAGACAACAAGTAACTATCAGATTAACTGTGTTGTCAGTTTTATTGGTTATGACTGATAACATGATCATGCAGTGCTATGTTCTGATCACAGTTTTAGACCCAGAAAGAACATTGATTCATCCCAGATAACGGTGGGCCTGTGGTTTCCAAAGTTAAGTGCATCCCCTCTTAGTAGACCCGACTACAGATGAAATCGAGTGATACACTAATGCCAAAACATGTTTAAAGGGAGAGGAGTAAAGGACCGACCCATTAAAGCTCAAACAAAAGTAATTTATTTTGGTTTGTTATCATAATTGCAGGACTCCTGGGTACTAGAGCACAGATCTTCATGGCTGTGGAAAAGCGCAACTTGGGCTGAGTTTCCTGCTTTCCCTCAACCAACTCCCTCAGTCATGGGCCTGGAAAACACTGCCTTGGCCTTCTCAGAAAGCCACCTCAGAACTGCCATAAATATAATAATAAGTTAGCATAATCTTAAAAACAATTTATAAATACAGGTATGTGTATATACATAAATAACATAAAATAGCATTCTACACTTTGCCTTTTTCTTGAGGCTCAGCTTCAAGAAGTATTTTACCAAAATGACCCCAGTGATTGGCACAGAGAAGCCACCAAGGCAGGAGGGACACAGATATGATCCCTCCATTTTGTAGATGATAAAACGGAGGTCCCAGAAACTTAAAAGCAGAAGGAAGCAGTTGGGTTCTCATCCTGACTGCCCGTGGGTGTTTGCTTTCTCACGCCTTCGTTGACCCACCTGTAATGCAGTGGCTTCGTCAGGAGCCTGGTCCAACCAAGAGTGTCAGGAAGAAAAATAATGTGATTGGTACTTCGCAAAGTGCAGGGCTCTTTAAATAATAGCTAGTGTTGGTCCCACTAACCTGCCTCTCTCACAGAGAGGTGAACATTCCCTTAGAATTACAAAGGCTCAGCACGTGCTCAGCGGGTGACTAGGAGGTCGGTGTTTGACTTTCTTGTACATGGTACATACAGACGGCCCACACCTCTCAGGTACGGAGTCTTCATAGTCAAGCCTGGTTCTCCTGTATCTGAAAGTCCGTGATAGAGGGTTGCCCCCTGGCCATGTGCACCTGTGCGTCTTCCATCGTGGCAATGAGCAGCTCGGGGTGGGTGACTGACCTGAAGTAGTGCCTGGTGCCGTAGGTTTCCCAGAAGAAGAGCAGGCTAGTTTCACTACCAGTGATGATCCTAGGTGTCTCAGGCATCTCCTACGATAAGGAAACAGAGCTCTGTTAGAGAACAAGAAAGTTCCGGGAAAAGAACAGGCCAAGTCCTTGGCATGTGGCTTTTATGAGAGTCACAGTGCTCCAGGACTGTGACTCTGACCTGTGAGGCACACAGCTCCCATGCTCATCTGTTCACGCCACTAGCATTTATGGCATGCCTATTTAGCGTATGGCCCAGGTTGTTCATAACAGTTGGATTCCTCGGTTAACCAGAGAGAAATCCCAGCGAGTCATGAAGATTGCCGTGACACGCGTGGCTGCTGCACCCTGCAGGTGTGGGGTGAAGCTTTGCTCTTGCCCTACCTTCAACATTGCATTAGGCATTTTGCACCTAATCAGCACCGGTGATTCTTAGGCCTCTAAACATTTTCACCTCCAAGTGTGCAAATCATACCTGAAGGCAAATAATTTAGCATTTGGGTGATTGTATATACGTCAGCAATCAAAGATGAAACCCACACACCTTCCCAGGTATATCAGCCCTGTCAGTACAATTTTCAGGCAATTGTGATCCTTTTAGACTGTATTGTTTCTGTGAGTATAAATAGAATCTAACAACATTTTATGGAAAAACAATTTCAAATTTCAACTTGAGATCCTTCTACCCTACTCTTTCTAATCTAAAGCAAATAAATATCTTTTTAAGGTTTCCTCGTATTTTCAAGGCCAGTAAGGATTTCACTTCCTAAAATGATCCTTTTTCTCATGTTAGTAAATGGAATTTCCCCTCTTCCTCCTGTGGGTTCCATCTCCAAAATTATAAATCTTATTCTGGCTCCTTCTGTCCACTTGTCTTCCTCTCCCCTGCCCGTGACTACCATCATGGCCTCCTAACTGGACGTTCTGCTTGCGCTGAGGCCTTCCTTCTCATCTGGTCTCCGATTTAGAAAACATACATGAGGCAGGACCGACGTTCGCCTGTTGAAACCCCTTAATGGCTTTTTACTGTACCTCAAGTGAAATTCACATGCAAGGCTGGGCAGGCACTCGCTGGGCTTTTCTGTCTTCCTCGCACAGCACCCCAGCTCCAAGAGCACCCCTTCTCACCGTGGAGAACGGCTGTAACCGCCTCATCGCTGGGTGCTCAGGCCCTCTCATCAGCCGCCGCGCCTCTCAGGCAGCTGTGCCCTTGCCACTCCATCTAAACCGTACTCTCCCTTTTCTCTTTCTCAGCATTCTGTTTTCTTTACAGCATTTCGCACCCTTTTTTGGTTGTTTGTCTTGTCTATTGTCTGTGTCTCGCAGGAGGTGATAAGGCTTAAGACTTTGGCTCACTGCTATCTACATAGCTGTTGGCATTATGCCTGAAAAATAGAAGGCTCTCAATAGTGCTGGTTGAATGAATTAATGAATGAAGTTACTGCTGTGCTCTGCCGACATCACTGTCCTCTCACTTGATCCAGGTAAAGAAACATATCCACATAAACCTTATTTACTGAAATAAGTTGTTTATCCATATAGAAAACATTGAAGGCTATGGTGGGTGGGCGTGTCTGTATGGTTAAGAGGGGGCGAATGGTGGTAGCCGTGGGGCTGGGATGAAGGATACTTCTGGCATAGTGGGAAGAGAGGGCGCTGGAGCCAGAAGGCCAGGGTTTGAATCTTGGCTTCTGAGTTTTCCTTTGGGCTCTCTGACCTCACTTGGCTTCTCTGAGCTCCTTGGAGGCAACCCCGTTGCTCTCAGTTCTCGTTCCTGTAGGTGTGAGTGGGTGGTGGTACAGCCTGGACGTGGGGTGCCCTGGGATGGGAGGTGAGTGGGGTCAGGCAGGGAGAGGAGAAGGAGGAGAGTTTCCTCCTCTTTACTCTGCCACCTCCGTTTCACTCTCTCCCAGAGCCTACCTGGATTGCCCCTGGGAGTGGGGTAGGGAGGAGGGAGGCCAGGTAGGGAGGGAAGTGGACTGTGCCACCTGGCCGGGAGACTGTGTGGTCACTTGCAAACACATGGGCTGTAAGTGAGGGGAAGTGGAGACCGAGGGGACTGACCTTCAGGAGCACAGGTTCACTCTCGTCTTGAGCACTCACAAACAGTCGCGTTTTTGAGATTCTTAGAGTCACAGGACGTTTATTAACCTCTGTTGGTTTATAAGCACCCATGTCAAATTTCACTGGTAAAGAGAAGAGCCAAAAAGAAGGTGAATTTGTCAAAGTTGCATAAAATCAAAACTTTCTGTCGGTGCTGGGTTACGTCCCCAAATACAGTGTAAGTCCCTGGAGTGAGGGATGAATCTTCGATGTGTCTTTGTATCCCAGGCAGGTGAATGCTTGATTAATGGCTTCAGGGTTTTCTGTGTTGAATGGACTTTTGGGGACTGAATAAGTATTTGTTGAATCTCTTCTAACTACCTTAGTGGAATAAGACCCTGGAATTTATTAGGTTGTGAGTTCATAATGACCTCAAAGGGAGTGGTATGAGGAAACTGATACAGTCATTAGTTGTTAGAGACTCTGAAAAGCAGTTCACATTTTCTTAGAGAACAATGTTTAATGAGAACTGCAAAATTATGCCTATTGACCCAAGAATTCCACTTGGGGATATGCTCCAAAGAAGTAACCTCAAAGGGAAGAAACAATAATATATACAAAGATGTTTGCAGCAGAGCGACTTAGAATCAATCCAGGGGATCTGCAAGGCAGCATGATGGACACTCTTGTGCCTTTAAAAATGGCAACTGCATGTACTCATGCCAATATTTAGGACTCCTGTGTCAGATAACATTAAGCAGAAAACCAGAACATAAAATAAATTTGAAATGTCATAGAGTGGAGAGCATGTTCGCTGAAATGTGTTCAATCCGGAAAAGCCCCACTTGCTTATTGCAAAATTGCCTCTTTGGATCTTTGAAAATAATTTTATACACATGTCCTGAAACTAAAACATGTCCTCCATGGAAATTGGATATGACAAACTTTTCGGACAATAAGTTTCATCCTTCAGACCACATTTGAAGTTTATTGGCTGTTTTCCTCACAATTATGTTATCTAAGATAATTATTCTTTCTAGTTTGGTGTTATTTTTAAGTTTGATCAGCAGCCTTTCTAATGCAGAGTGATTGCAGCTCAGGGCCTTCTGGGTAAACTTGAGTTTGTCAGTTATTTCTGAGGCTCCAAATTCCCTCATCTTTAAAAATGGGATTAAGAGTGTCTAAGAGAACCAAATGAGAGCTACATCAGAAAGTCTTACATTCCAATTTCAGTGTCCAGACTTGGCTGAAATGTCTGTGTTTCCCTAGGATTTTTGCAGGGATTATACGCTTCATCCTATTTTAGAACAATTATGCAAAGCCATAATCTAGAGAAGATTATTCTTTGAGAGCAGAAAGCCAAAAGAAATGAAGAACTAAAACTGAGGGGTGTGTGTGGGGGGTGGCAGTCAGAGTTGGTTGTTTACCTGCATACTCCAGATTGTTTAACGCAGCAGCTCTGAGGTGTGGACCCAGTGGGTCTCGAATTATGCTTTGAGCAAGGTCGTCGTTGAGGATGAACTGGTTCTTGATGACCCTTATAAAGCTGTATTTCACGTTGCTCTGGAGGGTGTAATGTGCTGATCTGGGCTTGATTTCTAAACCAATATCACAAGGTCAGATTACTGTCTGGGTACAAACGCAGGTGACATGCACAACCTAATACAACCGTGGAAGTAGCTATGGAAGGGACAATAGGAACATTCCAGTCCACATGAGAAAGTGGAAGGGAAATGAGATCATCTGTCAGCAGTGGAATTGTTCTAAGATTACTTATTTGCTTCTTTTAAAACATAGAGTCCTCGGGCAATAGGCTCTCCCCCTGCCAAGATTATTTATGTAACTTTCTCATTTTTTCATTGTCTGGATGTTTCTAAGTAACCAGGAAGACTACCATTATTTTCCATCTATATTTTCAAATTAATGTATTCTAAGGAAAAAATGAATCAGTTAAGAGCCATCTATGTAACCAAGGGCGCAGCCTGTCTCCCATCTTTCTGGAAGGTGGTGTGTATCAGTAGCTTCACAAACCCTTGTGACACTGAGAAATTCCTCTTCTAGAATCTGTTCTAAGGAAATAGAGTTGGAAATGAAGATTTAGGGATTCAGATGTTCATCATCACATTATTTATAATGGTGAAAAATTGGTATTCTGAAATGTCCTTGATATTTTGTTAAGTGAAAAAAGCTGGGTGCAGTATGTATACTATGATCCTAACAAAGTTAAACATATATATGTTTATGCATGTGTGTGTACACAGAAATGGCTTCATGGAACACACTGTAGTGTTGGTATTGGTGAACTCTAAGTGATTTTTATTTTTTCTTATATTTTCTTGTATTTTCCAACTTTCTAGATGAACATATTATTTAGATGTTATCTTAAAAATAAGAATTATTGGGAGGTTTGTACAGTAAAGACATGTGAGAAAAATCATGGTTTTTATGGTTGGATAGACCTGACTTTGATGTGTGGTCTCCCAGTTACAGCACATAACTTTTCTCTCTAAAGGCTAAAGGTCACACGACCTTTGCAATATTGCCAAGAAATGAGCCTGTGGGCAAGTATTCTAGACTCCTCCCCACTGGAGAGGGATCAAAATTAATTTTCTCTCCGTGTAGGCTGCCGTGCGAGGGCCTGGTGGCCTCTTGTTGCTGGTTCTAGACCTTATTTTCCACACACCTCTTGTCCCTGCTTACAGGGCTGGAAAGGAAGGGCACCTCGTGCTCAGCCCCTTACCTGCTTTGGGCCCACTGTCAGCGCCCAGGTCGTCCTCAACGATGGGCAGGTTTAAGCTCAGTCGTCTCCTCTTCAGAACCTTCCCTCCGGCTGTCACCAGTACCACGCTCTCCTCATAGGTAAGCCGGGGTGTCTTCGTGGAGTCAGGGGTGCCCAGAGACCTCATTTTATCCATGCAGTCCCCAGGAAGTGGACCGAAGCAGGCGTCATAGAAGGACTGCTGTGAGGGAGGAAAGGGGCGACTGAGCGGCTGCCGTGACAGAACGAGCCTCCTTTCTAGGAGTGTGTCCAGCACGCGCAGCGAGGGGAAGGCCACGCAGTCCTTTGCTCTCCTGCTCCTCCCTGCCTCCCATCCCTCTTTCCTTCCTTTCAGGACTTCCTGAAAGGATACGCTCTCTTAGGAAGATTTGTCACTCATCTGCAAAGACTCGAAGTGAGGTGCTGTGATGAAATAGGCTAACTGTGGTCACGGTGACAGTGGCCTTCAGATCAGCCCCTTGGGGTGGAGCCCCTGCTTGACAGTGCTCAGTATGCTCTAGGAAGGCTCCTCTGGAAACAGTGTTTAAAGCCGGCACCAGAGACACGCAAGGCAGTGCTTAGGGCGGCAGCCGGCCCCGCTCACAACGAGGAGGTGTGTGTCCCCGGCGTCAAAAGCTGTGAGCGCCCAGCGCAAGTATCTGGGGCTCGAGCTGCCACTCCTCCCTCCGGGCCCGGGGTAGGGGCGCTGCCGCCCGCAGCCATTTGCTCACCTGGTCCAGAGGCAGGTCCTGGGAACTGTCTTCATTTTCACTGTCAGAACAGGATGGTGAGAATGTAAATCTCCACAGTCACTGGGCAGCGCCTTTTAGTGCATCTCACACACTTGGCCGTTACGGCATCTTTGAAAATTAGGACTTCAGTGCACACACATCCAGTAATTCATGATTTGGAATTAGGAATAAAGGACTGGGCTTGAATTTTGAGCTTTATCTATGAAAACTGGGCTTAGCTAACAAGTTCAAGAGTTTTAACTGAATTCCAGAGAAACATGTTAAACTCTTCAAGAAAAACAACTACTTTTGAAGTATCTCTCTTTTTTAAAATGAAATAGATCATATGTTACGCATTGCTTTCATGTATTCACTAATAGTACCATCCAAGCAACATTTTGATAGTTCAGATCGTGTTAGCTGGTATTACAGGTATAGGAGTGCCATTTCTGATTAAAATATTCTAGAGTTTAACTTTCTCTTCATTTACCTTTCTCTTATGCCTGAATGCGGTTTGACTATGTTGCCCCTCAAACAGCTGTGCAGTCAATTCCCATTTCTGAATGGAATCAGAACATTTTTCTGAGATGGTTCTCTCTCAGGCAATCCGTCAAAGCCCCCGTGCCCAGAGCATATGAGCCCAGTGAGACTGTGTTACGTGGTTCTGAGTTCACGCGGGCCTCAGCGGACCTCGGCAGCTGTGTTTCTACACGGCTCAGTCATCTCCACAGCCTCTGCCTAGCCTGGCCCTGCAGGGGTCCAGCCAATCCCTCATCAGATCGAGAGATAGAATCTGTTACCTGCAGCAGCTCTTCAGGTCTTCAAACAGGTCAGGGACTGTGGCCATTGTAGCTTCTGCGATGGGAACACTGACGCTGGCAGCGCGGCCTCGGAGCCAGATGCCTGAGAGAGGGAACCTGATGGAACAGCCACACTCAGCATTCCCCCCTTCCCCGCAGTCACTCCTTTGTGTTGCGTTTATATTTATCTGTCTCCTCCACTAGATTGTAACCTTCTTTTAGGATCGGTTTAATTATCAAGTTATCTTGTCCGTGCCCAGCCGAATGTGTGGCACATAGTAGGCTCTCAGGCAAAGTTTGGTTAAAAAAACAGAACGAGGCATTTGTTGTATAGAGATGCTTGGCAGAGACAGGGTAGGCCCTTGAGTGAGGCAGTTTCCTCTCCCTAAGTTCCCTGACCACAGAACGAGAGGCGTTCTTTGAGGTCTGCCTGTGATTCAGCTCACCCCCAGCCAGAGAAAGGTAGAGGCGACAGTTCAGAGAGGGCAGTCTGACAGCCAGCTGTCAGCAGGAAAAACGACGCAGAAGCCAGGTCTGTGACCAGGGCAGTACCTTGTGGCTGGAGCTCTGCTGCAGTTGCTTCCTCTTGGCCGGGAGCCTTGTTGAGACAGGCTCCTTTGCCTTTTGTTTTTTCCGCAGTAGGCGTGGCAGTGAGTGCATCACGTCATGGGAATTTACAGGAAGGAATCTGTTGATGGTTATTGCTCATTTCAACTTGATACTGGCCAGACTAATGACAGATGTCTGTCAAGAAAATTATACTTGATAATTTTCAAAAATTGTTTGCAGAGATTCCAGGACCTACTTAACTTGGTTCATTTATTTATTGCTTTGCTGTATGTGATTACAAAACCGTGGTGTTAGAGAAAGAAAGACGAGCAGGAAGGGTATCAAGTTTCTAAAAAATATGGTGGGGGAGGAAGGGCGACCAAAAATAAGAATTTATAGGTGGCTGGGGTGAAGGCGTGTGTGGTAGCCGTGGTTTGCGTTTGGGCTGGTGTATGTGCTCAGGGCCACACGCCCAGCCATGCACTGCTGGTCAGTCCCTGGCATCCAAGGGGTGGCAGGGAAGAGAGATGACCCATCTTTTCTGAAGAGGAAGATTTGCTTGATGGGGTGATGAGGGTAGAGCAGAGGAGAGAAAAGTCATATTCTACCACAGAAATTTTCATCTTCTTGCTGCTCTGAATACTGTCAATGCAATTGCTACAGAGCTGAGAGAGCTGCAGGAGAGAAGTCCCTGCCAGAGCCCAAAAGCAGGCCGGGCTTCTCCAGGCTACACCCAGCACGTGCGAGGGGAGGCGGGCGAGGCCCTGAGAAGCCGGCGCCTAGCGCTGCGCCCACGCTCGGGTGCACACTGCTGCAGCGGGACAGCCCCAGGGCCTGGAGACCTCGAAGGAGGCTGAGTGCGCCAGTGGCCACTCGAGGCTCTTTCCGTCTCTGAGACCAGCCCAGTTCAGATGGTGGACACCAGACTGTTTATCAGATGGGCGTTTCAGGTCTCCTGGTGGGAGTTTGGGCCACATACATTTAAATAAAGGAAACAGAGGAGAGAAAAAAGGGTAGAGAAAGAATGGCAGGCACCGCAACACGGTTTAGAAAGCAAACAGCAAAGCCCTGAGAAAGAATGGCAGGCACCGCAACACAGTTTAGAAAGCAAAACAGCAAAGCCCTGAGGTCTGTGGGTGTTGGGTGAAGCATTTATTTTCTCCCGTCTTGTTCAGCTGGATTGTTTGGTATGGTTGGGTAGATGGCCGTTCAGATCTCTTCCAGCTGCAACACTCTGATTTGATGCCCGGTCCCTCAGCAGTCCAGCTCCTCTTGGTTATAGACCTATCATGAGCCTTATGGACAAGTCCCTGCACTAAGTGGCAATGTAGGAGCAGGACCAGACTGCACAGAAGCGTGGCAGCTCAGGGCAGACTCTGCGTCTGTGTTGCCTCTTCTCCAGGCAATGCTGAAAGGGTAGTCCTGATCAACCCTCTGCCTCCTGGGGCTCTCCTGAGGCAACTGCATGTTGCGAAGGAGGTTGCTATGGAGATGCAGCTACATGCAAACAACAGAGCCTAACGATGGCTCGGCTACACGCAAACAGCAGCAGCCTAACGATGGCTTAGCTACACGCAAACAGCAGTGGCCTAACAATGGCTCAGCTATACAAAACAGCAGCAGCCTAATGGCTTGGTCTCTGGGAACCTGGAGTCATCAGTCCAGCACTTCAGTTCACCAAGGAAGAGAGGGTTCTTGGGAAAAAGTTATTTTGGGACCTTCAACAGGGAGAAAAGTTTCAGGCAAAGGCTGCCATGGAACCCCTGGAGGTACATAGTTTCTGGGAACAATGCACGGCTCCTCTTTGGCAATCCGGGAAAACACCTGGCCCTGCCATTTGCGGCACCACCCATCCTGGCCGCCGCTGCTCCTCTGCTGTGGAGAATTCCCCGATGCACTGTGGAGTTTCTCAAGAGGAGTCTGGTTTCCTGCAGGCAGGCTGCTCACTTTGGCATCACCCAGCCATTCCCTTCACGTGACCTTGGAAACTGGCTGTAAAGGAAGAAGCGGTGGGCGAGGTTCAGGAAGTGAGAGCCTGCCTGTCCACGCCTCTGAACAAAGGTTGACCTGTAGGTAAGCCTCATCGCAGACCGCCCCGCCTCGGGAGTGGAGAGAGGCACAGGCTGGACCAAGCTCTGCCAGAGCCTGGTGTGCGTGTGTAAGTGTGCCCGTGTGAGGACGTGTGTCTGTCCTGGGACAGGGACTTTTAGTGGCTTCACGCATGCACCTTGTGGCTCTGAAGAGGCCTGAAAAATTACTCTTGATTCATTTTCACCTAAATCTTTCAAAAAAATTACTGTGTACTTACTCTGTACCGGGGGTTTTGTTAGGCATTGGCATATTTCACGATTAGTAAATTAGCACGGAGGATGAGAGGATGTGTGTCTGTGGCGACTGGATGTGCTTTACAAGCTTGGGGGCTGTGGGTCCAGAGAACCAGGGCGACGCTTGTCATCTGAGGACTGCCTCGCGGTCTCCGGCGCCCCCCTCACGGCCTCCCTGCCCCCTCGCTGCCCCTGCACGAGGGGGCTGCCACCACCAGCGGGGACCTCCGAAGGGGTCAAGCGACCAACCCAACGCCACGGAACGGCAGGGCCAGCACTCGAACTCAGGTTTCCGATTCCATCCAAACTCTTTCCACCGCGTCGAGTCCTTCCCTCTACCAACACGCAGCGGTGGGCTGGAGGAGGTCCCCCCAGGCCCCCCTTCCCTAAGGCCAGCCGTTTGGGTCCAGGAGCGTTGTTTTAAAAAAGATTAAGAAGAAAAGCTTGAAATAGCTTCCTCTTCTCTCTTCTTCCAGCGAAGTCTCCCTCTGTGATACCCAGGCTCGGGGCGGAGCTGCTGGGGCTGCTGAGATCCTGGGCGGCGGTGGGGTCTGGGCGGTGGCCTTGCCCTCAACCCCGGCCCACCAAGACTGGAAGGTGTGGATAGCTCAGGAACCAGCCCAAAGTGCCGCGTGGAGCTGGGCCAGCTGCAGAAGGGCCGCGTGGAGCCAGCGCCAAAGGGCCGCGTGAGGCAGAGAGAAGCTCGACTCTTCCACGTGAACATTCAGGGGCGCAAGCACTACTTTCTGGGTGGGTAAAGTCTCTCTGGAGGAGTAAAACCTGTCTCAGCCACTGCGTGCGGAGACAGTGGACGCCCCATTTAGTTGTAATCTGCTTTAAAATTCCACGGTGGTTGAGGGAGGAACAGGCCTGAAATAGCCAACAGCAATCCAGGTGTTACGCTGCATCCTCCTCTCCTCAAACCTGCGAGGTCAGAACTCTTAGCACGCTGCACAGACCAGGACGTCCAGTGCAGGCCGAGGACGCAGCCTGCCCACGGTCTCCGGGCTGCCCAGATGTTGAAGTGGGTCAGCCACAGGTGCCTCTCCCTTTCCTCTGCTTTTTAAATTAATTTTCAGTTCTGCTTTGCCTTGGGTTGTATGTTAGGGAAAGGTGCGGCTCTAGACCATCTGGTTCAGGCTCACTTTTATAAAAGGAAGTGGAGGGGAAGTGTAGCCTCAAGGTCACATGGCGAATTTTTCTGAGAGCCAGAGCTAAAACAGGCGCTCACTGATTCTTTTTTTTATTGTTTTTTTAAAAGAAGCTTGAGATTACATGAATGGAGGGAGGCGGTGGCTGGAGGCGCGGACCTTCAAGACGCTGGGCCTGCAGCAGAGGCGCCAAGTCCCTCCCAGCCCCCGGCAGCTGTGGCTCCTGCGCTTCACCGCAGCCCGTCCAGCTGCCTGTCTGCTGTCTGAATCCCCTTCCCTGCCCGCCGAGAGCCAGCGCTCCTCGGGCGTCCTGCGGCGCAGGCTGCGACTGTGCCTGTGCCTCGCTTTTCTTCCTCACTGGGTTTTTAAAAAGAAATTCCCTCTTTTCCTGAGTCATTTTCCTCATCAGTCCTCATTGGGGTCATCGTTATCTCTGGTCTAACTTGTTTCTCAATTTCAAAAGCGACTCGTATTCATTTTGGAATCTAAAACATATATATATATATTTAAAAGATTTATTTATTTATTTCTCTCCCCTTCCCTTATTTTTCTGTGTCTATTTGCTGCGTGTTCTTCTGTGTCCGCTTCTGTTGTTGTCAGTGGCACGGGAATCTGTGTTGTGTCATCTTGTTGTGGCAGCTCTCCGTGTGTGTGGCACCATTCCTGGGCAGGCTGCACTTTTACGCTGGGCGGCTCTCCTTACAGGGCGCACTCCTTGCGCGTGGGGCTCCCCTACGTGGGGGACACCCCTGTGTGGCAGGGCACTCCTTGCACGCATCAGCACTGCACATGGACCAGCCTCACACAGGTCAAGGAGGCCCGGGGTTTGAACCGTGGACCTCCCATGTGGTAGACGGACGCCCTAACCACTGGGCCAAGTCTGCTTCCCTAAAACATATTTTTAAGTATTGTTGGGGAGATATAAAATCTATAAAGAAGAAAATAAAACCCACAGATTATGTAATAATGTAATGACTGGAGAGAATCACTATTCATGTAATTATAGTTCATGTATTATTCATGTATTTACATACATGTATTCATGTATCATGTAATATTCATGTATTTCCTCCCTGTTTTTCTTTTTCAAGGACTGTAGATCGGGACCTTTTGGCGTTTGCTTTCTTGGAGTCTGGGGAGCGCACGTGCGGCGGTGCCGCCGCTCCCCACACATCCGTGTGCGCACGTGCAGGACGCCTTGGCCGGCGCCCTGTGCTTCCTCTCCCTTGCCTGCCCGGCCCTGCCCCTCACCCCTGACTCCCTGGAGCAGCGACGTGGACGTCGGGGGTCTGGATGGGAGGCTGCCGACGGGCGCCCGCAGAGCAACCTGCTTTAGACTTTGCACAAGTGAGAAGCAGCTTTTCAGCGGTCTGGTCCCTGGAAGGCCAGAGGGTGTTCCTGGGGTGCCTGCACCCGTCTGACTACCCTGCCCGGCTGCAACTTCCCGCCTTCTCCAAAAACCCACCCGAGGCCCCTCGCACGCTCCTTCTCGGGCAGTAGTGTCTAGGCGAGCATTCCTCTCAGCAGTCTTCACCCTCTGGAAGGTGAATTTTCCAAAAAAGACAAATCACAAATCTAGTCAGACGCTTTCGTTTTGGCCAATTTCTGATTTCAGACATAAAGATAAACTAGCTGGGAAAATATAATGGCTGACAATAAAGCTGGTGTTATTGAGTACATATGAACCATATGAATTACATGAAAAGTCTACCATTTCTGTGGCACTTTGCCGTGTTTCACAGCTTTTTGCACAAGCTCTTGGTTGAGGCTCACACAGGCTGGGAAGGGGCCAGCCGCGGTTTCTCCTCCTTCCTTTTGGGAGAACCTCTGACTGCAGCAGGACGGGCCGCGGGAGGAGCCGGGACCAGGGTGTCCGAGAGCAAGCGGCTCGGCCCTGCCCAGCCTCGGGCACCTCCGTGCCGGTGAAGGGAGCTGCGCCAGGACGACGGCAGAGTCCACGACCACCCGCCATGACTGCCGCTGCAGGCGCCTGCTCTGGAAGTGCCAGGTCTGGCTGCACAGGGCCGCCCGGGCTCGTGCCCTCCCGTGACCTACAGAGTCACAGACCCATCCGCATTGCAGTCTGCTCCTCTTCATTACTTCAGTGGCAAATTTGACTCGTCATTCGAGCATAAATAGAAATAAATTCCTTTCCTAGTACAGAAATAAATAACGGTTTTTGATAAATCAGAGGGAAATGACCCTTTCTCCCCCTCTGTTGAGTGATTATGACTCAGCCTTGTTTTCTAGAAAGCCATCTGGGCTCTCGATTACCCTCAAAAAAAGGAAGTTCAGGCTTTGGCAAGTGTGGGAGCATTCTGATAAGAAAATGAACCTCCCCAAGAAGATGGGGTCCTGCCTGAACCCCAGGGGCTGTGCTCGCCCCCAGGCCTTCCGTCCCCAAGGGCTCTTCTGGGGACAGCGCAGAGTGGGAGCCTGGGCTCAGGAGCCGGCGGGGCGTGGGCCGAGCACAAAGGCTGGCGTGGGCACCTCGGCCAGAGGCTTCTCGCACGTGGGGAGACAGCGAAGGTGACCCTGACGCTCAGGCCCTGGCTGGGGCCGCACTGCTGACCTGGGCATCCAGGAGCCTTCCCGGGCGGCGCTGCAGCCATTTCTTAGGAAGTTGGACTTGGACGTGGCGGTGGACGTCCGGCCGAGGCTGCGGAGTGTGCGTGAGGGCCTGGGGAGCGGCCTCTCCCTGCCTTGAGATTTCGCCTGTGAAGCAGGCTTACGGCCCCGGCTGTGGAAGGCTGAACAAGACGGCGCCTTGAGAGTGCGCGTCCTGCCTGCCCAGGTCCTGCAGCCCCTCCACACCTCCGCACAGGCTGCCCCGTCTTTCGTTCTCCTTCCTCGTCCAGCCCTGGAAGTGAGGCCTGCCCTTACCTGGCTGGCCCAGGCCCCGTCTTGCACGAGGTGGGAAGCATGGGTGGCAAGCGCAGCTCTACGGCAGGGAATTCTGAGTAGGAGGCAAACTGGCTCACCCGCCTCGGGACGTGGCAGTCTAGACAGGATCAGCTCGTCACCCACTCCTCTGTTTGCTCCTGTGCGGATCTTTGATCTGGGAGCTGAGGCCTGGGGCAGTAATCAAACGTCTCCCAGAGGAGCTGCACTCTGCACAACACAGCTGTGGTGCTGCTGGGCGGGGGTCCTAGGTGTGTAGCAGGGGTCTTGACCTCGTGCAGAAGGTCAGGGAACGTTTCCCAGAGCAGCAGCAGTGGGCAGGATTTAGCCCAAAGAAGGTACAGCCAGACGCAGGGAAGGAGATCTGAGCTTCGGCTCCCACGCCTGGTGGGCCCGGGCAGAGGGCGAGGGCAGCGGCTGGAAGGGGCTGCGGGCACTGGTGGCACGGCCCCCTCGGAGGTGGCTGAGCACCTGGCATGTCATGAAGGCAGCTTGCGGTGTCTGTGCTTTAAGGCGACTGCTCTGGTCGCTGCCTGGGCCCTACAGGGAGGGAGCCCACGTGCGGAGAGGCTCTGTGACAGCAGGGGAGGCGGACAGACCCAGGAGCCCCTGAGCCGGGAGGCGCCGTGAGGACGCCCCGAGCAGCATTCTGAGAGACGCGCTGGAAATGCAGCGAGTTTAGAGGCAGGCATGCTGCCCGCGAGGCCTGGGCCAGGCCAGTGGGGTCGCACCCGCGAGTTTAGGCTCAGGAGGGACCTGTGGGCTCGAGCTGGAGTGGACGCCTGGGGAGTGAACGAGGCGGCCTGGGGAGGGGGTGAGGAGAAGGGCAAGGGCAGCGCCCAGCTGGGCCCGGAGGACCCGGAAGCAGGAGCCAGGCTGCTGTGTCTGCTGGCTCAGCACTTCCTTCAGCCTCCAGGGCCCTGTTCTGTAAAATCTTAGGTGCAAAATGGCCAGGACCTCCGGCTCTGTGTCTTTCAAAAGAAGAGCCTGGAAAAGGCAGGACTTACCTCTGTTCTTAGAAGTTTACTTTTGTGAGGGCTACTGACAAGTAAACGTATGAGCATTAAGCAGCAATGCCAGGCAAATGGACTTGGCCCAGTGGTTAGGGCGTCCGTCTACCACATGGGAGGTCTGCGGTTCAAACCCCGGGCCTCCTTGACCCATGTGGAGCTGGCCCATGTGCAGTGCTGATCCGCGCAAGGAGTGCCCTGCCACGCAGGGGTGTCCCCGTGTAGAGGAGCCACACGCGCAAGTAGTGCGCCCCGTAAGGAGAGCCGCCCAGCGCGAAAGAAAGTGCAGCCTGCCCAGGAATGGTGCCGCACACACGGAGAGCTGACACAACAAGATGACACAACAAAAAGAAACACAGATTCCGGTGCCGCTGATAACAACAGAAGCGGACAAAAGAACACACAGCAAATGGACACAGAGAACAGAGAACTGGGGTGGGGGGTGGGGGGGAAGGGGAGAGAAACAAATAAAAAATAAATCTTTAAAAAAAAAGAGCAACAATGCCACTTATTCCTAAAATTAAGATCAAGTATCATAATACTCGATTCAGTACTTGAAAGGCATATTTTAAAGAGATCCCTAAATCCAGTTCAGACTGGTGGTAGAAGAGGAGAGAGGCGGCAAAATGCGGCAGAGGGCAGGCAGAGAGCACGCTCCAGCCAGAGCGGAGGCTGGCGATGGGGCGAGCTGGGCAGCCAGGAGCCCAGAGGGGACGTGACGCCAAAGGTTCTCTCCGCGATGACAGTGGGCAGCCAAGCAGGTGAGGGAGGGACGGTGTGCACTCCTGCGTGGGCGGCGAGGAGCGCCCAGGCCCAGGAAGCCTGGGCCGGGGGCGCTCGGAAACGAGGGGCCGGCGTGACGGCCGTCTGGGTGGGCAGGAGGCAGGGCCTGGCCTCGGGGATGATGTCAAGCTCTTGAGTCTGCCCGGCACAAATAGAGAAGTGTGGAGGAGGAACTGGTTTGGGGAGAAAAATGATGATTTAGGCTCTAGATAAGCTGAGTCACCATCTAGGGCATGCTTAATGGATGGAGACACATTTCCCCGGTTTCCTCATGTTACTTAGTTCTGCTTCAAGTTGGAATTGCTCACAGAACCCAAAGAGGACAGAGGGAAGTGACGGATGCCCTGTCTTGCAGGGTCAAGGGACAGCGCGGTCTCCTGACTCAGTCTAAGGTTTCCTCAGGTACAGTCTGAAAGGCAGTGGATTGCATTTCCAAGTCCAGCTTCCAGAGTTAAAACTGGAGCAGAAAGAATGGATTAATAAAGACAGGGTGCTTTGGAACCCTATCCATTTGAAAAAATAAATAAGGTTACATTCTCTTCTTCACAGCAAGTTGAATTCCAAATAAACTAAAGGTTCAAACATTTTAAAAAGGTAAATATTTGTGTAACCTCAGGGTTGGTAATGTTACTGGATTTTATCTAGGTTCTTTACTATACTGCAGAAATGAATTTCAAGAGCAGTCAGGTGAGTTAGGCCAGTAATTTATTCAGGCAGGGAGGAACGAGAAATGGGAGAAAATAACAGATCACAGGTCCCAGGTGGAGGTGAAGGGGCTGAAAAGTGATAAAGAGGGCTGATTCACAGACTACAGTTCCCCATTATAGATTATAAATGCCCAGGTTTTCCTTGCGTGTTGATCCATGGGGGAGGAGAAGGCAGCCAGGATTGGGGTCCAAATGGGAGAGAGCGGGGGTTCAGGCCTTGTGCCTGCCTTTTGAACCATTAATTATCCCACCCCTTTGCCAATGGCAGGGCAGGAGGCCTGGCTGTTTGCTGTTTTGATTGATTATCCCCCATCAGTCCCCCGGGAGGGCCCAGTGATAAAGTCCTTGGGAGTATCTGGGCTTCTGAGTGGCAGAATCTTGGGGAGGGTCTTCTGGCAGCCGTCCTGGGGCTACTGGTGTCCACGTGGACTTCTTGCCAGGTTCCAGGTCCATCTGCCGATTGCCTATCTTACTAGCTGGCTTCAGTAAGCCATCTAAACATGACACCAAAAGCAGAAATGACAAATTGTATGTGAAATAAATTTACCCTTAGGGTAAATTCATGAAAGAGGGATTCAGGATCAAAAGCCTTTTCATTTGTAAGGTTTTTGGTGCTCTATTTTGCCAAATTGCCCTCCGGAAAAGCCACTTCATTAAGGCTCTCAGAGCATCGCTTGAGTGTCCGCCGGCCTTTCTTTTAAGCCCTCAGCAGCTGCGTATCCGGGGAGGCCTGCCCAGACTGTTGTGCTAAGGTTGAAACGTCGCTGAGATTATTGTGAACTGTGACTCAGCTGGCGTGGGGGACAGAGCTCAGTGGGGGGTGGCCGAGCGCCAGTGCACCTGCAGGGGACAAGCAAGACGAGCCGGGCTTTGCAGCGACATCAGAGCTTTCTATCACCTTAAATGGGGCAACTATTCTTTCCTCATGAGATAGTTGTGAAAACTAAATGAAAAGTGAATTTCTTGGCAAACAGTGACTCAAAAACATTCAAATTCCCCTCCTTCATGTCTGACGTAATCCTTAAACTCTTTGGAAATTTGCTTCTCTCATGGAAATTAAATTTCTATAATGTGTTAAAGCAAGATCGTCACTGATCTGTGTAAATTTGACCTGCCATGACCCCGGGCAAATCAGCTCTTCCAATGTTCCCACTTTACAGATAAGAAAATTTAGCCCCTTGGAAGTTAAGTGAGTTGCCCATGGCAATTTTTTTTTTAACATTTATTTATTTATTTCTCTCCCCTTCCTCCCCCCAACCCGGGTTGTCTGTTCTCTGTGTCTATTTGCTGTGTCTTCTTTGTCCACTTCTGTTGTTGTCAGCGGCACAGGAAACTGTGTTTCTTTTTGTTGTGTCATCTTGTTGTGTCAGCTCTCCGTGTGTGCGGCACCATTCCTGGGCAGGCTGCACTTTCTTTCGCTCTGGGCGGCTCTCCTTATGGGGCGCACTCCTTGCGTGTGGGGCTCCCCTACGTGGGGGACACTCCTGCGTGGCAGGGCAATCCTTGTGCACATCAGCACTGCGCATGGGCCAGCTCCACACGGGTCAAGGAGGCCTGGGGTTTGAACCATGGACCTCCCATGTGGTAGACGGACACCCTAACCACTGGGCCAAGTCCACCGCCTTGCCCATGGTAATTTAACAGGTATTTTAGCAGGTGATATGGCAGAGCCAGTTAGGATGTCTGAAACTTAAAGGACTGGCCATGCCAAGTGTTGGCAAAGATGTGGAAGCGCCAGAACTTTCAGACACTGCTGGCAGGAACATAAAATGGTACAACCACTTTAAGCAACAACTTGACAGTTCTGGCGCCTGCCATGTGGCCTGGCCATTGTGTTCCCAGGTATTTATTTACGCAATAGAAACAAGAGCACACGTTCATTTCAAGGCCTGTCCAGGAATGCTCAGGTGGCTTTATTGGTCATTGTTAAAAAAGGGAAACACCAACGAATGAATAAGCAAATCTTGGTACAGCCACACTGTGGAAACGACACAGCAGTGAAAAGGAATGGGTTGTGGATACACAACATAGATGGACCTCAGAATAATTATGTGGGAAGAAGGCAGACACAGGAGTACTCATTTATGATCCCACTTTTATACAATTCAACAAAGTCCAAACTAACCCACAGGGATAAAAGCATTGGGGGTGGGCAGCCAAGGAGGGGGAAAGAGAGGGCCCACGAAACTTTTGGGGTGGTGGGTAAATTGGAGATCTGGATTGTGACAACTTCGCTGGAGGACGCATGCTCCAAAATGATGGAATTGTACCCTTTGTGTCTGGCGGTTCACTGAATGTTCATTATACCTCAATAAAGCTGTTCCAGTCTATTACAGAAGAACAAGAAGAGATGCACAGAGCGTGGCTCTCCAGGCTCCACAGTTAGTGGGTGCAAAGGAACCGTGGCCATGCGTCCACTTCCCAGGCACCGTCTCTTTCCGGCCAAGAAGTCCAAGCTTCCCGCAAGTCGCCCTGGACGTGACCTGAGGCCACCTCGCAAACACCTGCGGCGCCCGGCAGCCCCAGTCCTACAGGGCGCGGGTGGCGGCTGCTGCGCCCCGAGGCCCGCGGGCGCCGCGCTCGGTGCGTAAAGGCGCGGGCTCCGGCTGGCAGCGAGCGGCGAGGAGGCCCCGCAGCCGGCCTGCGCCTTCGGGCGGGCAGACGCACCTGCCGCCCCGCCTCCCGCCAGGTGCGTCCCGACCGCCGGGCTCAGCTCGACCCGGCGCGCCCGCCCCGCGGGGTCTCCCGGCTCTCACAGCGCCCAGGTGTGGGGACCCCCCGACGCCGGGCTTTCTTCCCGGGCTGCTGCGGCCGCGGAGGAGGATGAGCGGGGAAAGAAAGCCGAGGCGCCGGCTCCCTCCCGCCTTCCTCCTTGCCCACCTCCCGGCCGCCGCCCCCAAGCCTCCAGGAAAAGTCCACGCGCCCACCGGCCGAAGCAGCGGCCCCTCATCTCCCTCCACGTGTCCCGCCTCCCCGGGCAGGTGCGCTCGGCCTGATTCTGTTCTCTCGGATCGCTTCTCTCGAGGGTCTCCTGTGTGGATGAAGTTCTAATTTTGAATACAGGTTTGGACTTTTGATATGCAATGACTGGACTAGCCTGGGAGTGCGTTTTGAATTACCGGAATGAGACCATTTTTCTTCTTTTAAAAATCTAGTTAAAAATAGTGCACTTAGATTATTTTGTGTGTGTGTTTTTTTTAAAAATAAAAGTTCTGTATGTAGTTAAAGAGTCAAATAGTTCTACAAGATTTCTTACAAAAAATATCGGATTCCCATTCTCTCCCCTCATCTCTCCCTTCCCATCTGGTGTTTAATCCCCATTTAAAAATGGCATTCTTATATTGATATTTCTTGAGTTTTAAGGTTTAAATATTAACAATTGTCTTCCCACGTTGGAAAATGAGAATTTAGTATTTCTTTCCTGTCCCAGGCTGAGCTGTCCACATCCCCTTCCTCTCTCCCCACCCTCCTATCAGCCATATCTGAATTCTCTTAGGTCAGCAGACAATGCTTATGTCATTATGAGTATGTAAATATTATTCAGAGTGCAGCCATTTAGTAAACTTGGTACTTTTCCTTTCCAGTCCAACCACTTTATTTTCCCTTGGGTTAATAATTGCCTTTTCCATTAGCTTCTGTACTTATCTATGTGCTTATCACCAGCTTATATTGCAGGTTCTCCTTAAGAGGAAAGATATAAAATTGCAATACAAAATTATGTACAGGGTCTTGAAAAGGGCATTTGCAAGTGAACAGTCTTGAAATTTATGCTTGATTAGCTTCATGGTAAATGCACATTTGATTATTCAACTCTGAACTTGCCACTAATTGTTTATAAACCTCTTCAAGATACTTAGCTGCAACAGAAATTTTTTTCTATCTTAGGGCAAAAATCTTCCCAGAGCTTCCTGCCTGCTCCCAGGCACAACTTCTGGGAATCTCCCTTCCCTCACTCCTGCCGTGGCTGTCTTGCTCTTGTCTCCATGTACTCCTCTGTCTTGGTTTACTTCCGCAGTGGAGGAGATGCATCTCTTGGGAAATGCATCTTCTTGGAAAAAAGATGTGTAAGAAGTAAATTTTTAAACCTATGTGTCTGAAAACATTTGTGTTCTTCCTTGACGTTTGGTTGATAGTTGGGGCAGAGGATGTTGGGTTGGCGTCTCAGTGTGCCAGGGCTGCTATGACAAATGCCCCGCGCGGTGTGGCTTAAATGACAGTGTACTGACCGGTGGTTTTGGAGGCCAGAAGTCCAGCATCGAGGCCTGGCAGGCGGGGCCCGCGGCATCGGCAGCCCTCCACTCCGAGGCTGTGCCGTCAGCAGCCCTCTGCCACACGCGCTTCTCTGTGTCTGCCCTCTGGTTCCCGCTGACATCTGGCTTCTTCCGGTGGAATGTCCCCTGCTTAGGGACGGCAGTGGTCTCGATCAATGCCCCAGGTCAGTGGGCCTCATCTGATAGACTCGGTTCACGGAGGAGTTCCCACCTGAGCTGAGACGGCCCTTAGGGATCCTGTTTACAGGGGGGTTCCCTCCAGGATGGGCGCAGGATGCAGCCCCCGCAGCTGGCTAGGACTTCCTTCACGCTAGTGAAGAATTGTTCCACGTTCTTCTAGCTCCCAAGACTGCTGCGAGAAGTCTGAGAATGTCCAAGCTCCTAATTCTTTCCATGGGACTTTTATTTTCTCTCTGGAGAACGGTAGGACTGTCTCTGTATCCACAGTGATCTGAAATTTCACGGGTGGGCCTTTTTCCATTCATTTTGTTGGACACTCAATGGGCCATTTCAATCTGGAATCTCATGTCTTCCAAATTCTGAAGACTTAGATTATTTCCTCCCCTCCATTGTTTCCTCTTTTTTTGGAAATTTTGTTTTCAGCTGCCGACCCTCTTAGATCTGTCTTATGGAGTCTCTCTGATTTTCCAAGTCTTTATACTTTCTCTTTACTTTCTGGGAGATTTTCTCAGCTGTAACTCCCAACCCTCTTACTGATTAAAAAAAAATTTATTGAAGTTTATCACTCATGCATGAACATACAAAAACAATATGTGTATAGTAATAGTTGTGAACTTATAAAACACACATATATAACATCATACAGGGCTCTCATACCTCACCCTTCCACCAATACCTAGCATTGTTGTTAAACATTTTTAACTAATGATTAAAGAGCATCCTCAAAATATTACTACTAACAAAAGTATTTTCCCCCTAACCCACTCTATTATTATTATTATATCACTTATACATGAACATACATAAACAATAAGTATATAGTAAAAGTTGTGAACTTACAAAGTAAACATATGTAACGTCACACAGGGGTCCCGTACAATAACCCTCCACCCACACCTTGCATTGTTTTGAGACATTTGTTACAAATTATGAAAGAATATTGTCAAAATCTTACTACTAATTATAGTCCTTATTTTATATTTGGTGTATTTTCCCCCCAACCCATCTATTATTATTTTTAAAATATATTTTTTAGATATATTTTTATGACAGAAGTTGTAAACTTACAAAACAATCATGCACATGTGCAGAATTCCCAAACAACACCCCTCCATCAGCACACCACACCATGGTGGAACATTTGTTACAGATTATGAGATAATATCATCTGATTATTACCAGGTCCATAACATACATTTGGCACACATTTTCCATTCTGCACCATTATCAACAGAGTACATCTTTGGCATAGATGCAAGAATATTATATTATTACTGTTAACCACGGTCTGCAGGTCACGTCAGTTGTGTTTTTCCCATGCTTCTCCACATTCCCACCATCCTGCAACAGTGACATCTGCTCTAGCTCACAAAGGACACTCTCGCATCTGTACCATCAACCACAATTCCCATCCATCTTGGGGTTTACTGTTAATAGTCCCTAGACTATTCTCTAGCTTTCTGTCATTGCCATTTACATCCTAGACTCCCCTTTTCAGCCACATCCCCATTTATATACCAGCTGTTACTCACTATAATGTGCTACCATCAACTCTGTATTTCTGCATTTTTACAGTAAAGTCAATTAAAACTTCTACAGGTGTTAAACATCAGTAGTCCATCCCAGTCCTCCTCTTTTTTTTTTTTAAAGATTTTACTTTATTTATTTATTTAATTCCCCTCCCCTCTCCCGGTTGTCTGTTCTTGGTGTCTATTTGCTGCGTCTTGTTTCTTTGTCCGCTTCTGTTGTCGTCAACGGCATGGGAAGTGTGGGCGGTGCCATTCCTCGGCAGGCTGCACTTTCCTTCGTGCTGGGCGGCTCTCCTTATGGGCGCACTCCTTGCACGTGGGGCTCCCCTACGCGGGGGACACCCCTGCGTGGCAGGGCACTCCTTGCGCGCATCAGCACTGCGCATGGGCCAGTTCCACACGCGTCAAGGAGGCCCGGGGCTTGAACCGCGGGCCTCCCATGTGGTAGACGGACGCCCTAACCACTGGGCCAAGTCCGTTTCCCCCCAGTCCTCCTCTTATCTCCTTTAAGAATCTACCACCTACCCCCAGATCTTCAAGATATTTTCCTACATTTTCTTCTAGAAGCTTTATGTTTGTTGCTTTTATGCTTAGGTTTTTTATTCATTTTGAGTTAACTTTGTGTAAAGTGTGAGTTAGGGGTCCTCTTTCCTTCTTTTGACTATGGATATCCAGTTCTGTCAGCACCATTTGTTGGATGGACTGTTCTGCCTGAGCTGGGTGGGTTTGACAGACTAGTTAAAAATCACTTGACCATACATGTCAGGGTCTGTTTCTGAACCATCAGTTTGGTTCCATTGGTCTATATGTCTGTCTTTATGCCAGTACCATGCTGTTTTTACATTGTAGCTAGGTAATATGATTTAAAGTCTGGAAATGAAAGTCCTCTAACTTCGCTTTCTTTTTCAAGATGTTTCTGGCTATTCAGGACCCTTTACCCTTCCAAATAAATTAGATAATTGTGTTTTCCATTCATTTAAAAAATGCTGTTGAAATTTTATCAGAATTACATTGAATCTGTGTATCAATTTTAGTAGAATTGACATCTTAATGATATTTAGTCTTCCAATCGGTGTGCATGGACTGTTCTAATTATTTAGGTCTTTTTGATTTCTTTTAACACTGAATTGTAGTTTTCTGAATACAAGTGCTTTACGTCATTGGTTAAGGTTATTCCTGAATATTTGGGTTTATCTGTCATATTTTATTTTCACCACTCTTTTGATACTTTTAGTTACTTTTATTGATATAATCTTCATTTCTAGACTCTCTTCCAGGCCTCTCTCTCATGTCTTTTCTTTACAGGCTGTAGCACACCCTTTAGTATTTCCTACAAAGCCAATTTCTTGGTTACAACCTCTCTCAGTTTCTGTATATCTATGAATATTCTAAACTCACCCGCGTTTTTGAAAGAAATCTTGCTGGATATAAGATTCTTGGTTTGAAGTTTTTCTCTTGCAGTATCTATCTTAAATATATCAGACTAATGTCCTCTTGCCTCCATGGTTTCTGGTGGGAAATCAGGACTTAATCTTACCAGGTATCCCTTATATGTTATGCATTGCTTTTCTCTTGCTGCTCTCAGAATTCTCTCTTTGTTTTTGGCATTTGACATTCTAATTAGTATGTGTCTCAGAGTTGGTCTATTCAGATTTTTTCAGATGGGAGTACGTTGTGCCTTTTGGACATGGATATCTATGTCCTTCAATAGGGTTGGGAAATTTTCTACCATTATTCCTTCAAATATTCCTTCTGCCCCCTTTCCCTTCTCTTCTCTCTCTGGGGCACCCATGCCATGTATGTTTGCACATCTCTAGCTGTTGTTTAGTTCCCTGAGACATTGTTTAATTTTTAAAATTCTTTTCTTCATCTGTTCTTTTGTGTGTTCACTTTCAGAGGCCATTTCTTCAAGCTCACCAATCCTTTCTTCTGCCTTCTCAAGTCTGCTATTATATAATTCCAGTGTATTTTTAATTTCCTTTATTGCGCTTTTCATTCCCACAAGATCTGCTATTTTTCTATGTATGCTTTCATATTCTTCTTGGTGCTCATCCAATGTCATCTTAATATCCTTAATCTCTTTACCATCTCATTGAATTTATTAAGGAGATTTGTTAGAACGTCTCTGATTAGTTGTCTCAATTCCTTTATGTCATCTGGAGACTTATCTTTTTCCTTTAATTGGGCCATATCTTTCTGTTTCGTGGTGTGGATTGTAATATTTTGTTGGTGACCTGGCATCTGGATTACTAGATTTATTTATTCTGGCTGCAGTTTCTCTCTTTAGTTTAGGGCTTCCTGCCCTTTCTCCCTTGCTGGTTGTGCAGTACAAGCCAAGGATGTAGTTGGTGCGGTAAGCTGTGGGGGCTGAAGCTGCCCTCATTGCCCCAGGGATGGATGAAACTTCTCTCAACTTTCTCCTTTGCCAGGGGTAGGGACAGAGTCACAGCTGTGTGGAATAATCCAAGTTGTGTGGGCCTAGACTGTGGTTGCCCAGAGAGACTGATGAAGCCTCACGCCCTTTTCTCCCCTGCCTGGGGCAGGAATGGAGCTGCAGGTGTGGGCAGCAGTCTATGCTGTGTGGGTCCAAAATGACTGCAGTTGCCTGGGTAGACTTCAGATTATTCAGTCTGTGCCAGCCACATTTCCTGCAGTTACCTGATGGGCTGGTGCAGGGCCCCCAGCCTCCTCCCTGCCAGGGGCGGGGCTGAAGCCTGGGCTGGGGTCCCTACCGTCACTATGATTTTCAGTCAGCCTGACTTCCGCTCATGCTGGGGCAGAGTAAATGGTGGCCACCTGCCTCTTTCCGACTTGGACAGGTTCAAACTTTATCTGTTCTTAGGGTTATACTTTAGCCCATCCAGTTTACTAATCAGCAGCTGAAGTTGGTGGCCACCTGTCTCCTCCTCCCCTGTTTTTGGAAATGAAGTTTCCAACTACAGCCTCAGAAGAGCTCATGGGCGGCTCGTGCCACCAGAGCAGGATGTTCACCGGCCTCCCTGGTGGGGCCTGTGTTTTTCTGGAGGCTGGTGCAGGTCTCCCCACCTTCCTCTCTGCCAGAGGTGGGGTCGGGCTTAGGCTAGAGCCGCAATCTGATCTGGAAGGAAAGAAGCCGGTCCCACCAGCGATGGGATTCTCAGGCCATCCCGCTTCCTGTTCTACCAGGGGCTGAGTTAAAATGGCGGTACTGGCCTCTTTCCGACTTGGACAGGTTCAAACTTTAGCTCTTCCTAGGATTATACTTTAGTCTGCCGAATTTACTCATCAGTAGCTGAAGCTGATGCCCAGTCATCTCTTCCTCCCCCATTTCTGGGAAGTGGAGCAGCTCCCGAGGCAGCGTGCTTCCAGTGCAGGGTGGGCACTGGCCTCCGGGGTGTGGAGCCTCTACTTAGGAATCTTCTCTGCAGACGGGCATCTCCTCCTCCCACTCCCTCAAGGGTGTTGCAGGATGCGCTTCTGGCCTCCTGGAGCCCACAGGCAGGTGCTTTAGGCAGCTCTGGGTGTTTGCTAACCGCCTGTACTGTGAGCTGACTCCAGGAGGTCCTTATTCTGCCACCATCTTGCTGGTTGTTTTCCCTGTTACTGATTTTTCATTTCTCACCATATTTTTTTTTTCTATTTTTTCTTATCTGTCCCACCCCCATAGTTTTCTGTTCTTGTTTCATGGTTCTACTATCTTCCAACTCTGAGGATATCCATAATATGTATTTTTAAAAATATTTTTTCTTCTTTTTGAAAGTCTCTTCCCTTCCCCCTGTTTTGTGTGTTTTTTGGTTGATTTGCTTTGATCTCTGTCTGGTTAGAAGTGTTCCGTGCTGCCTTTGGCTGTCTGCTAATGTTTGAGGTGGACAACTCCAAGGCTAGTTGGGCGCTCCGGGGCCCACATGGGGCGTTCTGGAAGACCTGCACAGGGATTGCGATTGTCGGGTTACCCAGTGGAGCCGCCCTTAGTCTCCTGCGACCTCAGCCCCCAAATTCAAATGCACTGGACCCCAAGCCCTCAGACGTTTTAACTCACACTCGGTGCAGAGTACGTTTCCTGCCTTCTGCTAGGACGGGGCTTTCCTGTCTTCTGGGGAATCTAACCTTTTTCCCCTGTTAATGTCATTTTTATTATTATCCAGATATTATTATACCGTTCTCCAAAAAGACGGAACCAATCAGCAACAAATGAGAACTTCTGCACAGCAAAGGCAGCGTGGAAACATCAAACCGGCTTTATTGAGGTAAAACTGCCAGATAGTAAACTGGACATACTGAATTGTACGACTATATTTTGACAGATCCGCGTGAAAACATCACTGCAATCAACATGGTGCGAACATTCACCCGCTGATCTGTACTCTGTCACCATGCCTCAGTTTACGCTTTCCAGAGTTTTATATAAAGGGAATTATGCAGTTGTGTGCGTTTCGTCCCTCACCACTTCTTAATCAGCTCGCAAACACTCTTCCTGATTTTACCCATCCCTCACCCCGCTCCCAGAGGCCCATTCTCAGCTCTTCCCGCTGCTTCCTTAGGATAAGTCACTACTTGTCCACCTCCTTTCCGGCTTTCAAAACCGTTTTTGCTTAAAATAACTCCGGGGAGGCGCCCTGGAGAGCGGCGCGCAGGGAGGCGCGGGCCCTGCCCCGCCAGGGCTGGCCCTCCAAGAGCCCTCCGCGCCCCTCGAGAGGGCCCCGGGGCAGGAGCAGAGGCGAGGAGGGCCTCGGCTGTGCCTTCACCAGGGCCAGAGGCGAGCAGGGGCCTCGGCTGTGCCTTCTCCAGGGCCAGAGGCGAGCAGGGGCCTCGGCTGTGCCTTCACCAGGGCCAGAGGCGAGGAGGGCCTCCTGTGCCTTCACCAGGGCCAGAGGCCGCCCCGTCACGTTCGCGCGGCCCGAGCTGCGGGGGCTGCCGGGGCTGCCGGGCCGAGCCGCTCGCGCTGGTTCTCCACCGAGTTCAGACCCGGCCCCCGGCTCGGCAGAAAGCCGCTCCCCTCCGCCGCGCCCCAGAGCCGCGTGGGGAACGCTCGAGGGGGCGCGCCCGGCGCGGGGAGGAGCGCGCAGGGGGCCCGGGTCCCCGGGGGCGGAGGCGCGGGGAGCCCCCCGGCCTGGGCGGAGCTGCCTGTGGGCGGAAGCCCTTCCTGGGCTGGGCAGTCCGGCCGAGGCCTCGCGTTCCTGCGCGCACGGACAGTCCCGGCCCTCCCGGAGCGGGGCCCCCGTCCTCCTCTGCCCGAGGAAGGGCGAAGGTCACGTTTCCTCCCGCAAAGGAAGTTTTGCAAACATCCCGCCTCCGGCCCTGGCCGCAGCAGCACGACCCCACACCCTGTGAAGTCCTGGGGAATTCCCGAGGCGGCGGGGCCGCGTCCTGGGGGCCGCGGGAATCCGGAGCTGACTCAGCCGCGCGGCTCCAGCAGGGCCCGCACGCGCCTCGGGCTCGGAATCCGGCTCCGCAGCCGGGCTCCATGCACGCGCCTCGGGCCCCCCGCACGCGCCTCGGGCCCCCGTACGCGCCTCGGGCCCCCCCCCCCCACCGCACGTGCCTCGGACCCCCCGCACGCGCCTTGGGACCCCCCCGCACGCGCCTCGGGACCCCCGCACGCGCCTCCGGCTCGGCATCCGGCTCCGCAGCCGGGCTCCAGGCACGCGCCTCGGGCCCCCCGCACGGACTTCGGGCTCCGGATCCGAGCTCGGGAGCCAGGTCGCCCGCACGGGCCTCGGGGCCCCCGCACGCGCCTCGGGCCCCCTGCACGGCCTCGGCTCCCGTTTGCCACCTCGGTGTCTCAGAAAATTAGCCATGGGTGAAGGAATTCTTTTTTTCAGGCTCCAGGCCCGTGTCACTCGCCTGTCTCCGGGATGTCCCTGCTGCTCCTGCTGGGAAGGGGGAGTGGGCAGGCCCCTGCTGTGGCTGAGAGGGATCCGTTTACAGCAGTTCCGAGTGGTGCCGGGGTGTAGACCGTCCACAGCCTGTGCCCAGCCCTGCCTGCTGCTGCCCCGGAGCCAGGAGTGTGAAGGTGGTCCCGGGACCCCTCCCCTCCTGGGGCAGACAGTGCGGAGCTCACTTCCTGTGCCTGGGGGTCGGTGGGCACAGGCCGCTGTGAGCCTGCGGCTGTGCTGGAGCCAGGAGAGGGCCCTGCTGGTCATCACTGGTCATCACTGGTCACCAGTGGCCAGGCCAGGGCCCCCGGCCCCGCTCCGCCCCTGTTCCAGCCGGAGACCTTTCCTTGTTCCCAGACCCTGTGCTGGCATCTTGCCTGGCTGCGCTGGAGTCAGGGCAGGGCCCGAGGGGCAGCCTAGCGGGCAGAGGAGGGACGAGCTCAGGACACTGAGCCGCGTGTGTGCTGGGGCCCAGCGGGACGCCGGGAGCCCCCTGCTCGCCAGCCCTCACCCCTCCCCCGCTGACCGCAGGCACCGTGTACTCTGGGGGTGGCTGCACCTGCTGCAGCCCAGGGCATATCCCACACGGGGGTGTGGTCCTCGTCAGTGGCCTTTTGGATGGCGGCCTCAGTTGCGCTATGGCCACCTGGGGCAGGAGGCTCTTCATCCCATTCCTGGATCCTTTACAAGTGGGATGAATTCGGACGAAGGAAAGCCCCAGAAGGGCAGCCAGAGCCGACACCGGTGGGATCCGGAAGACAAGGTGGCTCTGGGGACGCCACCACAGGCCGTGCCGGGGACGGAGCCCAGCGTCGGCAGCCAGCTCCAGAGCGCTGGTCTTTGGGAAGGAAGCGTCATCTGATGGCGCCTTGATGTGGGCTTTCTTTTAGCCTCAAAACCCTGAGCAAATAAATTCCTGTTGTTTAACCCGACCCATTTCAGGGTATTTGTGTGAGCGGCCTGGGGAACGGAAACCCGCTCTGTTGAGACCTCCAGGCCGTGTCTTCCCTCCAGCCCTCCCTGCTGTGCAGCACCTCCCGGGCTCTCTGCAGGCCCTGGGGCTGCCCCTGCGCTGGCCGCTCCCTCACCTGCACCTTCAGCCTCTCCCTCCCTGCTCATTGTTACATCAGCTGTGAAGATGCTCAAGTCTCTGTCCTCGTGAAGAAATCCTGCCTCGACCGCACATCCTCGTTGGTGCTGCGTTAGTCACGCAGGATGTGTTTATGCAAGGACCTGGCGAGGGCACCGTGGCCGCCAGCTCAGACCTCCACACCGCACGCAGGCCCCAGGCGGACGCTCCAGCCAAGTGGTGCTGAGTCCTCAGCTCACATTGCCCAGGGGCTGTTGGTGGAGGAGGAGTTGGGTGGCGGGTGGGGGGTATACGGGAACCTCTTATATTTTTAAGGTAACATTTGTTTTGTGATCCAAATTGTAGATATTTTTTTGTATCTCCAAAAAAATACAATTTACAAAAATGATTTGTGGGGGTGGGGAGTGGGGTATATGGGAACCTCTTATTTTTTTTATGTTTTTTAATGTAACATTCTTTGTGATCCATTAACTTTAATAAAAAAGTGTAAAAATAAAAAAGAGAAAAAATTCCCCAGGGGAATTTGGCTGGCTGATGTTGAGGCAGAAATTCTTCTTTCTGATTTCTGCAATCCTCAGTTCTGGCTTTTTAGACCTCTGACTGATTGGATAAGGAGGCTTCCCACATTGCCAAGGGAAACCTCCTTTATTGAGTGTAGATAAACCAACTGATTGTAGATGCAAATCCCATCTCGAAATACCCTCACATCAACAGATAGGCCAGCTCTTGACCTAACAACTGGACACATAACCTTGCCAATCTGACACATGAAATTAACCACAGCACACTCTTTTGCAGAATTGTCTCATTTGCCGCCCCGTGTGCATTGCTCCTCCACTCTAGTCCAGTGGACCTCCTGGGTCCACCGTTCCTCTGAAGCCCACATGCCAAGGGCATCGTGGCCTCATGCAGACCAGTTCTGTGCCCGCTGCCCTGTCCTTGTCTTTACCCACCCCGCAGCAGCGCCGGCGCCCAGTCCCTCTGTCCCTCTCCCCGGGGCCCTCTCCTCCCCCTGCTCTGACCCCCGCCCCGCCGCCCCTTCCAGTCTCCCCCGCCTTCTCCTCCTTCGTGGCTCTCGGGGTCGGCCTTGTGGGATGCCGCCCGCGTCTGCCTTCTGCCAGGAGGTCCTCTTCGATCCAGGGCTTCACGTGCTGGCCACGTCCAGGCTCTTGGCCAGCCGGCGGTCCTTGGAGCTGCAGCCTCACTGCTCCTGGACACCTGGCTGTCGGATCTGACCTAACATGCCCCAAGGAGCACGGCGCCGCCCACTCTAAACCTGCTCCTGCTTGCTCTTCCTGCGTAACCGCCCAGATTCACAAAGGCTCGTTTCCTCTTCTCACACCGAGGCTCACTTCCGGAGCTGCGAGTTTGCGTTGGCTCTGATGGGCTGAGTCAGGGCTCGGGGACCTGCCTCTGTCTCCCCGGCTCCTCTCCGCTGTGGCATCGCCACAGAATCCCCCCCTCTTTGAAGGAAACTCATGACTGCATTTGGAACCAGGGAATCCTCCCCATCTCAAGGTCCTTAATAACTTACCCAACTCTGCAAACTTTTTTAGGAGGGACTGGAGATGGAACCCGTGACCTTTTACATGGGAGGCAGGCACTCAACCACTGGGCTACATTGCAGTCTTTACCCTTCCAGGTGACAGTCACAGATTCCAAACACTGGGATGTGGGTTGTTCAGCTCACTGCACCCCAATACTCCTAAGGAAAATCCAAGAAGTTGTCTTTGATTTATCTCTTTTTCTCATTCCCACATCCCATCCACTAGCAAGCTCATTGGTTCTCCCTGCAAATTAGTACCAAATCCCTCCTTTCTTTCTCCGCCCCAAGGCATGTGGCCGCTCGAGGGCCCATGGCACCAGCAGCTCCTGGACAACGCGGGAGCTCCTGCCCAGTCTGTCTGCTGTACAGCCTGCTCTCCGCACAGTGTTAGCAATGTCACAAAGCACCACCAGTCTCCTGGATCTTAGGATAAAACCCAAGCCCCTCAGTGGCTCACACGAGCCGCACGGCAGTGGCGCTCACCTGCGCAGACTTCTTCCCACCGCTCCGGGGGGGCTGGAGGGCTGGTCGTTAGAGCTCTTTCCAGCTCCACGTTCACGGCAGCATTTACATTGGGAGTGGACACAGGCTCTGTTTTTTTTCTCAGAGAGCTGGTTGCTTAGACTTTTCTGGGCCATTGCTGACCCTCCGTTCTCCTTCGGCTCCAGCCCACTGGGCCTCTTGCCTTTCCTTGAGCTCGTCCAGCTGGTGGTGCCGCAGGGCCTTTCACGGGCAGCTCTGTGTCGGGTCGCCCTTCTTCCCACGCTGGCTCCTGACCAGCCGGCCCTTCCTCAGAGTCCTTCCTGGGAGCTCCTTGATAACTTTCACGAGACCTCCTTCCCGGGAGCCCTGTCTCACTGTCTTCGCAGCATTTACGTCTGATGGAAAAAACTCACTTCCTTACTTTTTTCTTGTCCGTCTGCCCTCATGGGGAGTGCGCTCCATGGTTGCTGGCCCGGTCCAGCCCTGGACGAGAGCCTGGCCCTGCTGGGTGGGTAAATGGGTCAGCACAGGAGCCTCACTGTGTTGCTTTTCTCAGCTTCAGTTTCCTCGTCTAAAAATGGCTCATTTATTCATCACACATTTATTAAGATCTTGCTAAATGTTAGATTCTGGGACTGTGCCAAGTGCTAGAATGAAAATTAAACTTTACCCTCTGAATATTTCTGAAGGCTAAAATGTGGCAAAGTATGTAAAAAGAACTCGTGAACAGTAAAGTGCTACAGAGTCTGTGGGCACTGGAGGAGACTTGTTTCCTTTGCTTGCTTTTTTGCAGTGAGAATATTTTTCTTGTGCAATAAAAATGACCTGTAGTTTTGGTTGTTATGTTATCAGCATGAGTAGTCTACTTTGCTGGCTTGTCTGCCTTCATTCCATTCCAAGTCTGCCATCTCATCACCAAAACCACCAGGAGGCAACGTGCCTTCTCGGGAGAGGAGGGAAGACCGAGTGCCGGGCTCCCCTTGGGCCCCACGTTGGGCGCCAGCTGCTGAGTCAGCTCAGCGATAGGTTGGCTCGAAGGGAAGGCACCGCAGAACTTTACGAAATAAAGGACAGAGAGAGACATGAGAGAGGAGATAAAGATGGGACCAGGGGGCTCAGCTTCTGGAACTGAGAGCCTCCACCCTAGTTTCCACCTCTTATTTATTGGATACTACCGAGCAGCTGTTTGCTATCAGAACTGCAACATCATCTACAATAATAGGGAACAACTGCAGCATCTGCAATAAGGAACAGTTCGTACAAAATTCAGATACAATCTAGACTCTCTTTCCCACGATCAGGGATCACTTGGCTTCCCAGGGAAAGATGCTGGAGAGGAGAGAGGAGAGCGGGATCAGCAAAGATGGGGGTCAGTGCCGTAGACCTTGTTTATGTGGTAGTTTTACTGAAATATATTCACACGCCCCACAGTCGATCCAAAGCGTACAATCAGTGGCTCTCAGTGTAATCACAAAGTTGTGCATTCATCACCACAAATGATTTCAGAACATGTTCATTACCCTAAAAAGAAAAACCCCTCGCCCCTTATACCCAAAACTAAATGGCGTGACTAAATTAGAGAAATGGTAGGTTTACAGAAAAATCATGCAGAAAATGCAGCTTTCCCATTTGCACCCCATCCCCCGTTCGTTAGCGTGTAACATTTTTTACAATTGAGGAAAGAATATTTTTATAACTACTATTAACCAGGCCATGGGGTCATTGCTCTGTTGCACAGTACTATGGTATTTAAGAAAATGTTTATTCTAGTATCATATATATAACCTGAAGCCTCCCCTTTTAGCAACATTCAGATATATGATTCAGTGCAGCTAGCCGTCTTCACAACGTTATGCTTCCATCACCACCGTCTGTTACCCAGACTTTTCCAACCCCCACACTCTGTGTAATTCAGCAGCAACTCCTCACACCCCACCCCTGCCCTGGCCCCAGGTAGCCTCCACTCTAGTTTCTGATTCTGTGAATTTGCTCATTCTAAGTTTTTTGTATCAGAGAGACCATGCAATATTTGCTCCTTTGTGTCTGACTTATGTCACTCAACATGATGTCCTCAAGGTTCATCGGCTATTCGTCGCATCATCAGGACTTCGTTCCTTTTAAATGCTGAATAATATTCCGTTGTATGCACGTACTGCATTTTGTTTGTCCATTCATCAGTTGATAGCCATCTGGGCTACTTCCATTTTCTTGGCTATTGTGAATAATGCTGCTAAGAACATCTCTGTGTGTGACTGTCTCTGAGCCCCTGCTTTCCGTTCTTCTGGGGTGTGTGTCTAGTGGTGGGATTGCTGGATCACGTCGTGGTTCCAGTCCTGTAGTGGTTTTATACTTTCTGTGGAACTGACAAATTGTTTTCCACGATGGCTGCACCATTTTACATTCCCACCAACAGTGAATGAGTGCTCCTATTTCTCTACGTCCTTGCCAACACTGGTAATTTTCTGTGCTTTTTTTTTTAAATAGTAGCCATTCCATGGGTGTGAAATGGCATCTTACTGTGGTTTTGATTAACATTTCTCCAAGAGCTAGTGGTGTTGAACAACTTCTCATGTACTTTCTGGCCATTTGTAGATCTTCTTGGAGAGACGTCTATTCAAGTCTTTGCCCCTGTTTTAATTGAGTTGTTGAGTTGTGGGATTTCTTTATTCTAGATAGTAACCCTTTATTGGGTATGTGGTTTCTAAATATTTTCTCCAATTCTGTGGTTTTCTTTTCACTTTCATGGTAAAGTCCATTGAGACACAAAAGTTTTTAATCTTGATGAGGTTCCATTTATCTATTTTTGATTTTGTTGCCTGTGCTTTGGGTGTAAAGTCTAAGAAACCATTGCCCAACACAAAGTCCTGAAGATGTTTTCCTATGTTTTCTTCAACAAGTTTTACAGTTCTGGTTCTTATACTTAGGCCTTTGATCCTTTTTGAGTTGATAATTGTATATGATGTGAAGTAGGAGTCCTTCGTTCATTTGCATATGGACTTCCAGTTCTACAGGTACCTCTATGAAAGATAGTGTTCTCTCACAATTGAGTGGGCTTGGCTCCTTTGTCAAAAATAATTGGCCAAAGATGAGAGGGTTGATTTCTGAATTCTCAGTTTGATTCCATTGGTCTATATGTCTATCCTTGTGCCAGTGCTATGCTGTTTTGGTTACTGTGGCTTTGTAATATGTTTTAAAATCAGGAAGTGTGAGTCCTTCAATGACATTCTTCTTTCTCATGATGCCTTTGGCTATTTTGGGCCCTCTACCCTTCCTTGATAATTAATTTTTCCATTTCTACAAAGAAGGTTGTTGGAGTTTTGATTGGGATTGTATTGAATTTGTAAATTGCTTCGGGTAGAATTGATATCTCGACAATATTTAGTCATCCAATCCATGAGCATGGAATGTCTCCTTTATGTAAGTCTTCTTTAAGCAATGCTTTGTAGTTTTCCATGTACAAGTCCTTTACACCCTAGGCTAGATTTATTCCTAGATTATTTATTCTTTTAGTTGCAATTGTAAAGGAATTTTTTTCTTGATTTCCTCTTCAGATTGTTCATTACTACTGTATAGAAATACTGCTGATTTTGGGGTGTTGACCTTGTACTCCACCACTTAGCTGAATTCTTTTAGTGACTTTAGGAGGTTTGTTGTGGATTTTTCAGGACTTTTGTATTTGGGTCATGTCATCTGTAAATAGGGAAAGTTTCATTTATTTTCCAATTTGGATGCCTGTTTTTTTCCCTTGCCATATTGGTCTGGCTAGAACTTCCGATACGATGTTGAATAACAATGGTGACAGTGGGCATCCTTGTCTTACTCCTGATCTTAGAGGGAAAGCTTTCAGTCTTTCACCATTAAGTATGATGTTAGCTGCAGGTTTTTCATAGATGCCCTTTTCATGTTGAGGAAGTTTCCTTCTGTACCTAGTTTTTTGAATTTTTTTTTTTTAAATCAGGAAGGGGTGCTGGATTTTGTCAAATGTCTTTTCTGTTTCAATTAAGATTATCATATGTTTTTTCACCTTCATTCTGTTAATGTGCTGTATTACATTGATTTTCTTATGTTGAACTACCCTACATACCTGGGATAAATCCCACTCGATCATGGGGTATAATTCTTTTAATGTGCTGTTGCATTTGGTCCATTAGGATTTTGTTGAGGATTTTGCATCTATATTCATAAGTGATATTGGTCTAAAATTTTCTTTTCTTGTGGTATCTTTTTCTGGCTTTGGTATTAGCATGATATTGGCTTCATAGAATGAGTTATGGATTGTTCCCTCCTCTTCTATTTTTTTGGAGGCATTTGAAAAAGATTGGAGTTTTTCTTCTTGGAATGTTTGGTAGAATTTCCCCGTGAGGCCATCCAGTCCTGGGCTTTTCCTCATTGGGAGGTTTTTGATGATTGATTCAATCTCTTTATTAGTTGTTGATCTGTTGAGATCTTCTGTTTCTTTTGAGTCAGTGTAGGTAACTTGTCTGTTCCTAGGAATTTGTCCATTTCATCTACATTATCTAATTTGTTGTACAGTTGTTCACAGTGTCTTCTATAATTCTTTTTATTTCTGTGGGGTTGATAGCCCTGACCCCCATTCATTTCTGATTTTAGCTGTTTGAGTCCTCTCTCATTTTTCTTTGTCAGTCTATCTAATGGTTTGGCAATTGTATTGATCTTTTTATATAACGAACTTTTGGTTTGTTGATTCTATATTTTTGTGTGAATGGTTATTACTTCATGTTTTTAAAAAATTTTTATTTTTTATTAGAGAAGTTGTGAGCTTACAAAACAATTATGCCTAATGTGCAGAATTCCTGTACGTCACCCCTTCACCAGCTTCTTACATTGCTGTGGAGCATTTGTTACATTATGAAAGAATATGATCAGCCTATTACCACTAACTATGGTCCATAGCTTACTCTTGGTGTATTTGTCTCACACAATCACTAATATTAACACTACTTTTAGTATTGTACATTTATTATAGTTCATGAGAAAACACTCTCATAGTCGTACTGTTAACACAGCCCGTCTTCCGCCGCAGGGTTCACTGCGTTATATCGCCCCACGCCTTGTACATTCTGTCCAAAGTGCACACTCAGTGGCTCTCACTTTCACCACAGAACTGTGCAGTCATCACCCTAGTAAACCTTTGAATGTTCTTCTTCGTCCAAAATAAAATATCCCATACCCCCATTCCTGACCCTTAGCTTTGATACAGTACCTTCTCTGACATTGATGCAAGAATGTTACAGGATTGCTATTGCCTATAGTCCTTAAGTCACAGTAATTATGCTTTTTCATGCATTATTAATGTCTTACCACTTTGTAGTAGTGACGTAAATTTATTCTAGTTCACAGAAGAACATTCTTGTGTTCGTCCTATTAACCACAATCCTCATCCACCTCCAGGTTCACTGTGTTTTTCTGCCCCTAGATTATTCTCTTTCTTTCTTTCAGTTGACATTTACATCCCTAGACTATCCCTTTCAGCCACAATCCCATTTATAAACCAGCTGGGTTAGTTATACTCACTATACTAGGTTACCATCAACTCTCTCCATTTCCACACTTTTACAGTCAAGCTAATTGAAAGTTCTTCCTGCACTAAGCTTCCGTACCTCTTCTCAGTCCTCGTCATCCTTTCTCCTAGTAAACTATAATCTAGGTTTAATTCTATGTGTTTATTCTTCATATTTAGTTCATATTAGTAAGACCATACAATACTTTTCCTTTAGTATCTGACTTACGTCACTTAGCATAATGTACTCGAAGTTCATTTATGTTCTAGTATGTGTCCCAATTTAATTTCTTCTTTCAGCAGCCCAGTATTCCCTCATATGTATATACCATATTTTGTTTATCCTTTCATTGATTGATGGGTACTTGGGTAGTTTCCATCTTATGGCAATTGTGAATAATGCCACTATGAACATCTGCGTGTGAATGTCTGATTGCATCACTGTTTTCAGTTTTCCTGGGTATATTTCAGTAGAAAGATTGCCAGGTCATACCGCAGTTCTGTATTTAGCTTCCGGAGGAACCACCAAACTGTCTTCCACGGAGGTTGCACCATTTTACATTCCCACCAACATGAAGGAGTGTTCCTATTTCTCCACATCCACTCCAGCATTTGCTTTCTGTTTTTTTTCCTTTTTTCTTTTTTTAGTAGTGGCCATTCTATGAGGTGTGAGATGATATCTCATTGTAGTTTTGATTTGTATTTCCCTAATCACTAGTGATATAGAACACTTTTTCATGTGCTTTTTTGCCATTTGGAAGAAATGTCTATTTAAGATTTTTACCCATTTTTTAATTGGACTCTTTGCTCCTTTATTGTTGAGTTGTATGATCTCTTTATATAGCGTGGAAATCAAACACTTATCAGATATGTGATTTCTAAATATTTTCTCCCAGTGGGTGGGTTGCCTTTTGACAAAGTCCTTTGAAGGACGAAAGTGTTTATCCATTTTTTTCTTTCATTGCTCATGCTTTTGGTATAAGGTTTAAGAAACCACCACCTACCACCAGGTCTAGAAGATGTTTCCCTACATTTTCTTTAGCAGTTTTATGTTCTTTGATCCATTTTGAGTTAATTTTTTATAAGGCGTGAGATAGGGTTTTCAGTATATAGAGAGCTTCTTTGTCCCTCATAACTGTTTTTGACTTAACCTTGTAACTGTTTTGACTATTGTATATGTTATTTGAATAGCTAGCCCAGCTCCCTTTTGGTTACTATTTGCCTGTTATATATTTATATCCTTTCGCTTTCAATCTACTTGTGTCTTTGAATTTAAGGTGAGTTGCTTGTAAGTGGCCTTTAGTTGGATCATGCTTTTTAGCCATTCTGCCAATCTCTGTCTTTTGACTGGAGAGTCTATTTATATTCAAAGTCACTATTGATACTGCAAGACTTTTCTTCTGCCATTTTGCTATTTTGGTAAGTTTTATGCCATTTTTGACCCTCAATTCTTCCATTAGTGCTTACTTTCATATTGATTTGATTTTTTGGAATTTTACCATTTTGATTCCCTCTCTTTTATTTTCATTTATGCTCTATGGTTTTCATGGGGCTAAAACTTAACATCCTAAATCTATGATAGTCATGCTTAATTTGATATCAATTTAATAGCATACACATACACTGTTTTGATAACCTGCAGTCTCTCCCCCCATTTGTAATACTTGTTGCAAATTATATCTTTATACATTGTACATCCCAATCCATAGATTTATCATTGCTTTTTATGCATTTACATTTCAGAACCTGTGAGAAGTAAAAAGTGGAGTAATGTAGTGAAAAACACAATACAACAATACTGGCATTTTAATTTACCCATATGGTTACCTTTACTGGAGGTCTTTGTTTCTTTATGCTGCTTCAATCCCCTGTCTCTGGCCCTTGCCTTTCAGTCTGAAGAACTCCCTATTAGCTTTGCTGTGGGCAGGTCTAGAGGAGAAAAACTTCCTTAGTTTTTATTTATCTGGAAGTATCTTACTCTCTCCCTTATGTTTGAAATAAAGTCTTGCTAGATATAAAATTCTTGGTTGGCAATTGTTTTCTTCCAGCTCCCTAAATATTTGGTCCCACTGTTTTTGCCTCCATGGTTTCTGATGAGAATTCAGTATTTAACCTTATTGGACTCCTTTGTACATAACTCATTGCTTTTCTCTTGTAAGTTTCAGAACATGCTCCTTATGCTTGGCATTGGACAGTGTATTAGTCATCCAAAGGGGTGCTGATGCAATATAACCAGAATCTGCTGGCTTTTATAAAGGGTATTTATTTGGGGTAAGAGCTTACAGATACCAGGCCATAAAGCATAGGTTACTTCTCTCACCAAAGTCTATTTCCACATGTTGGAGCAAGATGGCTGCCAATGTCTGCCAGGGTTCAGGCTTTCTGGGTTCCTCTCTTCCTGGGACTTGCTTCTTCCTGGGCTCAGGGTTCCTCTCTTTCTGGGGCTGGCTTCTCTTTCCTCTGTGAACTTACTTCCCGGGGCTCCGACTTAAGGCTTCAGCATCAAACTCTAACATCAAAACTCCAACATCAAAACCCCATAACTCTGTCTTTTGCCATGCCTTTTATCTGTGAGTCCTCATCCACCAAGGGGCTGGGACTCAATTCCCTGATGATGCGGCCCAATCAAAGCCCTTATAACTTAATCACGCCCAGGTACAGACAAGTTTACAAACATAATCTATATCTATTTTTGGAATTCAAAGCCATATCAAACTGCTGCAGATGGTTTGATTGCTGTGTGTCTGGGTGTGGTTCTCTTGGAGTCTGTCCCGTTTGGGGTTCATTGGGATTCTTCACTGTGTATATTTATGTCTTTTGTTAAATTGGGGAAGTTTTCTTCTATTATATCTTCGACTATTTATTCTGCCTCCTTCTCTCCTTTTCTTGGACTCCCGTAATGCTATGTGTCCTATAGGTCCCCTGGGTTCTGTTTGCTCTTTTTTATTCTTTCTGCTCCTCAGACTAAATCATTTCAGTTGTCTTGTCTTCAAGACTACTGATTCTTCTTTCTGCCAGCTCCAGTCTGCTGTTGACTCTCTCTAGGGACTTTTTCACTTCAGTCATTGTGGTCTTCCATGCCAATATGAGGCAGGTTAGTATAGGGAAGAAAGACCAGTCACAGCTGGGACCCGGCAGAGACCTTGGCTGTGAGAAGCCACTAGAAAGCCCTGCTACTAAAAGCAAAGCTGGAAAGACCCCGCTGAGAGTCAGGCTACAAGGTCCTCTTTGAAACTTTTTCCAGGTCAAAGGGAAACCTTAGATAATCCCAAACAAAAGACCTACCATTGGCCCCCTGAGAGCTAACAGGTGGGGTGACCAATCAAAACAGCAAACAGCTGGGGCCCCTCCCCAAAATTAGAAGGGGGAGGAGGAATGGTCTTAAAAGGCCTGAGCTGGGCCCCACGTCTCACCCTGTAGCACACCTGCACCCCAGTTTTGGGTTGTGTACTTATCATTTCTAGTTTTCTTGTTTCTTAATAAACTCTGTACTCCCTTACCTGCCCTGTGGCATGTCCTTAAGTTCTTTTATTTGACATAAGCCAAGAACCTAGAAGCCCAGAACCCAGAGCCTTCTGTTAACATATTTGACAGGCCAGCCAGGAGACAAAGAGGCAAATAACGCTCCCCACACCCTGCGAAGACTGTTGGGTCTAGGCTTTTAAATTGAAGTCTGCCTGTGCCCTCTTGTTCTATTAGCAAGAGCCCGACTCCCATCCCGGGCCATGCTTGGAGGTTTGTTCCATGCTCAGCCCCCAGGATGTCCTGAGATTCTTCTTCGTCTGTTCCTGCAGGGCCCCTGAGGTGGTTTGCCTGTAAGCTGCACAACAGTCAGTCTCTGCTTTTTAAAACTTGGCCCTGGCAGTGGCCGTAACAACTCCCTAAGACCTCTGCAAGAGTAGGCCGAAAGAAAAGCCCCGAGCCAGCTCCATTCCTAGGGGAACTCCCAGCTTGGAAGCTTTGGTCTGGGAACCAGACCCAGACGTCTCCCAAGACCTCTAAGGCTCTGGGGACACCCAGAGACATAAGGATCCTGATCCCCAGAACGTGGGGACAGCGAGCAGGGCTCCCAACCACACACTGGCTTGACCAGGAAGCTGTTCAGCGAGGTCTAGCAGCGGGACGACACCAAGACTGACGACTGTGTCTGTCCTGCTGGGATGATGGTGGCTTCTCCAGCATGCCAGCAGACTCCCCGTTGGGGTGTCTTCTCAGGGATTGGGATGACCTGCCTACTGATGGTCTAAAAAGGAAGAGGCTAATCTTTTTCCTGCCAGACCATGTGGCCACAGTACAGCCAGGAAGGACCTCTGCATGGAACCCTGAATTCCAGCAAAGTACATATAACAGGAAAGGAGACAGGCAGAGCGGAGTGCCAGAGATCAGGTGGTCTTGTCTCCTTAAGGCGTGAGGAAACGCACTACCCAAGTGGTCAGTTTAATAAGCTCAGGGAGACTGCTCTGAGGCAGGACAAAAAGCCAGACCTATTTCAGGGAAGGCTGGTAGAGCAAGAAAAACACCCTCCTGAAGATCCCGACTCTAGAGAAGGACAGATCTTCCCAGGAGCTCACGTGATCAGCCAGTCTGCTTCGGCTATCTGTAGGAAACTGAAAGGAACTTTCCCTGGGCCCCCAAACTTGCAGCTTTCAACAAGTGAGACCATCCCGCCAAGACCGAGAAGGAGCGCTGGACAGGCTCTCCTCCCAGCTGCCACTGCTGAAGGCCCCCGACCCCAGGCGCCAGGTCAGCAGGCCCTGGCCCCAAGCTGCCTCCCCACCCAGGCCTCCGCGGCCTGAAGCCACGCATGAGCCGTCCACCAGGAGGAGCCTCAGGTGACTCTTGATGTGGCAGGTAAGATCATTGATTTCTTAAGTAACAGGGGAGCCAAGCTCCAGAGGCTCTAGCCTCTGTTGTGCCTAATAAGGAAGGAATGGGAATCGAGATCTAGGACACTTCCTAAACCTCTCCCTCACCTCTGGCCCGTGATTTAAAAGGTTCCTGGCTTCCTGGGCCCCTGCACATTCCCTTGTGACACTCCAATCCTTCCACTGGAAAAGCCTGGCAGGCCTTTCCCCTGGCGGGAGATAGCTGTGGAAGGCAACCCCAGGGCGCCCTAATGTGCCTGTCAATGGGGCAGGGCTTCTCTGGACCCTTAGCTTGTACCTAGCAGCTGCGCGGGGAGTCTCCTGGAGGAATAAAGCTGGAGGCTCCTGTGCCCGAGCCGGTGGGGGCGAGTCCAGGGACCTGTGGGAAGAAGCAGGGTGGGGCAGGAGTTGAGAGAAGAATGGAGGCAAGACAGGGTTCTGATCAAGCCTCGTTTATTGGAGGTAGAACATGGGAATATATAGAGAGGGAAGGGAACGTGTACATATGTGATAGGCTGGTCTTGTGGGTGGCAGACGTCCAAGGAGGGGATTGGCCGACAGTTCGCACCGGGTCTGCGGAGTTTCGTGCCTTGTGCATGCGTATTGCTGTGGTCACCTGAGTAGTGGTGGGAGGGGGAGAATGAAGCAGGGAGGAGAAGAATAAGGAAATGACAGGGCAGATTTGTGAACTCCGCCATGTTGTGAGAGGCTCTAAACAGACCTCACAGCGGGTGGCTCCCCACAGGTCCCCCTTCTCTGTTTAATTTGTTATGAATTGAAGAAAGGAACAGCCGGCGATGGCTCATGATAGAGCAGGGCTTATTTTCAGTAGTGGCATGCGGCTGCAAGGTGCTCCCGTGCTGAAAGGGGGCTGTGCCTGTCTTAGGTCAGGGCTGCACCTGGTAAGCGATTCGTCTTACCTGGCTTGCGATCAATCTTACCCATCATTGGGAATCACGGCAGCAAAAGGCCACGTCCCTGTCTTATGTTGACTGATGGGTTAGCCCAGTTGCCCGTCATTGGCTAACCAGTCCAGCGCCTCAGCAACAGATGGCTTGCAATTACAGCAAGTTATAATGGGGAGCCCTCATAGACCGTGTATAACAAGCATGATGTACTGAGATTGGTGGGTGTGGTCATCACACCCATCCTAGTCTTGTTTGGCCAGGGTGCCCGCTGCTCGTATGAGCCACTACACTCCTCACAGAAGCTGTATTTCTTGCCGAAGCTGTTCAGCAATATTAATTAAACAGAGAAGGTTAAGCCGTGATAACGGAGGTGGTGACTGTAAGGAGAAAACAGGCAAAGAAATGCTATTAGGGTACAGGATAGCAAATGAAACAACATAAGAAATTCGCATTTTCAAAGGTTGGTTGTTTGTTCTTCAGTCCGGAGAGGTTGGTACTGATGAACAGTGGCAAGATACATCATGTGGGCTGAGATTTGCTTCATCCTTTTTTGGAGAAATTTAAGGAGGCAAGGTGAAAATGCACAGATTAATAGGAGAGCGATTAGGGGGCTGAGGAGGGGACCTAGCCAGGTCACGAGAGGGGAAGTGAGCCAGGCGGATAAGGAGGAGGTTGATTGGGAGGGCAGTATTCCTTCCCGCAATTCTCGCAATTTCTTAACATTTTGCTCAACAATACCATATTCATTTATGTAGTAGCAGCATTCCTCTTGGAAAAAGAGGCAGGTTCCCCCTATTTAGCTGTAAGTTTAAGGCCCTACGGTTTTGTAAGGCTACTTGGGCGAGGGATGTTAGTTGCCGCTGCAGAGTCAAGAGACTGCGCACTGGATTCTAGGCTAATTTGTCGTTGTTGTTCAAAGTATTGCAAGCTGATGAGGCCATGACCAAGAGCACCACGTGCTGTGGCAGCTGCAGCAACTGAACCTGTGAGGCTAATTTTTTACCAATATAGGGAGGAAGGCGGCGCTCTTTGACACAGATGGGGATAGTAAAATTTTTAGTTTGCCTTCTCCATAGTATGTTAGTTGCGGGGTAATGGCTACTAGGATGCAAGGCCTCATTTTTATAGAATAGAGCATTTTTGGGTTATAGTTAATTTTCCAACCACAAACACATAAGGATCTCTTACACATGCCTGAAGATGATAAATTTGATTTAAATGCAGATATTGACCATTCTTACTATTATTCCCAATCCATTCTATAGTAGGAGCTATTCCTAGAAAAGCTTTCCACAAATTCTTTTGTTTATGTATAGATGTAATATTACACCATGGAGAAGGGATCCATTTCCCTTTTGGCTCCCCACACTCCCGCAGGAGGTTTCTGCCACGGGCAGACACTGGGAGTTTTGCGTGAAGGTGATTCTAAAGTCAGGTCATTCCCTAAGCTAAGGGAGTGTGTAAAATTCCCTTTTCTGTTCTAACCTGTGCTTGCTTTAACTTTGTCAGTCTGCTTGTGCCTAGGAGCTTATAAATCAGATTTGGGGTTTGCCTTGTACAAATTGGATAATGGTAAAAGCTGACCTAAAAATGAGTCTTAAAATGTTAATACTATCTTTTTTTTTTTTTAAATTAATTTATTTATTTAATTCGCACCCCACCCCGGTTGTCTGTTCTCTGTGTCTATTTGCTGCGTCTTGTTTCTTTGTCTGCTTCTGTTGTCGTCAGCGGCATGGAAAGTGTGTGTGGCGCCATTCCTGGGCAGGCTGCACTTTGTTTCGTGCTGGGTGGCTCTCCCTACGGGTGCACTCCTTGCGTGTGGGGCTCCCCTACGCAGGGGACACCCCTGTGTGGGACGGCACTCGTTGCGCGCATCAGCACTGTGCATGGGCCAGCTCCACACGGGTCAAGGAGGCCCGGGATTTGAACTGCGGACCTCCCTTGTGGTAGACGGACGCCCTAACCACTGGGCCAAGTCTGTTTCCCATGTTAATACTATCTTGACAATTGGATTTGAGGTCAACATCACATGGAATTGATTCACCTGCTGGAAAAGCGGGAAAACTTAGCAACATTAATAACAGATTCAGGGTTCCACACAGAGGCCACTCCTGGCCATACTGTGGCCACATGATGTGCTAGGAAAAGATTAGCTTCTTCCTTTTTAGACCATCAATAGGCAGGTTGTCCCAAAACATCACTTTTCTTTCAAAGTGAAAACTTACTAGAAACTATAACTAAGAGTTAAGATCATTATATAGATGCCTTTATTTTATAAAACCACAGAAAGGATGATATTTGAAATAGCTATGCCTGGGTGGATTTAGCCTAGACCTGCTATGGTGATGTTACTCTTAGGCTCACTTACCTTCGTTTGTGGTTACTTAAGTCAAGCCTCGCCCTCCTGTGTGCTTGCTCTTGTGATGGTCACTCTACCCTGCGTTTGCCTTTGCTTATGGTTATTTCAGGGCTGGCCCACCCTTGGGTGTACTTGCCCACCACTTGATGGTAGCTGCTATTCTCCCGTTTGTAGCACGGCAACTTCTGCCCCCTATGGCTCAGGGGAAGGCGAATTTGAGACCTCCTGTCCCCATCTTTCCCCTGGTGTCACTAGCCGTGCTTTCTCTCGTGATTATCCAGGTGTGCACTGGGTAGCTGCCTGGTGGAATTCTCGACCCTTGGGCTTGGACGTCCATTTTCCAGTCCAGCGGCTGCTGGAGTCCTGTTCTCTCTCAGGACAGGGAAGTGGGGGCCTCCCCCGTGAGCATCGAGGCTCCTAAAAGCAGGGGGTCATGAGAAAAGCCAGCTTTCCCTGAGATGTCAGTGACCTCAGCGAGTGTCCCCTGGAATTCGTGCTGCTCATCCGAGGTCTGTCCAAGTCAAACGGGAGATAAGCAGAGCTCTGAAGTCAAAGAAAACGTTGTAAATTGTGTTTTAAAGAATTGGTAACAATATGATTATAAGCCAAAAAAGAAAGAACAAAATCCTTGTTCAAAACTTCATGGTCACAGTGCAAGTTAGAGTAATTAGAAATAGCCTTCAAAGCGGTCTTTTAAATGTTATTTTACAGTTAAACTTATTTTGTAAGAGAATGAAAATTGTAAGTAACATTAGTGAGTTGTGTGTTTCTGTGTCTAACTCTGTGTCTATTTGTTCAGTGTATATCTTCATACATCAGGATGGTAATATCAAATTAACAAATGAAAAACTTTAAAAGAGCTCTATTCAAATTGTTAAAAATTAAATATGTGTTATGTATGTGAATAAATAATCCTGGAGCCCAAATTAGGCTAAACAGGATGGAAAGGTCATATAGAAATCTGAACATAGAGACTATTGGGAAAGGGAAAAAATCATTTCCTAAGCTCTTTGACCTATCCAGCCTCCAGGGCCTTTTCTTTGCAAGAGCTATGAAGGAAGGGCTGGGTGTGACAGATTAAAGCTCTATCTTCTGGTCCAGGGAATTAAGAATCACAGCTTGTTTCCCCAATTTAAACCTTTTAACAGCCTTAACATGAGAGTAATGAATAATCCAATACCAAAATTTAGTAAGTAAAGGAAAAGTCCTTGAAAGCTACAGAAAGATATTTTCTAAATTATGAAGAAAACAAATTAAACAATTATAATTATTCTAGAAGATGGCAGTCAGTATGCTTTTAAGATTGTTCACAATTTTAGAACATTATTAAAGAAAAAAAGAGGTTTCAACCTCCTGTGAAGGATGTAAAAAGAACATTCCTTGCATAAAGTATAATGGTTTCAATTTTATTTAGTTTGGGTGAAATCTCCCTCGGTTTATAGGATACTAAAAAAATAAATTAAATCTTTAGGATGATGAAAGTTCTAAGTTTGTATTTGATGACATTAAAGAAGGAAAGGTAGACGTGTCCTAAAGTAAAATGATCAGTTTTCATAGAACAGAGTGACGAATGCAAGACAAGACTCCTAAATGGGTAAAGATAAATTTCATGGGTTGCTAACTATAATTTAATAAGCTTACTTAAAGGTAAAATAACTTATGGTTAATTATAAGGAATTTGCATAAACATTATCTAAACCGAAGTACTTAAATGGCTAATTCCAGGAAGCCATTATTGATTAAAAGTGTAAACTGACATCAATAACAAAAAGTAACTTCATAACAGGGAAACCTGTCAGAGGCCACCTCAGTCTGCATATTAAAATGGTGGTAAGGGATGATAACCTTGATTCCATTGGGAATCTTAGGTTTTCATAAAATAATGGAGAAAGTAGTTTCTCCTGTACTGCTAAAGTAAAATACCTGTCAATTAATGTTACCATGGTAAAGATGTAGAAGTAAAAAGCAAAGTGCTAAAATAGTTAAGTACATTTGATATGTTATAAACTGCACTGGAGGTATTTAAAATTAAAAGAGATAGAATTTAGTATTGTCAAACCACCTTCAGTGCCCTGCATGGTACTTCTCCACTTGAGTTATTGGCTAGGTCAGTCCCTACAACCCCAAAAACAATAAAAGTATCTACCACAACTGGTCATACTCCTGAAATGGGTGGAAAGCATGTTGCAGTTTCAGACTCCTGTGGCAGCCAGTGATAGGTCAGTATGGCCAGGTTTACCATGGCTGTTGCCTCCAGGCTGGTTCTGTTTCTTCGTGCTGAAGGGAACTCTGCACCAGGCTGGTGACGCACTGGAGCGTCCCTCCAAGGATCAGCAGCACTGCAGCATGCTGGCTGTATGAAGGACATACAAGTGGGGCAACAATTACCAGAGCGTGAGAGTAGAACTTAAACAAACACAATTGGCATTATGGCCATGGAGAGACAACAGGTAAGGTATTGCAAACCTGGAGCTTAGAGCTATTAACTGCAGGTCAAAGGGGAACTTGTGCATTAACTAGTATTAAGTGCTATACCTGCTTAATATAAAAATATCTCTTCTATTCTAGATCATATGCAGAAGGATACTGAACATGTTAAAAGTCTTGGTAAACTTAATTCATTTCCTAGGTATTTAATGAATGTGCCTATAAGATAAAGGAATGGCTCTCTTAAGTACTGTCTTCATTTTGCTTGCCATATGCTTGTCTTGTTGTTGCCTACACTGTCTTTGTGAGTTTATTCTAGGCAGTGCCTCTCTCCATATTTCTCATAGGTGTCCGAAGCATAACCACCACCCTGGCAGCTGAGGTTCGTAGTTTATACCAAACCTGGCATGTCTACCACTCTCTCTCCCTAGAGCTAACCATCAGGAAATAACTCAAGGAAGAAGGCTGTTTCCATCAACTTGGTGAGGAGGCAGCCTCCGAAGGCACCTGCCCTTTCTCGTTCTCATGGTCTAGTATGTCTTGGCTGTCCCCTTTTTTGGGCCAATTTACCACCATCCTTTTAGTAGGATGATGTATTTTAAATTCTAACTAAGTTTGTTTCTTCCAGAATCATTACTTTCCAGAACAAGATATTTGGTACATGGGGATTTCATCCAGCTTCAACCATGGCACTGGACCTGTCTTCCCTCAACCGCAACAGAATAGCCAGAGGGTTTTACGCCTTGTCAGACTACTCCCCCCTAACCAGCAGGAAGCAGCTACAGGAGAATGACCATTGCCCCTCAGCTCCCCCTAGGAATAAGGGTGTAAACTCTCTGAGGAGGGAGTTGAGGCAGGTTAATATAGGGAAAGAGGGAAAAAAAGTCATGGCGAGGCCATGGCAGAGAACACGGCTGTGAGAACCTGCCTGCAAACCCCCTGCTACAAAGAACAAAGCTGGAAAGACCCTGCCGAGACCCTGGCCATGAGGTCCCATTTGGAACTTTTTCCAGGTCAGAGGGAAACCTTGGATAATTCCAAACAAAAGGCTTCACCATTGGTCCCCTGAGAGCTAACAGGTGGAGCAGCCAATCAGAACATCGAACAGCTGGGGCCCCTCCCCAACATTAGGAAAGGGGAGGAGGGAGGCTTTGAAAGGCCTAACCCGCCCCCCTACCCTGTGCACACCTGACCCTGTAGCATGCCTGCAACCTTCGCCTCGGGTTGTGTACTTACCATTTCCAGTTTCCTTCATTCTTTTTTTTTTTTTAAGATTTATTTATTTATTTATTTATTTATTCCCCCCCCCCCACCCCCCACCCCGGTTGTCTGTTCTCTGTGTCTATTTGCTGCGTGTTCTTCTTTGTCCGCTTCTGTTGTTGTCAGCAGCACGGGAATCTGTGTTTCTTTTGGTTGCGTCATCTTGTGTCAGCTCTCCGTGTGGGCGGCGCCATTCCCGGGCAGGCTGCACTTTCTTTCACGCTGGGCAGCTCTCCTTACAGGGTGCACTCCTTGCTGTGGGGCTCCCCTACGTGGGGAACACCCCTGCGTGGCATGGGCACTCCTTGCACGCATCAGCGCTGCGCATGGCCAGCTCCACACAGGTCAAGGAGGCCCGGGGTTTGAACCGCGGACCTCCCATGTGGTAGACGGACGCCCTAACCACTGGGCCAAGTCTGCTGCCCCCTTCATTCTTAATAAACTCTTTACTCCCTTGCCTACCATATGGCACGTCCTTAAATTCTTTTATGTAACATAAGCCAAGAACCTAGAAGCCCAGAACTCAGAGCCTTCCACTAAAATATTTCTGTTTGGTTCCCTCATATTGTTCACTCAGTTTTCCTGGCTTCCTTTACCTCTTTCTCTGTGTTTTTATCTCCTTGATCATACTGAGGATCATTTTTTAAAAAAGTCTCTGTCTGGTAAGCCCAAGGTTTAGTCCTTTTCATTGATGGTTTCTGGATTTTTATTTTGTTCTTTTAAATGGACCATCCTTTCTTGTTTCTTTGTCCTGTAATCTTTTTTGCACATTGCACGCTTTAATATTTTAAAGCGTCATCTCACTCTAGAATCGCCATCACAACAGTGAGCGTACACAGGGGCAAGGGTAAGTCTGGGGCACAGGCAGGGGGGGCTCTCCTGGCTCTGGGGCACAGGCAGGGGGGGCTCTCCTGGCTCTGGGGCACAGGCAGGGGGGGCTCTCCTGGTTCTGGGGCACAGGCAGGGGGGGCTCTCCTGGCTCCAGTGATTTCAGACGTTAATTTTTTTGCTATTGGTAATAGAGACAGCGTCTGTACAAACATGTAGATACAACCATCTGGTAATAGAAAACGCATCTGTATATGAGTCACTAATCTAAATCATTTGTCATTCGTAGGTTTCCAGCGGAGTCCTGTCTCTCAGTTTCCCTGGATGCTCCCAGCCCCGTCCTCCAGCCAAGCCGCTTTTGGCTCCAGCTGCCCAGGGCTGGAGGAGGGGCGCCCAGGCCTCGGGCACGGGGCAGCAGTCTGGCCAGGTCAACCCAAGGGATTCTGGTTTTAAAGGGAAAGGAAAATTGATTGATAAAGAGGTTGTAAAAGTATAACTTTTAAGAAGTTAAAAATGTAACTGTCTTAAAAATGCATAGTAGCTTATGACAAAAATTATTTAACTCATTACTGAGAAAACCAATTTGGAGCAAAGCCAGTTCAAAGAGGATATGCAAGACACATGGTGTATATATATATCTATAAGTATATAGCTGCAGATATAATTGGTGGAATTAAGACTGCTACAACAAGATATCAAAGTTAAATAAATAAAAATCTGGAAACCACTGATAAGGATTTAATATCCAGAATATGTAAAGAAATTCTACAGCTCAACAACAATAAAAGAGACAGCCCAACTTAAAAATGGGGGGTATGGGAAGCAGATATGGCTCAAGTGATAGAGCTCCTGCCTACCATACGGGAGGACTGGGGTACGATTCCTGGGGCCTCCTGGTGAAAAAGAAGAAGGCTGGCGAATTCCTTGAGGGCCTGTTGTGTCCAGAAGAACATGAGAGTTAAGTGACCTGACGACCGCACAAGGATGCTGGCCCAGCCGGGGAGATGGGCTGAGGAGGCAGAGCGCCCCGTCGCCTCGGCCCGCACTGCGCAGCTGTCTTGGCAGGGAAGCCAACTGGGAAAGGCGCCCGGCGGGGCCCGTCCTGGCAAGCCTGGCCGATGTGTGCGCACCGCCGGGCGTGAGCTCAGGCCGCCTTCCCCAAGGGCACCGCTCCCATCTGACGCCCAGGGCCGAGAGCGCCACCCGGCCGGTGGCGGGGCGTCCCCGGGGCCGCGCTTGGCGTTCCTGGGCACTGGCGGATGGCGCCTGGTTGCTGGGAGCCCTGCGCGTGAGGCTGAGGTCGGGAAGGTCGTCCTCTGGACTCAATCCCAGAAAGAAGTGAGAGGCGGCCGCGCCCCAGCCCAGCCTCCTGGGCAGGAGCCGGGGGCGGTCCCCATGCAGCTGACCCTCAGTATCCCCGGGCTAGCAGGACAGCGAGGAGCACTGAGCGAAACCGGCAGGGACCACCCGGGCTGGGCCTGCCCTAGGGAACCCTGGAAATCGCTGTGGGAGAGAAACGGCAGGGAACTTTCGGAAGGCGCTGCCCTTCCTGGGTGCAGTGTCTCCCGGCCCTGAAAACCTCACGAGGCCGGCAGTCCTGGGAGAGCAGGTGGGCTGCACGGACACCCGAGCCCTGCGAGCGAGTCGGCCGAGCCCCGAGGCCGGACGTGCTCTCCTCCTCCTGGCACAGAACCCGGCCTCTCGGGCCACTGCCCCCCACCTCCAGCTCAGACGCCGACTTTCTGGGTAGAAGCTGTCCCCGAGCAGCGCTTCCCAGCTGGTCTCGGTGCTTGTGTGGCCTCGTGAGTCCCTGCTTTCCGCCAGAGCTACCCTTCTCTGAGAAGCACTTTCCTGTCGGGGGGTGCCCTCCCAGTGGCAGCCCTGCTGGCTCGTCCACTAGCGCAGCCGGCCTCTGTGGAGCCCCAGGGTGGGGGCTCCCAAGCAAGGAACGCAGGGCATGGAGTTGCATGGCTTGGGGAGGGGGCTGAGCCTCGGGGGGCGAGCTGGGTCCAGCCTAAAGAACAGGGTGTGTGTGGGCACAGGGGCCGGGAGACAGTGCCTGGGGCTGGCAGGTGGGTGCTAGGCCGACCAGAGCCCGGGAGCACGCGGGGCTTGTCCATAGCGGGTTGGGAGCTGTGGGCAGGCTGTGGTCAAGCCCGGATTTGCTGTGGAGGGTGGTCATGGGCTACAGGCGGACGTGGCTGGAGAGGCTCTGGCTGGGAGCCGGCCGGTCAGGCCAGCAGCTGAGCGGGAGCGCTGGGCCCAGAGGCAGCGAGAGGGGTGGAGAAGCCTGCAGCCCCAGGCCTTCGGGAAGGCGCACGGAGTGGGAGCGTGTGGAGCCCAAGGGGTGGCTGGGGCGGCGCTGGCGTGGCAGGGAGCTGAGGACCCCTCCCAGTGAGTGGCCTAGCCGGACGAGAGGGGACAGTGGGACCCGGCACGGAGGGCCTTCCCTTTAAGTGCTTTTGTGTTATTTGGACCTCTGGGAATCAGAGTGCCCATGAGCAAAAGCCTAAGAAAGATGGTTTAAAAACCACTCTGAGTTTTACCATATGGCTTTTTGTTTGCTCATATCATCAGTTACCTTTGGCACATCCTTTCTAGGATTTCCACTCCTTGTGAAAACCTGTTTTGAGAAATGGGTCCTGTGGGATAGCCGCACAGATTCCTTATGGAATGTGTAGACGTGCGACTCTCTAACGCCAGGCTGGCAAATCCTAGAACGTCCTGTGTTCTCACAGCGCAGTCAGACCCTCCTTCCTGTGCAGCAGGCCGTTAACCTTCTCGGTTCCAGGGACCCCCTGCTGGTCGGGTGAGAGCCACAGACCCTTCCTAAGTCCACCCGTGCTGTGCATTTATTAAATATCCACACCGGCACCAGCATGTCCCCACAAGAATAATGGTTTTTCAAAAACTTACATTCACGCTCACGGACCCCGGTTAGGAACCCCTGCTCTGGCGGCGCGTCCCAAACAGGCAAACCCTGGTCTTGCTGAGAACTTCCTCTCCCAGAAGATAGAAACTCGATTCCAGCCAACAAGGAGGAAGTGACTGGAGAAGTGAGGTTAACAAAGCTCTGGAAGGAAATGGCCAAATCACCTTTGATTTCGCAATAGGGAGTAGAACACCAGGCAAAGGTTCATCTTGGGTTTTCAGAGAAAAGTTTATCTTAGCACCATTAAAAAAAAAAGCATACCATTCCAAGGACAGACGCCCGAGGGGGCTTTTTTCCCTGAGAGTGGGATAACAACATCTTCAGGAAACAAAAGGGCCAAAGGAAAGCCGGAAACGGAGCTGCAGTTGCAGGTGAGAAAGTGAAGAGAAATAAGGAAGCTCAGGAAAGCGGAAGAGAGAAAGCTGAAGGCCCTGCCTGGAAAGACCCCGGGCTGCCCTGCGGGAGGAGAAGCACAGCGCTCAGCCAGGAGAGGAGAAGAGGGGGCAAGACCAGAGCTTACCCGAGCCCCAAAAGGCAGGGTGGGGACATTTCGGGGCAGAGGGGGAGGTGGTGAGTCTACAAGTCAGTGTCGTTCAGAATATAATTGCATCGCCCGGAAAAGGGTCTGCAGGGGGCCGGCACACACAGATGCGAGAGGCGTGAGAAATGAGGCAGAGGGTCCGTTCTGGTCAGGCAAACCTGGGCTGGAGTCCTGGTCCTAGCACTGCCTGGCACGTGCATTGCGGTAAACCACTTCTCTCAGCCTCGGTTTCCCAAGAGGTGAAATGGGCCAACATGACTTACCTGAAAGGTTCCTGTGAAGAGGCAATGAGGAAACACAGCTGGCACTTAGTAGGTGCTCAGTAAGGGCAATCTTATCCCTCCCTCCTCTCTCGCTTCCCCTCTTTCTCTTCCTCTCTCTCTCCCTCTCTCTTTTTCTCCCTCTCTCCTTCTCTTTCTCTCTCCTCCTCTCCTCTCTCCCTCTCTCTCCTTTTCTCTCTCTCTTCCTTTCGTTTCTAAATTAGTATCTAAGAAAAGATGGCATAATAATAATAACGGTCTAAGACGGGCTGCCCGGCCCCCTGCAGGCCCGTGGGGTGCCCACGCCCTTGCAGACCCCCACGCCTGCCTCCCGCTGTGACAGACCCCGTGGCACAAAGCCCGAGCGGTCACTCCACTCCAAAGACGCTTCCTGAGCTCGTGCCTGGCTCACCCCATGGTGAGTGTGGAGCCCGAGCGGGGGAAGCGCGGGCAGCTGCCTGCCCACCCGCCTGAACGGAGAGGCCACGCAGCGCCCCTGGCCCCCCGACACGCCCCGTGCCCCAGCGCAAGCCGCCTGCCCTGGGCCGGGAGGAGAAAAGCATGTCCCAGAGTCCTGTCTGCACCCCAGGACCGGCCCGAGAGGCAGAGGCCGAAGGAGCGGCTCCAGGAGGGGGGGCCTCGAGGCGGAAAGCCAGGCCGCTCCGCCCCAGCTCTGCCCGGCAAGGAGGGGGTAGCCCAGATGCAGAGGACCCCGCGCTTTCAGAGGGCAGGACCCTGGAGGGGCGCAGGGAAGGGCAGGCTGAGCCACGAGGGGGTGAGGCCCGAGGCAGCGCGGTCCGGGGAGACGGGGGAGCAGGGTCCTTGAACCCTGTCCTGAACAAGGGGCGAATGAGGGAGGAACGGGCACCACAGCGAGCAAATGACTTTACCCACGGGCACGTGAGAACTAGGCTGCCGCTGTTTCAGGGTCTTCTTATAAAAATGACTGAAGACCACTGAGGCGAGGCCAACCTAGTAAGAGCTGGGAGGCCAAGTCACACTTGATGACAAGGTATTTGGCACTTGCGGCTCCGAGCAAATGCCAGCTCTGGCTTGGGGAAGTGGCCTCACGGAGGCTGGAGGACCCTGTGGCCAGGGAGGCCTTGGCGACTCCAGCCAAAGAACCCCCCAAATCTGAGCTTGCCCTGCCCCACGGCACCCCAGGGCCGCGCTTCTCCCTCCCCTACACCGTCACGCCTGCTCTCCCTCCTGCTGTTTTTCAGCAGGTTCTACCACCTGCTGGGGTCTGAGCAGCCTCCGTGGGAAGACGGTTCCATGCTTGTGAGCGTTGTGCAACACGCCTGCTTGCCAGAGCAGACGGTTTCACTTCCTGAGATGGATGAGGATGGTGCCCGTTTCTGTGGCCAGGATGAGACACGGCGGCGCTGCAGAGGCCGCTGCGTCAAGGGGCATTGCCTCATGGCTCCAAAATTTCCCTCAGGCAGAAAGATTCGTGAGCTCATGCACCCTGGTGTCTCCTCCTGGCCCAGGACTCCTCATCTGTGCTCACCTGTGGAAAGTGGTCTCGGTCCCCCTGCACCGTCCCGCTAGGTCCCCCGAGCCCTGCGGCTGGAAGGCCAGGTCCTGCAGTGCCCCCTTAGAGGCAGTGGCAGGGGAGCGCAGAGCTCCTGAGCCACCGAGGCCCAGCACTGCCTCGGGCTGCTTGCCTGCCTCCTGCCACCAGCCGCTCCGCTCCTAGCCAGACCTCACAGGCCTGGCTCCTCCAGGAGGCCTGGGGCCAGGGGCCTGGGGCCTGGGGCCAGGGGAAACCCCAGGCAGGCGGGCTCCAGGGGAGCAGGCTGGTGCCGCAGCCCAGCTTTGCAGGGTGATCCAGAGGGCCCAGGGCTGGGCGCTGGCTCTTTACCCAACTCGAGAGAAACCGGATGGGGTGCGGCTCTTAGAGTCCCGGTGGAGCGTCCGACGTGCCGGGGGAGCTCCCGTGTCCGTGTTCCTGAGGCCGAGCCCTGGGGGTCCGCACGAGGGTGCAGCAGCTGCCGGGGGCCGGAGCCCACTGGAGCCCCCTGGGCTGCCACGTCCACAGCACAGCCCTCTCCCTCCCACCCCTCGAATCCGGGCTCTCTCCCTTGGACAGAGCAGTGGATGGGCCCTTTCTCCCTTCCGGGCAGCAAATCTCTATCACCAGGCACAGCCTTCGTTCCACCTCGGAACTGGGGGAGCCACGGGCGGGCAAGGCTTCCGCTCAGCGTGTTAGCAGAGTGTGCCCGGGGCCGGGGACCCCGTCCTAAACTCCCTGCGTTGTGGCCAGGTCGCCCATTCGGTCCGCACACGAGGGCCTGGCCAGGGGCAGTACCGGGAAGTACCTGGGAACAGCACGCAGGTGTACTCACCAGGGGCAGTACCCAGGGGAAGTTCCCAGGGACGATACCTGGGGGCAGTACCCAGCAGGCAGTACCTAGGGACAGTACCCAGAGAGTATCATGGCAGTTGCTAGGGGCAGTACCCACCTGCAGTGCCCTGCGGCAATACCCAGGGACAGTACCAGAGGCAGTACCCAAGGGCAGTATCCAGATGCAGGAGTCAGGTGTAGTACCTGGGGCAGTACCCAGGGCAGTACCTGGGAGCAGTACCTGGGCAGTACCCGGGGCAGTACCTGGGCAGTACCCGGGGCAGTACGCAGACGCAGGCAGGGGACTAGGCAGGGCAACGCTCAGGGCAGCACCCGGGGGGCACCGCCCTGGGAGCTGTACCTGGGGGCAGGCCCTCTGGTGGCCTCTGGGTTTGAGACTGGTGACTCTTGGAGTGACTAGAGATATGGTATCAGCTGGATATTCTTATAAAACAAAACTTGGTGTTTCAGCGCTAACGCCTTGCCTTTGGGCTGGGAGCACCCCTCTGCACCTAAACAGGGAGTCTGGCCGTGACAGCTTGGCTTACCCACAACCATTGCAAAGTACACCTGAACGCAGACTTGGAAACAAACGGTGTCCCTGCTGATGGGACTTTGGCATGTTTCAGCACGAGATTGTCCGGGGCACCTGTCTCAGGTGTGTCCAGGTTGCCCAGCGCCACCAGGAGCCTGCTCCCCGCCTCGAGAAAGGTGCTCCAGGGATGCCTGGAGCTGACCGGGAGCTGCAGGGATCACCACCTGCAGAGCAGGCTGGAGGCTCTCCACTTCCAGTGAGAAGGTTCCCAAGTTGCGGCAGGATACAGAGGGGGCATGTGCAGGGGCATATCTGCCTGCTCATTTTGCCCCAGAGCTGCTCAGTGACGATATTCTTTTAACCTAGGAAAATCCAATATTTTAATATTAGCATCATCTGCCCAATGGTTGTCAGAAAGACAATGTGTTTGCATTGATGACACATTTGCAAAATGTGTCATAATTGGCCAGCACTTGCCCTTCCGTGTATTCAGCATTATTTCGGCTTAGCAGCCCTCTGTCCCAGGAGTTCCCACCAATCCCTTTTTTACTTGATTGTGAAATCAGTGAACCAAAGGGGAAATTTCTCAGCTCCCCACTTCTGCTTTCTAGGCTATATTAATACAGCAGGGAGGGAGAATCTGGCAGACAGCAAATCTCTTTGGGCACAGCAGGTCACTGTTCTCTGCAGCCAGCTTTCATTTCTCAGGTAGGGTTTTAACCAGCTCTTCTGATGTCCTAGGGGAGGCTCTCTCTTTCCCTCTCTGTCTGTCTCTCTCTCTGCCTCTCTCTGTCTCTCTCTGGCTTTTTGCAGAAATGCTGGGTGTGCTATAATGCAGTGCCTTGTGGAATATTTTTGGGAATGAATAGTACTTACCTAGCACCAGGCACGTGAGAGCTGAGGGCCGAAACCCCTGCTCCACATCTGGCTGCTCCTGGTCAGAGTTTCGTCTACCAAATGCTTCCCTCTAGACCCCAAGGAAGCACTTCCATGCATTCCCTCGTTCATCAGAAGGTTGTTTCTCGGCAAGCCTGCTGCATGCTAGGTCCTGAGGGAGATGCAGTTGTGGGTGGCCACTGCAAGCCGCTCTTCCTCCTATTTGCACAGGTTTCTGAAGTGGCCATGGCAGCGGTGGTGGAATGTGCTGGTGACGTGATGGATTACTACAGGTCAGTGGGAGGCCGAGACCATGAGCCCCGATGGAGGTGGCTTAACCGTGCCTGGGGGTCAGATCTGCCTCCTTCAGCGGAGGCAAGGCTCCCGGTCAATTCACTGCCCACCGCACGTCGAGGCTGGGGACACTCAGGCTCCTGGGTTAAGGGGTTTCCTGCAAACAGCCGATAGGAAGAAAAATTCCTGGTGGGTGGTAGCCGGCACCCTTTTCCAAAGTTTGGTTTGGGTGAGAGGAAAGCTCTGACTTCGAGGGCTCTGCCAGGCCGGAGGCCGGGTGCTCCAGGCGCCTCTGGCGGAAACTGCTGCCTGCTCTGCGCCGCCCGTGCCACCGTGGAACTTGCCAGGAGCCTTCAGGCCCCTCGAGTGGCTCGCGTTCTGTAGTTTCCTGCTAACAGTGGAGGCCCTTGGGCAGCAAGGAGGCACACGCCTGCCGGGAGGCTCCTTGAGCTTTCTCTGTTCTCATTGCAGCAGCAGCAACGACGACAGCCTTTTCCTTGAGATGGACGGCCCCAAACAGATGAAGGTGAGGCCACGGCCCCGCCCCGCCCCTGCAGGAGCCCTGCCCGGGAGAAACCCCAGCCGAGGGTGGTGGTGGTGTTTGGTGTGGGACGGGCTCGGGCTGCTTCAGTGGGTCAGGCGCAGGCGGCAGGGCCTGCTGACCGCGCCCGTGCTCCGCGGAGGCCGGAGCTGGCGGCCGTGTCTGCTGTGGTGGGCGGCAGGCTGCGAGGCAGGGCCTGGTTCTCCTTTAGGAGATGTTTTGCCTGCCTTGGGCCTTAGTCACCTTGAACCCCAGAGAATTCGGCCTTGTCAGCTGACGAGTGTCCGTCCCCTGCAAGGTGGAATGGCCGTTTGTCCTCTGGGTGGAGCTCAGGACAGGCAGAGGTGTTGTAAGCAGAGACGGGCCTGGAACCTTACCTCACTCTTCAACCTTGGGCAAGTCACTTCACCTCTGAAAAATGAGACGTGGGCCAGACGTCTCCCAGTTCCCAGACCTCGCCCGACCTTCCGTTCTGACGGGTTTAGTGGCAGCTGCACTTACGCAGCAAATGGGCTGCTTCGACCAGTCTCTCCTCCTGCGGGGGCCCTGTCAGCTTCCAAACGGCCCTTCTCTTCTGCGGGAAGCTGCCTAAGGATCCAGTCCCCAGGCTTGTTTCACGCTCGCCCAGTTCCAGGCTCGCTGCTGCGCGGTTAGCGGCCGCCCTGTCCGTCAGGCCTTTAAACCAGCCCCGGGGAAAACCCAATCATTTCCCTGAAAAATGGGAAAGTGGGAATGTCTTTCACAAATAGTAACCATTCTTACTGTGTTTGCGGAATTCCTATGAGACAGCTTTCTGAAAAAAAAAAAAGGCTTGTGCAGAAAAACTGACAATGTGTTGAACAAGCCTAGATGAGGCAGGCATATTGTGCTCACCATCGTCGCCAAAAGTTAACTGCACAGCATTAGGGTCACAGAAAGCTATAAAGAGGGGAAGGTAGGAGCAGTTTTGGGCCCGGCAGGGCATGCACAAACACGGCGGCACACACGAGCGCTTTCTTCGAGAAGCGTGGCCGAGCGGCACCTGCCTCTCGCAGGGCTGCGCCGGTGGGTGAGCCACTCAGCCGCGGCCGTCTCTGATGTCACCCTGGGAGTTCCCTGGCTGACGTTTTCTCCCACACGCTCCTGGTCTCTCCACAGCACCGGTTTCAGGACCTCGACCTCTGCTTTCCCGGAGACGGGGCGCTCCGGCTCCAGGTCTCCCAGCAGTACCTCAACAAGAGCTTCAGGCAGGTCGTGTCGATGGTTGTGGCCCTGGAGAAGCTCAGGAAGATCCTGGCTCCCTGCGCGCAGTACTTCCAGGACGGAGACCTGAGGGACATCTTCCACTGCATCTTCGAAGAAGGTACGCAAGAGCCGGCAACGCTCGGCCGGCAGCTGCCCCCTGCAGTGCAAACCCTCCAGGTGGAGAGCCAGCCGAGGGGGGAACAGAGAGGCCGTGCAGCCCAATGCCAGGCGCCCCCGGCCACAGCTCAGCCGCCTGTGCCCTCGCTCACAAGCCCCGCTGGGCTGCGCCCCGTCGCAGAGTGGCGTCCCCGCCGGTGCAGAGCAAGCTGCAGCGCCCAGAGCTCCCGCCCGGCCACCGCCCGTCCCGGGCTCTCTCCCACCAATGGGCAGTAGGACTTTGGCCGTACCTGCCCAGGTGTGCCGCCACACGGGTCCTTACGATCTGCTCCACGTTTCAGAACCCATCAGCACGTGGGACGACGCATACGTGTCTGACGCGCCGCCGCGGTCCCTGAATTGCAGGCTCCGGGACGTGGAGCAGAAGTGCATGGTGCTATCTGGCCCGTGCGAGCTGCAGGCTCTGCACCTCAACGGGGACAACGTGAGCCGCCAAGGTAACGGGGCAGCCGGCTCCACCCCTCAAGAAGCGGGGCAGGGGGGGCACACCGCCCACGTCGGCGAGCTCAGCTGGCCCTAAGAGCACAGGCCTCTTGTTGGGTCCCAGCCGTAAAGCAAGCTGGGAGCTCACCTACGTGAGGAAGAGGTGTGACGGTGAGATTAGTTTGCTCGAGCACAGCCCACGCTGCGGTCCGGCCAGGCCCTCGGTGGCCGGGTGCTGCCCGAGCTCCACTGCGCTGGGCTGGGGTGAAGCTGGGTGGTGACGAGGGCCCAGCCCCGCCCCCGACAGCCGGACCCCAGGGGTTCCCTGTAGGGAAATTCTGCTGGCAGGCAGGACACACATCTCTCTGCTGCCACCGGAGAGGGTTCAGGCTGGAGAGCCGTGAGTTGGGGGGATTTGGCTGGTCTGGCCACTGGCCTCTTTCTGCCCATCGAGGCTCCAGCCTGAGGCAGGAGAGAGAAGGGGCAGCCGCAAGCGCGGCCCGTCCTCCTCCAAAGCCACTGTCCTTGGAGAGCCCCACGCAGGGGAGCGCGTCCCGCTCAGCTAGGACAGAACGGTCCTGTTTCCTGAGAACCAGGCGGCGAGGGTGGCCTCAGGGCCCCAACTGCTAGGGCTCTACTGAAAAGACCCCAAGGAGCCACGTCACCAAGGAAACCACTGCCCTTCCCAGCTCTTCCGCGGTGCCCGTCGGCGGCTCCATGCCCCGCAGCCGGCCCTGGTCCCTGAGATCTTCCGGGAGCCCAGCTTGACCTTTCTTGTCTTCAGTCTTGGTCAAGTTGCTCTGCTCCCGCCAAGGGCACCTCGGGCCAGTCGGGATGAGACGGCCTCCCCCTTCCTTCATCTGACGCTGGCCTCCCTTCCCTCTGCCTTGCCGCTGCCCTTCGCCCTGAGGAACCTGGCCCACCCGACGCTCTCCTCTGAGAAGCCAGGTCCCCTAGGCCCGGGGCACCCTATGGGCCCCAGGAGAAGCTCCCCCTGGGTGTGGGGCCCTGGCTTGGCCCGCGCAGGTCCCTGAACCCAGGCCCCTTCCCCTCCAGTGCTGTTCTGCATGAGCTTCGTGCAGGGGGAGGTGAGTCGAGAGAAGATCCCCGTGGCCCTGGGCATCAAGGAGAAGAGCCTGTACCTGTCCTGCGTCATGCGCGACGGGAAGCCCACACTGCAGCTGGAGGTGAGTGGGGGCTGGCCCCGCGAGCTAACCCCCGGCCTCGTGGCTTCACGGCAGCCCCTTCCTCCCCGGGAAAGGCTGGGAGCAGTCTGTGTGTGTGCACGTGTTGCCACAGCATTGCTAAATGTGTGCCACGTAGGCACAGAAGGTCGTGTCTTGCCGACGCTGTGGAGCCCACAGACACCCTGCTAGGGCGGCTCTCATTGGATGGGTGATAGACAGGAAGCTTATCACCTCACCTGCACCCCCAAAACCACACCCCTCCAGCTTCCCCAGCAAAAGATTGATTTCCAAGCTGATGCCGCTCTAGCCAGGGCCATAAGGAAAAATTTGGCAGAAGTTCCTGGAAACTAGGTATTCCTAGGAGCTTTAAACCCATTTTCACCTCTCTCCTGAGCCCCACACAGTGTGCTCCCCAGCATCTGGGACTGCGTCCCCGAGAGCGGCCAGGGCCCCCCAGGACCTGCACGAAGGACACTCGGGGCCCGCGCCTGCGTCCGTCTCCTCTCAGCACCCGGCGAACGTCTTGCCAGAGTCCGGCCCCGCTCTTCACAAAACGTTCTTGTTTCTATTTTGCTCCAGACAGTGGACCCCAGAAGTCACCCCAAAAAGAAGATGGAGAAGCGCTTTGTCTTCTACAAGCTGGAGATCAAGGACAAGGTGGAATTCGAGTCGGCCGAGTTCCCCAACTGGTACATCAGCACCTCCCAGGAGGAGGAAATGCCCGTCTTCCTGGGGAACTCCAGAGGCGGCCGGGACATAGTGGACTTCACCCTGGAGGTCGTCTCGTCCTGAGCTGCGGGGCCGGCGCCGGCGGCCGGGCGGCCGGCACGCGAGGCTCGGAGCCGGGGGCCGCCCTGTGCCCCGCGGCCCTCGCCCCGGCCGCGCCGCTGCCTCGAAGCCGCCCCGAGAGAGGCAGCCGCAGGCTGGGTTCTGAGAAACTCTGCGTCCTTCGCTCCAGCTCGCGAAGAGCGGCTGTGTCCCTATTTATTTATTTATTTGCGGGTGGGCTGATTTATTTAATTCAGGTGAAGCAGGCTGGGAAGCGGCAGTGTCCGCCTTGAAAGCACTCAGTCTTCAGCTTCTACAGAGCCGATTTAATCTGGACGCGCGTGCTCTGTCTTTATATCAAGTCCTGTCGTGGACGCTGAGAAGATAAGCTCAGATTATTTAAGTGGCAATATTTATGAATGAGGGAGTGTGGTCACACTGCTTCAAGGGATCTGAAATAAATTTCACTGAAAATTAATTTTCCTCTGCCTGGTAATTGACTTCTCTTGGATTTGACACAGAAGGGTGAAAGGGGCTCTGGGCATCCCCCGGGGGCTCAGCGCCTGCCCCTCACTGCCAGCGCTGCAAAGCCGAGTGTCCCCATCGCTCCCCCTCAGGGCTGTTTTCTAGCAAAAGGGCATTTGGTGCACGAGCTTCACCTGCGAACGCGGAGGCTGAAGCAGGCGTCACAGGAAGGGAGGGCAGGCGCAACACCCGCGTATCCAGCAGACGCTCACCGGGCAAATGCACGTGCCGGGGCGGGAAGTGCAGAGACGGGGGTGGGGGCTCCCGCTGAGGCGGGACAGGCGGGCGCTGCGCGAGCCAGAAGGAGGCGGCGACAAGCAGAGGTGAAGGAGAGTGCGAGGGGGCATCAGGGAGCAGGGCTGTGGTCAGCGTGAGGGGCGGGCCGGGCCGAGAAGGGTGAACTGGGGGTCCCGGGAAGGAAGGGACGGGCCTTTCGGACCGGCCAGCGAGCCAGGTGGGGGGCGCGCCGGCGAACCAGTAAACGCCGAAGCAGAAAACGACCCAGAGGAAAGACGTCTGCAAGGCGCGCCCCGGCGGAGGGAGGGTTTGGAGGGTTTCCGTAATCAATGAGCTCCCTCAAAACGCTGGAAAAACCAAGAACGAAACCCAGCACGACGACAGGCAAGGAGGAGAGCAGGCTGTCCCCAGAAAAAGAAACACCGCGGTCCTGGGTGGAGTGAAAACGCCCAACATCGTAATGGGAAAGGCAGAGAGAAGGCCCCAGAGCTAATGCCTGCCGTGCTGGCCTCCTTGGGGAGACCCCTCGCGACGTCCCGGTGGCCGCGTCAGCGGGCGCAGCCCTTGCGGAGGGAACTAGGGTAGTAGCTGTGGAGACTGCAGATGCACCTCCCCTGAGGGGGACGTGGAGCTGTGCGAAATTACACACACCAAAATTACCCACTGCCCGGCCTTCGTGGTGCAATCAAGGAGATGGACCTGCGTGCAGTGGAGCCCCTCGCAGCTGCAAGGGAGAGAGAAGGCGCTGCGCTTCCGGAACGTTCTTCAGGGCACACGGTAACCGAGAGTGTTTATAGGCTGCTAACTTTCACATACCAAAGAGGCTTGTTCGTATTCAACTTGAAAATTTCTGGAGGCTACTTAAGAAATTTAAGTCAAGGCAGGATCATACTTTTTAAAAGCCTTTTGTGAAAAAGCCCAAAACAAGCATGATGAGAGCAGGGAGAATGATGAGGACACGTGGTTCAGGGAGCCCGGGAGCACTGGCCCTGGAGCACTGGCCCTGGAGCACTGGCCCTGGAGCACTGCCTGCCTCCTCCTCGTGCTCTCCCGGTGCCCGCCGCCTGACCGGCCTCCCCTGCTGCCTTCGGCTGCCTCATAAGGCAGAGGCTGGGGGGTCGGGGCAGCCTGCGGCGCCCACCCCTGCCTCGCCTTTGCTGGGCAGAGGGCAGAGGCCCCTGGGAGCCTCACGGGCTGCTGCCCTGCTCCCCGCTGAGCCAAGCAGTTCCACCCAGACGTCCCTCCCAGGAAGAATGACAAACTGTGAAGACATCTCACCTCGTGAGAAGCTAGATTCCACATGACGTACGTGAGCATAAATTGCTACTCTACTTTGCAGAGCAATTTGCCAGTGTCTAATTTTTTATTTATTTTTTAACCTGCCCTATGACTCAGCAATTCCACTATTTGGTATCTTCCCTTAAGAAACACTGTAGAGGAGCGGATGTAGCCCAGTGGTTGAGCGCCTGCTTCCCACGCACGAGGTCCTGGGTTCAATCCCCGGTACCAACTAACCAACCAAACGGACGCTATAAGCATTTGCAAGGAAGGTGGGGCGGGCAGGTTCAGGCCAACTTTCTCAGGTAATGAGGCGCTATTCACTCTTAAACTTGACATCGTGTAACTTAACTACTATGACATGAAACTAATGCAACTTATGTCCTGGATTGAGGTAAGATAGGGAAGAAGACAAGCGTGCTCCTGACAACGAGGAGGGCGTGTTCGTGACCTTCGCCGTCCCTGGCCACGGGCCGCAGAGCGTGTCCATCACGACCTTCTCCCGCTGCTTCTGCTGGGAAGCGCCGCCGTCCCTCTCTCCAGCCCCCACCACGGCCACCTGCACCCTGCAGCCTCAGAAGCAAAAGGCAGGAGCTCCTTCCCCTGCCCGCCGCATCAGGAGGCAGCTCAGGCCCAGCCACCACCGCGCTCCCTGGTGCTGATGGTCGCCCCGAGAAGCACCTGGCCACAGTGTGTGCCGGCGCTGGACGCGTAGAGCACCCGCGCACACAGGGTCTGGTTTTAAAATGGACCTCCCTGGACTCTGCCTGTTACCAGGACCCAGCCCAGGAAGCAGGTGTGGCCGAGCCGTGGCAGCCCAGCCTTGAGGCTGGGACACTGGTCTTAAAAAACCACAGCAGATGTGTTGTTTACAAGAATTTTGAAAATTGTGATCCCTCCTAAACACAGATATTTTAGGTTAATATCTAAAATTTTCACTATAATTAAAAATAATAAGTTGCGAATGTTGTTTCCAGAATGTTGTAAATAGTGACATTTTAAAATGGAATTGTTTTACTGCCTTTGTAAATGTACCCAGCAAAATCCCAGTATAGTTTCCTACTGTAATCCACCTAAAAATTACATGAACATATTCAACACTCAGAAAATTTACAGCATTCTTTTTTCTTCTTGAACTGATATTTCTACTCATTTCACCAATGACATTTTATGCTAATCTAATATAGTAATATATTATGATCAAAAGCAGTTTATTTATCATACTATGATATCTTCACAACAGTAAAAATATGGGTTCAATCAGAATTTAATATGGTAAAGTTGAAGTGTCAAAAGTAGAAGCAGGGAGATCAATTAGGTGACCAGAAGGTGCTAAGTTTTAAAAAAAGTTCTGAGTTGAGTTATCATTAGAACCATTAGCAGCACACAACTGGTCAAAATAACATAAATACATAAAAATACATATATTACAAATGTTGATTTTATTAGCAATATATTTCAATAAGAGAGGGCTTTTAAAAATAGCTTCATATATTTATATTACTCATAACTATAATGAGGATTCAACATTGATCCTCTTCTATTTTGGTGTTTTAAATATTAAGTGCGGACAAAACTTGTACGTATAAATAATAAGTAGATGGGAATGAAAAGAATTTTAGCACAGCAACGTCACTTGATTCTTTGAAATCCTTCTGAGTTGCTTGCCAAAAGTCACGTATTCGTTCATCATCAAAAGTTATTTTTAACGATTTATTAATCAACGACTTACTTGGTCCTCTTTCAATTTTGTTGGCATGAAGAATTGGAACCCAGCAGAGCTGCGCAGTCCTGGGACACCGTCCAGGCTGCACTTTCATGCCCGAGGGGCTGGAGGTGGGTGGGATGCGCCCGGGCTCCAGGGCAGCGGGCAAGGCAGAGGCCAGCGGGCTGGTGACCGCACCGAGCAAGGCACTGGGCTCCCGGGGAGTGGGCAAGGCAGGGGCCAGCGGGACAGTGACTGCGTCGGAGCCAGGGCGCCGTGGCCTGAGCCCTCCTGGGAGAAGGCAGTGGGCGGCTCTGGTGTTCTGTGTCTCAGCTCTGCCTCGGTGATGGGGAAGCAATTGGGTGGGGGCAGACAGAGAGGGGTCCTCGGGGAGCAGCTTGGCAAGAGGGCCTGCGAGCGCAAAGGTCAGCAAGAAGGCGGGTGAGGCTGAAGCCCGCGGACGAGGCGAGCGGGCTCAGGAGGGAGGCCTGGCCCTGGCCGGGTGTGCCATGAGCGCCCTGGAGGAGCTGAGCGCAGCAGGGACGAAGCTGGGACCACCCGCTGGCTGCTGCGTGGAGGACGGACCCTGCGGGCGGCGGGACGGTGTCCAGTTAGGACTCGGCAAGAGATTCGGGGTCTTGAACATCACAGGAGGGGGTGAGCACAGAACAGGCTGACGGAGCAACCGTGGGCAATGAAGGGGAGGAGTCGAGGGGAGCTCAGGGCAAAGGGTGGTCTCCACAGGGCCTGGAGAAGGCTGAGGGAGAAGCAGGTGTCGTGGCAGGGAGGGGCGGGATCGAAAGCTCTGTTTTGGCCAAGTTATGTTTGAGATACCTGTTGGACACCCACGTAAGGTGGTGAGTAGTTGAATATAAAATCTGCATCTTGGGGTGGTTCAGATTCAGGAGTAACAGGCGTGTGGAAGGTTCACGGACACCTGAGACCACCTCATGAGCCCATAGCTAGAAAGGAGAGACCACCAAAGACTGAGCCCTGGTCCGGCCGGCGCAGGGAGGTTGGAAGGACGAGCGGGGCCCTCAGAGGGCACGGGCGAGGTGAGAGCAAACTCTGGAGAGCGGAGAAGGCAGGAGGAGATGTGGCTGAAGGAGAGGGCTGCCCAGCGGTGCTGGGGCTGAGTGAGGGTGGGTCCCACAAGGAAGGTCAGTGGTCATAGCAGAAGCGAGGATGAAGCCTGGTTGAGCCCATGAAGGAGGGGACGGACGGATAAAGGCGCAGACGGCTGCTCTGCGAAGGCCGAGGACGGAGCTGTCAGGGCCCTGTGGGTCCACGGCACCGGGCAGTCGAGCGGGGAGTGAGGAGCAGGAGGGCGAAGGGAGGAGCGCGAAGCCACCCCGGCGCAGGCCGGAGGTGACGGCGAGCAGACCCACCCCCGGCGCTGAGTAATTCCTGGGACAGAAACTGGAGACGCCCTTCCCTGACGGCTCCTGCTTTCTGGGTGAGGTAGCCCTAGGAGTGCGCTCCGCAGGGTGAGCCTCCAGGCGCTGGGGTCGCTGCTCCGGCGCAGTCGGAGGCCTCCCGGCTCCCTGAGCACTGCGGACACCCAGGCCTAGCAAGAGCAAGCAGGCCGGCCGCCCCGGCCACTGCCGGCTCTCCTGGGGCCATCCTTTGCCAACTCCAGGTGTTGCTTTGCTCGGCCTCAGCCCGTGTAAGCGCCTCCTGGCTTCTCCTGAGCCCCTCTCACGCATTGTCAAAGGCTGTGGCTCTCAGCGGTAGGGAGGACGGGACGGGGGCACCAGCAGTAACTCTGAGAATATCTGTGCTTCTGTGTCCGGTTTATTTCACTCTGCACCATGTCGTCACGGTCCACCCATGCTGTCATGTGGATCAGGACATTCCTTTCTACAGGTGAATGGCATTCCATTGCCACGTTGAGTTTATCCATTCATCGGTTGACGGACCCTTGGTTTGCGTCTGTCTCTCGACACTTGTGAATGATGCTGCAGGGAACACTGCTCTGCCGACGTCTGCCCGGGCCCTTGCTTTCCATTCTTGGCGTACACAGCTAGCGGTGGGACTGCTGGGTTGAGGCTCGCGTACACAGCTAGCGGTGGGACTGCTGGGCTGAGGCCAGGCGCCTGGTTTAGTCTTTAGGCTTTGCCTGGATAGAGAGGCCCTAGCACGTGGGACCCCGGTACATGCAGAGTTGCTCCACTCCCCCCGGTACAGGCCAGGGACCTGCAGTGGGATCGCCGGCCGTGTCCACACCTCACGAGGGAGGTTTGGGGTGAGACCAGCACAGTGGACTTTGCTTACCATTTTAGATGGCTTTTTCTTGATTCAGCTCTTGCCCAGTTACTGTAACCCTGTTTTAGTTTGCTGAAAGCTGCCAATGCAATATACTAGAAATGGGTTGGCTTTTGCAGTGGAGATTCATTACCTTACAATCTAGCAGTTCTAGGCTGTGAAAGTGTCCAAATCAAGGAACCCCCGGCAACGTTCACTCACGGAGCTGAGGCTGTGGCTGATCAGGCGCAGGGCAGGGCCTCTCCCCTCTCCTCCGGCCTCCTTGCTCCTTGCTTCCGCTTCAGGTGGCCTCGTCTGTGGCTTCCCTCTCCCATGTTGGAGGCACTCTGTGTCTCTGCAGCTTCTTCTGTGGCTCTTCATTCCTCCGTGTGCAAAGGATTCCAGGAAGAGGATTGAGGCCCACCCCGGGTCATGCCCTATCGAAGTGACCTACTCAAAAGGAAGGCCCCTAAGCTGAAGCTAATCAAAAGGTCCCATCTGCAGTAGGGTTACAAGCACAGGGATGGACTTTCTGGGGTCCACAAAAGACTCAAACTGCCACAAACCCTTTAACTATTTTTCAGAATTTGAAGAAGGTGGCTCTGCTAGGTTTCCAGAGATCCTTGGGGATGGTGGGACATCTGGGTTGCTCCCATCTTCTGGTAATTGCGAATGATACCACTGTGAACATTGATCTACAGGTGTGTTCGAGTCACTGCTTTCAATTCTTTTGGGTATATAGTTAGTTAGGAGAGGGATTGCCAGGTCTTATGGTAATTCTATACTTAATTTGCTGAGGAACTGACAAATTATCCCCCACAGGGGCAGCACCACTTCACATGTGTAACAGTGATGACTCTGTATTCCCATTTCAATGCATCTTCTCCAACACTTGAAATTTTCCATTTTTTGAACAGTAGCCATTCTAGTGGATATGACGTGGTATCTCATTGCAATTTTGATTTGCATTTCCCTAATGTCTAGTGATATTGAGCACCTTATGTGCTTTTTGGCCATTTGAATATCTTCTTTGGAGAAATGTCTATTCAAATCTTAGGCCCATTTTTAAATTGACTTGTCTTTTTGTTGTTGATCTGTAGGATTTCTTTATTTATTCTGGATATTAAACCTTTATTGGATATGTGGTTTCCAAATATTTTCTCGCATTATGTAGGTTATCATTTTACTTTCATGATAAAGTCCATTGAGGCACAAAAGTTTTTAATTTTGATGAGGTCCCATTTGAGTGTAAAGTCTAAGAAACCATTGCTTATACAAAGTCCTCAAGATGCTTCCCTACGTTTTCTTCTAGTTTTATTGTTCTGGTTCTTATATTTAGGTCTTTAAACTATTTTGAGTTGATTTTTATACACAGTGTGAGGTAGGAGTCCAAATTCATTCTTGTGCCAATGGAGATCCAGCTTCTCCAGCACTCACATTTATTACGTCTGCAGAGGTGAGGAGCCAAGGCCAGTCCAGAGTGACCCAGACCCGACTCCCTGTGCTGCAGTTTCGCTCTTGCTTAAATACCCAAGTTACTACTTAGCATTTGCTTTGATTATGCATTAGTTTTTATGCATATGGATGAACACACATAGCTGGTTATATAATTGTATAATTAGTATGTTCAGGAAATCACTCTTGCACATGCATTGCATGATCAAGAAAGGGGCGGATAACTCCACTGCTGGGTGGGTATTTTACTATGTTAATTAAGCAAGGTGGGAGTTATACTATGTTAATTAAGCAAGTCGAAGTGGGGACAGAAAGGGGCTTCTTCTGTGCAGGTCTGGCCAACAGTCAAAGCTGGTTTTCATACTTCATTGCTTCAACAGGATGTTCTTGACCAGCAAAAGCGACACAAAGAGAGGGTTGCATCTCATAACCTTCTGATTTACATACCATTCTTTTCTTTGTATCCTAGCCACAGGGTGAACAAGTTACTTTCAGGTATTTGGTTATCCTACATCTATCAAGTGCAATTTGCTTCCTTATAAAAAAATCAGTTGGTCATAAAAGTGAGGGTTGATTTATGAACTCTCAATTTGATTCCATTGTTGATCCTATTTTTTTTTAAACCACTATTTTATTTATCTCCATTCTAGTCCTTAGTTCCTCCCTTCTGCTCACTTTGGGGTTAATTTGCTCTTCCTTTTCTAGGTCTTCCAATTTTGAGGTTAGTTGTCTGATTTGAGAGCTTTTCCCTTTTCATGTAAGCATTTAGAACTATATATTTGCCTCTGAGCTCTGCCCTTGCTGCCTCCCATGAGTTTTGGTATGTTGTATTTTCATTTTCATTTGCCTCAAAATATTTCCTATTTTCTGTTGTAATTTCCTCTTTAACCTATTGGTCAGTTTAGAGTATCTTGTTTAATTTCCACGTATTTGTGAATTTTCCATTTCTCCCTCGTTATTCATTTCTAGCTTCATTACACTGTGGTCAGAGAAGATACAATGTATGCTTTCAATATTTTTAAATTTAGGCATGTGTTTTTTGACCTAAGATATGGTCTGTCCTGGAGAATGAGCCATGGGCAGGAGAGAAGAATGTGTATTTTGTTGTTGCTGGGTGTGTCAGTTAGGTCTAGTCGGTTTAGAGTATTGTTTAAGTCTTGTACTTCCTCATTGATCTCTCTAGATGCTCTATGCATTATTGAAAGTGGTGGACTGAAGTCTCCTGCTATTAATGTAAAACGTGTCAGTATTTGCTTTATATATTTTGGAGCTCTGCTCTTCAGTGAATATTTATATATATGTATGGTATATAATTAATACCTTCTTGTTTAATTGACCCCTTTATTAGTATATAATGACTGTCTTTGTACCTTATAAAAGTTCTTGGACTTAAAGTCTATTTTATCTGATATTAATATAGCTACCTGAGGTCACTTCTGGTAGCTACTTGCATGGTATATATTTTTTCTATCTTTTCACTTCCACCCTACTTATATCTTTGAATTTAAGGTGAGTCTCTTGGAAATTGTACATATAGTTTTTTAAAAATTTATTTTTATTTTTTAGGAGGTACTGGGGGTTGAAACTGGAACTTTGTACATGGGAAGCAGGTACTCAACCACTGAGGTATACTCCCTCCCCTGCATATAGTTAAAAAAAAAAAATCCATTCTGTCAGTCTCTGCCTTTTGCCTGGAGTGTTTAATATTTAAATTCACTATAGATAATGCAGGACTTTCTTCTGCCATTTTGCTATTTTGTTTTTGTAAGTATTTTACCTCTTTTGTTCCTCAGTTCTTTTATGAATGCCTACTACCATGTTTATTTGATTTTTTGGCTTGTACGGTGTTGAGTTCCTTCTCGTTTCTATCTGGATATATTTTTCCTATATTTTCCTTATGACTACCATGGAGTTAAAATTTAACATCCTAAATCTATAACAATCAGGTTTGATCTGATATCAACCTAACTTTGCTAGTATACACATACACTGTTCTTCTACCATTCTATTCCCCTATCTTTTTCTATCCTTGTTACAAATTATATATTTGTACATTGTATGTCCAAAGTCATAGATTTATCATTACTTTTTATTTTTTAGCAGTTTTATTGAGATATATTCACATACCATCCAAAGTATACAATCAATGGCTTTTAGTATAGTCACAGTGTTGTGCATTCATCACTGAAAAATTCCAGAACAATTTCATTGCCCCAAAAAGAAAAACCCCACACTCCTTAGCAGTCACCTCTCAATCTATCTATCACTAATTTTTATGCATTTCATTTTAGCCCCTGTAGGGAGTTAGAAGTAAGTTACATACCAAAACATACATTATATACAATAGCAGGGGAATTTATAATTACCCATTTGTTACCTTTTCCACAGGTCTTCATTTCTTTAGGCCACTTCGATCCACCATCTGGTGTCCTTTCCTTCCAGTCTGAAGAGCTCCCCTTAGCACTGCTTGTCGGGCAGGTCTAGTGGTGATGAACTCCCGTAGCTTTTGTTTACCTGAGAATGTCTTCATTTCCTCCTCCTTTTTTAAAGAAAGTCTTACTGGATATAAAATTATTGGTTGGCAGTTGTTTTCCTTCAAGACTTTAAGTATTTCAACACTCTGCCTTCTTGCCTTCATGGTTTCTGATGGGAAATCAGCACTTAATTGGGACTCCTTTGGACATAACATGTTTTTTCTCTTGCAGCTTTCAGAATTCTCTCTTTCTCCTTTACATTCAATTGTGTGATCACTATATGACTGTTTTAGTTTGCCAAAGGACTGCCAATACAAAGTATCAGAAATGGGTTGGCTTTTATAAAGGGAATTAGTTAGGTAAAAGCTTACAGCCCTGAGGCTGTGAAATGTCCAAGTCAAGGTGTCATCAGAGATGCTTTCCCACCAAAGCTTGGCAGCTGGTCGGATCCTAGACTCCGGCCACGTGGTGAGGCAAGATGGCGGCTCTCCATCTGGGTCTCTGCCCTCTCCCTCAGGCCACTTTCCCCTAAAATTCAGCTGTGGGTGATGAAGCCCATGACACGGCTGAGCTCTTCAGCTCTGAGCTGCTCCATGGGTCCAGCCCCCAACGGGCCTCTCCCCGTGCCTCTGTGCTCCCCTGATTCCAGTCTCTGGCCTCTTGCTCAGCCTCTCAGGGTTTCTCTCAGCCTCTATCTCAGCTGTAACTGATCCTGGAGTCCTCTTTCACAGGGCAGGGTGAAAACGGTGGCCGTCATTCTCTGTGTGTTTCTCCTTTCAGCTCTCAGGTTATAAAAGACCCCAATAAGAGGTCGGAGACCTGTGCTGGATCATGCCTCACTGACAGAGTCCAAGCAAAGGCCTTAATCAAGTGATCTAATCAAAGGGCCCCTTAAGGCAATCAAAGGGCCCCACGTCTGCAAGAATGGGTTAGTTTAGGAACAGGCTCTTTTCTGGGATTCACAGAAAAACTTCAAACAGTCCCAGTGTCCCAGAGGTGTCTTAGGCTGTTTTTGCTTTTTATAATTCTTTTTACTTTCTGCTCCTCAGCCTGACTCATTTCAATTGGTTTGTCTTCAAATTTGATGATTCTTTTTTCTGCCAGCTCCAATTCGCTGTTGAAACCTTCCTGGGAATTTTTCATTTCAGTTTTTGTGGTCTTCGATTTCAATAGTTCTGTTTGGTCCTTTTAAAAACTTCTGTCTCTTTATTGTTCTCATGTTGTCCATTCATTGTTTTCCTGATATCCTTCAGTTATTCCTTTGTGTTGTCCTTCATCTCTTTGAGCATACTGAAGATCATTTTTTAAAAAGTCTTTTTCTAGTATGTCCACAGTCTGGTCTTCATTGTTGATACTTCCTGAATTTTTACTTGTTCATTTAGATGGACCACCATTTCCTGTTTCTTTGTTTATATTGTAATCTTTTCTTGCACACTACATTTTAATACTTTAAAATGTTGACTCTGGGATTTATTACCTGAGATGTCTGTTTCTTGAGTTTGTAACCAGCTGATGATATGACAGCAATTTTCTTAAGTGTTGGGAGTTAACAAAGCTCAGCAAATCTAAGTAAAAGACACATTTCACCATCTTTGAGAATTGTTGTTGGCTGGTGCGCTCTTGCAGGAAGGTCAGCCCAAGGTGGCCGCAAAGTGCCTGATCCTGTCTCTCTAGGCCTGTGCCTTGTCCTGGGCTGTGCTTGCCAGTGGCCTCAGGAATTTAATGCCTGCTCTGCTTCCCAGGAAACAGCCCTGCTGCCTCCCTTCACCGCAGGACTTAAAGCAGGTACACCCATGCAGGCTGTCCACCTCAATTCTTACTCTGCTTTCGTTGTCTCAAGCTGCTTTTGCCCTGAGAGCAATTCTGGGGCGGGGGGCGCACTGGAGAGGAGCTTCTCAAGTCAGTCTTCCAGCTGGAACAAAGTCGGGGGCCCACAAAGGAGCACTGGCCAGCTCCCAGCCGCTCCAGGGGGGATGCAGGAGGGACCAGGAAGGCGCAGGAGCTTCGTCCACGGCTCCCCACATCTGTGCTTTCTTTTTTAAAAAACAAATCAGTTTTACTGATACATATTAATAAAGCATACAGTCCATCCAAAGTGTGCGTCAGTGGGGTTTGGAGGAATCGCGCAGCTGTGTGTTCTCCACTGAGCTGGGCGGCCGTGGCTCGGCACCCCCACCGGCCCTGCCCTTTGCCTGGCCTCTGCGGCCCTGAGGAAGAGTGTGCTCTCCAGGTCTCCTCCGCCACCTGTCTGAGCTGGGTGGGCACCGTGGCTGCCCTCCGAGCGTGGCCCTCCGGGACGCACCCCAGATCTTGAAGAGGGATTTCATGCCCTTTTCTGGTACTGGCAAGCTGTGCAGAAGCCAGGCCCATGGCAGCCTGCCGCGAGAGGGCAGGAGCCGACAGCTGCCGTGGAGAGAAAGCAGCTGGCTGGACTACCGTCCTTCCCCAGCTCTGCCTCCTGCTCTCCCTGGGTGCTGCACAGCGTTCTGCTGGGCTCCGGAATTTCAGAACAGTTCCTGCCTGCTTAATACTTGTTTTGGTGGAAGGACTGATTCCTGGAGTTCCCTATTTTGCCATCTTCTCACAACTGAAGCCTCGTTAAATTTTATTGCAACTGTTTGCAGTACTGACTTCCACACCCACTGCTAGCATCTCAGAGACCCCGTAGTTTACACACCTGCTCCCAGCATCTCAGGGCTCCACAGCTCCACAGTCTGGGCAACATTTGATGGGCCCAGACTTTTAATGTTTTGACACTCTATTTGGTGTAAAACGGCATTTTATTGTGGTTTTAATTTCCATTTCTGTAATTTTTAATGAGGTTATCTTTTCAAATATTTATTATGCATTCGTATTGTATTTACTCTTCTGTGAAATGCTTATACCTTTTTTCTGTTGGATTATGTTTTATTTACTTATTTGTAAGGTTCTTTATTTTTTATTTTTTTATTTTTTTGAAGATGTTATCTTTATTTTTATTTTATTTTATTTTATTTGTAGGGTTCTTTATATATTCTGAATACTAATCCTTTGTGAGATGTATATGTTGCCAATATTGTATACAGTTTATAGCTTCTCTTTTCACATTTTAATGATGTCTTTTAATGAAAAGTATAAAATTTTAATCATGTTAAATTTATCAATTTTTCACTTATGGGTTATGCTTTTGGTGTCTTGTGTAAGAAGTCCTTCCCTGCCCAAAGTCTCCGAGATATTGCCCCAAGTGTTTCACAGTCTTGCCTTTTACCTTTCTGCCTTCTAATGCCAAATGGCCTGCCTCCTCGGCTGGAGGCAGAGTTCTTGCTGCATGCTGGCCCCCGGTGCCACGCAGGGGCCGGCACTGACCCGTGAATGGACGCTTGGTAGCAGGAACAAAGGGTAGGGAGTTCAGCGGGAGAGGGGGCACCTTTGCAGAGGCGAGGGAGGACGGGAGGGGCTTCTCCGAGCCGTGTCCGCGGCATGGCCATCAGGGGCCCTGAGATGGCGGGGCACGGCCTGCGTGTGCTCTTGGGCCGCCGGGCACTGAGAATGAGGTGGTGTGTCCTGGGCATCAGGCGATTCCTACCTGCAGTCCGGGCTGAGAGCTACTGGCTTAGGAGGGAACATGAAATAATACAGTGGATAAAGGAACAGCTCTTGGGGCAAGACATCTGGACTTGAATTTCAGCTTTGTCACGGACTGGCGTTGAGCCCGTTTCCCCACCTATGAGTGGGTTTGCACCTGCCTCCCGGGATGCTGAGGGTGAAGGAGACACAGTGCTCCTGGAATTAGCAGCGTGCGCCCAACTGGGCAGTCAGGCCTTGTTTGAAGGAGGACGTGGCACTTGAGCTGTGACGTGGTGATGGAGGCAGCGCAGGTGAGGACGGCGATGGCCATCGGCTGGAGGTGGGCTCTGGGTGGGGGCTCGCTGTGCGACGTGAGCAGGCAGAGGCCAGGCGGGCAGGCCTGGGCTTGTCGGGTTCTCAGGCACTCTGCTCTTCCGCCAGGCCCCAGGTGGGCAAGAGCTCCACATGCAGGTGGACAAACGCGCTCACTCACCTGCGGGAAAGAGCAGCGACTGCTGGGGGGACGATCTGGGCAGGGCAGAGCGGGGCGGGAGGGTGAGAGCCGCTCCACGCCGGGACGGTGCCCGAGACGAGGAGGATTTTGGTTCTGAGAGGAAGAATACAGGGGCCCTGCCCCAGTGGCCTGCTCTGAGGGGCCTGGGAATACCGGGGCAGGCCCCTGGGGACAGCTGGGCCGCTCTGGGGGGCCTGGAGTGGGGAGGGCTGGTAGGACCATGCCGCCTCCACCGAGCGGCACTCGGCCCGCCTCCTGACGGCTGTGCTTCCAGGTGGTGTTCAGAAGCCGTCTGGTGGGCTTTCTCCTGTCACCCAAGGTTGTAGGTTACAGCATTGCGACAATTGGAACCTATTTGGGGAAACCCAAGCCAGTGGCTGGAAGTTCTCCGTGGCCTGGCGGTGGCTCAGGACGAGCTCCGGCCGGCGTCCTGGATGCACCGACACTGTCCCCTGGCTGCCCACAAGCTCCCGCGCTTCGGCGTCTTCTAATCGGTGCTCCTGCCGCTCCTGCTGGCCTGACCGCCCGCAGCCCGCTTCTCACTAAGTGGGAGGCCACCTGCCGGGCGCTCCAGGGAAGGGCCCAGGGAAGGGCCCAGGGCGCATCCAGGGCCACCCCCCGCCCCGACCGCCCCCACCCGACGCCTCTGACCTTGCTCTGCCCACGTGCTCGGACCCCGCACGGAGGCCCCTCCAGCGCCCTCCACCCCTCCAGGGGACTTCCGAACATAAGCCTCGCATTCCATGCCTGAAGACACGCCTCCTCCCACTTGCCCCCAGGCTCCAGGGGCGACAAACTGCCAACAGCGTCACACGAGCCGCCTGCTTTTGAACTTAGTGTCTATCGCATAGGCGAGAGATTCTTTGTGAAAGGTAACTGAGTTTCCTAAAACAGAAACTTGGGGTGTGCCCGGGAACGTGGCTCGTGCAGGGGCCCTGTGGCACCGATTCCTCGCCTGGCCCCAGCCAGCCCTGTTGCTGAGGTCAAGGCTCGCTGGTGTCTCGGCGCAGCCACGAGGTCAAGGGCCTGTGCAGCGCGGCCAGGTGTTCCTTGTTTCTATTAACCCGCCAGCGGTCTGACTCTTTGGGGAATAATTGGGCATAATCAGATTCATAAGGGATTGATTAATAATAATAATTAAAATTATTAATAATTATTAATCATGATTAATAATAAAGCTATAATGCCAGTGTATAAAATTTATGGTGAAGGCCATGTTTATATTTGGTAATTATTTTTGGACAAGCTAAAATTAGGATAAGCGTTCTGACAAATATGTAACATAAATGAGAACTATGAGACTAAATAATGGAAATATGGATTTTCCATAAAGTCTGAGCACAGGCTCGCCTTCCAGGGGCCACGACGCTCATGGTCTGCGTGTTAAAGGTGTGGGAACTAAATTAAGAGACAGAGCTCCACGGCCAGCTTGGTTTCTAAGTCTAGATGGGCTTCCATCGTTCAGCCGCCTCCGTGCATTAATGGCTCCCGTTGTCTATTGAATAAAACAGATTTCTGCTTTTGGCAATTTGGCCATGTGAGGCAGGGCCCCCCTGCCTTAAAACAGAGACTCTTACGTGCAGTTCTGGGCTCTCAGCAGGAAAGACTCGGCGTTCCTTGACCCGAGGGAAACGGCTGGCCTCAGCCCGCGGCTGGGGAGGCTGCAAGGGGGGCTGAGCGGGGGGCCCTAACCTGGGCCCGAAGGGGCTAGGGGGGCCAGGGGCCAGCACCCCGAAGGGGCTAGAGGGGCCAGGGGCCAGCACCCCGAAGGGGCTAGAGGGGCCAGGGGCCAGCACCCCGAAGGGGCTAGAGGGGCCAGGGGCCAGCACCCTGTTGATCCATAGGCAGTGGGTCCCCACAGACGAGGACGGACCTCCGTGGGCTCACAGCCACGAGCCGTGGCCGCTGGAGTGAGCACCAACAAGCAGCAAGCCGCTCGGGGAGCACAGGACGCGACGCAGAGCCGCCCTGCCCCATGACGAGCGCTGCGCCCTTCGCACCGCAGGCTCCGCGCACACGTGCCCTTCACGCCTTCTGATTTGACTGGAGAGCAGGGTGGGAAGAAGGCCACAGGGCTTCTGCCCTGGGCTGTGGCACTGGCAGCACCGGCAGGAGCAGTTGCGGGAAGGGCCGGCTCTCGCAGTGGCCTCCAGGCCTGATGGCCGGGCCCGTGGAGGGGGGCGCCGGCTCTGCGGGGCAAGGCGCCCGCGCCAGCTCTCGACCGTCCTTCCTCTGCGGCGCTACCTTGCCCCTTTCTGCAACTCCAGCTCTTCCAATAATGTCGAATTTGACTTTGCTATGCTTAAATTCCTCTGTGATCTCAATACCTAGACTGATATCTGATTCCTGATGGAGCATTATCTGGTACAAATGTAGTAGCTCAATTCTTACTCTACGAGGAGGTGCAATGATTGTCCCCACTTTACAGATGGGGAAACAGAGGCACAGAGAAGTTCAGTCCCTAAGGTCATACACTGAGTTAGAGGAGGTGCTGGGACATAACTATGCAGAAAATGTTTAAAGAAATGAAAGATGGAATAAAAAAATAAAAACCAAGCAGATTTGAAAGAGAATCAATAGATCCCCTAAAAAAAATACAGTTGTTTAAATGAATAACTTAGTGGAAGGATAAACAGCTGAAGAAGGAATTAATGAACTAGAATATAGATACTAAGTGCTTAAAAATGGTTGTTGACTAAAATGGACTTTTATCTAAATAGACATACTCTGTATTAATTGGATCCTGGCCCAGGGGATGGGAAGGTCAAAGGCAGGGCTGGGCTGCATGGGAAGGTGAAAAGCGAAGCCTTCCCTTTTTAAAGCAATGGAGGAATGTGGCCCTCATTACGTGCGGCCAGAGCTTCATCGTGAAGCCACTGCCGGCCGTTCATGACTATACTTACCCAAGCTGGGATTTACCCCCACGTCGGAGCAGCGGGCAGGCATTTTGTGGATGCAGGCTCTTGATAAGGAAGCTAAGACTCAGAATTTTTGGAAGAACTCTGTTTTGCATTTCTCTGGTTAATATTTAATGTACTTGATGGTTTAACTTATTTATAGGTTGACTGAATGTTAGGGATATCCTTATAAATCATGTCTTTGGTTTTAGAAGGGTTATTTTTTTTTTTTTTTTTTTTTGGTAAGTACATCTTTGGGCACCTCTGCACCTCATATACATTGGTTCACATCATGGCCCATACTCTCCTCTATTCCATCATGTAGGCCCTGTGAGGATTTACAATGTCCGGTGATTACCTCTGAAGCACCATCCAGGGTAGCTCCATGTCCCGAAGATGCCTCCACCTCTCATCTCTTCCTGCCTTTCCCCATACCCTTTGTCCATTATGTCCACTTTTCCCAATCCAATGCCACCTCTTCTATGTGGACACTGGATTGGTTGTGTCCATTGCACCTTTATGTCAAGAGGAGGCTCAGATTCCACCTGGATGCTGGATGCAATCCTCCCATTTTCAGTTGTAATCACTCTAGGCTCCATGGTGTGGTGGTTGTCCTTCTTCACCTCCATCTTAGCTGAGTGTGGTAAGTCCAATAAATCAGATTGTAGGTGCTGGAGTCTGTTGAGGCTCAGGATCTGGCTATCACATTGTCAGTCCAGAGATTCAAATCCCCTAAATATATCTTAAACCCCAACATTAACTGCACCTCCAGCACATTAGCATGAAAGTCTTATGAAGGGAGATCCCATCTGAGTCCAGATTCATCACACATAAACACCATTTCCAAAGAGGGGCCATCTGCCCTGGTAGTTAACCCCATCAGCCATGACCATAACTCCCATGGGTCTCTTTAGCCCTCAAAGGAACCAATATCTGGGGGTTGTATCTGCTTTATCTGTCTTAGAAGGGTTATTTTGAAGCTATTATTTCTGGTAATAATTAAACATGGTCACTTGTTTTTTAAGGCCTGTCCTAGATTGTGACATTAAATTTATATCACCTATGTGTAGAAAAATGCTTACCTTTCTGTCCTTTATGACAGGATATGAACTTAGTTTGTCCCAAATAATGAGATCAGGTGATTAAAGTGTATTTTACCAAGATGTTGGGTGGGACAAATTAGTTGTTTTACCCAGTTGGAAATCATGTATCCCCTAGAAGACAGGGCCAGCTGACCCTGGCTTCTAAATGGACTTAAACAAGTCCTAACACCCTCAGTTTAGATTTTTCAAGGAGTTTCCCACGTTGAGATGGGCTGTTGTCTTTACTGGCTCATCTCTTTACAACCTACTAGTTTTATTACAAAGTAGCCTGGGTCACTTATAAAATTGGATTGTTCCTGGTGAAAGTGCTGGACGTTTACCTGAGTGACCATCAAACTAGCTCCAGGAGGGCGCTTTGGTCTGCCCGGAAGCTCAGGTGGAAAAGAGGGCGAGACCAGCAGGGCCTCGAGGGCTGCTGACTTGTGTACAAGCTGGGTGACCCACGACCTCAGAGAAGGGGCTGTGCTTTGTTGATGCCACGTCATGAAGGGCACAGGACAAGCCCTGGAAATACCAGGTGGAGTAAGACGTGGTACCTGACCCAACGCAGCTCGGTTTTTTTGGGAAGACAGATGAGAAATGAATCATTATGACAATGTGTCACAAATCTCTGATGGACAAGAGGAGGGCTGGGCAACGGGCTGGGAAGCTGGGGTCTAAGGGGGGAGCCTTGGCAGATGCGTTGCAGGACTCCAGGCCCGGGATGTTGGTCTGGGCTCTGCTGGGAGGCGATGAGTGAGCCGCAGAGGACGACAGGCGCTGGGTAGGAGAGAGCAGGGGAAGCGAGGGGCAGGATCAGGTCTGCCCTTTATCAAGTTCACTCTTGCCAGGTGGAGGGGAAAGGGCTGGAGCTGGGCCAGGCTGGGGGCTGCGTGACGAGCGGTGGGAAGCGTGGAGGGGAAGCGAGGGGCCTGCGCAGAAGTGGGGAGAGAGGAGGGTCTGCGCCGAGACATTCCCGGAGAGGCTGTGGCTGTTTGGCAGCGGGCGGGGTGGGAGCAGGTGCGACTTGAGGAAGAGCCACGGAGGCGGCTCCCTCTCACGGAAGGCCGGGCTGGCGGTCAGCCTCGCTTGCTCTCGTGGTGGGAGACGAGAGGAGCTGTCTGCTGCGCCTGTGGGACTTCCGGCAGAGCGCTCCGGTACGTCTGTCTGGAAAGAGAAAGAGAAGTGGCTGGAGAAGCGGAGTGCGTGGCTGGGTGGCAGGAGGCGGAGCAAACACTCAGACGTCACAGCCCCGCTTGGGATTTCCTGCGGGCTCCTCCAAACCGCAAGGGAGCCCAGTCGGTGCCGTCCCTGGGTCGGCTTCCCAGGGACCAGAGCAGGGGGAGAAGGGGAGGGAGCGTCCGGGTTCAGGAGGAAGAGGCCGGCGGTGAGACTGAGCAGGGTGAGAACTGCCAGTGCAGGAGGCCAGGATGCTGAGGACCGGAAAATCCCAGAGTGCGGTGACTCAGGCCCAAAAGAGAGGAAGTGCAAGTGGCCAGCCGTGCCCAGTGCTGCAGAGGTCAAGCAGGACAGGGGCCGGGTCGCCTGGACCTGCAATTAGGAGACCTTTGCAAATGTAGTTTCAGCGGAGTGGCAACAGGGGTCAGCCAGATGCACTGAGTTAAAAAAGAAAATAAAGATGTTCATTTCTGGAAATATGGACAGCTAGCTGTATAGAGCAATTTCTTCCAGTAAAAGACCATTGAAAACTCTGGATACATTAGTTTTATATAAAAATCCCTTTTTAAAGCATGGCTGAGCTTATGAGAGAAACAATTAGAGGCCAGATACAATGAGACAATTATTTCACAAGGGAGGGTTAGCACTGTAGTTGGCAGAGAGTTTAGTTTGCTATAGAGTAGCCACAATAGAATGAAAACAGACTCTTCAACAACTATAGTAAAAGCTAAAAAAACCCACAGAACAATCATATTTTCATAGTGCTGAGAGCAAATACTATTAGTTTAGAGTTGTAAAAATATCTTTCAAGAACTATCAGGAGATGATGGACAACGCCCACCCCAAAAAACAGAGAGTATCTACAACTGCAAGCAAGACGGTTCCATCCACCTGCCCCACGGGATCTAAGCCCCCTCTCAGCTGGAAGCAGAGTGGGCAAAACCATCCCAAAATCCTCAACTTTGAGGAATTAGCAAACATAAGGAGGAATGGAACTATGGACTAAAGTAGACTTATTATTATTCTAGTAATGGAAGAATATGTAACATTGATACAAAGGCACTGGTGACCAGAGGTTCTGAGGGGAGGGAGAGGGAAGAATAGGTGCAACATGGGGCATTGTTGGGATGCGGAATTGTTCTGAATGACATTGCAATGATGATACAGGCTATTATACATATTGTTAAAACCTATAAAAATGTGCTGTGCAAAGCATAAACCATAATGTAAACTATCGACTATGGTGAGCAGCAGTGCTTCAGTACGTGTCCATCACTTGTCACAAATGTACCGCATGAATGAAAATTGTCCATGGAGAAAGTGTGGGAGGTGGAGGGGGTGGAGCATATGGGAATCCTCTGTATTTTTGATGTAACATTTATTTACGTAAATAAGTAAATAAATCTTTTAAAAATAAAAATAAAAAATAAAAAAGAACTATCAGGAACAAGAACCAATGTTGGTGTTGAGAGCCACATCAGCAGACCTGAAGTAAAGCAACTTCTAAAAGCAGAACTAGAGAGGGAAAACGACCCCAGTACACACGGATTGTAAGAAGCAACAGTGGGCAAAGAAAATGGTCAAGGATTGTATGAAGCTACACAAATATCGACTGTTTGTAGCAGTAGTAACACAGCTAATGTGGGAGGCTGAAAATAAAGAGGAAACTAGAGTCCTGGGCAAGAGTAGGTTTGAAGTGGGGAGATCTCGGTTCAAATATTCAGAGGTTCTTTAGTGTTTGGGAGGAGGGAAAACAATGTGTTAATTTAGATATGGCCTTAATGGGTGTAAGCATGAAAATAACAGGGATAATGGGTGTAAGCATGAAAATAACAGGGATAATGGGTGTAAGCATGAAAATAAAGTGTATAATTCCCAAAATAGTAAATCAAGTAAATCAAGTAAATCAAGTATTAATGGAATAAGGAAAACAAAATGAAGCATCTCAAACCAGGAGAAAAAAAAAAAAGAAACAAAAGTTCACAAATTGCACAAAATAAGATGGTAGAAATGAACCTAAGTATGTCAAAACTCACAATCAAAGTAAATGAACTAAACTTGTTAGTTGAAAGACAAAGATTGTCATACTGGATTACAGAAAATAGAGCTGCATTTTACAATAGGCACATCTAAACACCGGGTACAGAAAGGCTGAAAACAAAATGATGAAAAGAATGCCTATTAGGCAATTTCTAAATGAGATAAAGCTGTTGATTAATAACAGAAGAAAGAGGCATTGACAAACATTACTATTGATAAACAAGGTTACTCGTTGATAAACTCAATTAACCACAAAGATAATGTTTCTAAATGTGTACGTACTGAGAACATACAAAAATACATAAAGCAGACAGTGACAGATGTACAAGGACCCACAGAGAAACCCAGCCCTGGAGAGGAGGCTCTGAGGGCTCCTCGCCCTGTGCTGAGCTGACTGCGTGTGCCCGCCCGGCTCTGTGAAATGGGGCCTGGCCTCGCTGAGGCGCTGCCGGGGCCTGGGGCGTGTGCGACGGCTGCTGAGGCCTCTCGGAGTGGGCGCCCCACAAGTACCTTCTTTACTGATTTAGCATTTGTCCCCTCAGTGAGCCGACCCTCGGGTTGGACCCTAATTTAAAACCAATCAACCGAAAACCAAGATTCTGTCCCCACAAGGGTCATCGGCCGGCAGAACCCAGAGGCACGGTCTGGCCGGGGCCTCTGGAGGTGGCGCTGGCCGGCGGGTGATGCTGGCGGCGTCCGAGGGGGTGGGTAGCAGCGGGTCCGGCCCGCGCCGTGGGCTCCACGAGCCCACACTGGCTTCCCACGGTGCGGTGAGGAGTTTTGCCAAGGCCAGGGTTACTGGGGGGCGCAGGGAGGGGAGACCGAGGAGAGCTTTGGGCTAGCCTGGAGCTGAGGGCCACACGGGGGTCCACGGACACCCACCTTCCTTCCCTTGCCCTGCCCTCCCCAGCCACGGGGCCAGGCCACGCCCCATGCCGATGGCGCCCCAGGACCGTGGCTGAGCCGGGGTGCTCGGCGGCCCCCAGCTCACGCCCGGGGAGGAGCCGGGGCCAGCCTTGCAGGCCCTGCTCCGCCCTCGCCTTCCCCAGCGGCCCGGGGCAGGGTAACCTCCGCGGCCAGTCCCCAAGCCCCCGGCTCTTCGCAGCGACGAGGGGCTGAAGAAGGCTGCGGACAGCTGCTTAGGAAACGTCGACGAGTTCCCCAGCCTGCAGAAACGCTGGGGGAACGGGTGTCCTCACCGTTCTGGGTTTGTGTGAAAGCCGGAATCCAGCCCTGAGCTGGGGACGCTCCCGCGGGGCCTGGTTTTCCCACTGCCCCGAGCAGGCCCGGAGGCGCCAGCGGGCTGGGGGGCGGCGGCTTCCCCAGGTCCACGAGGACCGGCTGCAGCTTGGCGCTGGTTCTGCGGCCAGGGCGTCGGGACAGAGGGGGAGAAGCCCGGGCTCCGGTCCCTGCGGCCCGCACAGCCTGCCCCTCCAGCCCCTGCCCAGCCCCACGCTCCGAATTCCCGAGCCGTGGGGTCTGGAGGTAGTCATACCAGGGAAGCACTGGAAGGATTCCTGGGAGCGGACGTGGCTCCCGCCTACCACGTGGGAGGTCCGTGGTTTAGTTCCCGGTGCCTCCTGGAGAGGGCAGTGAGCTGGCGTGACAGGCAGGCGCGACAAGCTGATGCAACAAGATGACGCAACAAGAGACAAAGAAAAAAGCATGAGAGACACAACAAGGCAGGGGATGGAGGTGGCTCAAGCGATTAGACCCCTCCCTCCCACATTGGAGGGACCCTCCCAGGTTCAGTTCCTGGTGCCTCACAAAGAAATAAAAACAAGACAAACAGACACTGCAAGTGCAAACAATGAGGCGGTGGGGAGGAACAAATAAATAATAAAAAAGAATTCCTGGGTCACCCACCTCCTTGATTCCAGAGCAGTCCCATGTGATGCAGCGGCCCTCCAAGCAGGAGGGGGTGGTCTTGGGGGGGTCCCTTGGGGGGGGGGTCTGGAGGAAGTTGCACTAACCGGAAGAGTTTAGTTTCCTGTTTCAAAGTATTTCACTGTGGTTAAGCTCAGGCTCAGAGACAGATGCTCTTGACCAACAGGGCTGCTCTGTCCACTTCTTTCACCTGCTGGGCATGGGCCAAGGCCCCCACCTTCTCCACTGGCTCATCTTGCACTTCTGGGGAAGTGGACACAGCCACATCTCTGGCCGGGCCTCTGAATGCAAAGCATCCCGCTTTCTCTCCCTCATGGACAGTCCTTGGTTCTGGAGTTGGGGGGGCATGGGGAAGAGGTGGGGGCAGGAGGGAAGAGGTGGGGGCAGGAGGGGGCAGGTGGGGGTAGGTGGAGGCAAGAGGGTCAGAAGGGGGCAGGTGGAGGCAGGAGGGGGCAGGTAGAGACGGGAGGGAACAGGTGGGGGCAGGTGGGGCAGGAGGGGTCAGGTGGGGACAAGTAGAGGCAGGAGGGGAGAGGTGGGAACAGGTGGAGGCAGGAAGGGGCGGGTGAGGGTAGGTGGAGGCAAGAGGGGGCAGGAGGGGGCAGGTGGGAGCAGGTGGAGGCAGGAGGGGGCGGGTGAGGGTAGGTGGAGGCAAGAGGGGGCAGGAGGGGGCAGGTGGGAGCAGGTGGAGGCAGGAGGGAGCAGGAGGGGTCAGGTGAGGCAGGTGGGGTAGGTGAGGCAGGTGGGGGAGGTGGAGGCAGGTGGGGCAGGTGGAGAAGGTGGGGGCAGGTGCATGTGGCGTGTGTGCTGAGAGTGGAGAGAAGACCGAGGAGCGGGAAGAGGAGGAAGTGCCCGGCTCACGGCTATATCTTATACATAAAAAATCCCAGCATAGCTGATAAAGGAATTTCAGGATATTTAAGTTGGATCTGTAACATTGAACTTGATAGAACTTTTCTACTAGTTTAAAAACGTTATGAGATAGGTGAGTTTAATCCGTTGACATTCACTGTTATTACTTTCAAGGAATTATTTGTTAGCCATATTTTGATTGGATTTGTGTTTGTCATATTTTGTTTGTTTGTTTTTTCCTTCTCTTTTTGCCTTTTGTTGCTCTTACACTCTCCTCCAACTCTGCCTCTACTGTTTTTTCCTTTCTTCCTGCAGAACTCCCTTTAGAATTTCTTGAAGGGGAGGTTTCTTGTTGGTGTACTCTTTCAATTTCTGTTTATCTGTGAATATTTTGAACTCTCCATCATTTTTGAATGCTAGATTAGCTGGATAGAGTATTTTTGGTTGGAAATTTTTTTCTTTTAGTACCTTGACTATATCATACCACTGCCTTCTTGCCCCCATGGTTTCAGATGAGAAGTCAGCACTTAATCTTGTGGAGCTTCCCTTGTATGTGATGGTTTTCTTTTCTCTTGCTGCTTTTAGAATTTTCTTTTTGTCTTGAAGGAGGAATACAGGAAGGATCAGAGTGGACTTAATGATATTCTATTCATGAACTATTGTGGTTAATAACTGAGAAAATGTGGCATTGGTGTGGAAAAAGTGGCCATGGTGGCTGCTGGGTGTGAAGAATGGGAGGAAGAGATGAGATGTGGAGGCATTTTCGGGACTTGGAGTTGTCCGGGGTGGTGCTGCAGGGACGATTGCCGGACATTGTATGTCCTCCCATGGCCCACTGGATGGAACGTGGCAGAGTGTGGGCTATGGTGTGGACCACAGGCCAAGGGGTGCAGCGATGCCCAGAGATGTACTCACCAGATGCAATGGACGTGTCATGATGATGGGGGAGAGTGTTACTGTGGGGGAGTGGTGGGGTGGGGGCGGTGGGGGTGAATGGGGACCTCATATTTTTTGAATGCAATATTTTTAAAAAAATGAATAAATAAAATAAAATTAAAAAAATCTTTAAAAAAACACAAATGTTATGAGAAGTGGATTTGGCTCAACAGATAGAGCATCCGCCTACCACATGGGAGGTCCGGGGGTCAAACCCAGGGTCTCCTGACCCATGTGGTGAGCTGACCAATGCTCAGCGCTGATGAGTGCAACCATGCCACGTAGGGGTGTCCCCTGCGTAGGGGAGCCCCACATGCAAGGTGTGCAACCTGCAAGGAGAGCCGCCCACACAAAAAAGGCACAGCCTGCCCAGGAGTGGGGCCACATACACGGAGAGCTGACACAGCAAGATGACGCAACAACAACAAAAAAGAGACACAGATTCCCAGAGCCACTGACAAGAATACAAATGGGCACAGAAGAGCACACAGTGAATGAACACAGAGAGCAGACAGCTGGGTGTGGGGAAGGGGAGAGAAATAAATGAAAAATAAACCTTTAAAAAAACCCAAAAAACTTTATACATGCTGAGGATATGGAAGCAAACGGCCCACAGTCTCGCTGTGTAAATTCCTCCGGCCACTGCAGCAGGTGCTTCTGCCGCCCATGCCTAGGGTGTTTGTGTTTTTTTGGGGTACCGTTTTGCTGATTTACGCGGCTTGTAGCTCAGGATCGACCCAGGTGACCCAGGGTGACCCAGAGAATCACTGCAGGTGCCAGGCCTCTCCCGCGGCCTCTGGCCTCTGTGCTCACCTGGGCTCTGGGCTCAGGACGGCCTGGGAGCTGGTGTCCTGCAGGGAGGGTGCAGGCATGGGGCCAGCTGCCCGGGAGGTCTGCCAAGGACACCAGTCCCAGAGCCTCTTGGGAGGGAAGGACTTTGGGCCAGTCCCAGAATTTAGGGCAAACGGCGTGGCCTTGGGCCAGGTGCCCTTTGCCGAGTTGGACGGGATGCGCCTACGGGCCTTTGAGAGCTTGTCTAGGAAGGCAAGCGAGGGCAGGGGCCAGAGGCCAGGAGGTTCACGGGGTCACCGGAAATCCTGTCCGAGGGCTCGGAAGCAGAGGTGGGGGCGGTGGTGGTGGGGTGATGGGGTGCAGTGGTGGAAACGCACAGGGAAACAAACCTGGGGCTGCTGGCCGCGGGTGGGGCTGCTGGCCTCCTCGACTCATTCTGGGCTCCGCAGCGGGTGGCTGGACGGCGTGGGCCGTGGCCCTCTCCTGGCCGGCGTGAGATGGAAGAGCAGGTGAGAGGGCGGGTCTCGTGCTGCCGGGAGGAGGCGGCAGCGGGCAGCAGACAGGTGGGCTGCAGGGCAGCCGTGCCGACAGCTGCGCAGACAGATGTGCTCTCACAGCGTCTCGGTCAGGCCGTCGGCCGCAGAGGCCACGGGGTCAGGGGTCCACGCCCGCGGGCCGGCGTCTGGACTGGGAAAGCGTGAGCTGGCCCTGAGGCCCTGGCAGGGCTCGCCGCACAGCCCGGCACGCGGCCCTCCAGCACGCACCAGCAGGCGCGGGAGGCGCGGCGGGACCAGCTGAGGCCACCGTGCCTCTGTCCTCAGCATGTGGAGATCGGGGCCTGGGGGCCTGTGGCCCGAGACTGCACCCAGCCCTCCAGCCGCTCCACGGGGGCCTTGTGGTCTCTTGCCCACCTGTGATGCCCTCCGCCTTGGCCAGCAGAGCCGCCATGGCCGTTTGCTGAGCCAATGGAAGATGCCACTTGTCACCCAAATGCCATTTCTCTTGGGATGGGGAAGGGTCTGGGATGACACCTGAGCACCCCCATGTGCTGGCCCAGTTCCCAGGGACGGGCATGCGGTGGGGGGCCCGGGAGGGTCCTGGGCGAGAAGCGCCTGACTCCAGGCCGGCACGCTGAGTGTCTGTTTATTTTGTGAGACCCCTTTCCTAGGGCACGAGGCCCCTTCAGCTGGGGCAGCAGGACGAGGGGTGGTGCTGGAGCCCCGGGGGCCCGGCCGGGCCTGGACACGGCCCCAGCGGCCACGCCTCCTCCTCTGATTTGCACCCGGCACGTGCTGGACACTCAGGAGGGCGAGTGCAGCAGAGGAGCCCAGAGTGCTGCGCCTGGCACGTGGCATCGCCAGGGCGCCGTTCAGTGGCCGGACAGCAGGGCTTGAGCCCAGCTCGTGGCTCGGTGCTTCATTCCTTAAACGTTGCCACGACAGACGTGTCAACCTTCAAACATGTACAGTATGCATTTTGTATTGCTGATATGATTATTTAGATATTTCTGGGGCTAGCATTGTAGCGAGTTTTGAACCATAGGAAATAGAAGAATCATTTGATTATTTTAATGACCAAAAAGTAGCCATTTCTGAAGTAGCAAAAACACAGGCTGTTAGTACAGGACCGGCCAGGAGCCGCCCAGCCCCCGCCAGTGCCCGCCCTCACGTGCCTGGTCCTGCTCGTTGCGTCCACTCTGTCTGTCCCGTGGCCCGAGAAGGGCCACTGCCTCCGGTCCCGAGCCTCCTGCTCTCCCTCGGCCGTATCTGCCGGGGCCCTCGCCTGTTCCTGCGACGCGCCCTGCCCAGCCACGGCGCCTGCTCTGTCGCCCCCTAACCTGCCGCGCCTTGGCTGGGGTCCACCGGCGTGGCGTGCGCGCGGCCGGACGTGCACCGGCCCTTTCTTCAGGAGCTCTGCACGAGGACGCTGCTTCTCCAGCTTTGACCTGGGACTGCTGACGCCTCGGCAGCACCACACCGAAGCAAAGGGGAAAAAACAGGCAAAATGCACTGCAAGGGAACCTGGTGGAGGAACCTGTTAGTGAGCTCGAAAGGATGCACTTCAAAAATTAATTTTCTAGAGCAGTGATAACGTGTAGAAATGTGTCAGCCAAGTGTGAGCCGTGTGTGGAATTTAAAACGTTCTGCTATCCGTCTTGTAAAGATAAAAATTAAATAATATATTATATATAACCCAATACATTAAAATATTTTCATTCAAATATGTAATCAAGCAAATAATTTTATTAATGTGGTATTTTACATTCTCTGCATCAAAACGTGCCTTTGAAATCTGGTGTGTAGTTTAGACTTACTGCACACCTGAAGTACCTGGCCATGGTGCGAGTGGCTGGCGTACTGCAGCGAAGGTCTGGAAATAAAGAAATGAGGGCACCATTTCTGGAAGGACGTCGTTGGGTGTCAGAGCCATGGTGAGCTCGTAACAAGCTGGAGTTGACCTTGGCATAGGGTATGAAACAGCGGCAATGCTGCTGTGCTTAAATTGGTATTGTTTTTTTAATTTAAGAAAGTGAAAAATTGTAAACGTGGACGTATTAGTGAGACGTGAGGATCAGCGCGCAGGCTATAGGCAAGCCCCGGTTTGCGTTCGTGCGCCAGTCCAACTGAGCCTCGGGGAGGCCCTTGTGGGCTTGTCTTGGCTTCTTCAGGTGCATCGTGGAGCATTCAGTGGAGAGCACCCCACAGGCCTGGAAGCTTGTCAAATGTCCTGATTGCTGGGCTCACCTCCAGGCCTCGCTCATTTCCCTTGTTTCCAGGATCGAACCTGGGACCTTGTACATGGGAGGCGGGTGCTCAACCACAGAGCCACACCTGCTCCTCATCTCCCTTTAAACTGTGCAGCCACTGCCCTGAGCCCTGTAGGAGGAATTCTGACTCAGGCCATTCTGTAGGCCACACGGTCCCAGGGTTGCAAGGGCAGCATTCTCATTTTTCTAAAACTCCCCTTAATCTCTGAAGTCCTCATTTTGTGTTGTGGAGAAAACTTAACTCGCTCCTTTCAGGTAGACGCCAGCGACTCAAGTTTGCAGTCACTTTAGGCTTAGCCTCAGCCAGGTCAGGTGCCCCTTCTCCTTTGGGGGCACCTGAGCTGGGGGCAGCTGGTTGGGCAGCCGTGCTATGGTGGCCTGGCCATCCTGCTCTCCCGTAGCCCTCAGGGGCCCAGGCGGAACCCGCGGCTTCTGGGCCATCTTGGGAGGCCCCGGGCTGCCGGCAGCCGGGCATCCTCTGTGCCGCGGGGCGCGCTTCTCCTCAGGCCCGTCTCCCAGCGCCCCAGCTCCAGCGCGCTGTGGAGCGCAAGCCCCTCTGCACTAGATTCAAGGGGACGGTGGCTTTTGTCACCGTCGTCCCGGGCCTTGGGAAGCGGTGCAGGGTGCCGGGTGCGGGGACCTGCCGGGCCTTCAAGAGCTCCTCCTCTTGCCCAGGATGGAAGAACGGGGCACGCAGCGCAGCAGCGAGTGCCGTGGGCAGGCAGATGGTTCTTTGCAGAGCGCGCGCCTTCAGGACCCCAAGTGGGAGCACCTCTGGACACGAGCTCATCACGCGTTTCCTCCTTACCCGCAGTCCTTCCTTCTCAACTAGCCCAGCAGACCTGGCGCCCCACGACGCCCCGAGGCCCTGCGCAGCCCAGACTCGCTCCCGCCGCCCGGCGGCCGTGTGCCCGCATCACAGCCTGTGCCGGGTCTGCCGGTCGAGGGTCTGTCACTTTTGCAAAAGAAAACCTAACTGAGGAAAGAAACAGAAAAGAAAAGAAAAAAAAAGAGAGAGGTGCCGTAAGGGAAGTTGGCATTTTTTGCTTCTCACTCCGTGTCGATTCATTCCTCCCCAGACAGCACGTGCCAGGCTCTCTTCCAGAACAGAATGGAAAGAACGGCTGGTAGGAGCTTTGCTATGATTCATATTTTTGGGGAAAAATGCAGCGTTTTGGGGGTCTCGATTCGGGCATTCAGTGGTGTGCTGGAGAGGTGGGCGCGCAGCGAGCGGATGGCGGGGGCAGAGCGCGGCTTCTCCTGCTCCTGACGAGGATTTATCTACAGCCGCCGAGGATTTATCTACAGCTGACGTGGGAAGCCCCCACGGACGCCCGCTGTCGAAGGCGGTGGGTTCCACCGGCCCCGACACGGCTTTGCGCTCTGTCCCCAGGGAACGTCTTCCTTGGAGCACCCTCCATGCCGAGGAACCGCCAAGCTGGGGCTTGAGAACCCCTTCCAGGGGCTCCCTGGGGAAGGGCTTAGGCTCCCCCTCCCTTCCTCGTCGGGGGCACCTGAGCTGGGGGGGCTGGTCGGGGAGTCGTTGTTTTTCACAACATTCAAACAACACAGACTTTGTAGCAGGAATTCCACGGGTCACCCCCAGATGCGCTCCTGCTCTGGCAGCCCGCGGCCCGCCGGCCAGACGCTCTGTCTGTACAGACGGACACACCACCTGGCTAGAGTTATTTTCCCTAAACGGAGTCACAGTTAGTCATCCTGCTTCCTTTAAAAACGACTTCACCGACGCACAATTTGCATACAGGAAAGCCCCCCTTTGAGAGCGCAGTGCCCGAGGTCACACCAGCAGCCTGTGGCCCTCCAGCTGCACTGACGTCACAGCACTGAAGGGACGGCCTTTCCCGCCGCGGTCGCTGAGAGCTCAGGCCTTCCCCGCCCGCCCCGCGGCCGAGGCCTGGGCAGGCTCTGCGCACCGGCTCCCAGGGCCTGGTTGCCTCTCCTTGCCCCGTCATCCGGGCTTGTGACATACAGCCGACCGCAACCTGAGTTTCGCGTGTGACCCTGGCCTGGGGGGGCCAAGGGATGAGGCTCAATCGTTTCTGTGATTGTGCAACTCCAGTGTGTTTCGTTGGCCTGGTTTCTGCATCTTCTGTGAACACGGATTTCGTGGAAGCCCAGCCCTTGGCAAGGTACCTTGAAGACTTCCTCCCTGTCCATGTGAAATTGAGTCCTGTTAACCCCCCCCCCCATTTTAAAGGCAGTTTAAGGCTCACTGAGGGACTTTGGGAACAGAAGCACAGGGGGCACGCCAGGCGCCCCCGGCAGGTGCCTGCTTCCCTGGTGAATGTCGTTCCCAGGCAGGGTAGAAGCGCCTTTTCTCCCTGACGTGCATTTGTGAGAGTTGGTCTGTAAGTGTCTGGATTTGGGCAGAGGGTCTGCAGAGTCTTGGGAGCACATTGCCCTGGCCGGGGTGGGGGTGGGGTCCTGGTACTTACAGGTGGGAACCCCTGGAAACCACCCACCCACCCGCGCTGGGGAGCAGCCAAGCAAACGTCAGCACCACCGCACGGCGGACTGTGGGCTAGACCTGCCCTTCTGCTGATTTCTATTTTATTTTATTGTATTAATTAATTTAATTTATTTGTTTTTAGGGAGGTACCAGGGATTGTACCTGGAACTCCATCCGTGTGAAGCAGGCGCTCAACCACTGGGCTGCATGCGCTCGCGTGTTTGGTTTCAACGTGCACTTTAACCACCTGACCCCAAGTGGAGTCTGGGGCCCTGGGCGCTGGCTCAGGAGCACCGGCTGTGCAAGCCCCTCTCACTGCACCCCTGCAGCTTGTCCCCATGCCCCTCGCTGTCCTGCCTTGCTCCCCCCTGCCCCTGGCGCCTCTCTCCACGCCTGCACCTGCCCCACTGGGCACCCATGGGGCCTGGTGACGCTTTGTCCAGATCCCTCTTTCACAGCCGTGCGAGGGACAGAACGCTAGACACTGGACGCGAACTCCCGCCCGGTGCTGCCTGCCGGCTCAGCCCCCCGGGCAGGACGCACTGTGCCTGGGGCAGGCCGGCCTCCCCTCGCCCTGGGCCTTGGCCTTTGCCACCAGATCGGCTTCTCCCGCTCCTCCTCTGCCTGGACTGGGCAGGGGCAGCGGCCGGGGCAGCGGGGCCTCCACGTCCAGCTCAGCCCTGGGCTGGAGTGCGCGGAGGGGAGGCCACGGCTCGCTCTGACCCACAGGGCTTGCCCCCCTCTGCGGCCAGAAGCCCCCGCACAGATCGCAGCCCGTTTCACGCCGCCTGCGGGGCCAGCGGCTGGGGCCTGCGGTCCTGGCGTCCCACCTCTCTGTTTGTCCTGCGCGGGGGGAGCCTGGCCTGGCCTGCGCATTGGTGGGGTCTTGGCTTTGAAGCCGTCCTCGCCGCCTGAGGACCCCAGCACCGCTCCCCTCGCTTCCTCGCCTCCTCGCCTCCTCGCCTCCTCGCCTCCTCGCACCCCGGCACCCCGGCACCGCTCACTGAGCCGCCCCCGCCTCCTCGCCTCCTCGCACCCCGGCATCCCGGCACCGCTCGCCGAGCCGCCCCCGCCTCCTCACCTCCTCGCACCCCGGCACCGCTCCCCTCGATGCCCCGCAGCTGAAGGCGGGGAAGGTGCGGGAAAGCGGCAGCGCGTTGCCGAGCCGCCCGCGGGGCCCTAGTGGCATGTCGCCTTCTGACGGTGTCTTAGCGGGAATCTCCAGACCACGGCCGTGTCTTTTGAGATTTAACATTTCTTAGATGAAAATCATCTTCATTTAAGATGCTCTTCCTAAACAAACCCATAAAATAAGAATTGGAAAATAAGATTGAAATAGTATTTACACTGGCTTTGGGCCGAGTTGCAAGCTACTGAAGGAGATGAAGGCAAGCAGGGATTAGGAACCGAGGCGGCCGACGCCGGGAAGCAGCCGCTGGAGCGTGGTTGTCCAGGCGAGGCCAAGGGCGAGGGGGCAGGCCAGCAGCGGCTCGAGCTCGGCCAGTGCGGCACGGGAGCCTGAGAGGCGGCGGCTCCCTCCACTGGCGGGGGAGGAGGGAGAGCGGGAAGATGTCACAGCCCAGGGACGAAGGGGGGCTCCTCCAGAGCGGGGGGCCCGCAGCGCTGCGGGCGGGAGCCTGTTCTGAGGGGACATCCCGCTGTGGCCGCGTGGTGCCGGCGGCTGCTCTCTTTTTGTCCCTGGCCAAATCGCGGTCCCCTCTGGTCGAACCCAGTCAGTCTGCTCCGAGGCGTGCGGGGTGCGGCGGGAGGCTGGGCCCGCTGAGAATCGTGTCCCTTCCTACCTGGATCCCCTGCGGAGGACGCCCCACGGGCAGCTCACAAGAGCCCAGCGGGAAACAAGGGGCTGAACTGCGAATGCCTGGACAGGCATCCAGCCGCCCCTCGGCCGAGGGCTGTTCTGGGTTCGGCTCAAGCCTGGAGGGGCCTCGCGAGTGTGAAATGAAGTGTGAGTTTCCCTGCACTACCAGCCACATTCGTGAAAGCTGGACTTGGTGGCCGGCAGGACAACTTCCAGAGGGCGGCCCTGCTCTGGCCAGGTGCACGTAGCACCTGGGAGCTGGAAGCAGAAAGAGGAATGAATGGCTGGACCTTCTCCCGCGGTGGGGACTGGAGACCCAGGTCCTTCCTCAGCGTGCTGGGCAAGGGCCAGTGTGAGCCCAGAGAGGCCCCTGGTGCAGGGCTCCCCCGGCACGTCAGCACACCAGCCCCACCTCCTGGAGTGCGGGCGGCAGGATGGGGGTGTAAGGTGGTGCTGAGGGGGGCGGGCCTCGCGGGGGCACAGGTCAGCCTTCCTGGGAGGGGCGGTGTTTGAGCTGAGCCCTGCAGGGTGAGCTGAGGACGCAGGAGGCCAGGGCGGGGCAGCGCTGAGCTGCCCACGCAGGCCCATCTGGCTGGAAGTGGGCCTTTGCCCTGGGCTGGCGGCTCAGGCACCAGGATTCAGCCCCCAAGGCGAGGGGACCAGAGGCGAGCCGGCGGTGGGGGTCCCCGTCAATAAGCCAAGGCTGCAGTCCAGCGGGAGAACTGTGTCCTCAGGACCCCAAGACCAGCGGACTTGCACAGCCAGGGAAACACAGTGGTGACGCTGGACAACTGTTACTGAGTATCTGTGCTGCATCAGTTTCCAAAAAGCCACAGAGCGACAAGATCGCCAAGGCACCTGCTCACACTCAGCTTCATTCCCAGGGGTAGAGACAACACACCAATTACAAATAACAAATTACAGAAATGTTCAGATCGTGACACCCTCTCTGAAGAGCACAAGACATGGTGACACAGAAGAGGTAACGGGTGTGACCTGAGAGAGGTGGGTCAGGAACGGTCTCTGAGGAGTTGGTGATGAGAGGCCATTGTCACCATCATTGTCATTGCCATCATCACCATCATCGCCACCTCCACCATCATCATCATCATCATTTTCATCATCACCATCATCATCACCACCTCCACCATCATCACCATCATCGCCACCTCCACCATCATCATCACCATCACCATCATCACCATCATCACCATCATCACCTCCACCATCATCACCATCATCACCATCATCACCACCTTCACCATCATCATCACCATCATCACCATCATCACCACCACCTCCACCATCATCTTCATCATCACCATCATCACCACCTTCACCATCATCATCACCATCATCACCATCATCACCACCTCCACCATCATCTTCATCATCACCATCATCACCTCCACCATCATCACCATCATCACCATCATCACCACCACCTCCACCATCATCACCATCATCACCATCATCACCACCACCTCCACCATCATCTTCATCATCACCATCATCACCACCTTCACCATCATCACCACCACCTCCACCATCATCACCATCATCACCACCACCTCCACATCATCTTCATCATCACCATCATCACCACCTTCACCATCATCATCACCATCATCACCATCACCATCATCTTCATCACCACCATCATCACCATCACCATCACTGTCATCATCACCTTTATCATTGTCACCATCACCTGCACCATCGCCATCATTGTCACCATCATCACCATCAGAACTTCCACCTATGGACTGTCCACCACTTCCAGGCCCCATGTCTGATTTTTGCAACAGCCCATAGCAGCCAATGTGACCTCATTTGACATTACAGGAATCTGCATCAGAGAGTGGAGGGGCAGGATTCAAATCCAGCTCTCTCTGGTACACCAACTTTTCCACTACCAAGACTTCTGTGATTATTCTTTCACCCCTCCAACCTCATAGCGGATTTTGATTTTGTAAACAAGCTGTATCTACTAAGCAATATTAGTTTGTTTTAAACCATGTGTTAAAACCAAGCAATGGGCATTTGAGACTTCTGCTCTGCATGAGATCACCAGGCCACAGCGCAGTTGAAGCAATTCCATCCAAAAGAAGAGATCTAATCTCTAGGCTAACTGGGAAGACCTTCACGTGGTTAAATGTGTAATTTTCCTGACTATTTGAAAAGCTGAGAAGAGCTCAAGACCCGCCCTCCTTACAGGTCTACCTGAGCAGACCTCCGGCTGTGCATTACTCCTGAGCAGATAAGGGAAGGGAAGAAGGACCCTTACTTTTTTTGTGTACTTCTCAGGTAAGGATGTACAGAGCTGGAGATGGCCACAGTTTGGGGGGGCAGACAGAGGCCTGGCAAGGCTCCCCAGCTCTCGAAGGACTCAGAAGTTAGCATAACTTCTCAAATTTCCAGGGAAGTGGTTCAGAGTAGTAGAAATCCTCGGCATCCCCAAAGCATTATCTTGCAAGTAGAACAAGTTATTTCATGATGTTATGTCAGGAAACCCGCTTTATGGATGCCAGGGAGCAGGAACAGGGTGTGGGCAGCAAAGTGGGTGCTGTGTGCTCTTGGGTGACGTGTGCTTCTCACATGGCAGGAGGGTGCACAAATGAGATGCTTGCAAGACACACTAACCTGCTGGACGTGGAGACCCAGCTGTCCCCGTGGGTCCTCGTCGCTCTGCCTTTTCTTTGTTTTTGCTTGTTCTAACACTAACATAAAAGCTTATGACCCCCAAGAGGAGAGAAAGCAAGTCCCTTACTCCCAGGCTGGTTAACCCCATTTCCTCTTTAGGGCTCAGCTCAAGTCACTTCCTTGGAGATGCCCTCCTGACAACCTGGCCCGACACCCCCTCTTCCCAGCTGAGTGCCAGGCACCTTCACATCTGTTCGTGTGAAACTCTGGGGTCTGTGTCTCCCACACTAGACCACAGTCCTCTCAAGGGCAGGGATGGAGTCTGATTTTGCTCACCATTTTTATTCCCAGTATCCAGCATGGTGCCTCATAAAAATAAATGTTCAAAAACAAAATGAAAGGAAGAATGAATGACTGGAGGAATGACCTGGAAATGCTGGATCAGGAATTCGTGTTTCATTCCTGATGCTGCTTTCCACGTTCACGCTCAGGTTGCTTCTCCCCCAGTCACAGTGGGGGGCTCTCTGTGGTCGGTATCCCGGCTACGCTAGCAGTGCGAATGCGGATTGCTGGGCCCCATCACCCCAAAATGGCTTTCAGCTGTGCCCTGTGAGTTATTGTTTTCAAATAAAACAAAGAAAGAGCAGTGTTGTGCTAAATATGACTGAAGCTACTGCACCTTAGACAATGCAGCCACACGATCCAAACCCCAGAAGTATGAAAGGATAGTTTTTAATCATGGCCACTCAAATAGTATTTTGATTAATAAAATTGAATTTTAGAAAAGTTTTAGATTTACAGAAAAGCTGTGAAGACAGTGCAGAAAGTTCCCATACACCCCAGTGTTGCCTTGTTAGCCTCTTTAGGGTGGTACGTATGTCACAATTAATGACGCGATATCGCTTCATTGCCATTACCAACCCACATCTACACACACATCTACCAGTGCTCCTGTGTGTCACTATCTCCATCGATACTAAACTAAACATGAACTCACACTGATGTCCCCTAATCCATTACCACAGGGGTCAGAGTAGCCTTCCGCCTGGCTCGACTGTAAACTCTACCCTGAGAAACCTGGGCCCCATGCGCGTGCCTAATGGTCAGCCAACCCCAGCACACCTGGCGGGAGGTTTTGGGATTTAGCCTGCACTCCTGTGGGAGCGTCCTCACCGGCTTCTACCTGCTCCATACGCAGGCCCTGCCTCGAGGACAAAGGCCACTGACCCCCCACTCAAACTCATGGGGGAGGAGTTTGGAACGTAAGAGGTGGTTCCAACAGAAATAACATAAAACGCCTCATCCACAAACACCCACTCAGTCTCTTTCTTACCCCAGCTGCAATATTAGTATTTTACTTGCCCCTAGCCCCATTGAGAGGACTGCTTCTCTCAGAAAAAAATCCAAAACCACTGGGGATCGTAAGATTGCCTTCCGACAGAGCCTGGGCCTTCCTTGTGAGTGGAGGGGCAGGGCCTGCAGCAGTGACTCCAAATGGGCAGAGCACACAGGAATTCCTGTTTTGGTAACAAGGAACTGGCCAATTCAAGAATGGAGAGAAAATAGAAATACTTTCAGACTGACAAAACCAGAGAGCGTTCAGCACCACAAGCCTGCAGGGCAGGAAGGCTGGAGAGCACAGCCCCGGGACCCTCCTGCTCAGGGAGCGGCTCCAGGCGCTTTCCGTGCTGCACAGCTGAAAGGGTCAAGAACTGAACACTTAACCTCAGTCCATGCTACTGAGGTTTACATTTAAACAGCCACACGGGGCTGGTGGCAACAGAACTGGACATGGACTTCAAGTAGAAGGAAGCGATCCCAGATGGAAGGTCACAGAAACAAGAAGAAATGAAGAACACAGCAAGTGCTACATATGTGGGAACTGTGAATAAATACTCCTGCTATGAAATAGTAATAATCACCATCACATTAATAACATCTTATAGGGGTTTGAAAATGCACACAGTTAAAACACAGGACAGCAGAAGCACACGGTTGAAGGAGTTGAGGTAAATGGAGGCGTTCCGTGAAACTTGAGTTGTCAGGGAAAGACATTAATCTTTGATAAATTAAAGACACATGTGCTACGTCTAGGGTACATGCTAAAAGAATAGAAAGCAAATGTACACATTGCAAACCACAAAGGAGAGAAATGGAATCATAAAAAATACTCAAAAGAAAGAAAAAGAGGGAGAAGAAATAGAACAGGAATGATGAATGATGGTAGGTTTTAAATCCAAATGCTCTACTTCACTGATTTTAAGACCCACATTTATTTCATGTTTTTCTTGACTGAAATCCAGGGCATATATTTCACAGGCTGTGGTGTCACAGAGAGGTTGAACTGACTTGGCCAGAACTGTTCATTTTGCCATCACTGAGTTTTGTACATTGTTATGTTAAATGTACAGAGTTTAATTGCTGCTTAAAATGTCTCCAAAGATGCCCTCTGTTGTAACATGGCATGAAAATTTAAGATTAGCAAAACAAATATTCAAAATATGCATCATCGTAAGAAAAACCACAATTTCATATTTTCTTGCAAACACCAAGAGCTTTCTGAAACCCAAAAAAGGAGATACCCACAAGTAGAAGATGCTGTGTTGTTACCCTTGGTTTCTGAGATATGTATAATGTAAAACAGGAGAAATTGCCCAATCCCTTGCAAAAGATGAAAGAAATTTTGAAGCACAGGAGGTGTGATTGATCTGTGTGCTTCACAGGGTCGGCCAGGGTGTCATACTGTGGTCTAAATGATGGTTTCTCTTCTGTATTGGTCCACGAAAACTGGTGTGTCTCATGACCCATGGTGCTTCAAGAGTGAAGCGAGATGGTCTATATTATAAGACTGAATAAAACATGAGGTTTGAGAAAGGTTGAAAGGATGGAAAAAGATATACCACACAAATACGAATTGAAAGAAGGCCGCCATATCTTACAGAGTGGACTTTGGAGGCAATTGCATTCCTAGAGATAAAGAGGGTCTCCAGATGTAGCTACTCAAAATTCACATCCACATAGTAATGCGACTTTAAAGTATATCATGTCAAAGTGGAGACTGAAATAGATAATAGTGGGAATTGGTACTTACCTCTTACACAAGTGGTAGAACAATGTGACGAAAAATCAGTGAGGATGGACACATTTGGCCAGTGGGCCCTGCACCTGCAGAATTCATGCTGAGGACATGGGTGGAAAAGGTGCTGGAACGAGCAGACTGACTTTCAGAAGGTGTTAACAGCAGCACTGATAACGGGACTGGAACCACCTCTACCGACTTCCAGAAGCTTCTTTACGTGAACATGGAGTCACACAACTGGCTCCCCCTCCCCGGTCTGTCCTGCTCCCTGCCTCATACTCCCTGGGCCCTTGAAAGTTGCTGGCCCTTTGAACCCCACTGGGCCCCTGCGACCTGCTCTTGGGCTTCCCAGGAGCTGCTGACCGTTGGTCTGGACTAGCAGCTACCACCTCAGGCTCCTTACTGCTGGGCTCCTGCCGGACACCAGGACTTGACCTGCGGGGAGCCGTTCCCATCTCCCCACTGACCCCTCGGCCAGTGCCCTCCTGTGCTCTGCTGGTCACTGGGCTGGCCATCTGCAAGTGGATAAACTCTGCCTGTTCCGTCAGACTAGCACAGCTAGTCTGAGAGCAGAGCGTTCGCCCAGCTGCTGGCCCCGTCCCTGTCTCGCTGTAAAGCCTGCTGCACCCCGAGATAGCCCAGCACCCCCTGTCAACACAGAGGGCAGGGTTCACACCGGCAACTTGAAGGTGTGTTGTCCAGAGAAGGTATTTTCTTCTTTACCATCCTCAGTGGAAATAAATGAAGTCCGCCCAAATGAGAACATGCGAAGGCTCTCGACTCGAGCTTGCCATAGCGAGTTGTGTTTCGCAGAGCCTCAAAGGCAGGCCGAGTGCGGGCAGCTGGAGGCGGGCATCCTGTGGGGTTGGTTTGGGAGCATACTTGGCATTTTCTGGCTGGTCCTGATTTGGATGTGGGGGCAAAAATCCCCCAAAAGCAGGCAGTTACGGACCAAGCCCTGCCCGCCTGGGCTGATCACTGTGTTCTGGCGTCACATCCGCCTGGCTGTCCACCCCTGGTCCCGGCTGGCGTCACATCCAGCCGGCTGTCACCCCTGGCCCTGGCTGGCGTCACATCTGGCCGGCTGTCGCCCTTGGCCTGGGCTGGCGTCACATCTGGCCGGCTGTCGCCCCTGGCCTGGGCTGGCGTCACATCCGGCCGGCTGTCGCCCCTGGCCTGGGCTGGTGTCACATCTGACTGGCTGTCGCCCCTGGCCCCGGCTGGCATCACATCCCACCTGGCTGTCGCCCCTGGCCCCAGCTGAGATGCCCCTCAGTCTTTTCAAATCGGAGGAGCCTGTTTGCCCCACCCCAGGCCTTTCCTCAGCCCGCAGGCCGCCCATGTGTGCTGTTGTCCCTGAGGCACCTCCTCCCTGAGCTGCTTCTTCTGAAAAGGCCACTTTCTGGCAGTGTTTGCTAAAGTTTAGCTTTTTAGCCTCAGTGTTAAGGCTGTCCGTTTCTCTGGACCGGGGTCACAGGGAAATCGTTTCCCAGATTTCTCACCTTTATTCAAGGAGAGACACAGCTCCCCTTTCAAGACGGCCTAAAAATCGAGGACAGTGATTCTTGTTCCTGTTACTGCGTCTTCCTAAGTGTGAAGGTGACACTTGGAAGAAACCAGGTGAGTCCTAGAGTAGAGAAATGGTCTCTTTTCTGTGGAAGTTTCTGGAACAATAGCACTCTTCCCTCTAGCTGTGTGATGAATTCTCCACCTCGCATCGGCCGGAAGCTGAGGTCCCTCTCAGCTGACTTTGCTCTCCCAAGGCCTCTGGCTCCTTGCTCGTTCCAGCCCTTCCAGAGAAGCTGCGTTTAGACCAGGGAAGCCTCTGGGGCCCAGGCCCCGGGGGCTGCCCCCAGAAAGCAGCCTCTCGCCCATCCAAGAGAAGTGGGGGCCGGGCCGCCCGCTGGAGCGGACGGGCAGAGGGAGCCGAACTCTTCCTGAGGGTCAGCGAGACCGACAGCCCCTGGGTCCCGGCAACTTGTTCTGGGCCTGCTTGAGGACGTCTTCCAGTACCAGAGCCTGCTGGCCCAGGTCTCGAGTGATAAGTTTGCCCAAATCATGGATTTGATGTTTGGACCTGGAAAACACGTCTTAGTTCAGGGCTTCAGGTCCTCGCTTGCTCACGGCTCAGGCGGGGAGTTTCTGTTATTTCTTTCACCGCAGCCCCCTAGGAGAGGCCTTTGGCCTGGTCAGTGATGACCGCTCCCTCAGGCAAAGCCCACTCAGTCATTTAAGAGCTTATCACGGTGCTGAGGTTTCCGACCTGTTTCGCCCGCCAGTGAAAGGGGCTGAAGACGCGGTCTCACGTAGGGTGGAGCGCTCCGGAAGGCTGCCCTGTGCAGCAGCGCTGCTAACCCCCTGCTGCGCCCGCTCCTGGGTCCTCGCCGTCGGCACGGCCTTGGCCCATCGGGCAGGTGGACGGGCCCCGAGCACCTGGAGAGAGAAGGGGAGCAAGTGTCAGCTCCAGCCGCAGCATGTCCAGGGGATCTGCTCGAGCCAGGCGGCCCTGCCTGGTGGTCGGAGGCCTGGACAGGGCACTGGCCCCACGGCCTCCCCTGATGGAGCAGGTGGAATGGCAACTAATCAGGTCAGTGAATAGCTGAGATCCTTCCTTAATATGGTGAAGGAGGAGGAGGAAAGGCTTTGAAAAGACCTACCTCGGGGCTCCACGTGCATGTCTTACCCCTGCACCCCTGTTATGAGTGTACTTTTTCTTGTTTTCTTAATAAACTCTTGCTACTGGCCTTAAAAACATGCAACAACAACAAAAAAACACTACCATTAACAACCAAAAAGCATTTAAAATTTGAAATCATGAATGTTATGAAACCACAAGGCCTGAGGCCGGCCTTGGTGTGGGTGGGGACGAGCCCCCATGATAGGCCAAGCGGTTCAGACCAGGGCCGGGGCACGGGCCGATGCGCAGGCTCCGCGTCAGCGAGCGGTGGCACGCCCGGCCACGCTCACGCGGACCCGCTCCCTCCGCAGGCGCTGCCCTCAGCCGGGGCCCGGCTGTCTTGTGCTGTCCACATGCAGCTTCTCCCCAGCTTCTCCCCACGCCCTGCCCCGGCCCGGGCTGCAGAGCTGTTTCCCTCTGAGCTGCCGCAGGCCTTGCCGGCTATCGCCGCCTGCCTTGTCTTGGGGTCACTGTGTCCTTAATTTCTGACTCGTTCTGCGGTTTCATGGGGCCCAGCGCTGGGCTTCGCAGCGAGTGTTTGGTCAGCGTGGACCGGATTGACCTCTGCGGGTCTGAGCAGACCCCCGGCTGAGCCCCCCCCGCTCCCCAAGGGCTCTCTGACCCCGGCCATCTAGAACTTTCACTGGGGAGTAAAACACCGAGGAATAAACTAACTGGACACACCAGTGTCCTCAAGGCCAAATTGTGTTTTGGGGGATAAACAGGCTTGCACCAAAAAGGGAGTCAGAAGTACTAGGATTTTGAAGAAAATGGGGTAGTTCAATACTAGCCGGTGCCTAGAGGTGCCCTCAGAAGTGACCTCTGCTCCTCTAACAAGCCTGTGGTCAGCACAACCAAGTGAGGACTGTGTGGCTCCCAGCGGGCACGGACCCCGGGCCTCTGTGCAGCCCCCAGCGGGCACGGACCCCCGGCCTCTGTACAGCCTCCAGCCGGCACGGACCCCCGGGCCTCTGCGAGGCTGCCAGTGGGCATGGACCCCAGGCCTCTGCGCGGCAGCCAGCGGGCGGCTGACCCCGGCCTCTGCACGGCCTCCAGCGGGTGGCGGACCCCAGGCCTTTCCATGGCCTCCACCCCCAGGCCTCTGTGCATTCTCTCCGGCCTGCACCCCACTGTCCCCTGACTCGGCTTCCGGCTCCCATGGCCCAAGCCCCTTTTCCATGGAACCCTCCTTTCTGGCCAGCCCTGGCTCACCCCAAGGCCTCAGTGCAGGGGCCGCCTCCTCTGGGCCCCACGCTCCCCACAGGTCCCGGGCAGCCTGCGCTGCCTTCCCCCTCGTGCCGCGGGGTCCGTGGAATGAGCCCACAGTCCGCGCCCCGTCCTCCCCTGCTGGATGAGGCAGTGTCCCTGTGTCTGACTGCAGGAGCCCCGGGCGCCCTCTCCGAGCGGCTGCCCTGCCCCGCGCCTGCCTCTCCCGCTTCCTACCCAAGTGGACGCGGGCCTGGGGCCCCGGCCAGGACCCGCGGGCACCCTTGGGGGCACCGTGGGGGGAGCGCGGTGGGGCATCCCCCAGCCGTGGGCGCAGGGCCTGGGTGGACCACAGCCTCCAACCAGACGACCGGCAGCGCGGAAACGGGGGAGTGGCAGCCACTGCCCCGCCAGCAGCCCCCTCCTCCCACGCACACCGTCCTTCATCCGACCTTGCAGGACATTTGGGGCAGGGGCTCAGGGCCCCTCAAGCCAGACAGAAGTCTAGACCTGAGGTCTGGCAGACCCTGCCCCTGCCTCTGCTGTTTGCCCGGGCGCCTGGGGAGTAGCGCACCTTCTGGCGCTCAGTCTTTCCAGGACTTGGACGTATCAGCCCTTTCCTGGTAAAGTGATTGAGTCTGAATTACACCCCTGCCAGCCAGAGGCGCCTGGGGCTCCTGCGTACCTGCTGGGTGGTGCCGGGGCTCCTGCGTACCTGCTGGGTGGTACCGGGGCTCCTGCGTACCTGCTGGGTGGTGTCTGGGCTCCTGCGTACCTGCTGGGTGGTGCCTGGGCTCCTGCGTACCTGCTCGGTGGTGCCTGGGCTCCTGCGTACCTGCTGGGTGGTGCCGGGGCTCCTGCGTACCTGCTGGGTGGTACCTGGGCTCCTGCGTACCTGCTGGGTGGTGTCTGGGCTCCTGCGTACCTGCTGGGTGGTGCCTGGGCTCCTGCGTACCTGCTGGGTGGTACCTGGGCTCCTGCGTACCTGCTGGGTGGTGCCGGGGCTCCTGCGTACCTGCTGGGTGGTACCTGGGCTCCTGCGTACCTGCTGGGTGGTGCCGGAGCTCCTGCGTACCTGCTCGGTGGTGCCCGGGGCTGGCGTGTACCTGCTCTCTCCGTCCTCTCCCCAGGGCCTGAAGCTCCTGTGCTAATCCTGGCTGCTTATCGCCCAAAGGTTAACTCTCTTAAAGCTGAAAAGGCGGGGCTGGGGGCTATCTCACCCTGTTTCTTAGATGTCCCCCTGGGGAGGGTCTCCTGCACCCCCACTGCCTCCCCTCAGAAGGTCACCTGAGTGGGTGGAAGCCACGAAAACAAGACTGAGTGGACGCCAGGGTGCTGCTTGCTGACGGCAGGGGCACACCGACAGGAGCACAGGTGTGAGTCCATCCGCCTTTGATTTTCTCAAGTGGTTTAATCCCCCCTGCAACTTCCAAAGCGTGATCTGAAAGACCCTGCACACACATCAGTCCTCCTAAGGAGGGCCCGTGTCAAATAATTTTGGGAGATGCTAGATTAGACATTGCTGAGCAGGGCTCTTGAAAGCAGGGTTCTCAGTGCCATTTCCCAAAATTATTTAGGGACAAATTACAAAGATTTTGCCACCTGTTGGTCAAGGCGGCCCCTCCTGTGGGAAGTGGGACTCGCTCCCTGGCTTGGGGGCTGAGCTCAGTTAAGCTCTTCTTCAGGCAGGGCCTCTCCCCGGCCCTGGGGTGGGTGGGTGGCTTTGGGAGCGGCAAGCCTTCGGCTGGGGAAGCCGTGCTGACGTGGGTGGAAACGGAGCCGCCTCGTGTTAAGCTGCGTCCTGGGCCCCAGTCTGTCCATCCCCAGCACCGTCCGTCAGGGCCCTCGTCCACTCACGTGCTGGGAGCTCCCCTGCGCCCAGGTCGTTGCACACGGGCGGCATTTAATCGCGATCCCTGCAGAGAACGGGGTTTAGAGGCTCCGTTTCAGGGCTGAGGACACGCGGGAGCTGGAGCTCGCACACAGGGAGCAGCGGGGCGGCGGGACGGGCACAGCTGAAGAGTACCTGCCCGGGTCCTCTCTGCGCAGCTCCTCGGCGTCGGCGCCTGTATCAGAGCGTCGTTCCTCTCATGAACAGCCGCCCACTGAGCCGACGTCTGCGCCCGGTTCAGGGCAGCGTCACCCACAGCTAGAGACGAGGCAGCCCAAGAGCCTGCCAGCGACCGGAAGCACCCGAGGGGGTGAGAACGGCCCTAGCAGGCGCGCAGTTGAGCTCCTGGGGCTGCTGTGTCGAGTCAGGTCTGCAGGTGTTCCGAGGGGAGGGATCCTCACCCCTTTCTCCCTCCTCTCATTCAGCCCCGAGGCCTTTGGAAACCACAAGGGAAGATACGTCTGGAAAGTGGCCGGCTTCACTCTGAAGGGGGCACGGCGCCGGCTCGTGCCAGTTTGCGCCGGTGGTGGTGGGACGGAAGTGCCCTGAAACGCCCCCCTCTTCCCTCAAACTCGGCCCCCCACCAGGTCAGGGCCATCAGTACCCGGGTTCCTTCCTTGTTGGTTCCCAAAGTGTGTGCTGAGCCGGCCCGGGTGCCGCAGGGGGGCCGTGGAGTGTTTAAAGTGGGACTTCTCCGACCTCTGCAACCACCGCCTTCCAACCTGGCCACGACGCACGGAGCTGCCAGCCAGGCATTTCGGGGGCCGAGGGGCTCCGTGCAGAAGTCGCTGAGCCGTGAGGGCCCGTGAGCTGAGGAGGCTGGGAACCTGGCGTAGACCTGGGAGGACACGCCGCTGGCTCCGTGAGCCTTCTGCTGGTGCATTAGGTGTGGAGAGAAAGCTCCTAGAGCAGCGCTGGGATGAGCAGGAGTGGGACAGAGACCAGCTGATCTGCCCCACAAAGCAACCCGTGAGGCTCCACGGGCAGCCTGAAGGGAGGTGGGGGCTCCCGGGGGGGGCGCTGAGTGGGGAGGGAGACCGGGCGCCCGTGGGAGGTTCCCAGCGGTGGGTATGACGGTGGGCGCTGACCGGAAGGGAGGCCGGTGCCTGTTGTAAACGGGGCGGCCGCTGCTACCCTGACGCCTGCAGCTCCTCGCCAGTCGGAATGTGGCTGCACACCTGGCTCGTCCCCCGAAAGCCTGTCAGGAATGTGGGGCTTGGGGCCCCGTCCCAGCCCCTGAACCAGGCTGCACGGTCTAACGAGACCCCCAGGGGATCTCCTGCGCATTGGCGACGGAGAGTGTCACCTAGACGCTGGTTCTAGGTGTGCCTGGCTCACCCTCAGGTTCTTATCTAACTGTCTCTGGGACATTTAAAAGGCCTCCGGATGCTGCTACCCTGCAGCCAAGCTCGAGAACAGCAGGTCTAACACAACTGCCTCTGAGAGTGTTATTTCGGGGGAAACCACAGCTCTGGGTCAATTTGGGACCTGCATGAGAGACACTTGAAATATGTGAGCCCTGGGAGAGATCAGCGGATAAAAGCAATGGTGCCTGGAAGAAACACAGGCTTCTGATGCTCCCTGAACGGGTTAAATCAGCCCCCATTTCAACATTTCGGAAGTGGCTCCAGGAGCCTGGTGGCAGAGACGTACGTGGTGGCTGACATCTGGCCCCAGACGTAATTGGCTCAGTAGATTAATGAAATTTGTAACACACCTTCAGATAAACTCAGGTGGTATCCACGGATCCACCTAAAGAAACTGTTCCGCCATCTGGTATCCGTCTCTATCAAGCAGGTAATGCTCAGAGAGTGGGCCCCAAATCCACCGTCCCAGGGTGAATCCTTTCTTTGCCTTCCGTGTCATCACCCCACCCTGGAGCGGAGGCGAGTGATGTCAGCAGGACCCCACAAAGCACACGGGCCTGGGCGTCTCAAGCTCGCCCCCTGCTTCTGCCTCTATCGCTGACAGCACATGGGTTTCTGGGGCAAGACCTCACGGAGGAAAAGGTGTGTGTGGCGGCTTGTGAGGATGAGTGTGTTTCGTGTAAGGGAGGAATGTAAATAGTTTGCTACTTTAAAGATCATGTGATTTTTCTTCTTCCGTTTATTGATGTAGTTTATTACACTAATTGAATTTCTTTTTTTTTTTTAAGATTTATGTATTCATTTATTTCTCTCCCCCCCCTTCACCCCGGTTGTCTGTTCTCTGTGTCTATTTGCTGTGTCTTCTTTGTCTGCTTCTGTTGTTGTCAGTGGCACAGGAATCTGTGTTTCTTTTTGCTGCGTCATCTTGCTGTGTCAGCTCTCTGTGTGTGCGGTGCCATTCCTGGGCAGGCTGCATTTTCTTTCGCGCTGGGCGGCTCTCCTTATGGGTGCACTCCTTGTGCGTGGGGCTCCCCTACACAGGGACACCCCTGCGTGGCAGGGCACTCCTTGCGTGCATCAGCACTGCGCGTGGGCCAGCTCCACACGGGTCAAGGAGGCCCGGGGTTTGAACCGCGGACCTCCCATGTGGTAGACGGACGCCCTAACCACTGGGCCAAGTCTGCTTCCCTAACTGATTTTCTTGTGTTGAATCAGCCTTGCATACCTCGGATAAAACCTGCTTGATTGTGGCATGTAAATTCTTTTAATGTGCTTTTGGGTTCAGTTTGCAAGTATCTCATTGAGGATTTTTGCATCTATATTATTTGAGATATTGGTCTGTAATTTTGTTTTTTTGTAGTATCTTTATCTGGTTTTGGTATTAGGGTGATGCTGGCTTCATAGAATGAGTTTGGTAGCACTTTTTCCTGTTCAATTTTTTGGAAGAGCTTGAACAAGATTTGTGGTAGATCGTCTTTGAATGATAGATAGAATTCACCTGTGAAGCCATCTGGTCCTGGACTTTTCATCTTTGGGAGGTTTTGGCGACTGTTTCAGTCTCTTTACTGGTGATTGGATCATTAAAGTCTCCTATTCCGTCTAGGACCAGTGTAGGTTGTTTGGATGTTTCTAGGAGTTGGTCCATCTTGTTTACATTGTCTAGTTTTTGGCATACAGCTGTTCATAATATCCTCTTATGGTCTCTCTTATTTCTGTGGGGTCTGGTAATGACCCCCTCTCATATCTGATTTTATTTATTTGTATCTTCTCTTTTTTCTTTGTCAGCTAGCTAAGGGTTTGTTAATTTTGTTGATCTCCTCAAAGAACCAACTTTTGATTTTGTTGATTCTATTGTTTTGCTGTTCTCAATTTCATTTTTTTCTGCTCTGATCTTTACTATTTATTTCCTTTGGCTTGGCTTGGGATTAGTTTGTTGTTCTTTTACAAGTTCCTCCAGATGTGCAGCTAGATCTTCAGTTTTAGCTCTTTCTTCTTTTTTAATGTAAGCACCAAGGGCTATAAATTCCCCCCTCAGCACTTCCTTTGTAGTGTCCCATAGGTTTTGATATGTCGTGTTCTCATTTTCATTTGTCTCAAGATATTTACTGAATTCTTTTACAATTTCTTCTTTGACTCACTGATTATTTTTAAGAGTGTGTTGTTTAATCTCCATATATTTGAGTTTTCCCTTTTTCTATCCATTATTGATTTCCAGCTTCATTCTATTATGATTAGAGTGTTTTGTATAATATCAGTCATTTTTTATCCATTCTATCAGTCTGTGTCTTTTGGTTGAGAAGTTCAAATTGTTAACATGTTATTCCTGTAAAGGCATTAATTACTTCATCCATTTTGTCCTTTGGCTTTTCATTGTCATCTCTTATTTTCCGTCTTTTCGGTTTTTAATTTACCCTTCCTAATAATCTTCACTTCCCCCTTCTTTTCCAAGCTTCTTGGCCTTGTTTTTTCCTTTCAGTCTGCAGCACTCCCTTTAGTATCTCTTAGAGTTCTGGTCTTTTGGTAACATACTCTCTCAGTTTTTGTTTGTCTGTGAAGACTTTATACTCACCCTCAGTTTTGAAGGACAGTTTTGCCAGATACAGAGTTCATGGCTGGTTGTTTTTCTCTTTCAGTAACTTAAATACATCATAACTCTTTTTTCTCACCTCCATGGTTTCTGATGAGAGGTTGGCATTTAATCTTATTGACGTTCTCTGGTATGTGATGCTTTGCTTTTCTCTTGCTGCCTTCAGAATCCTCTCTTTATCTCTGAAATTTTCATTCTGAATAGTAGGTGTCTTGGAGCAGTTCTATTCAGATTTGTTCTGTATAGGGTGCATTGTTCTTCTTGGATATCGATATTTATGTCTTTCATAAGGGTTGGAAATTTTGGTCATTATTTCCCCAAATATTTTTCTGCACCTTTTCCATTCTCTTCTCCTTCTGGACACCCATAACATGTATGTTTGTGTATTTCATGTTGTTATTCAATTCCCTCAAACCCTGCTCCATTTTTCCCCCCATTCTTTTCTCTTTCTGTTCCCTTGTTCTCTCTTTCTTTCCTAGTTTGGATGTTCTGTCCTCAAAATCACTAATTCTGTCTTTGAGCAATTCAGATCTGCTGCTATATGCCTCTAATGTATTCTTAGTCTCATCTATGGTGTCTTTCATTCCCATAAACTCTGTTACTTTACTTTGCGGGCTTTCAAGTTTTTTGTTATGCTCACCAAGTGTCTTCTTAATATCCTTTACCTCTTTAGTCATATTTTTCTTCAATTCTTTGAATTGATTTAGGAGATTTATGCGATTATCATTGATTAGTTGTTCCTTTGGCTGGGCCATCCCTTCCTGTTTCCTAGTATGGCTTGTAGTTTTTTGCTGATGTCTATGCATCTGAGTATGTTGGTGAATTTATTCTGATGGTCAATTTCTCTTCTGCCTAGTGTTTATTTTTTCCCCTACAACTCTTCTTTGATTTTTGGTTCAACTTATTCTAAGTATTTTAAATTTCCCAGTTCAAGTGATTAGAATCAGGCCAGGGACTCACCAGTGGTGCACAGATTTCCCCCCATGAGTGGAGCTAAAGAGAGACCCAAGAGCAGTTTTTCTCCTTGTAATCTCCTGGTTGGCCAGAAGATGGCGCTTGTTGACAAACCTTTCCATGGAGGTATTTCTTTTAACCTCCGCTTTCTGGTGTTTCTGGTCTGGCCATAGCTGAGATCAAAGCTGGATGAATTCACTAAAGAGAAGCCCTCTGGCTTACCCTCCCTCTTTCTTTGTAACAGCTCATGGGGGGACGATGTCAGCTGCAGCGAGCCTTGGACTTTATCCAGGCTTAATGTCTCAAGGGTGGGCATGGGAGCCCTTCCTGTCTGAGGGGAGTTGGAAGCTCACGTTTGTTGTTTCAGGTTCTTTGTCTCTCTGTCCCTTGCCCACCTGGGAGTGGCACAGCAACACAACTGGTCCCAGGACAGCTTTGGTCCTCCCTCTGTTATTTTTGTGAGAGAGTTGAGCCCTGCTGCCTACTCTGATGCCATCTTTCTGGAACTCCAGGACCATCTCTTTTTGCTCCATTGGTCTGAAACACAGTGTCGACACAGGCTCAGGTTATGCTGCCACTCATTGTGTGGGCACTGTAGCTTTAGCAGTTACTGTGCCACTTTGTGACTGTGTGAGCTCTACTTGTTACAGCAGCATTCTGAGAGGGAGCACGTTCCCATTTTTCTCACCAGGTGCTCATGCAGTTTCTTTCCTGTTATTGGTCCCTGTGATAACTTTCCCTTACAAACAAGACATTTAAGTTAAGGAAGAGAAGAATTATCTGGGACGTGCATCCAAATCTGAGGTAGTTCTTATTATATTGTAGAGTTGATGGCTTAAAGAGTTTTTTTTTCTAACAACTGTGTATGACTTGTGACCCTAACTTTATAGTTTCAGTAAAAAAGCTATCCACTTTGCTGCACAGAAAATAAATAACTTACAGACGGTAAGTGGTTACTATGAACAACTGTATACTAATAAATTAGATAACCTAGATGAAATGGAAAAATTCTTAGAAACACACAAACTAGCTACATTAACTCAAGAAGAAATAGAAGATCTCAACAAACCATTTAGCAGTAAAGAGGTGGAATCAGTCATCAAAAATCTCTCAACAAGGAAAAGCTCAGGACCAGATGGCTTCACAGGGGAATTCTACCAAACATTTCAAGAAGGTTTAACTCCAATTATGCCCAAACCCTTCCAAAAAGTTGAAGAGGAGGGAACACTCCCTAACTCATTCCATGGGGCTAGTATCATTCTTAAATCAAAGAAAAGATACTACAAGAAAAGAAACTTACAGACTGTTTCCCTCATGAGTAGACGCAACAATCTCAACAGAGTGCTAGGAGTGGGTTGCAGTTTTCCCCATGCTTTCAGCCGGGGCCACTGCTGGCATCTAGTGAGCAGAGACCAGAGATGCAACAGGTACCCTACCACGCACAGGGCTGCACCCCCAGCAAAGAGCCATCCAGTCCAGAGGCCGATAGCACTAAGTTTAGAAACCCTGCTCTAAATGTTAGAGAATCCCAGTGGCGCAGCCTTGCACCTTTTCTTTCCTTTCTCCACATCTCCTCCCTCAGTGATCTCTACTCGTCTCATGGTTTTAACATAGTAAAGCCCTGCACTGGCCATCAGTTGTGCCCCAAACTTCATTTGTATAAAACAAGGTTGTGCTCTTAGGAGGTGAATGAAATGAACCGAGTGAGCCTGTGCAGGTGGCCAGTGAGCAAGTCCAGGGTCACCTGCATGGTACGAGCTCACCTGCTTCCTGGCTGTGACCTGGTCCTACCAGGGGGCCTCTGCGGCCTTGAATGTCTTTGGGGATGTGACAGACCGGAGCATCTGTGATTTTTCCATTAATTTCAATGGATTCCTTCCATCTCCTGGTTGGCTGTCATCTGTTTCATCAGCTAGATCTAGGGAAATTAAACCCAAAGAAGTTGGAAATGTGGAGAGCCCTCCCCCAACCAACACTGCTGTATTCTGAGACAAGTTTTGTCCTGGCTCTCTCTTACTGCCTAATAACCCCCTCAAACCTCAGTGGATTAACACCCAAAAATGTGATTCTCTCCAATGGTTCTGTTGGTCGACTGAACTCAGCTGGTTGGCTCTAGCTTGGGGTCTTGGGTGCCTGCTGTTTTTGATGGCAGCCGGGGCTGGGCCATCTGAAAGGCCATTGGGTTGATGTCCAAGCCAAGGTGGCTTCTTCACTGACCTGCTGGTGCTCAGTGGTGCTCCTCTTCTCCCCATGGCCTGGAAGGCTCAGGGTAGTTGCACTTTATACGTGATGGCGGGATTCTGAGATGGAGCCAGTAGAAGCAACAAGGGCACATAAGGACCAAGCCCCCACAATGTCCATCCCACCACATTCTATTGATCAGTACAGTCCTAGGGCCACCAGGTGAAAGGGGAAGGGAGGAGGGGGTGTGGAAATGTCAGCCCCAGGAGAACATGTTTCCCCATCTTTGGAAAATACCATCTGCCCCAGGGACCTATGGTTTCTATGCTCAGCCTTGTCCCTTCCTTCTCCATTCCTCACCCCTGCTCCTTCCTTTCAGAAGATACCTTGCCTCTACTTGCTTCCAGTTTGCAAACTGGGCAGAATGACGAAGAGGAGCCAATTGCTAAATGTTGTATCAAGTTGACATGATGGTCAGGTGTGCATTACCTCCTGGTTTTACTGATTTTTTTGTTATTTAGCATGCGGTTGGGTAAAAAGGACTAGGTATTTTATACTGAGAGGTATTTACTACAGGGAATTTGTTGGAAGGAAGTTGGAAGGGAGATGGAAAGAACTGCCACTCAGCTATTATGCTGAGACAATTTGAAATGAGAGGCATAACCTCAGAGTAGACCTGACTTCGTGCCCTGAGCTGTGCCTGGTGATGTGTTTCCGGCTGACCCTCTTGCCTGAAATCCTACTTGCACCAATGACCCCTGCATGCATCTAGCCTGGTTTTCACCCCAGCTAGACCAGCTCCCCCACTGCCCGCCCCATGTCTATAGAATGCCCAAGGTTATTCTGACACTGCCTGATGGTCTTGTTCTTGCAGGAATTTAGTATTTAAGGTAGAGGCTTAAAGGGCATATTCTAGGTTTTCCTTACTTACAGATTCCTCAGGGACATTCAGGAAATCAACATGCCCAGAAAGCTCTACTACGGATCAGCTTCCTTGTCACGTGCCGCTCCCCAATCAGAGGGGCATTCAGGACACGTGTGCTGATGCACCACGAATCCTCTCCTTTCCTTCCTGTGCAGCCTTCCACTGGCTCTGAAGCAGGCTGTTGGGTTGCTGGCTGACCACAGTCCACTGGAGGCTCCCAGGCCAGTGGTCTATATCCATTGGCCAGCAGCGTCACTGCTGTTGCCCCATGCTGCATTCAGCTCACAGTGGGCTGGCTCGGAGGGAAGGCAATGCAGAAATAACAGTAGAGACACAAGAGGGGAGACAAACCTGGGACCAGGGGACTCACAGCTTCTGGAACTGAGAGCCTCAACCCTAGTTTTCCCATTGCGTTTATTGGGAAACTACCAAGCAGCTGTTTGCTCTCTGAACTTCAACATCATTTACAATAACAGGGAACAACTGCAACATCTAACAACTGCAACATTTAACAGGTGTGACATTTCAATAACAATCAGGCAAGCCAGTTTCCCCCCACAGCCTCATGCATGACTTCTGGGTCTAACCCCAAGGTGTCGCCAGTCTTCAGGCAGGTGCCCGTTGCGCTTGGGCCTCCGAATTCCCTCTCAGGCCTCACAGCCTGCGGCTCTGATGGGGCTGCTGTTCAGTCCTTGTGAAGCGCCATCCTCATCTGCAAGTACGCGGCAGCCACTCTGCCGAGACTCGTGCATCCTCAAGGTACCAGGGCTGCGCTGTGGCTGGGACGGGGTAGCTGGGGAGGGTGCCCAGAGAGTCGGGTGCCACCTGCTCCAGGAGACACACCTGAGCCATGGACTGCATAGCAAATGCAGAAAAAAAGGCAAAACAAGTCATTTTCCAGAACTGAACCTGATGCAGAGCCTGGAGGCCAGCCGAGTCCAGACAAGACCAGAGATTTTGGGTTTGTTTGAGGCTAAATACAGTGGGCCAGAGACAGCATAGAATGCGAAACGGATGGGTGAGCCCTTGGAGTGCAACCCCCTCTCAGAAAAAAAAAAGTCCAACTGGAAATTTTACTGGGATTGCATTGTGTTTATAAACTAATTTTGGAGCAATTTGACTACTCCCTGCTATTGCCATCCAAATCAGAAGAATGCAACATTTCTCTATTTATTCTGATTCTCTTCTATATCTTTTATTAGATTAAGAATTTTTTTTTTCTATCTAGGTCTTGCATGTTTTGGTTGTTAATTTCTAGATATTTGCAATATTTATCACTATTAGGAATAGTTATTTTTTCCTAGTTTATAGACACATTTTAATAAAATGGAATTATTCTCTATTTAAAAAAACCATTGTGGGAAACCCTGAAAATACCAAATGTTGAGAAGAATAAAAGCCATCCATCATCTCATTGTCCAGAAATAAGCATTTGTGAGTTTCATTTCAGTTTTACTTACACACATGCACAGTCTCACGTGTTTACACTACTGGCACCAAATGGTCTGTGACATCATCACATTGTTTTAAAGTAGAGACTCTGTCAAGACTACCTCGCAGAGCTTAGCTGCCAGCTTGCAGGGCTAGACAACGAGGCTGGGTTTCCTAGGGATAAGAGCCCATTATTTCTCCCTCCCTTTCCCTCTGAAAATACAAAAAAAATGCAGCCTCATAAAGGCCGTAGTGCAGAGGATGGACTGCTCGGGGACAGGCCACCCTCGCTCTGCTATTTCTCTAACATAAAATGATTCTGCAACCTCCAAATCTTTAATAAAATCATAGTCCTAAATTACCCCTTTACATTTCTCATGATGAAAGATTATACATGTAAATGGCTCAATTCTGCCATGTAGAATTTAAATAAAGGATATTTCAGAAAGCAGGAAATCAACAACTTAGCTCAGTTCATTCATTAGCTTTCAACTCCTCTGTTCCATTTAATAAAAGCACTGGATTGAAAAATGGACATCTAATGGTGCCGGCCACCCAATATTCTTGCATAGTATATATATATATACACTTTAGACCTGTATTTTAATGTATATCAAGGTATATTCATTTATGGTGAAAATTACGTATAATTTCAGTTTTGTTGAATTTGTTGAGATCTGCTTTGTGTTCCAACATATGGTCTATCCTGGAGAAAGATCCATGAGCACTTGAAAAGAATGTATATCCTGCTGTTTTGGGGTGCACTGTTCTGTTTATGTCTATTAGGTTTAGTCCATTTATCATATTATTCAAGCTCTCTGTGTCTTTATTGATCTTCTGCCCAGATGTTCTGTCCAATGCTGAGAGCGGTGTACTGAACTCTCCAACTATTATTGTAGAGATGTCTATTTCTCCCTTCAGTGTTGCAGTGTTTGCCTCATGTATCTTGGGGCATCCTGGTTAGGTGCATATGTATTTATGATTGTTATTTCTTCCTGGTGAATCATCCCTGTGATTAACATGTAATATCCTTCCATGTCTCTAATAACAGTTTTGCTTTTAAAGTCTGCGTCATCTGGTATACGTATAGCTATCCCAGCTTTTTTTTTGGTTACTGTATACGTGGAATATCTTTTTCCAACCTTTTACTTTCAGTTTATTGGTATCCTTGGGTCTAAGGTGAGTCTCTTGCAGACTACATATAGATGGCTTATGTTTTCTTATCCATTCTGCCAGTCTGTGTCTTTTGATTGGGGAGTTTAATCCATTAACATTCAATGTTATTACTGTAAAGGCAGTTCTTATTTCATCCATTTCGATCTTTGCATTTTGTCCGTCATTTTATTTTTGACACTTTTAGCTACTGTTACTAATACAGTTGTCAATTCTAGACTCTCTTCCAGGCTTCTCTCTCCTATCTTTTCTTTTCAGGTTATAACACTCCCTTTATTATTTTTTACAAAGCTGGTCTTTTTGTTATAAACTCTCTCAGTTTCTGTTTATCTGTAAATATTCTAACCTCACCCTCATTTTTAAAAGATAATCTTGCTGGGTATAAAATCCTTGGCTAGAAGTATCTTAAATATATCATACCACTGCTGCCTTCTGATGGAAATCAGCACTTAATCTTATTGGATATCCCTTATGTGTATGCATTGCTCTTCTCTTGCTGCTCTCAGAATTCTCTCTTTGTCTCTGGCATTTGACATTCTGATTAGTATGTGTCTCAGAGTTGGTCTATTTGGATTTATTTGGATGGGAGTACGTTGTGCTTCTTAGACATGGATATCTATGTCCTTCATTAGGGCTGGGAAATTTTCTACCATTATTTCTTCAAATATTCTTTCTGCCCCTTTTCCCTTTTCTTCTCCTTCTGGGATACCCATGACATACATATTTGCATGTCTCTTGCTGTCATTTAGTTCCCTGAGACCCTGTTCAATTTTTTCCATTCTTTTCTTCATCTGTTCTTTTATTTGTTCACTTTTGGAGGCCATGTCTTTGAACTTGCTGATCCTTTCTTCTGCTTCCTCAAATCTGCTGTTATATGCCTCCAGTGTATTTTTAATTTCATTTATTGCACCTTTCATTCCCAGAAGGTCTGTTATTGTTCTATGTATGCTTTCAAATTCTTTCTTTGTGGTCATCCAATGTCTTCTTAATATCCTTAATCTCTTTAGTCCTCTCATTGAATTTATAAAGGAGATTTGTTTGAACATCTAAAATCAGTTGTCTGAACTCCTTTATGTCATCTGCAGGCTTATCTTGTTCCTTTAATTGGGCCATCTCTTCCTGTTTCTTGGTATGGATTGTAATTTTTTGTTGGTGTTTCCGCATCTGGCTTGCTAGAAGTATTTATTCTGGGTGCAGTTTCTCCCTTTAGTTTAGCGATTTCTTATCTTTTCTCCCTTGCTGGTTGTGTAGTAGGAGCCAAGGATGTAGTTGGTGCTTAAGCTATGGAGGCTGAAGCTGCTCACATTGACCCAGGAAGTCATGAAGCTTCTCCCACCTTTCTCCTCTGTCAGGGGTAGGGACAGAGCTGCAGCCATGTATAGTAATCCCAGTTGGGCACAAGACTGTCTGTAGTCACCCGGAGACACTGGTGAAGCTTCACACCCCTTCCTCCCCCACCTTAGGTAGGGATGGAGCTATAGTTTTGGTCAGCAATCTATGCTGTGTGGGACCAAAATGACCACAGTTCCTCAGGTAAACCGATGCATCTCCAGACGCTCTCCCTACTAGGAGTGGGAATGGACCCTCTGGAGTGCCCAACAATCTAATCTTTGTGGGCCAAATACGCCTGCAGTTGCCCTGAGAGGCTTAGGGAGTACTATCCCTTCTGCCCTTTAGGGGGTGGGAACAGAACCACAAATGCTCAACAGTTCAGTCCTGTAGGCTGAAAGTGCCCACCATTGCCCGGAGAGGCTGAGGAAGCACCAGCCCCCTCCTGTCCTATTGGGTGGTAAGGATGGTTCTCTGGGTGCTCAACAGTTCAGTTCCTTCAGGCTGAGAATACCTGCCATTGCCTGGAAAGGTTGAGGAAACATCAGGCCCTTCTGTCCTCTTAAGGCATGGGGTTGGATCACAGGCACCCGACAGGTCAGTCCCCGTGGCTGAAAGTGCCCACCGTTGTCCAGAGAGGCTGTGGAGACACCAAAACCCTCCTATCCTATTGGGGGTGGGGGCGATATAGGCATCCAATTGTCCAGGCCATGCAGGCTGAAGGTCTGCTGTTGCCCCAAAAGGCTGTGGAAAGAACAACCCCCTTCTTTCCTATTGGGGGGTGAGGGTGCTTCCATAAGTACCCCCCAGTCCAGGCTGTGTGGGCCAAAAGCACCTGCAGTTACCCAAAGAGGCTGGGCAAACACAGTCCGTCTCTTGTCCTATTGGGGATGGAGGTGGAGCCACAGGTGCCCAACAGCCAGACTTGTGCAGCCCAAAACTGTTGCCCTGAGAGGGTGAGGCAACACCAGCTCCCTCCTCTCCTGTGGGGGCACAGAGGTGGAGATGTGCTCAAAGGTACTCAACAAATCTGTGTGAGCCGAAAACTCCTGCCATTGCCTGGAGAGGCCGAGGATACCCAGCTCCTCTCCTACTCTCTTGGGGTATGGGGATGCATACCCCATGTGTCCAACTCTTCAGCCTTTGCCAGTGGAGAGCAGTTGCAGTTGCTTGGAAAGCCTGGTGCAGGTCCCACCAGCTACCTCTCTGCTGGAGGTGGGGCTGGAGCCTAGGCTAGGGCTGCAGTCTGATCTTGGTGGGAAGAAGCCTGTTCCTAACTTCACTGGATTTCACTCAGCCAGGCTCCCCTTCATGCCGGGGGCAGACTCAATGTGGCAGCTGCTGGACTTTCCCGTTTGAACACGCTCAGACCCCAGCTGGCTCTGGGATTATACTTTAGTCAGCCGAGTCCACTAATCGGTAACTGAGGTCAGTGGACATCTGTCTCCTCCTCCACCGTTTACGGGAAATGGAGCTTTTCACTCCAGCCACGGAACAGATCCTGAGGCAGCTTGCGCCCCTAGAGTAGTACAGGCACCAGCCTCTGTGGTGTGGCTTGCGGCTTCCCAGAGAGGTGGTGCAGGTCCCCCAGCTTCCTCCCTGCTGGAGGTGGGACTGGGGTTTAGGCTAGAGCTGCAATCCCACCTGGGTGGAAGGAAGCCGGTCCTTACAAGCACTGTGATTTTCATTCAGCGCTGCTTCCCCTTGTGCCCGGGGCGGAGTCAGAATGGCAGCCAACAGCTTCCCTCCAACCTGAACAGGCTCAAAGTTTAGTTATTCCCAGGATTCTACTTCAGCCTGCCGAATCCTGTAATCAGTAGCTGAAGTCGGTGCCACGCCGTGTTTTCCTCCCGTTTTCACTGGGGGAGATGGAACTTCCACCATGAAATAGCTCCCGAGGCGGCCTGCACGCCACGGGCACCGGCCTCTGCAGCGTGGAGGGCTCTACTCACGGTTCCTCCCTGCAGATGGGCAGCCTCCTCCTTCCACACTCTCACGCAGGTTGCAGGGTACTCCTCTGGTCTCCTGGGTCCTCCAGAAGCTGCTTTAGGTAGCTCTGGGTGGCCACCAACCGCCCTGTTTCAGGAGCTGACTCCGATGGTGAAAACTTTGAATGGTAAATTGCTCATTTTCTGTTTCTGTTCTCAGGTTGGGAAATAACTTTCACATATTAACTGAATCTACCTATTTTTCTCTTTTTTGCTCTAAAATTGTTAATGATTTCTGGTTGTAGGTTTTCTCCTGGGTTCAAGTAACTGTGTAATATTTAGTTTTCTTTTCTTTCCTACAGGGAGATGATGCTATCACAGTGTTCCCAGAGCAGAAGGATCTCCTTACAAGAATGCCGTGGTGGAGGCCTTCGTTGAAAGAGGTCTGGTGGTAGAGCAGGGTTATTAAGGTACCTTGCATCAACAAATACAGAAGATAAAATTGTCATTTAGAGTAAACGTGTAAGAGGCTGTGATTTTCGACTGGTTGGGGAGGAGTGGCAAGCTGTACATATGTAAATATGCTTTGAAAAGCTTTTGTAGCCCTACAAATAAAGCAGCCAAAATAGAAAAGTTAGGAATTGGTACCAGGCTTGAGATTCAGTTCTATTTCTCCTTTCTTGGTCAACGTCTGCAACATACCATGCCCTTCCCATCAGTCAGCAGAGTTAGAGCTGAGTGATATCAACAGTGAAATGTAGCCTTAGAAACTGGGAAGATCTGGCCCTCTTTATGAAGCATGTTTACATAAATGCTGACAGAAAATACTGTTCCGAACTCCAAGAGTTCAGCATTTTGTGCTTCTTTGTGGTTTCTTCAACTCTTTCAAGTCACCCATCACGGAACAAGGCAATGGGAGCAAGTATCGTTAGTTGGTGTTGGCCGTTCCATATCAAGGGAGCTAGTCATAGTTCAGGCACACACTTTCTTCTGGAAGGAAGATAGATTGTCATTCAGGAGACCAGAGCAGGCTGAGTCCATCGTTCAGAGGAACATGTGTCTTGCTTCATACTTCACCCTCTTTCTTTTTAGGGCTGACCATTTGAAGTCTCTGATATGGGCAGGAAAGCTGCTTGTGGTGTCGGAGTCACCTGGAAGCTCAGTGACGTTTGATGGTCTGTTATGCCATAACCTTGGAGAGCTCCCGTGCTGACATCGCGTGATGACCTGTGTTGTGCTTCAGGCACTTTGGGGTGCAGGGCCACGGCCTCCCCCCATTTCTCCTGCTTCTGTTCTCCACGTGCTCTGCAGCTGCCTCCTTCTCCATGGTCTCTCGTGTCCATCCTTCCCTCTCCACGGGCCTCCCCCATGCCTTGATTATGTGGATTTTTGTAGAGAAATGGAGAGAGTATGAATAGTATTTTTTGGTCATATATTCTAGTCAGTTATTGCTACAGAGATATGTTGATTTTTCTAAATTATTTTGTAACTAACATACTTGCTAACCTCTTATTAGTTCTAATAAAATTTATTGTTTTTTCTTAGCCTATGATCTTTCTTCTTCTGCAAATAATGACAATTTGATATCCTATGCTAACCTCTCTCAATTCTTCTTATTCCAAAGTATTGCCCAGGAACTCCACTATAATGTTAAATAGTGGTGGGCACTTTACTGATCTTGAAGTTAAGGATTTAAAATTTCTCTATTAGATTTTATGTTTGACATAGGTTTGAGATATTTAGCCTTTCACAGGTTAAGGAAGTACCTTCCTACTAGTTCTAATTTTGTAAGAATTTTGAAAAATCAGAAATGTGTTAAATATAAAATGATTTTTCTGCATCTGCTGGAATAGCAGAATTTTTTAATTTAGTGAAGAGATAGTTTTTCTAATGTTGAACCTTCTTTGCATTCCTGGGTAAACACTACATGAACATAAAGTCTTTTTTAATACATTGTTAAATATGGAGAGAGAATATTTTATTTAGATTTTTTCATTGACATCCATAAGTGAAAAAGAACCTAATTCATTTTATTATTATTTTTATCTGATTATGGAATCAAGATTATACTATTCTCACAAGGTGAGTTGAGCAGCTTTTGTACTTTTTAAATGTTTTCTGGAACAATTTGTGTAAGATAGGAGTTTGCTGCTCCTTGAAAGCTTGATATGATTCAACCCTAAAATTATCCAAGTCTTGGGCTTTTGGGAAAAGAAGGCCCTAGAGTAATATTTCAATTTCTTTGATACTTTTTGGCCTATTCAAATTTATGGTTTCCTCTTGTGACATCTTGGAATTTTAATTTTTATGAACGTATTTCATCTAGGTTTTCATATATATGTATATTTTATTTTTCCTTCCACCTTGCCCCCCCCTCGTTGTCTGTTCTCTGTGTCTATTTGCTGTGTCTTCTTCTTTGTCCGCTTCTGTTGTTGTCAGCGGCACGGGAATCTGTGTCTCTTTTTGTTGCATCATCTTGCTGTGTCAGCTCTCCATGTGTGTGGTGCCATTCCTGAGCAGGCTGCACTTTCTTTCGCGCTGGGCGGCTCTCCGTACGGGGTGCACTCCTTGCGCGTGGGGTTCCTCTACGCGGGGGACACCCCTGCGTGGCAGGGCACTCCTTGCGTGCATCAGCACTGTGCATGGGCCAGCTCCACACGGGTCAAGGAGGCCTGGGGTTTGAACTGCAGACTTCCCATGTGGTAGATGGACACCCTATCCACTGGGCCAAGTCCGCTTCCCAGTTTTCATATTTTTGAGGGTAGTTTTTCACTAGATTCTTTTATTTGCTTTTAATACCTGTTTTTTTCTGTTCCCTAATGTCAAATATAGCATTTGGAAAAATGGCTCTTTTCCTAATGCTCCCCTTCTCCTATTTTTTTCTTGTTGTTGTTTGTTTTTCACTGAGCGACTGTAGCATGAATCCCATAGGAGCAAACCCAGAGACAAATCTAAGCGACCAAACTACAGGGTTCGAAATCATTTCTCTACTCCAATAAACTTTGCTAGTGCTACTGAGTTAAGCTCCCCAAGCCATGTTCCCTCTTCTGTGACTTCTCTCCTAAATAAGCTTTGTGTGAACCCATCTTACTATGTGATCAGGTGCACCTGAATAACAGGTGAGATGTAAACTGGCACCCTGGAAAGCTCGTGGTTTAGAACTGAGTAAATAAGATTTCGGCGGTGTTCATGCCATGGACAAGAGCGTGGACATCGTCCCAACGACTGCCCCGCGACGTCCGGTCCAGTGAACGGAGGCAGACGCGTGCCTGGGCCTGCAGGGATATGTGGGTCACAGGCAGAGAGCTGGGGCTCCGTGGACGAGGAGGATGGCTGCAGGTGCACCCTGGGGCCTTGGTTTAGGGTGACAAAGCACAAGAGGAAGTGAAGAGAAGCAGCAGAGCTCAGAAAGTCTACCTTAGAAGGGGTTGCAAAAATTTAATTTTTCTTGAACTGACCATTCCGAAATACAAAATCATTACCTGTGGTTTGCAACAAATGCAATGGGAACAGGGGTGAGCACGGCTCACAGCAAAGCCCTCCTGGAAGCAGTTTGCACAGAGCAGTGGGGAGGACAAGCACAGAGAAGCTGGGACCACTGGAACTCTCTGCAGCTACCATTGGCCCAAGGACACCCAACCCAGTCAAAGATAAATAAGAGAGAGTAACCAGCACATTGCCAACACGAGGTACTAACGGGAGGGACAAGCATAAAAACCTACCATCAGGTAAACGGATTTGGCCCAACAGATGGGGAGTCCTCCTACCATATGGGAGGTCCGCGGTTCAAACCCAGGGCCTCCTGACCCGTATGATGAGCTGGCCCACGTGCAGTGCTGATGCGTGCAAGTAGTGCTGTGCCACGCAAGGGTGTCCCCCACATAGGGGAGCCCCACGTGCAAGGAGTGCACCCCATAAGGAGAGCTGCCCAGAGCAAAAAAGTGCAGACTGCCCAAGAATGGCACTGCACACACGGAGAGGTGACACAGCAAGATGATGCAACAAAAAGAGACACAGATTCCAGGTGCTACTGACACAAGCAGACACAGAAGAGCACACAGCGAAGGGACACAGAGAACAGACAACTGGGGAGGGGGGTGTGGGGAAGGGGAGAGAAATTAAAAAAACAAAAAAACAAAAAACCTACCATCAAAGAAGCAGATGTCACTCCAGCGGTTGAGCACCTGCTTCCCACATGGGAGATCCCAGGTTCAGTCTCCAGTGCCTCCTAAAAACAAAACAAAAAAAGCAAACAAAAAACCAACTCAGAGGAGTGGATGTGGCTCAGTGGTTGAGCGCTGGCTTCCCACACAGGAGGTCCCAGGTTCAACCCTGACATCCAGAGTCTAAACAAAGCAAAATAAAACAAAACTGACCATCTCACATAGAACGTGCACTCCTTCCCCACAATGTTGCCGTTGCCAGATGAAATTTTAACCAAATATTTTGCCTTGGATTAAAATAATAGTAATAAATCTTAGTGAAGTTATAGTGTCTATGAAGGCCGACAAGAAAACAAATGCAATAATTCAGAGGAAAGACGAGACAGGGACAACCAAGGGGATGAATGGCAAAGGAAGAAACAGGAGAAAAGCACAAATAAATACAAAGGATTACAATCAGAAGGTGCTTAAGGGAAACTTCGTCATAAAATTACAGTAAATGGAAGCAAGCTCAAGCTTCTCACTAAAATATTTGAATTTATTTTATTTGGAAAATTTTATACAAATTCAAATGTAATGCTCCTCATCATGTATTTTACTTTTATAATATATAAAATAGAAGAGGAATGCATTTTTCACAAAGCTAATGCAGATATCCTTGAATTCCCTCCAATTTACCCCCATGCATTGTATAAATATCATTTTCTCACGTTGAAACAAGTGAGAAAAGTTGGGGCGCACTGACATTCACGTCTACCTTGGCCTCTGAGGCCTTGAGGCTGAGGCAGGGGCCTCTCCGCTTGAATCTGTGGGGAACCGGCCCAGTTTCCCAGGCCAGGTGGACGGGGCGGTCTCACCTGAGCCCCAGGTGAAGGTACCCCATGCTGGGGGCAGGCCGGTGGTGAGGAGGAGTCGGGGACAGATTCCATCTGACTGGGATAAATGGGTGAATGTGGACTTTTAAATGCCTGAATGTAAAGGCAGTGGTTTCACGATGGCCAGCATTGAGGTGCGGGAGAATGGCAAGGCTCCGGGAGGCCAGGCGCTCCGGTGGCAGCGGTGACTTCGCGGAGGGTGGAGGCCCTGGCTCCTCTGGCGGTTCTAGAGCCCGCATGGGGAAAGGATGGACAACCGCGCATGCCCCCCTGCGAAGGGCGTGGACGTCAGGAGCCCGAGAGGCCGACGGAGCCTCGCTTCCTGCAGCGACGGCAGCTGGGGTGGCCCGGGGCCTGCGGCCGGTGGCACTGGCTAGTGTCCCTGAGCCCAGGGAAGGGCCTGCTGGGGACGTGGAGGGGCCTGTGAGCAGACCCGGCAGGACACCTCGACGGCCTCTGCCCTGGGCCTCCCCGGCCCACCGCCAGGGCGGGAACTGCCGAGAAGCATGTCCAGGGCTCCAGGGCCAGCTGCCCACCAGCAGGGCCGCTTCCCCAGCCCCCAGCCTGCTCAGGAGGAGAAGGGCAGCGACCCGAGGCGCTCCAGAGCCCTGCCTGCCCGCGGGCATGGAGGCCTGGGCAGCCGTGAGGCAGTAAACCCAAGTATCCCGGGAAAGAGCCCCTGGGGGGCTTGGCGGGGCCGTCTCCTGGGGCCAGGTCAGCACTGGGGTGAGGGGTGCTGCGAGCGCCGGGCGCGGCGCCCCTGCTCGGCTGACTGCGGCTGAACCACTGCCGGCCTGGCGTGGAGGCGCGCGCTGGTTGCAGACGCGGAGCTCGGGAGCTCGCTGATGCTGACCGCCTCCCTCAGCTGCCCCGCCTGCGCTGAGTCACGGGCTGGGGGCTTCACCTGCGGCCGAGGCTGGAACCACGGCCGTCCCGGAGCCCCTGGTGGAGCCGCGCCACGACCTGGGAAGCCGGCTGGTGCGGACCGGCGCACACCTTCCCCTCTTCACCAGCTCAGGCGAGATGGCCTCCCCCTGCCTGAGCCGCCCCCGCCCACCGTGTCCTGAGTCTGGTCCCCGCGCCGCGGCCTGACGTCTGCTTAATCTGTGCCTTCCTCACGGGTGGAAACCGTGCCTCATTGCTGCCTTGATTTGCATTTGCTAATTACTAGTGTGGTACTTTATAATTACGTATACTTATTGGACATTTGTATTTTCTTCTCGGTGAGATGTTTTTTACATGCACTGCTCATTTTTCTATAGTATTGTTTGCATTTTTCTAATTGATTAGTAGGAACACTACAATTTTTTGTTATTATTTGCTGGTCAGAAGTGTTGCAAATGTTTTCTCCTGACTTTTAACTTCTTTCATGATGTGTTTTGTCCAAATTTTGTTCCAAATTAAATTCATATTATCATCTTTTCTTCTATGGCTTTTGCATCTTGTGTGACGGGCACCATCGGGTGAAGGCTTTTTCTGTCATTTGGCTCTTTGTCCAGTACTTTTGGACTTGGGTCACGTCAACCTCTGCCCTCCTGTGCCTCTCTTCAGGCTTCTGCTCTAGCTGTTTTCGTCGTGCCTGAGTTCGGCTTGGCCAGCCGCTGTTTTAAACTTGGAGACGTTGCCTTGGCGGCGGTCCTGAATGGCCTTGTATCTAAACTCTTTGAAAGCTTCTTCTTATTTCTGCCATTTGGTGAGAAGTCTGGGGGCTCTTTTTGTTCATTTTTGTCATTCGTTTTACCCCGCGGGACAGAAAGCTATGAAAGCGCGTCATCCCACATGTGTGGCGCGGGGGTTTCACCTCTAAGACGTGGCTATCAGCCCGAGAGTCGCCCGTCTCCGACCACGGGCTCTGGCGGAACAGGGCCTTTGGGCAGGTCTGAGGACATCAGCGTCCATGCTGGGCGGCCCTGGCCTCGGTCTGCTCTGTGGGCGCTGCGCTCCGTGGCGCACCCGACGTGAGGAACCGCCCTTCTCCAGCCGGCTCATGGTGGCCCTTGCTGGGTCCTCTCCGGAACCCCACTGGCGCCGGCTTGGCTGAGAGCCGGACCTGTGGCCTCAAGGCTAGTTCTGCTACGAGCTTGATTCTCCGTGTTCGGCTCGCGTGGGGCCAAGCGGCTCCCAGCGCGCTGGCGGGGTGGCCAGCCTGGCTGCAGTGGGGGCTCGTGGAGGCGGTGTCTGTATAACGCCTCCAGGGACCCCGGCGGTGGTGGGAGAGCCGGCTCCTGCCTGCCTCGTCCCCTTTTGAGGCTCCTTCCTCTTCACGAGGTCTCGCAGGATTTGCCTGGATGAAGACACTTTTGAGCTTGAAAATTAGAATCTGGACTAAGAGATCTCTTAGAATCACTTCCATAGGAATGGAATACTTACTTGAATTTAATTAAAACTATGCTTATTGGTGTGTGTAATTGCTGTTTTTCATCATGGCAGTTAGACATTAATAGAAAGAATTCAGCAAAGCTAAATATGGCCTGGATTGTGTTGACACAGGAAACACACTCCAGATTATATTGCTTTTTATAGCCGGCGTCAACATTCTCGAGCACAGCCAGGCCAGCGTGTAAACCTGATGTCCATCCCTTCCACTTGAAGACAAAAGTTCCAGGCCCACTTGACGTGTTCTCCCTACCTCTCCATTATCCACTGCCGTGGTCCCGTTCTTTCCCCCTTTTCCATCTCTCCTATTCTCTTTCTTTTTGTTTTCCTATTCTCCCCCCAGGACGGGGGCTCTCTGCACCGGGCCCTGGTGCCACCTTCTAATTTCTTTCTGAATTGAAGTTTTAACTGATCACATCAGAATGGCTGCTGAGTGCTGAGAACGCCGGGAAGTGCTGGAAGGTCCTGGAACTGGTGGAGTAAGAGGCTGAGGCTGGAGAGGACAAACACCCTCCAAATACAAAGGTGGCCTGGCAGGGTGGCCCGAGCTGCCCCCAGGGCCTTTCAGGCAGTGACGGGGCAGTGGTGTCCCTGGGCCTCAGCGTCTGCGGGCTGACCCCCTGCCCAGCCGAGGACCCCGCTGCGGCCTGGGCTCGGGTCCCGCAGGGCCCTTCTCGAGCTTAGGGCCCTGTGGCCCCTGCTTAGTCCTGCTGCAGCTGTCCCCACCTAGGGTGGGCAGCCGCTGGCGCTGCGTGGCCAGCTCTCCGTGTAGCTTCCTCTGTGCTGCTGGTGGCTCCTGGCGTGGCTCTGCTTTCCAGCCCAGGCAGTGGAGCCTGTTAGACGCTGTTTTGTTGTGAGCCCCCCAAGAAGAGCGCTGTGCTGGGAGACACACGGGGGAGGTGCCCAGAGCTGGGCAGAGGCGTGCAGGAGGACAGCGGCCACCTTTTTTTCTTCTCCTTTACCTAAAACTTATATTTCTTTTTTTTTGGTCCCCATCCATTTTTTAATGTTACATTAAAAAAACATGAGGTCCCCATGTACCCCCCACCCCCTCATCCCACTCCTCCCCCCATAGCAACAATCTCCCCCATCATCATGAGACATTCATTGCACTTGGTGAATGCATCTCTGAGCACTGCTGCACCTCATGGTCAATGGTCCACACCATAGCCCACACTCTCCCACAGTCCACCCAGTGGGCCATGGGAGGACATATAATGTCCAGTAACTGTCCCTGCAGCACCACCCAGGACAACTCCAAGTCCCGAAAATGCCCCCACATCACATCTCTTCCTCCCACTCCCTACCCGCAGCAGCTACCATGGCCACTTTCTCCACACCAATGCCCCATTTTCTTTGATTACTACTCACAATAGTTCATGAATAGAATATCAGCAAGTCCACTCTAATCCAAACTCTATTCCTCCATCCCTTGGACCTTAGAATGGCTGTGTCCACTCCACATCTATGTCAAGAGGGGGCTTAGATTCCACATGGCTGATGGATGCAATCCTCCTGCTTGCAGTTGTAGGCACTCTTGGCTCCCTGGTGTGGTGGTTGACCTTCTTCACCTCCATGTTAGCTGAGTGGGGCAAGTCCAATAAATCAGAGTGTAGGGGTTACAAGTCTGTTGACTGCTGCTGTCCCCTGGGCAACAGTGATGGGGCCGGGCTGGGAGGAGAGGGGCGTGCCCACCGGAGGCCGAGGAGACTCCTGTCGCCCCGGAAGACGGTCGTGGACGGCGGCCCGATTCATTCTTTTTCTTTTCCTACCTCGATGGGGGACTACGAAGCTATAGGACTGCTGTTTTGCCTCCTGAAATCCCGCCGCTCATTTGTGCCTCCAGCAGATGTTTGGGCTGGACCACAGCAGATGGGATGGGGCATCACCAAGGCGATGAACACGTGACGCTCCGTTTCCTGAGTGCCTGCCACGTGCCCTGCCCTGCTGGAGCAGACGGTGGGGGAAACTGGGCCGGGGGCTTAGTTTTGGGAGAAATCGCTTCCTACTCCTTTAATACGCATGCGGTTCTGAAACCCACTGAGTAGGGGGCACCAGAGACCAGGCTGGCCTCAGTCAAGGATGTGCAGGTGGTCCCAGAGGCTCCCCAAGGGGAGGGGGAGCTGGGGGGGCTGAGTGGGAGGGCTCTGAGAGGCCAAGTGGAGGGGGAGAGCTCTGAGGGCTGAGTGGGGGGGGGGCTCTGAGGGGCTGAGTGGGGGGGAGCTCTGAGGGGCTGATTGGGGGTCTGTGAGGGGCTGAGTGGAGGCGGGGAGCTCTGAGGGGCCGAGTGGAGGGGGGTAGCTCTGAGGGGCTGAGTGTGAGTCTCTGAGGGGCTGAGTAGGGGGGGCTCTGAGGGGCTGAGTGGGGGGGCTGTGGGGGGCTGAGTAACGGGGGGCTGTGAGGGGCTGAGTGGGGGGCTCTTAGGGGCTGAGTGCAGGGGGCTCTGAGGGGCTGAGTAACGGGGGGCTGTGAAGGGCTGAGTGGGGGGGCTGTGAGGGGCTGAGTGGGGGGGCTCTGAGGGGCTGAGTAACGGGGGGCTGTGAAGGGCTGAGTGGGGGGGCTGTGAGGGGCTGAGTGGGGGGGCTCTGAGGGGCCGAGTGGGGGGGAGCTCGGAGGGGCTGAGTTGGGGGCTCTGAGGGACTGAATGGGGGGGCTCTGAGGGGCTGAGTTGGGGGCTCTGAGGGACTGAGTGGGGGGCTCTGAGGGGCTGAGTGGGGGGCTCTGAGGGGCCGAGTGGGGGGGAGCTCGGAGGGGCTGAGTTGGGGGCTCTGAGGGACTGAGTGGGGGGCTCTGAGGGGCTGAGTGGGGGGCTCTGAGGGGCTGAATGGGGGGGAACTCTGAGGGACTGAGTGGGGGGCTGTGAGGGGCTGAGTGGGGGGGCTCTGAGGGGCTGAGTGGGGGGCTCTGAGGGGCTGAGTGGGGGGGCTCTGAGGGGCTGAGTGGGGGGCTCTGAGGGGCTGAGTGGGGGGCTCTGAGGGGCTGAATGGGGGGGAACTCTGGGGGACTGAGTGGGGGGCTCTGAGGGGCTGAGTGGGGGGGCTTCTCAGCTTCACCCTCCGTGCAGAGGTGGCCTGGGTGGGGCAGTTGGGTGGCTGGAAACGCCACGTGGACCCCACCTGCGGCAGGCTGCTGATTTTGTGCTCCTGGGGCCTGCTTAGCCTGACGAGAGCGTGAGGCTTCCCGCCCGCAGCGCCCGGGCCAGGAGGCCTTGGCACTCACGGCCATAACCGTGAGTCAGGGCAGGAGGCCTGAGCTCCGGGAAGTCCCTCGGGCTCCCCTGCTGAGGAGCCCCGGCTGGGTCACTGCCTGCTTCCTGGTCGTCCTGGGAGGAGGCGGCCACGCTTCTCGGTGGCCCAGCGTCCCTCACACGCTGCTGATGCGGGATTTCTCGCCCGAGCCTCCCAGGACCTCTGGCAGGAGGAACTGGTTTTCTTTCCTGTCAGGTGGCCGTCACACCCACTGAAGAAGCTGGAGCCTCCCTCTCCTCCCCAGATAAAGGGCCCGTGGTCGGACGAGCTCCTGGGACTGCTGGAGCCACGATTCGGTCCCTGGACGTCCCGTAAGGCCCTTCCCTGTCCCATGCAGCCGGAGCTGGAGCGGCCGTCAGGACAGCCTGGGTCTCTGCCGTGCTCGGGGCTCGGCGACGGCCAACGATCCGGCCACGCCGTGGCTCTGCCCGCCCTGCACGGGCTCAGCCGCTTCTCGCTAGAGCTGCTCTGGGGGGCTGTGGGAGGAGGAATCGGCACCCAGGGGTCGGGGGCATGTAAGGTCCCAGGCCGTGCTTGGCCCGGGTCCTCCGGCAGAGGGAGGGCCGCCTGCTCCCGCCTCGAGGCTGCCGTGGGCTCCCAGGGGCGGCTCCGATCTCCTGCCCAGGTCCGCTCCGTGTCCAGGTCCCGAGAGGGTCTTGGGAAGGTCCCCTGAGGCCCAACCCTCCTCTCTGTCCCCACAGGACTGTGGCGACCCCACCATGCTGCACTTTCGAGCCAACCCGGATCACAGCAAGACCCTACAAGGTGACACTGGGGTCCTGGGTGGGGGCCCGGGGGCCGCAGCACAGCCTTCCCCTCCTGTGCGCCTTCCCACTGCGCCCCGCCGCCCCTGGGGCCCTGGGCTTCTGGCGGGCGCGGTCCCTCTGCCGCCGCTCTCACACCAGCGCCAGCAGAGGCCGGGAGCTGTCGTGCCTGTGTCCCTGGCCCCTTGTAGGCCGCCCCCTCCTCAGCCCCTGTGCCCTCACCACGGCCCCCGGCTCCAGCGTGAGCCGACCCCAGCCCCCCTCCCCGTGGAGGACTGCCCTTCCCTGGGGACGGGGAGCGGCCGGCCGGCCCGTGTCCTCATGACGCATTTCCACCGACACCACAGCTGCTCACCCTGAAGTCGGGATCATCTCAGACCTGAACCAGCAGGTGTGGGCCCTTCAGAACGAGACGCTGGTGGCTGTGCCGCAGAGCGGCAACGCGGTCCCAGGTGAGTGCCCCCCGAGGCGGCCCCTCCCGGGCCAGAGGCTGGCACCCGGCCTTGGGCGAGGGTGTGGTTTCACGATGGGCCCGTGTGTCCAGGAGAGCTGCGCAGCTCCCGGGAGCAGAAGTGAGGGCAAGTTTGTCTCTGATTAAAGGAATCGTGGAGTGAAGGGACCTCCTGGGAGTGGGGGCTGCCTTCTGTGTCCTGGGCCAGGGGGGCTTGTGTAGAAGGGGGTGCCACGGGAAGGCGGAGCTCAGCACCACGATGCTGAAGGACAGAGCTCTCCAAGGGCGCTGCCTGGAGCGGGGCTCCCTTCTCCAGGTGTTGGAGCTGAGGTGTGCCGAGGCCCGGGCAGAGTCCACTGAGCATTTCACGTTGGCTCCATTTCTGGGGCAGAGACTGGCCGTGGTGCAGGAGGGTGGACGAGCTAAAGGGCGCTGGCCGCTTGGGGGCCAGGGCAGCAGGGCCTGCTCTCTGAACAGCTGGTTTGGCCTCTGTTGGAAGCCACTCTTTTGGTAAATCAGAGGGTCTTCTCCTGACTTCAAAAGGAAGCCAACACTCACCTCCCCCTTACATTGGCAGTGAAGGTGGCTGTTTTCCCGTGCCAGCATCGAGAGGCTCTTGAGCAAGGCAAAGGAGATCCCATTTATATGGGAATAGACAGGCAGGAGATCTGTCTGTCCTGCGAGGACGCCGGGAAGCCCACACTGCAGCTGAAGGTGAGTATCTAAGACACCCGTGGAGGCGTGCCAGTTTCCTTCACAAGAAGCTTCTTTGGGAGAAAATATTACCTTGGAATTAGAAAAGAAATACTCTCATTTTCCTCAGCATACATATCCTGAGCTTTTTTTGAGTTCTGGGTGCGCAGTAGACTTTTGCTTGTCCTGCCTCTCGCAGCTCAGTCCCCTGTCTTTCTCTACCTGGGAACACCTGCAGGTACAGCCTCTTTCTCACTCACCTGTATGTCTCCTTTGGAATTCATCAGTCGTTGAGTCTCACTTCCAGTCCTCATTTCGACATTCAGTTATTGTCATACTTTCTGTCCTTTTGTTATTATTGTTTTGGTGTTGCATTCTGGGAGAATGTCTTGGTTCAATCTCCCAGCTCTTGTTTGCATTTTTGGCCCCGTCCTGTCTGCTAAATCCCCCTTCCGTTGTATTTTCTTAAATTTGTCTTTACTGTTTTAATTTCCAAGCTCTCTATTTGGTTCCTTTCATAACTGCTTGTAGAATAAAATTTGGTTTAAGTCAGTCAATTCTGCAAATATGAAGATACTTCCTGGCCTTTGCACTGCGTGGGTGGGAGAGATGCTATAAGCAAGAGAACAGGTAAATGTGTGCTCTGTTAAAGGTATGGGCATGGGAGCTGCTGAAGGCATGGAGAGGGGAAGAAAAGGTGTGATACTGGGGCATTTTCGGGACTTGGAGTTGTCCTCAACGATATTGCAGGGACAGATGCAGGATGTTCTATATCCTGCCATAACCCACTGAATGGACTGGGAGAGAGTGTGAACTACAACATAAACTATAATCCATGCTGTGTAGCAGTGCTCCAAAATGTACTCATCAAATGCAATGAATGCACCACACAAATTCTATATATCTTAAAAAAAAAAGATAATAAAAAATGGGAAAAAAAAAAAGAACAATTGGCTTGGGCTAAAGAGACCGTGGAAGATGGAGGAGAGCCAGGCTGCGGTGCTGAACAGCACAGCTGGCTCCACCGAGAAGCCGGGACCCCAGCTGAGTGGAGGCCAAGGGAGCCAGCAGGGCCCGGCGAGAGCAGGCCGAGCACCTGCGAGAAGCCTGGGTGACTCGGGGAAGGGGTGGCAGGTGTGCAGGAGCTCAAGGTGGGGGCAGGCGGGAGGGCGGCTTTGCCTTTGAACCTGCGTGAAATGGGAAATGACGGGAACGCTCTGGGCAGAAGATGACGCTGAACCCGGGCGGCTAGCTGCGAGTAGAAGGTGGGGTCCAGGGTGAACATTCAGGGGCTTCTGAGGTTACCAAGGTGTGCTCTGATGGGCAGGTAGCAGTGGAGGTGGGGAGAGCGGGCCAGAGGCTGGACATTTGGCCTTCTGAGGTGGAAGCAAGAGAAGGTGCAGCGTGGGCGGGAGAGCGGCCGAGCTGGCTCTAAGGTCGGAGCTTCCTCATCTGCTGGGGTGGGGAGGGCTTGGAGAGGACCCCGCTGGTAAGTCTGAGCCATCTGCTAGACGGCCAAGTGCAGGTGTCATTGGGCGACTGGACACAGGAATCCAGAGCTGAGCTTAGAGAGCGGAATCCGCCGTCCTCAAGGGCACGTGGTGGACAGTCAGGAGCAGGACAAAGCCAGCAAAGCAGTAAAAGGAGGCGGAAAAGACAAGATGACGGGACCCCGCCCTGGGCCTGCAGCACGAGCGGCTGGGAAGGGGGCACGGTAGGCAGGGCTGGAGGAAAACCAGGTGAGCGATGGGTCCTGAAGCAAGGGAGGAGGCAGTGACACTGTGTCACCTGCGGGTGCTGGCCCATACGGCGAGGGCTGGGGGTGGCACTTTCAGCTGTGTCCTGTCTGCTCGGTCCTGTGTGCTGTGCCCTGGTCTTTGGGTGAGGACCAAGGCTTGCAGAGGTCATTACTGGCCTTGGTGAGAGCAGTGTGGGGCCGTGGTGGGGGCAAGAGGCTGGGTGGACTGAGTTTAAGAGAGGAATTAGAGGAGACAACGATTTCATCAATTTTCTGCAAAGGGGAACTGGTAGTGGTAGTGGGTAATCAAAATGGTTGTTTTTTAAGATGGTAGAAAGGACAGCAAATATTATGCTGGTAATGACTGAGTAGAGCAGGCGGAATTGGTGGTGCATGGGAAAGAGGGAACACCCGCTGGAGGACGGCCCTTTGTCGGCACGTGCCGGGGCCCACCTCCGCCCATGGAGAGTCTGGCTCTAGGTGGGAGTGTGGTGTGTCCTCCTCCGGGTGGGAGCAGACACCGCCGCACACGGTACGTCTCGGGAAGTTCTCTTCTGGCTGGAAGTGGGCAGGGGAGGGGGCATTGGAGTTGAAATAGGAGGGTATTCTTTACTTTATCGGTGAACAAACGACGGCTGAGCAGAATCCAGGGGCTTGTTTGTGTGCTGAGGACTAGCATGAGGCACAGATCTCACAGTAATTTTTATACGCGATAGATGAATGTGCAAAGTTCAGAAAGCCATTAGCATTAATGAGGAAAACAGCCCGGAAATGAGCTATGGTGGGTGGGGGCTTGAAAGAGGGGATCTTGAGCTGAGACCCCAGTAACGGGCAGGGGTCAGCCGTGGGAAAGTGCAGGGCACGCACGTCCAGGAGGGGTGAGAGCAGGCGCAGGCCCCTCTCCGGGAGGTCCTTGGCCTCTGCGGAAGGAAGGAGAGGGGAGGCTGGAGCACAGCGAGCAGGCAGGGGCGGGCGTGGGGGGTGGGAGCCAGAGCTTCGGGTACCCGAGAGCAGCTCACAGAGGCCCTGCAGACTTCGAAGGAGTTTGTTTTCTATTGTCGTCATAAGAGAAAATCATGAATGTGTTTTAAGCCAGGGCGTAGCGCAGTCTTATTTCTATTACCGGCTTTCGGGGTTGCCCAGCTGTTCGTGGAGCACGGCTGGTGGGGAAACGGGGCGAGAGCAAGTGTTCCCAGCCGTGCGGGGCTGCGTTAGGCTTGGCTTGAGATTGTGAGGAGCGGCTCAGCGCATCAGGAGGGTCAGGACTCATTTAGAAGGAGAGACCGTGGGACGTGCCAGGCTTGGTGCTGGCGGAGACGCGGAAACGAGGCATCCAGGCTGCTCCTAAGCTTCCGGCTGCCCCAAGAATTGGGACGAACAGGGTCGTGACTCTGGAGAAGGCTGTTCCAGACCGTGCCCGAGTTCTCTGAACACCTGCCCATGTGCATCGTACTTAGAAAGACTTATTTGACCTAAATGTATAATAGATACATGTATGATACACACAAATACAAGTATGCTTCTGTATACAATATGGGAGCCGTTTCCTGACCGCTCCACTTACTGCGTCCCTTTGGTGGCAAGTCTTTGGAGTTTTAAAACCCCTCGCGTCGTCTTCGTGGCATTGGCCATCCTTTTACACTCGGTCTTTGGTCAGGGACCTGCACCGCTGCCCTGCCTGTCCTTCGTCACGCCTGGTTCTCGCGGGAGGAGCTCTAACGGTTGCAGTTTGTGTACGGAGGACCCCGGCAGCCCCTGCAGATCTGCACCCTCTTCCTTTTCCTAAGGGACCCCCAGCCTCTGGTGTGGGGAGAGTTCCACTTCACTGTCCAGTGTGGCCCTTGTTCGCTGGCCTGTCCCTCAGGTCCTTCCTGTGCTAGCTCTGGATTTGAGGGTGGATTCTGGAGAGGTGAGAGTTGATGCATGTTCTCTGTCAGCTGCTCCTTGTATTAATATTTGCCACAAAGGTTGTTTCATTTTTATTTTGTTTATTTATTAGAGCACTTGTAAGTTTACAGAAACATCATGCATAAAGTACAGAGTTCCCATATATCTCCCTCTCAAGTACACCGTTTTCCCTATTGTTAACATTCTACACTACTGTGGTACTGCTTACTACAATGGATGATATAACATTATGGTAATTATGCTATTAACTTTAGCCCGCTGTTTGCATTAGGATTCCTGCTTTGTGTTGTACAGCTTTATGTTTTACATATGTGCATGTGCTTGTGTGTGTGTGCGTGTGGCTTACATACAATCTAACATTTCCCTTTTTATTCCTTTTCAAATATACAATTCAGTGGAGTTAATTATATTCACAAAATTGTGCCTCCTTCATCATAATCTATTCCCCAAATTTTCCATCATCCCAAGTAAAACTCCATACCAATTAAATATTAACTCTCCATTCCCCTCTCTAAACCCCTGGGAACTGCATTCTAGTTTCTGATTTTATGAATTCAAATATTCTGGTTATTTCATGTAAGTGAGATCATATAAAATTTGTCCTTTTGGGTCTGGGTTATTTCACTTCATACGGTGTCTTCAAGATTCATCCATGTTATCAAATGTATCAGAACTTCTTTCCTTTTTACAACTGAATAATATTCCATTGAGTGTACACACCACATTTTATTTCTTCATTCATCTCTTGATGGACACTTGGGTTGCGTCCATCTTTTAGCATTGTCAATAATGCTTCCATGAACATGGGTGTGCAAATGCCTATTTGAGCCCCCACTGCCTGTTCTTTTGGGGTATACCTGGTAGTGGGATTGCCAGATCATGTAGTGGTTTTATATTTAGCTTTCTGAGGAACCACCAAAGCGTCTCCACAGCGGCTGTACCCTTTTACATTCCCATTAACAATGAATGAGTGTTCCTATTTCTCCATACCTTCCAACACTTAATTTCTATTTTTTTTCCCAAATAGCAGCCATTCTAATGGGTGTGAAGTGGTATCTCATTATGGTTATGATTTGCATTTGCCTAATGACTAATGACATTGAGCATCTTTTCATATATTTTTGGCCATTTTGTATCTTTTTTGGAGAAATGTCCATTCAAGTCATGCCCATTTAAAAAAATTGGGTTGTTTGTCTTTTCGTTGTTGAGCTGAAGGATTTATTTATATAGTCTAGGAATTAAACCCTTATATATATGGTTTTCCAAATATTTTCTCTCATTCTGTAGGTTTTTTTACTTTCTTGATAAATATTTGATATACAGAAGTTTTAAATTTTAATTAAGTCCTGTTTGTCTTTTTTTTCTTTTATTGCTCATGCCTTTGGTGTTAAATCTAAGAAACCATTGCCTAGTACAAGGTCCTCAAGATGCTTCTCTGTTTTCTTCCAGGAGCATTATATTTGTAGTTCTTATATTTAGGTCTTAGATCCATTTTAAGTTAATTTTTGTATATGGTGTGAGGTAGGGGTCCTCCTTCATTCTTTTGCATATGGATATCCACTTTTTCCAACACCCTTTTTTGAAGAGCTGGTTTTTCCCCATTGAGTGGACTTGGCACCCTTTTCAAAAATCAAAAGCCATAGGTGGCCATAGGTGGGAGGGTTTATTTCTGAGCTCTCAATTTGGTTCCATTGGTCTATATATCTGTCCTTGTGCCAGTGTCATGCTGTTTTTATTACTGTTGATTTGCATTAAGGTTTTTTTAAAGATTTACTTTCCTCCCACCCACCCTCATTGTTTGCACATGGCTGTCTGCTCTCTGTGTCCATTTGCTGTGTGCTCATCTTCTCTATAGGATGCACTGGGAACCAAACCTGGGACCTCCCATGTGGGAGAGAGGTGCTCAATTGCTTGAGCAACCTCAGCTCCTTGCTTTCTTGTGTCTCTTATTGTCTTTCCTCTTTGTTGCATCATCTTCTTACATTAGCTTGCCTGCCTACTCATCGCTCCAGCTTGTTGTCTTGCCTTCTCCAGGAGGCCTGGAAACTGAACCTGGGACCCCCCCTGTGGTAGGTGGGAGCTCTATCACTTGAGCCACATCCACTTCCCCACAAAAAGTTTTAAAATCAGGCAGTGTGAGTCCTCCAACTTTGTTCTTCCTTTACAAGATGGTTTTGGTGATTTGGGTCCACCTTCCAAAAGAATGTGATGACTGAATTTTCCATTTCTGCAAAGAAGTCTGTTGGAATTTTTATTAGAATTGCTTTGAATCTGTATGTGAATATCATTTTGGGAAAATGGATATATTAACAATATTTAGTCTTCACATATATAGGCATGGAATGTCCTTCCATTTATTTAGGTCTTTAATTTCTTTCAGTAATGTGTAATTTTCTGTGTTCAAGTCCTTTACATCCTTGGTTAATTTTTTCCCTAGATATATGAGTCTTTTATTTTCTGTTGTAAACAGATTTTTTTTCTTGATTTCCTCTTCAGATTGTTTATTACTCGTGTATAGAAATGCCACTGACTTTTCTGTATCGATCGTGTGTGTTGCCACTTGGCTGAATTTGTTTACTAGCTCTAGTAGCTTTGTTGTAGATTTTCCAGGATTCTCTGTGTGTAGGATTTTGTCATCAGCAAATAGGGAGAGTTTTACTTCCTCCTTTCCTGTTTGTATGTCTTTTTAAAATTTTTCTTGTCTAGTTGCTCTGTCCCTTCTTTCATTCCTGATTTTGGTTATTTTCATTCTCTCTCTTTTTACTTGTCCGTGTCTCTGCTACTTCTTTGAAATGTTTTTATGGGCCTGTTCTAAAAGGTGGACGAGGCTCTCTTGAACTTTGAACATGTGGTTTTGTGCAAGGCACTTTGAACGCCTCGGTTCCTGGTTCTCCTCCTGGGCTTTCTTCTCACCTTGCAGAAGCAGAATCTCCGCGACCTGTACGACAACCGCGAGCCGGTGAAGTCCTTCCTCTTCTACCACAGCAGGCCCGGCGGGACCTCCACCTTCGAGTCCGCCGCCTTCCCTGGCTGGTTCATCGCCTCCTCGCAGAAGAGCGAGCCGCTCTGCCTCACCTCAGAGCTGGGGACCACCTACAACACTGCCTTCAACTTTGAGATAAAGACTTGACCTCCTGATGCAGCAGCAGCTTGGTTAAGGGATAGTTTGTCTTAAATTTTCAAGTTCCCGATGTGTTGTCTCTATCACCTCAATGTCATTTTCACACCAGTGCCGAGAAGCGAGCAAAGCAGCTGTTGCCATCTGGCTTTAAGGATGAAGGAGACGAGATGTCTTCATTTCAGCCAAGGAAGAGAAGGAAGGCTGAGCAGGCGGGATGGGTGGCATGTGGTTCTTCTCTCACTTTAACGTCACCAGACCTTCAGGATCCGAACGAGCGACTTCAGGACCAAAAGGCCACGAGGCGACAAGGCCTCCTCTCAGGAAGCGAAGCTCAGCACTCGGGGGGCTGCTTGGGGACTGACCTTTGTTTCTGTACTGTCTTATCTTCTTCACCTTTTGGATTACGTCTGCCACTTTCTTTACATGCTGCTGGTGTCCCTTAATGTGTATAATATATCGAGGCCTTTAAAGAAAAATAATTCTTGTGTTAAATTATTTTTGCTCCATTCTGATGTATGAACATAAAGCCAAATCTAACCTTCATATGTTTATGCAATAATAAACTGTATCAGATGTGAAATGAAACAAAAGGAAGCAGCGTAACCTGAAACCAGCAGCAGTAATGGAGGGAGGGCTCTCAGTGGAGCCTGGGGCTGGGCTCGGGGCGAAGCGGCTTCCTCAGATGGTGACTCAGGGGGGGGAGTTAGGCATGCGAAGGGCTCAGCTCTCTGAAAACGTTCTTTACGGTCTCGCAGCCTCGCTCTCTCTCTGCTCCTCTAGTCTTTTCCTTTTACGTCCATCCACCATTCACACATTCCCTTCAAAAACCTCCAAGTTGCATTCTTTTTTTGAAGAGAAAGCTTTGTTTGCCCACCAGCCATGCCTCAGAAAATGAACTCTGATGAAATTACAGTCATGATTTTGGGTATAATTGTAGAAAGATGTAGCTCAGATCTGGTTCTGCATATAATGGATTTCTATTTTGAATTCAATACACAAATGCAGAAAATACCTGTTTGCTTAAGTGCATTCTATAGAATAGCACTAGCAATTTGAAAGTTTTCTGCTTTAGGACAATCAGATCACCTACCCTAGTAAGAACATGGACAAACAATCCACAAGTTCCGATTTATTGATTCCTTAAAGTTTCCTTCTTCAATTGAATGTTGTTTTAGCACTGCATTTTTATTAAAATCAATAATGAAATGGAATCTAAGCCAATCAAGTTGCTGAGTATTTACTAGCACACTCACTGCTAATAATTACACAACAGTTGGGGTCCGGGGCCACCTTTGTGTGAAGTGAGGAAGGGTCTGAGGGCTGTGGTGATCCCCAGTTCTCCCAGTTACCTGGAGTCAAGCAGAACTGGACTCGAATCCCGGTACTGCCACTGTTTTCAGCTGTGTGCTAGTGGAAAAGCCACTAACCAACTCAGAACCTGCGTTTCCTCATCTCTAAAGGGGGTACCACTGCCTGTCTGTGAGGTTTGTGAGAACTAAGAGAGGCCACATATGACAGCAGCACTGGCAGTAACATGCTCGGTACTTGTTGGTTCTGTCCCTTTCCTTCTCTTGAGTGCCCTGCCCAATGTCATAAAGCAATTTAGTGCTAGCCTCCTGTTTTTCAAACTAAACGTTTTTTTCAATCACATACTAAGTCTCCTGCTCATGAGAAAATTAGGAGCAACCATTAACAATTTTTTTTAAATGTGGAAATTACCTTCATTGGGTATTTGGACAGATTTCAGTACATTTATATCCTTCTGAAAAAGAGAACTTAGAAGTTCTCTTAGAAGTTCAGAAGTTCAGAATGCTGAATTTCAGAATGAGATTCAAAGGTATTGAAGTTCTACCCATTTCCAACCATAGATTCTGAGCCCTTCCTACTCCTAAAATATACTCATAGCCTTCTACCATTTTAAAAAATAAAGATTCCAGTCCCTGATCTTTTACATGCTTTGCCTTGCAACCTGTTATTTTTCACCTATCTCTTTTAAAAAAAAAATTAGCTTCTAGTAATGTGTCCATTTTATTTGATCTGAAATAAAACCCTTTAATTTTTAAAGTGTCTTTTTTAAAAAGATACATAGATCACAAAAAATGTTACATTAAAAAATATGAAGTTCCCATATACCTCCCCCCCCCCACTCCTCCCACATCAACGTCATGTGGCTGGCCGGGGTGGGGCGGTCATCCAGGTGATGTGTCCTGTTACACACTGAGCGTGCAATCAAAGTGAAACACCCAGCTACAATCCTCTCAGCAAGTGCTGTGGAGCCCAGAGAACAGACCTCACACGCCCTGGTTCACACCTGGCGTTCGGGAGCTGCGGGAAGGCTGCGAGGAGGAACGCCTTCGTTTTCAGGTCGTGGGCTCTTGCCCGCCTGGCGTTCACACATTTGCTCTTGCCTTTGAGTAGCATGAGCTCCAGGCCACGTTCACTGGAGAATTTGGTTCCTTCTGACCTTCAGCACCTGGATGCCACAGAAGCCTCAAGAAAGGGCTTTCATTTATTTTTTATTTTTGTAAAGATTTATTTTGTTTATCTGCACTCGCCCTCATTGTCTGAGGTCACTACCTGCTCTCTGAGTCCATTTTGCTGTGCGCTCTCTTGTGTCTGCTTGTCTTCTTTAGGAGGCACCGGGAACTGAACCTGGGACCTCCCATGTGGAGGCAGTGCCCAATTGCTTGAGCCACACCCACTTCCCCAGAGAGGACTTTTAGATGCCACTGGGGAGTAATAGACCTAGAAGCTCCCCAAACCTTGCCGCAGCAGAGAACACAACTGCAGGGAAAAGGGCTGAGAGGAGGGTACTCTGTGGGCCAGCTTCATGCACTGGTGGCTCCTGGCACCAGGAGAGCAGAGGGCAGAGGCTGCTTCCAGGCCCTGAAGAGGCCGTCGCATCCCTCGTGCACAGCCAGGTAAGACGCTGGAGGCGGGGCTCCAGGGCACGGGGCGAGGGGCTGGAGGCGGGGCTCCAGGGCACGGGGCGAGGGGCTGGAGGTGGAGCTCCAGGGCACCGGCGAGGGGCTGGAGGCGGGGTCCCAGGGCAAGGGGCGAGGGCTGGAGGCGGGGCTCCAGGGCACGGGGCGAGGGGCTGGAGGCGGGGTCCCAGGGCACGGGGCGAGGGCTGGAGGCGGGGCTCCAGGGCACTGGGCGAGGGGCTGGAGGTGGAGCTCCAGGGCACGGGGCGAGGGCTGGAGGCGGGGCTCCAGGGCACGGGGCGAGGGCTGGAGGCGGGGCTCCAGGGCACGGGGCGAGGGGCTGGAGGTGGAGCTCCAGGGCACGGGGCGAGGGCTGGAGGTGGAGCTCCAGGGCACGGGGCGAGGGGCTGGAGGTGGAGCTCCAGGGCACGGGGCGAGGGCTGGAGGCGGGGCTCCAGGGCACGGGGCGAGGGCTGGAGGCGGGGCTCCAGGGCACGGGGCGAGGGCTGGAGGCGGGGCTCCAGGGCACGGGGCGAGGGCTGGAGGCGGGGCTCCAGGGCACGGGGCGAGGGGCTGGAGGTGGAGCTCCAGGGCACGGGGCGAGGGCTGGAGGTGGAGCTCCAGGGCACGGGGCGAGGGCTGGAGGCGGGGCTCCAGGGCACGGGGCGAGGGGCTGGAGGCGGGGCTCCAGGGCACGGGGCGAGGGCTGGAGGCGGGGCTCCAGGGCACGGGGCGAGGGGCTGGAGGTGGGGCTCCAGGGCACGGGGCGAGGGCTGGAGGCGGGGCTCCAGGGCACGGGGCGAGGGCTGGAGGTGGAGCTCCAGGGCACCGGCGAGGGGCTGGAGGCGGGGCTCCAGGGCACGGGGCGAGGGGCTGGAGGCGGGGCTCCAGGGCACGGGGCGAGGGGCTGGAGGTGGAGCTCCAGGGCACGGGGCGAGGGGCTGGAGGTGGAGCTCCAGGGCACGGGGCGGGGGGGCTGGAGGTGGAGCTCCAGGGCACGGGGCGAGGGCTGGAGGTGGAGCTCCAGGGCACCGGCGAGGGGCTGGAGGCGGGGCTCCAGGGCACGGGGCGAGGGGCTGGAGGCGGAGCTCCAGGGCACGGGGCGGGGGGGCTGGAGGTGGAGCTCCAGGGCACCGGCGAGGGGCTGGAGGCGGGGCTCCAGGGCACGGGGCGAGGGGCTGGAGGCGGGGTCCCAGGGCACGGGGCGAGGGCTGGAGGCGGAGCTCCAGGGCACGGGGCGAGGGCTGGAGGCGGAGCTCCAGGGCACGGGGCGAGGGCTGGAGGCGGGGTCCCAGGGCACGGGGCGAGGGCTGGAGGCGGGGCTCCAGGGCACGGGGCGAGGGCTGGAGGCGGGGGTCCCAGGGCACGGGGCGAGGGCTGGAGGTGGAGCTCCAGGGCACGGGGCGAGGGGCTGGAGGCGGGGCTCCAGGGCCCACGAGCAGTGGTTATAAATAATAATTCTTCATATCAATAAAAGATTGATTTTCATTTCTTAGAACTTTTGAAGTTTTTCTAAGAGATTCTTATTGAAGTAATCTATGCCTAAGGTTTTAAAAAAATCTCCCTCATTAGTTGTCAGGGCCATGCAAATTGAAACCACAATGACATATCCCTTCTCACACATTAGGAGGGCTGCTAATGAAAAATGGAAAATTGCAAGTATTGGAGAGGCTGTGGAGAAACAGAACACTCATTCCCTGCTGGTGGCATGTAAACTGGTGCAGCCCCTGTGGAAACCAGTTTGGTGGTTCCTCAGAAAGTACAGGATTGTCATATGACCCAGCAACCCCACTACTAGATGCATACCCTGAAAAATTGAAAGCAAGGACTCAAATAGGTATTTGCACAACTGTGTTCATAGCAGCATTATTAGCAATTTGCAAAAGATGGAAGCAACCCAAGTGTCCATCAATGGATAAATGGACAAACAATATGTGGTATATACATATAGTGGAATGTTATTCAGCTGCAAAGAGGAGTAAAGTGCTGATCCATGTGCCCACATGGATGAACCTTGAAGGCATTGTGTTGAGTAAAAAAAGCCAGACGCAAAGGACAAATATCGCATAATCTCACTGATATGAAAGAATTAGAATAAATTCACAGACTCAGAACCTAGACTCTAGGCTACCAGGGATGGCATAGGGAGTGGGAAGCTAAGGCTTAACCTGTGCGGGCTCCTGTTCGGCACGATGGAAATGGCTTGGTAACGGGTGGTGGCGGCGAACACAAGTAACAGCACTGAAGTACAGAGCTGCCTGTGGTTAAGCGGGGAAGTTAGGTTGTTACGTGGTGGCAGAATAAAGTTTTTAAGAACCCATGAAACTACTACATACATGTGAACCCCAAGTTAAACCGTGGACTATAGCTAATAGTACAATTATAAAAATGTGTTTTCATTAATTGTAACAAATATTCCACACCAATGCAAGGTGTTAAAGATAGGGTGATTAATGGGAATCCTGATTTTATGTGTGATTTTTCTGTAATCCCACAACTTCTCTGATAAAGGGAAAAAAACAATGAACAATAAAGCCCAACATTCTCCTATCGTACTTCTAACTCTCTTTTAGCTATTTTGATGCCGTTTCCCTCCATTGTCTAGGTATACGCTTTTACCATTTTTGGGGGGGCTTCTGGGCTATGACTCGTCTTTTCAGGCAGATGTTGTTTGCATCTCTACTGGGTGACTTTTCCTCTCCTTCAGCCTTGCGTTTTATGAGTGAGAGAAGGGACGTGCGTGGAATGGACTTGCTTGCCGAGGGGGACGCGGCGTGACGACGCTCCTGGAGTCAAAGCTGTGGCGCAGTACGAGGGTCAGCAGCAGTCGCGCAGAGCGAGGCGGCGCTGGGGCTGCCCTTGGGCACGGGCAGCGCGGGGCCCCCAGCCGCGCCTGCCCGCCAGACCTGGTCAGGGAGGGAGGGAAGGGCTGGAATGCGTTGTGCACTGTGTTTCCCAAACGCGATGCGACCCCAGAGGCCCCTGGGCTGCGACTAAAGACGCAGGCGCCTGGGCCCCTCCTGCCCTCGGCAATTTAAATCCCCTCCCCTCGCATTTCCAGCTTCCGAGGTTTAGGCTTGGGCCTGAGAACCATATTTCACCAAGAACACTAGGCAAGGGGGTGACCAGCTGGGCTTGGGAACACTGCGTGTGGGCCAGGCCTTCCAGAAGCTTCCGGAGGCCCCGAGGGCGGGGAGGGAGGCCGTCTGCCCGCAGCGCAGCTGGGTTCCTGGAGGGGCTCCGCGCTGGACTCAGGGCTGGCAGGCTTCTCGTCCTCCTCGGCAGGTGGGGAGCGTGCTGCTTCCGTGTCTGCCCCTTCCCTGCTCGCGTAGCCAGGTGACTGCATTTCTGTGCCCAGAAGTGTTCCGGGGCGCCTGGGGACAAGCGCCTCTCCTCAGCTAGCTGCCCACTGGCCTGTTACGGGCTCTTCTGCGGCCACTGCTTTCTTTTGGGCACCAACACGTCCACTCCACGGCCCATCCACGCGTCCTGGTCCTTCTGGCTCCTGACCGGTCACTGCCCAGGAGTCTAAATGTATTCCTCCCTCAGGCCATCCTTCTTTCCCACTCTGACCACTCGTGGCCCCACCCGTGAAGGACGCTCCCTCCTTCTTGTCCTCCACGGTCACCCCGGTATGGCTGTAGTGCAGCTGCACCCATTTTGTCTTGCACCGTCATCCTGGGGGCTTCCCCTGTGCCCATCTCTTCCTACGGGAACTGCCGTGCAGCCCTGGGAGCAAGGTGGGGACGGGTGCTGGCCAACAGCCTCATCTCAAAAGGCACCTGCTTCTCGGCGGTAGGCACACCCCCTTGCTCACGGTCTTTCGCGCGCCTCCTACGAGCACTGCCCAGATTTGGTCTGAGACCACAATACTTGGCTTTCACTCGCTGAGGAAGAGTGTGGAATTCCACGGGAGGTGTTCTCTGTCAGCGTTCGGGGAGACCCTTCTCCAGTCCCGGGCACCCATCGTTTTGAGTCGGCTGCTGCAGGCCTCTGCTCCCTTGAAGGCGACGCCTTTTTGTCTGCTGCTTTTACTGTTTCATCACTGAGGTTGGCTTTAAGCAGTTCCATCCAGAGGTGTCTTGACGGGGATTTCTTTCTATTTATCTTACCTAGATTTCGGTGCTCCTTAAATCTGTGAATTGATGTCTTTATCAGTTTAGAGGAAACTCCTTCTCTTCTCTCTTCGAATGATGCCGCAGACCCATTCTCCCTCTCCTCTGTCTAGACTTTCTCACCTCATTCTCCACGTCCCTTAATCCCTTGAGGTGTTTCCCATCTTTTCTGGATCTGTGCTGCATGCTGGATTTCTTCTCATCTGTATTCTAAGGTACTAATTTTTCTCTTTTACTGTGTCCAATCTGCTGCCAAATACCTCTATTGGTTTATTTATTGTATTTTACATTTCTAGAAGTTCTGTTTGGCTACTTTTCGAATCTGTCTTTCTAGGAAAATATTTTCATGATTGTCATGTGTTTCTTATACATGGTTAGAAGTTTTAAGTTCTGCATGTAGTAGTTACAAGACCTGAAGTCTACTATCTTGTTTTATTGTTTTGTTTTGTTTGCATCTCATTCATGTGATCTTATTTGCTGGGATATCTAGTAATCTTTGACTGCTCCTGCCTTTGAGAAGGTTTTGAGTGATTCTGCCGTCCTCTAAGAGGCTTTCTCTTTGCTCCTCCCTGTGTTTGTGTCCCTTAGTTTGTGTCCCTTAGTTTGGCCCACATTAAACCAGATTCAGTTTGAGTTCCTGGTGCGAATCCTTGTGAGGGCGTGCCTGTGGCCAGCCTTCCAACGAGGGTATTTTCTTTCCCTCTTTCCCTCTCCTGCTTTGCCAAGGCAGCCTGCTGCATGGTTCCTCTCTGCCCTGCACTGCTGCAGTCAGCTCACAATATGTTGGCTTCAAGGGAAGGTGATGCAGCACTTTACAAAATAAAGGACACAGAGAGAGACACAAGAGAGGAGATAAAGATGGGACCAGGGACTCACAACCTCTGCAGCTGAGAGCCTCGACCCTAGTTTCCTCATTGCATTTATTGGGAAACTGCCGAGCAGTTGTTTGCTATCAGAACGGCAACATCATCTACAATAAGGAAAAACTGCCACATCTACAATAGAATAGGTGTAACATTTACAATAAGGAACAGGTAATTCTTTTCCCACATTTCCCCCTTTTTGTTTTTGCTAACTCTACACAAATGATGTTTTACTGATTAACAAAGCTTCCTGCATGATATTTTCACTTTTAGGTTTGAACAATACTCATTAATTTTTTTCTCAGTATATTCAGTCCCAGGATTGTTCAAACTTAAAACAAGAGATTTACATATATATTCAACAAGGTACATTTATGGATCACTTAGAGTTCCTCAAATCACTTACGTACACAATATGTTACATTATTAAAGTTCTGATTAGTATTCAAGCATTTTATACATAGTCCATAACTGCAACAACAAACAATAAGAATCCAACTAGCAGACATTCAATGAATAGACTTTCATTTCTCATGGGCTTGAAATTCCCAGCCAACAAGGCTGTATAGGCCAGTATTAGTGCTGGCCATATCCAACTCACAGGCTAAGTCAATACAAACTCCACTAACAAAACATTGTATTTATCAATTACAGCAGAGGATATAGTTTTGTCTTACCCAAACATTTAAGAATTTGATTGAGCAGCAGGGACCTTACAGCTTGTCCCAATTGTTTGCCTTTTCCAGACCCTTAAAATACCATTGTCTCTGATGTTTCTTAGTAGGGCCACTGCCACAGGTTTCTTCTCTGCAGCCAGATTCATCGCCATCAGGCCAGGGCAGAAAGCCCTGAAGAACTGCAGAAGTCCATTCTTCACCTTTTCACACAGTTTTTGCATTTTTTGTGTTCATTCAGACTTATTTTACAAAGCATATCTCACTGATGCTACCACTGTACTTTCACAACTTGCTATATGCATACTAGTTGTGTCCCGCATATCCATATTAAACATTTTATTTTAGGACAAAATACACCTTAAAACATTTCAGTTCTTATTCCCACAAACTTTTTACCTTTTTAAATATTCGCTTAAATTTTACATCTTTCATTTTATCTTTCTTTTCTCTCTTTTTTCTTTCTTTCTTCCTTTTTCTATCTTTTTCTTTTTTCCTTTCTTTTCCTTTCTTTGTCTTTTTTTCTTTCACACACACTGAAACAATTATAACACACACAATGACATTGAACAGACAAACACAAATGCAGTTCCAAATCTATTAATTTAGAATTTCTTCATTTCTTCACTTTATAATTCAACATTTCTTTTTCCATTTTCCTCCTCTCAATTTCCTTCTTAATCTCTTTCTGTCTCCAGGTCATACTTGCTTTATGAACAGGTTCTGTAGTTTAAATACTTTGATGTGAAGCCATTCTAGTCTTCGAATGAGACCCAGCCATGCAGTTTCCAGCGTCCATCTCTCCATCTGCATGACCAGAGGTTCTGGTTTCCACAGGACCTTTCATTGTCTCTTGGCATTAACGGTATGGCTTTATCCAATGAGGTGGTACCCACACAGGACGTCCTCCATTTCCTGGGGAAATACAAGCAAACCCTCAAGGACTTCGAAGTCTTTCCAAATCACTCAGGGCTGCGCGGGAAAGCCTACTTTTGTTTTGCTAGAGGAGATCCTACTTCCCTTCGGGTCCCTGTTCAGGCACCAGTTGCTGCGAGCCTTCTTCCTTTTGTGCCCCACATTAGGTGCCAATTGCTACAATCAGCTCACAATAGGTTGGCTTGAAGAGAGGACAATGCAGAAGTTTACAAAATAAAGGACAGAGAGAGAGACACAAGAGAGGAGATAAAGATGCCACCAGGGGACTCACAGCTTCTGGAACTGAGAGCCTCGACCCTAGTTTCCACAATGCATTTATTGGGAAACTGCCAAGCAATTTTTTGGTATCAGAAATGCAACATTGTCTATAATAAGGAACAACTGCAACATCTAAAATAGAACAGGTGTAACATTTACAATAAGGAACAGGCAATTGTTTTCCCAGCACTGCCCAGTCGGACCCTGAGGCCCGACTCTTTCCTTTGTGCTGGTGTGACTGCCTTCCTGAGGATGAGTTGGTGTTCCATCAGCACAGGCGATAAGGACAGCTGTTGGCTTTAGTCCTCCTAAATGAACCTCCAGCTTTTCATTTCTGCAGTTCTGCTTTTCTTATAAGCTGCCAGATAGTGCCTGTGGTGCTGTCCCTGGACCTCACTTTGAGTATCAAGTACACGACGGGGACGAGCCCATCTGCTCACAGGTGTACACTGCAGGGGTGAGTCCATCTGCTCACAGAGGTTCACAGGAGGGATGAGCCCATCTGTTCACAGGTGTACAGCTGGGAAGAGTACATCTACTCACAGGTGTACACTGCGGGGATGAGCCCATCTGCTCACAGATGTTCACGGCAGGGACGAGCCTGTCTGCTCACAGACATTCACAGGAGGGACAAGCCCAACTGCCCACAGATGTAAATGATGGGGACGAGCCCGTGTGCTCACAGATGTATGCAGAAGCAATGAGCCCATCATCTCACAGATGTTCACAGCAGGGACGATCCCATCTGCTCACAGGTGTACGCAGCAGGGAAGAGTCCATCTGTTCACAGATGTTCAGAGCAGGGATGAGCCAATCTGCTCACAGGTGTACAATGCAGGCATGAGTCCATCAGCTCACAGGTGTTCAGATGGGATGAGGCCGTTTGCTCACAGGTATACGTAGAGGGACGAGTCTGTCTGTTCACAGATGTTCACAGCAGAGACTAGCCCATCTGCTCACAGATGTTTACAGCAGGGACGAGCCCATTTGCTCACAGGTGTACACAGCAGGGACGAGCCCATCTGTTCAGAGATGTTCAAACCAGGGACAAGCCCATTTGCTCACAGATGTTCACAACAGGGCCGAGGCCATCTGCTCAAAGATGTGCACAGTGGTGATGGGCCCATCTGTTCACAAATGTTCACGGGAGGGATGAGCCCATCTGTTCACAGGTGTACACAGGAGGGAAGAGTACATCTGCTCACAGGTGTACACAGCAGGGACAAGCCCATCTGCTCACAGATGTTCACAGGAGGAGTGAGCCCATCTGCTCACAGATGTTCACAGGAGGAGTGAGCCCATCTGCTCACAGATGTTTAGGGCAGGTACGAACCAATCTGATCACAGATTTAAATGATGGGGACGAACCCATGTGTTCATAGGTGTACAAAGCAGGGGCGAGCCCATCCACTCACAGGTGTACAAAGCAGGGAAGAGTATATCTGCTCACAGGTGTACACAAGAGGGACGAGCCCATCTGCTCAAAGATGTTCACAGCAGGGTTGAACCCGTCTGCTCATAGATGTTCACACTAGTGAGGAGCTCATCTGCTAACAGATGTTCAGTGCAGGGATGAGCCCTTCTTCTCACAGATGCAAATGACGGGGACGAGCCCAGGTGCTCACAGATATACAGAGAACCAATGAGCACATCTACTCACAGATGTAAATGACGGGGACGAGCACTTCTGCTCACAGGTGTGCATAGGGACGAACCCATCTGTGCACAGGTGTACACAGCGGGGACGAGCCCAGCTGCTCACAGATGTACACAGTAGGGATCAGCCCGTCTGCTCACAGATGTTCACAGGAGGGACAAGCCCAACTACTCACAGATATTCAGCACAGAGAGGAGCTCATCTGGTCACAGATGTAAATGACGGGGATGAGCCCATCTGCTCACAGATGTGCAGAGCGGGGACGAGCCCACCTGCACACACATGCATAGCGTGGGGATGAGGCCATCTGCTCACATATGTTCACAGCAGGGATGAGCTCATCAGCTTCCAGTTGTAAATGACCAGGATGAGTCCATCTGCTCACCAATGTAAATGATGGGGATGAGTCCATCTGCTCACAGGTGTCCACAGCCGGGACGAGCCCATCTGCTCACAGTTATAAATGATGGGGACGGGCCCATCTGCTCACTTGGCCAGTAGGAGCAACAGCTGGAGTGAATGACATGAATTGAGCTGAAGGAGGCGGGGAGGTGCCTGCACCTGGCCTTGACCTGAGCATTGAAGGACAGGGTCGGCTGGACAAAGGATGGAACCCTGGCTTGTTCCCAGGCTTCTGTGACAAATACCACACAATGGATTGGCTTTAACAATGGGCATTTATTGGCTCACAGCAAAAGCAAGCTATTGGTCTGGCTTGCCTTTTATCCAACTATTGTAGACTCTGGTTCTGGCTGCAGTGGTTGCTGGGCTCCTAGGCTTGTGCTTCTGTCCCCGTCAAGGCGATGCTCTTCTTTCTCCTTGCTCTTCCCGTTTCCAGTGACTCCCAGCTTCCGGCTTCTCCCGGGGCTTTCTCTCAGGATGAAGACCCACCTGTACTCACCTCACCCAAAACAACACCTTCGAGGGTCACACCACAGGTATGCAGGTGACGATGAGGACCATGCCCGTAGCTCACTCAGTCTACCGCAGACCCCAGGAAGGTCCTCTCCGGCTAGCTGAGGAACACGGAGGAGGCTGCCTCTCCAGACGTGATCCCTGTGGAGTTCTCATGAGATCTCCTTCCTCATGTTCGCCTCACTGTCCCTTCTCAGGAGCGCCCTCTCCTTCGCTGCAAGGGATCCTACGTGCTAGGGAGAGAGACATGCAGGTCTTGAGCTCTCTGGTATCACCCAAGCCCCTTACCTCCTTTAATGGCAGTGTGGCCACTCTGAGTTCCAAATATTTACGGAATGAAAGAGGAGCCCGAAAGAGCCCTCATCTTACTTGCTGTGTGCACGGATGCGTTTGCAGGAGCACAGGCAGCCTCTCACAGGGTGCTGGCCCTTCGCTTCTTTGTACCTTGTGGCAGGGCCTCGGTGCTCCCCCCAAGGTGTCTAAGGGGGTTCAGCTGCACACAGCGAGGTGGCAGGGTTACGCCGTAGACCAGGGGTTCTCAACCTTTCTTCCCACAGACCCCTCGCCAGGCAGGTGAAATGAATGCTACTGTAATTTGTTTAGTGCATACATTCATAAGTGATGGAAATGCTAGATTTCATCTAGAGATCAGAGAAAATAAGACAATAAGTTGATTTTTTCAATTCAAGCTTATAACTCCCCTGAAATCTCTCCACACGGGGGGCGGCGGATCCCTGGTTGAGAACCCCTGCCACAGACTGAGCTCTCGGCTCATGGAAACCAGCTGATGCTCATGCACACCTGGCGCCGCCCCGCTTAAGAGGCAGCTTGATGCCTTTCTTTTTCTTTTGTACTTTGTCTTCCCACCATTTCCATGTGTCTGGCCACTGCTACTACTGTGCCCTGTCCTAAAACCAAGCAGAGCGTGAAGCTCCATCCTGAAGAACTAAACAGGCATTTTGGACAACTCATTCTTGGCAGAGAACAACATTTTTCAGGCACAGCAGGGAAAGTTCCCACTCTGCGTTATGGAAAGGATGGCCAGGTATCAACTGTTACAGAGACGAAATAAGACAGAAAAATTTATCAAACTGCTTAAACTATTTTCTTAAAGAGACTTTGTCCACTGCCAGAGATCTTGAAAAGTCAGCCGGAAGCAGTTCTTCGTGTAATTGATGAATTTGGTTTCCACTTTGGGAAGAAAACCACCTTTTCACACAAGTGAAAAGCGGGGACGTGACAGAGGGAAGGGACGGGGCGCAGTAAAGGGGAGGCCCACTCGCGGGACGCTGCCGTGGGCATGGGGGCCTGGGCCCCAGGGACCCTCTGAGAAACCACATGGGCACGCCCGAGAGTGGGGACTGGGACCCCCTAGGCCCTTGCGTGATCTGCTGAGGTTGCCCCAAGATGCAGCCCTTGGGGTGAGACCGACAGGTGCTGGGAACTGTGCGCCATGATGGCCCTGAGCACAGGTGGGCTGCAGGGTGGCGGGAGGTGGGGCGGCGTCTCGACAGCTGGCCTCAGCCTCCCTGCCTGGGTCTCCTGTGCCCAGGGCCTGCCCGCTAAGAGCCCCGGAGCGTGGAGGCCAGGCTGCCTCCCCTTGCCGGCACGGTGCTCGGGGGTCCATGCAGGGCTGGAAGGGGACGCAGCCTGCATGCCGGCTTGGGCCGCTGGGCAGAGCCCGGGTGATGTCTGACCTGAGACGGGCAGAGAACACGGCCAGGAACGCCAGGGGTCCTCGGGACCTGCCCCTCCCCTCTGCCTTGTGCCCATGGGGCTCCTGCTCTCAGGACAGACGTGCCAGGCTGTCATTTTGAGGAATCAGCCCTGGTCCTGGCCCTGAGCCGTCCCACCATGTACTTCCTGGCTGTTGCTCTTAGGAGCTCAGCCGTCCTTCCCCCGGGGGCTTGGACTGTCCCACGGTGCTGCGACTGACCCCTACTCACCCCCAACCCCCCAGATCCTCGGGCACCAGGCACCAGCCTGTGGGGCAGTAGGGGTCCCAGAGAGGCAGGGCCTTCTTCCTTGCTCGTGTGGACAAAAACCCTGGGCCCCATTAGATCCGAGCTCTCATGGAAGAGGCCACAATTTAGGACAGCAGGGACGTGAGCTCCTCCGCTCCCCCTGTGGCTGGGGTGGTGGCTGGCCCTGACCTTCTCCTGCTCCGTCCACTCAGGGCTGGGGTCCAGGCAGCGCTCCTAGTACAGCCGCATCTGCTGGCTGAGTCAGGGAGTGGAGACTCGGGCTGGGGTCACTGCGGGCTGCCACAAGACATCCCCCTGACTTTTCAGACTGTGTTTTGGGACTGCCTGGGGCCCTCTTCTGGGTCAGTCTGTGATGAGTGACTTCACAACTTGGCAGCTCTGAACAACATCGTTGCGATGGATGGAGAAACAGGCATCCTCATGGCAGGCAAAATGGAAAAGGGCCTGCTCTGTGCCCTCGTCCTCGTGTATCCCATTTCTTCTTCCTCTACGGTGTTGCCCAGGACAGACCCTGTCTTGGGAAATACACAGGACATCGGTTGCCTGGTGTGGGTTCCTCGCAACTGTCCCAGGGAAGCTCCACGTGCTTCCCGGGGAGGGGCCCAGGCCAGCTGAAGGCGCCTCTGGCCAGCGCCGCTGTGCATTTTGTGCTCAGCCTTTCGTTTCTGGAGAGAGGAGGAGAGTCTCACCGGTGGTAAAGAACGAGAGGGTGAGAGTAGGGTTGATCTGACTGTGGTCGTAAAGGCACGGAGCACACGACAAGACCGGAATGACTGGCCTCAGAAAATGAGGAAAGACTTTCCGTGAAACTAGGGCTAAAGAGTAGAATCTAGGGACTGGCCAGTTTCTTACTCCTTTAAAGGCTTCCGTTGCTATGGAAAGGTTCTCCAGAGATGGGAGGGATCCTGCGGATGATGGCGGCGACCACTCTGTGGTGTCCACTAGCGGATCAGCCCCTCTTGCCCTTACAACCCTGGTTCAGAGACGTGCCAGCCCCGAACTCCACCCTCCATGCAGCGCTTCCAGTCCTGCTTCCTTAATCCCATGCACACATCCCGAGTGACCTGAGAAGAGAAGGGAATCCGTGAAGGAGCCGCTGCACTGCCTGTTCTGCTTGAAGGTCGGGGCGCCTGCGCAGAGTGGCGAGGGGGGGAACCTGGAGGCGTGTCCACCTGGGCCAGGAGGGAGAGCCCGCATCGCTCAGAGAACCCGGGTACGAAACTCCAGGTTTCAGAATCTCTGAAAACGATTCGTTATTCTCATGCGTATTTGTTTTTGGTTTCCTTGGGGCTGCATGTGTGGTGAATCCATAAGAAAAATTGTAGGGGGTATTTGGAAAGTAACCTAAATCGCCTGGAGACACGCTGAGCAAGACCAGCGAGAATATCATCGGCACTTACTTACCACAAGGTGGATGAGCATATTAGAAGATTTTTTTTACAAAAAATAGTTTTCAATTTTAAGTAAACAAACACAGTTCTCTGTATCAATCATTTTCATAATGACAGCTTTCTGTTAATAAAAAATACTTAAGTTATGGGAAGATAACAAACCAGACCTCTCTCGGACCATTTTTATAAAAAACAAAAAACAAAAAAGGAAAAAACGTAGGCAGGAACTCCGTAATTTTTAACAAGGCATAAAGCATGGATTTTCCAGCCTGGGGCTTCCTCCGTCTTCCCTCACTCCTGCCACCGCCTGGACATCAGGACGCTCAGCAATGCTTGAAGACGTTTCTGGCTGCCACGACCTGGGGGGTGGGTGGAAAGGGCTGCTGGAATCTAGTGGATAGAGCCCAGGGCTGCTGCTAAAACCCCACAAAGCCCAGGAGGGCCCAGGCCCACAAACAGGTGCGAGCCCCAAACGTCCACGGCGACACTGCCCAGGCTGGAGAAACCTGACCTCAGACAACCACAGCTCTAAGTCAAATTCTGTATAGTGTATATGCAAATATTCTTTGGGTTTCTCCGTTACTAATCGATGGTAATGCCTCACCCAGGCCTTTATAGCCTCAAAATCTTTGTGTCAGCAACTTCTTCAGAGTCTCTATTAAGAATCATTGACACCTGATATTACATGTGGGCTGAGATATTCTGCCGGTCTGAGTTGCCCTCTTTGTTCATGGCCTTTTTGAAATTTGTGGCCCAAGTTGCCACTCATGCTGCTAACATGTATTACTGCGCTTGGGGCCTGTGATTTCTAATTCTACAGTAGGAAGCAGCTCTCCAGGCCTGCTTAACGTCAGCGTAGAGTGTTGGACAAGCCAAGCAGTTTAGTTTCTCCCTGGGCCTGCTTCCCACCTCCAGGGACAGAGCATGATGGACTTGTACCCAGACGGAGCCCAGAAGCCTTTTCTGTTCTGCCACAACCAGAGCGACAGAAACCCCCTCCGAGGCTGTGGCCTTCGTGCTCACTGCCGTCTGCTGCGCAGGAGCCTCCTCTGCTTTACCCAACAGCTGGTGGAGCCCACACCACCGGCTTGGACCTAACTGCACCGCACGAAGTCCGCCTGCATTTGGAGCTCTGGGCAGAGCCTCTTGCCTTGTCGCCTCCATTCCAGCCTTAAGGCGCTTCTGAGATGAGTGTTATCAGACCGACACATTCACCAAAAGAAGCAGAGTTATCATGTTCATCTCCGACTTTCAAAGTAGAAGCCAGGGTAGATGGGGAGTAAGCAGTGAAGTCTTAGCAGATCAGGAAGGGAGAATCTGTTGTTAGGCTTCACGTGTAAAAACAGTCCAGAGAAATTTGAGGGCCTTTGCCATGACCATGCAGCTAATTAAAAACAAAAGGAAAGGAAAGAAAGCTCTACTTCACATCCCTTATTAATAATGTTCCAAGTAAGAAATGAGGATGGCGACTCCCTTTAAATCCAGGCCTCTGGATTTTTAGCTATGTTGCCCTGTAGTGGTGTGCTCTTCCTGCTGTATCAAGACCATGTGAATTCCAAGGGGAAGAGGCAGGCAGAAGAAGAAGCCAAGGGCAATGGATGTGGCTCAGAGGTTGAGCACCTGCTTCCCATGTATGAGGTCCTGGGTTCAATCCCCAGTACCTCCTAAAAAACAAAAATAAAATAAAAAAGAAGAGACCAAAAAGAAATTTAAGCCCCTTCTGGGCTTCTCTCTCTGAAGTTACCCATTCTGACCCTTGTTTGACTTAAAACTACTGTTGCTTATAAGGCTTTATAAAACATTATCTCTAGATCTCATGAATAATGAAATTTTTAAAATAAAAATTTTATCTTCTCAGTTACTCTGCTCTAAATAGAAAAACTTTAACAGCATTTCATCTTCATACTATTGGTTCCTCGCATTTATGAAGAGTTTTACGGTTTGTAAAGCAGGTTGCGGTGAAGTCTCTCATTCCTGAGGAGAACCCGTGGGATTGCTGGGGACGGTGGCATCTTCCTGGACTCAGGCTTCCCCAGGCCTCACTACCGCGGTGGGTGGTCCAGAGAAGGCCTCACTGGTGGAACTCGTGCTCCCCGTCACCACTGCGTAATGCAGGTGCACAGCTGGCTGGGAAATTCCTCCTGCCCAACCCCAGCCAGGCTCTCTGAGCGTCCCTCGTGGACTTTTCCCACGAGCACGCACACCCCAAGCGACATGGCACCCGTTCACGAGATCATATGTTTTGGAAGGCTTCCCCAACCTTTTCATGAAGTAAGGTTTCTTCCCCCAGAATATACGTTGAAGCTGTTCTCTGCAGTATGGTGATTCATAAGCTGTTTAGTCCATGGAGTCTGATGTGATTTCTTGCTTTCCCTCATACTTTTTACTCGTTCCCAAGAACTGGGAAAGACGTGTGCAGACTGTTTCCTCAAGTGCCCTGGTGACTCCCAGCACCCACCTCCTCCCCTGCCCTGAAATGTCCCTCCATTCAGCCTTTGAGTGACTCGTTGCTGTGAGAGATTAGATTTCTTCTTGGGTTCCTACAGAGAGGTAGAATGGCTTCCCTTCAGACGTTCCCTAGGGACTTGGCATGCTCAGCGCACCTGCTGGAGTGGAAGCAGTTTCTGTTAATAATTCCACTGGGGCAACAAGACTGGGTCCATCTTGGAGCAACGGAGGGGTGTGGTTTCCAGTGCAGAACGAGGAAGGAATCTGGCCACTTTTGACATTGGACTTTTTCTGGAAAAAACTGTTGAAGCTCTTTAGGAATTTGTGTCTATTTACTTTCATTCTCTCTTTTTGTTTTCTCATGAATGCTTATAACTTATGGTATTTTCTCTTACGTTCTCTTTTGACAGTTTTATAGTTTTGCTGCACGGTATTTTCATTCATTCATTTGCCCTTTAGTCTATGTTTTCACCTTTTATATTCTTTTTCATGTAGAATATATGTATTCCTAAATTTCCAAGTGGTTAGATTATTTGGGTATATTTTAAGGCTCTCCTCACATTGCTTTATTCTTTTTTTCTATCTGCTTTTCAGATTGAAGGATTTCAACGGTCTTCTAGTTTGCTGATTCTTTTTTCTGCCTGTTTAAACCCTCATTACTATGTTTGTATCCCCAAAAGTTCTGTTTGGTTCCTTTTAAAAATTTCTGACTACTCCTTTTGTTCATGCACCATCTTCTTGCTTCCTTTAGTTCTTTGTTCACGTTTTCCTTTGGCTTGTTGAACTTGTTTAGGAGAGTTGACTTAAGGTCCATGATTAATATTTCTAATATTTGAACTTCCTGTTGTTTTATTTTGTTCCTTTGAATGGGTTGCCTCTCTCTGTGATCTTTTATTGAAGTATGGGCTGTGATTATTTTGAAGTCAGGCTCTCTCTCTTGCCTAAAGTTTTAGTGTCGATTGGCTCTGCATTGAGGCTCTCCTTCAGTGCTTAACTTACTTTAGACTGAACCTGTAAAGCAGGCTGTGGTTGACCTTTAGTTCTTCTTAGGTCTCTCCGAGCTTGCTTCTTGGCCTGGGGATGTGCAGTAATTTCAAGAATTCCCCAATATGTGCAATTGTTTCCCCTCCAAGAAAGGAGCTCCTTTCTCCAGCTTCTGATGCTGTGCTTTTTGTTTTTATTACCATCTTTCCTCCTCTGCAGCTGTGGTAAGCTCAGCTCATCTCCCACATTCTGGTCTACTTTTCCCTCAAGCTTCTAGAACTGAGTCTGCTCCATAGTTTCCCCTTTCTGCCCTGCTTTTCTGTTCCTGGTAATTTCTGGGTTAGGGGACCCAGACTAACCCACTGAGTATGTTGTCTATGGACCCAGTTGGAGCTGATGTACAAAGACACCCAATATTTTCATTTAGATCACCAGTAACTGAGCCCCAGGGACCCATGTTGGAAATGTGCATGGGCTGCCAAACAAGTGGCTCCCCTGGGCCTCAGGAACCCACACTTGAATGTGCACCTCTGAGCCTCACCTCAGCCTCACCTCCGAGCCTCCACAAGTCACTCAAACTGCCACTCAGATCAGAGTGTGGGGCAGGGGAGCCTAGACCTATAAGGTTGTCCTGTCTCTCCTCCTGTTTTAAGATTTTTAATTTTATTTTTCAATTCAGCATTCATTTAGTTTTTCTTTAGTGCCAATTGTCTTCCAGGGTTTTGAGAAAGTTAATTCTGCCCCCCCCCTTTTTTTCCCACTCTTTCTAAGGGGGAGAATTCACTAACATGTGATCTTAATGATGCAACTCCTGAGGTAAGGTTTCATGCAGGAATGATGGCGTGTGATTTCAGGGAACAGGAGTGGGAGCTGGGGAATGTGAAACAGGGAAGGAGGGAAAGCTGATCCAAGATGTGTTTTTGAGCTTGGCACAGCCATGGGTAGAGAGGTCTCTGAGGAAACTTGTAGAACCCACCACTGACATGGCCACCTGGGGGACCTCATAGAACACTCCACCGACATCTGGGGGACCTGCTAGAATGCTCCACCAACATCTGAGGGACCTCATAGAGTACTCCAACACTTGAGGGACCACCTAGAACACACCGCCAACACAGCCATCTGTGGGACCTTTAGAATGCTCACCAACATCTGGGGACCTTTAGAATGCTCCACCAACATCTGGGGACCTTTAGAATGCTCACCAACATCTGGGGACCTTTAGAATGCTCCACCAACATGGTCATCTGAAGGACCTTGTAGAACACATCACCGACATGGCCATCTGTGGGACCTTGTCGAATGCCCACTGACATCTGGGGACCTCCCAGAATGCTCTGCCAACATGGCCATCTGGGGGAACCTCCTAGAATGCGTCACCGACATGGCTGTCTGAGGGATGGGCAGGAGGGACATTGCTCGCCCTGTTCCTCCCATGCACTGGTCACATCCTTCCCTCTTCTAGGGGTGTGCAAGTTCCGGGAATCATCAGAGGATCCCAGGGGAGGGAGGGGTGGAAACCCTGAGCCGTTGTCGGGTTTCGTGGCCTTAAGGCAGGTCTCCATAGCAATGACTGGATTGCAGGCCAGGCTAACAGATTGGATGGTGGGGTGCAGGGTGTGCCCCAAGCAGAACCCTGTGCAGTCCACAGTGAAGCAACAGGAGGTGCTGCTGGAGGATCAGGTTTGGGACAGAGTATGGTTGGTTGAGAAATTTGAACCTACTTAGCAATGGGTAGCTGTGGAAAGACCTGCGGCCTGGCTTGTCATGTGCAAAGAAGGGCAAGGTCTCCTTACTCATATGCAAGCTTCAGAGTAGTGTAGTGTACTGTCTCTATGAGATCAGTTAAGCGAATTTGCAGATTACATATAAATTCATTGGACTCAGAGGGGATCTCTTGTCACAAGACTTGCATGCTACTTTAATGGAATTGTAGTTGGTGCTGGGGTTTTAGATATATTTAGGGGATTTGAATCTCTGGACTGATAATATGACACCCAGGCCCAGAGCCTCAACAGACCTCAGCTCCTACACTTTGATTTATTGGACTTACCCCACTCAGCTAACATCGAGTTGAAGAAGGTCAACCACCACACCATGGAGCCTAGAGTGTCTACAACTGAAAGCAGGAGGATTGCATCCAGTATCCATGTGGAATCTAAGCCCCCACTTGACATAGATGTGCAATGGACACAACCAATCCAATGTCCACAGAGAAAATGTGGAATGGGTGTGGGAAGGGTAGCCATAGTGGCTGCTGGGTTTGGGGAATGGGAGGAAGAGATGAGATGTGGAGGCGTTTTCGGGACGAGGAGATGTCCTGGGTGGTGCTTCATGGACAATTACGGGACATTGTAGATCCCCCCAGGGCCCACTGGATGGAACGTGGGAGAGTGTGGGCTATGATGTGGACCATTGACTAGGGGTGCAGTGATACTCAGAGATGTACTTATCAGGTGCAATGGATGTGTCACGATGATGGGAGAGAGTGTTGCTGTGGGGGGAGTGGGGGATGGGGGCGGTGGGGTTGAATGGGACCTCATATTTTTTGAATGTAATTTTTAAAAATAAATAAATAATTTTAAAAAAAATAAAGTAATCCTCACAAAATGGACAACTGGCTCAAAATCATCTCCATAAAGAAACTGTAGATTTAGTACACTATGAAATGCCAGAAAAAATTAATAAACAGGTAAGTGGTATAACTGACACTTTTACTGCTAGCCACATTTTACGGTGAAAAAAGGACAATATAATCTGAGAAGCTGGTTGAAAAAATTCAAAATTACTAAAGGTTCTTTGAAATACGGTTAACAATCTTAATGTATACACTGTGTCTTGAGATATTAGCTAATGCTATTATGAATCCGTCATAATTATCTAGATATTGTAAAATATTTATTTCACATTCATCTCATCCTTTACAATTTATTTTATAGGGTACATATAGTTCTAATGATAAACATCCATATAATTAAATAATATTCATATATATAGAAAATGTACTAAATTGTTTTTATTGATAGCGCTGTTTGGACAAATAGGTTTGGTGTTCACATTTAGACCATGTTGCACAAAAAGTAAGGAGAGAGAGTTGTGTCCATGAAGTATTAAGAGCAGAGAGGACAAAATTAGGAAAGAATAAAATTGCCACTTAGGTTTCACACTGGGATGACAGTTCAAGGGGGGACATAGTGCAGAAATGGTTGGCCGGAGGTGGCTATCTGGAGGGGTAGCTTTTGGGAAAGCACATGTGGTGAGCTGTGCATGGGCTGAGTTGCTTAAGAACTTGTTAATACAGTGTCAAGGTGACCTACTGAGTCTTTCAAACAGAAGATCCTCTCACTGTTCGTCCTCTAGCCCGGGGATTTAATCCTTAGAATGTAAATAGAAGTCAGTGTTGTCAGCTTTGCCCCTCTCCTGTGTGAGAGTGACGAGATGTCCTTCCTTGGAGGAGGTGGCTATGAACCAGCCAGGGCAGGAAACTGACTCAAACGAGGAGCTGGAGCCCTCCTTGTGGTGGACAAAGAGAAAGGGCTTCTGTGCTGTTTTCTTATGGTACAGGTCCATGATCTTTTTCTTCTGTGAATAGAAAGAGGCTCATTAGAAAGGATGCCTGGGGGAAGGAGCTGACTAGCTCAGCTCTGGGTGAAGAGCAGGGGAGTGACCACTGCCCCTAGAAAGAAGGGACAGAGGCCAAGGTGGACAGAGGACATGGGGAGGCCTGAAGCAGCCAGTCCACCGGTTTCCCAATAGCCCGGCTCCACCCCAGGATTCCATGACACAAGAACCTTCAGTCTTCCCTGAGAGCAGAAGGAGGCTCCATCCTCCTTCTCATGGGTACTCATGGTGTGTAACCTTCTGCAGATTCAGGACAGTCTCACTGGGTTCACAACCTCCATGTGAGTTACAGCATAGGCGGACAGGTTGGCTTCATAAACACAAATCCCGCTGCGAAGCTGGGTTAAGGATCTCCTACCAGGTCTCCTGCCTGGCTGGTGGCTTTGGATTAAGTGGCAGCATTAGATCATTGCAAAGGACTTCCGGCAGCTAGATATTCAAGGCTGAGAAGGGTAACACTACTGTTCCCTGGCTTTCCTGACACCTTTCCAGTGGCATGCTCTCTGCTTTCAGAGGATCCATGCTCTGACGTTAAAATGAGCATTATACCCATTCCAAAGACCGTGCACATGGATTTGGACATTAGTCAGATCTGGTTTCATTTCTTACATGAATGATCCAGGACTGCAGAAGTATTAATTATTCAGTAATATATTAAATGAGATAGAGTCCATTTCACAGCATTCTTTCCAGTTGTACAACCACTCACCTTGATCTGCAAAGTAGGCTTGCCCTGAATTTCTGCACAGCACAGACAGAGATCTTCACCACTGATTCCCAGGTAAACCAAATTACCTTTTCCTTTATCTTCAAATTCTGTGTTGTTGCATGATGCTACCTCAAGACTGACTGGAAGCACAAGGAGAGGGAAGCAGGCATCAGACTCTGAAGGGCAGGAGCACAAGTCCTCCTGGGCCATTCCCAAGTTACTCTTTCCAACCAAGAGGGCATTGAATGTCCCTGACTTCCCCAGACGGTCTGCACCTATCTACCGTGTGGCAGAGAACTTTTGTCTCTGTCTTGAAACCCACTTTCTCTCTTCTTTAATATCAGAGTCTCAATTGTCATCTGGACACATGGCCACACAGAATAACAACTGTATTTCCCAAAAACCTGTGCAGCTGAATTTAGCCATATGCCCCAGTGGTGGCCCATGTGATATGTGCTGTCAGAATTCTAAGAAGTTTCCTTAAAATAGTTGGTTCAGATGGGATATCTTCTTTCTTACACCCTGTCTCCTCTTACAGCCAGCCTCAAATACTTAGGTGGTCTTTGGCGTGACCATGAGCATGGACGTCTGGCAGCATCACGGAGGGCAATATGTGCCTCCACGTACCTACGTGGGGTTCTTTTATATGAGAAAGAAAGAAACTTTTATCTTGTTTAATTCCAACTCATGTGGGGCTTTGGCCACTATCAGCTGAATGCAGTTCTCAACCAATTTAGCAGCTGATTCCTGTGGATTCCATATCAATGCTGCTAGGGAGAGAGGCAGGGAATTTACCCATCCAACAACTATTCGTTGGATGCCACTCAGAGCAAAGCACTAGGTGGACACTAGAAATTTTGCTGAGAGCAAGAAAGACATTGTCACTGCCCCACAGATCTTATATTGTAGTGGGTTATCGAGATGAAAATACGTAAATAGAGAAATGACCAGAACCACAATAAATTGCATTAACATTTTTGGGGGAAATGACTAAAGGCCCAAGGCAGTAGGAGAAAAAGCCATTCTAGACAGTGGAACCAAGAAAGGCATCACTGCAGAGGTGAAATTCAAACAAAGATCTTAAAGTTATGTGAAGAATTGGGAGTGTTTGAGGGAAACTGTGACAGGGGAAGGGACAGTCTTGTGAAAAGCCCCCCATGTGGAAAGAGCTTGGCAGGTTCAAGGTGTGAAAGAGGACTGGTCTGCATCCATTGGAAAGAGCTTCAATTAAGACGTTAAGAAGGTCGCTCTTGAGGGTCTGAGGGGAATGGCGTGCGTGGGTGCTGCCCACATGCAGGAGAGAGGTAGTGGGGAGGAAACCAGGGCAGTGGTCCAGATGGGAGGTGATCTTATTTCCGTAAAAGCATGTTTTTGGGACATTCTCATTAGTGTGAGGATCGGGCAGAGAGCGAGGAAAGAAGGATCAAGCATGTCTCCTATTTCTGGCTTGAGAGAACGGAGGGGTGGTAGTGCCACTAACGGACATAAGGAAGGGGGTCTGTCAGCAGGTCTGAAAAGACAAAGCAATAGTTCCAGAAAGGATACATTGAATTTGAGATGTCTGTGAGGCAGTCAAGAGGAGATGGGTAAATGGCTCAGAGGGAGACCTAGGGTGGAAGCACAAACAGCAGATGCCTGGGCATGGAGAATGCATGAATCCAAGATCTTCAAGGAGATCGCATCATGATTGCAGACTTAGCTCTGAGGCACCCCAGAACCTGGGGATTTAATAGAGTGAAGTCAGAAAGGAGAATGCAATAGAAGAGTACTGAACCACAAGAACATGTGCTTACTGAAGAAGTGAGAGAGTCAAAAAGGAAAGTATTATCAATTATGCTGATTGCTATTGAGGGGTCAAGTAATATGAGAACAGAAAAGTGTCCTATGGATTTGTATATTTCAAAGTCATTCATGCTCTTGGAACAAGGAACATCATAGGGCAGTGGTCAAAGATCAGTCTAGAAGTCAGATTGTTTGGAGAGTAAGCCTGAGTGGGATAAGATGTGGCGATGCATTGTGTAGCCAACTTTTCCATGAAATCTGGCTGTGAGTGTATCAGGGGAAATGAATAGAATGTGGGAAGCCAGAGATGTTTTTAGTATTAATGATGGGAAATATTAGCTTAGCATGTGTGTGCTGGTGATAGAAAGGGTCAATCAACAGAGAAAGGTAGAAAATGCAGAGAGGAGAGGAATAAGTCAAAGAGTGAAGTCCTGGCCAAAGGGGAAGGAGCAGAGAAGAACTGATCTTGACAGGAGGAGGCATTACGCCCCTTTTGCTAGAAGAGAAGGCACCAAGGCCCAAGGCTGCGTGGGTTGGGTGGCAGGAACATGAGGGAGTTTCTACCTACGGACATGGGTTGTGCTGATAGGAAATTGGAGGAAACTCCAAGAAGGTCATAGATGGGGTCCTCCTTCTTCTGTAGGGTGTGTGGTTTGGGTGAGTGGAGCTCCTAGTCACTCACACCCTCATTTCTGGGTCTGGGGTTTCATTTTTGGGAGGCAAACATCTTACCTTTTCTCGTTCTTCTTGGGATGACACCCACGCACTGGAGCTGGTGTCCCTTCAAGAAGCAACAGTGGGACCAAATGCCACTTACCAGGCTTGACGTTGCTGTTAGGAGGAGCTGTTACCAAGGAGTTTCCCTTCAGGACCCACACCATCTGCAGAGGGTCGCGAATGTCAAAGACTTCGGGAAACGGTACTACCGGAGATAACAGAAATGGACAGAACGCACGTGAGGATGCTATCACCCTCAGGACTCTGTGCAAGCTGCAATTCTGGAGGAGACTGGGTGGAAAGGGGATGGGTGTGAGGGAAAAGGGAGGTGCAATAAGGCAGGGGATGGTCTGTAGGTCAAAAGATGTGAAAGGATTCAAATGCATTCATGGACTTAAGAGGTTTTTTAGATTTCCTTTTTTTCTAGGGACATCAGTGACTTTTTTTTCCTGATTGATAAACTTTCTGGGTAGTTATGAAAACAAAAAATAGTCAAATTGATTATCAGTATGCTATTCTTTTCTTCAATCTGTTTATGAAAATGAACAGATAATTCAAATACAGAAAATAAGAAAATAGCTACATGATCTGAGTATTTTAGCAAGAGCATATACATTTGTGGCTGTGAAATACTGGGGCCCTTAGATTCTATTGCTTTTGGTGAGGCCATGTGGAATTGTTTCCAGGCTGGTTAGAAATTCACCACTCACACTGATGTCTCATATACATGTTGGCTTCAGGTGTGCTCATGAAGAGGGCAGAGTAGATCGGATGGTGGAGAGGATGTTGTCAGCAGCTGGTAATGCGAGGGAAGGAGAGAGGGAAAGCTGATTATATATGTATACTCGGAAGTTTGCAATAAAAATTCATTTTGTAACAGTTGTTCTGAGACCCAGGCCCAGGTGCCTATTTGAGATTCTGGATGGGAAGGCACATTCTGAAGCCAGAAAGCACGGAAGGGTGGCTCCGTCCCCGGAGGCTGGGGCTGACCTGGCTCTCCAGTCTGTGCTGCCCTTAGGGTGCCACCCCCATGAGATCTGGGATTGTTAGGAGCCCCAGAGCATAATTCTAGTGCAAGAGTCTCTGCTTAAGGGAAGGGCAGGAGCGGGTGGCTCTCTCCGATCTCTCTGCACCCAGCGGGTGAGTTGCCCTCTGATCTCCTTCAAACACCCTGCGGTGAACCCGCCCTTCTGATCCCCGTCTTTCCATGTGCTCCACCCAGAGAGGCCGCCCTGTGGGTGCCTGCGCATTCACATCCATGGGCCCACGAGGTGCCCTGACTCAGGGATGTGTGCCTCTGAGCCTCTGGTTAGGATGTCTGGATGGTCCCAAGAAGGTCGCAAACATCCCCCCTGCCCGGATCCTGGGTGCCTGGCTCCGTGACCAGCTCTAGATGGGGAGCAAGTAACTCCTGACCTGCACTCTTGAAGGGGCCCCAGCTCCTCCTACAGCCTGCACCTGGGATCACAGGCTCCAGAGGCACCCCAAGCCTGGACAGACAGCTCCCCAAACACGGCTTCTGGCAGCAGACGTTACCTGAGCGCAGGTGAATTCTCCTGTTGCTGGGCCAAGCCAAGGCTGAAGCTGGCTGACTGGGCTGGGAGTTCTGGACCTTTTATGAAGAAGGAAGAAGAGATTCCCAGAGGCTGGGTATGTCCACACTGGACAGAAAATTAGTTTTAGCACAAGGGCCCCATGAGGGTTTGGAAGGGTGACAGTCACAGCTCAGGTACAACTGGTCCAGGCTCCCTGAGATGGAAGGGCCGAGTGACGACAGCAAACAGAGCCATGAGGAAATGCAGGCGAGGCCGGTGCTGGAATGCGGAGCAGAGCTCCCTGGCTCTGCTGACTCACTGCACTTCCTGCAACGCCAGGCCTGCCCTGACTGTGTGACAGCCCCCGTGGGCCACAAGGAGTGAGAGAGTAATTAATCCCCCAGCAATCCTTTATGGGCCCTTCTCATAAATGGAAGCAGATCCCCTGAAAGATAACAAAGTCCCCCAAGTCACACAGCTGTAAGACATTCTGCCCAGTTAGAAGCCATCTTCTGCTTGGGGCCACCGAGCCACGTCCTTCCCGAGGCTTGCGTTCTCCTTGCAGCCTGTGCTGCCGAAACGCATGGCAGCTTGTGGGCTTAGTTTGGCTATTGAAATGCGCCAGGTCTTCAGAAGGGGAGATTCATGTAGTACAAAGGCCCTGGAGCTCTTGAGGCTGCCAAACTCTGAAGTAGGAGCTGGACTCAGCCGCCATATTGGCAGTGAAAGAAAATCGCTACCTTTGAAAATTAATATTGTTTGTCAGTCCTGAATGTTAAGAAATTCCACTCATTCTGTGCCAAAATTTCTTCTGCATACCTCCCAACTGCTGGCCATGGTACCGTTCTCCAAAATCCACCATCAACCACGTCCCTAGGGGAGGTTGATAGCCCCCAACCAGGAGACCCTGCTAGAGTTTCATGACCAGCTGGCCGTGAGCAGGACCAAGGGTGCTGGCATGGGCATCTTGCTTCCAGCTCAGAACCCAGAGTTCTGAGCTCAGCTCTTGCCATGGCCCACACGTGCCCGTGACCAGGTCCTGCCTGCCTTTGCACTTGACCTTCCAGCTTGCACACCCCATTCCCTCTGCTGAAGCCACACTGGGTTCTGCCGATTCTCTCATCCAGAAACCTCGTTCATGCTGGGATCCTTCCCTGCTCCTCAGCAGGAATGGGATTCCTTGCTTTTCCCAGTCACTGGCTCCCAAGCAAACCTCTAAATGAGGTCTTCCCTGATGGCCTTATCTGCAAGAGCCCCCCACTTGTGCTTGGACCTGTGACCCACTCTACTGTTTCTCTGTAGAATGTCTGTCTCCATCTCAGGGAGTTAGCTAGCTGGCTTTTCCTTTATCATCTCCGCCTACAGGGTATCAGCCTCATGAGGCCAGGGAACAGTATGGAGTGCTCCAAAGAGTCCAACTGGCCGAAGTGCTCTAAGGAGGCAAGATTAGGATGTGATGCACCCAGAGACCTGGGGCTCTCCATGGCACCACTGCCTGAGATGTGGGGGTTTCTAGATACAGCAGAAGCCTGTCCAGAGGTCCCCACACCAGCAGAGCTTTGAGGACTATGGGCAGCAGCTCCCACTCCAACCAAGAATTTTGAGATACTTAGAGCTGTAGAACAGGACTCCAGAACCTCTCCTGACTTCACGTAAAGACGCCAGGGGTTGGCTGCAGGATTGGAGCCATGGAATTTCCTCTATGGGATCAATGGGATGAGGGATGGGATACCTACCCCTGGAAAGAGTTTGAGTGCACAAACTATCCAGGTGCCCTGGAGAAGGCATCATGTGAGGCCAGGTGGGGGTGGCTGATGGGCACTCTCCCCCCACAACTCCACACACCACTCTGTGCCAGGAATGGGGATGTCTCCCCTGCACACTGATGCCTGTGCCAAAAGAACGGTGTCTTTCTACCCTCATTTTCTGGCCCCACATCTGGCACTAGGTCTGGTAAAAAGCAGGGGAACAACTTCCCCAGAGCCAAAAGAGGACCCCCTCCCCAATTCTGAGCAACTCATCCTGATAAATGACACAAAGGTTATGATACCTGGACTGGGATTTTGTTAGGGGAACTGATACCAAGTGATACAGGAGAGTGAGTAGAGCCAAATCTAAAGTTGTAATTGCAGAAAAAGAAGAAAACAGAGAAGAAAATAGTTTGATGTTGATTCCCAGAATATTTAAGTACCCTCTCTAAACCAGGACAGGGCAAGTCCATGCGCTCGGAGAGAAGGACCCTTTCCTCTTAGATCTGAGGTTGTCACAGAGGAAAGAGTGCTGGCCTTTGGGAAGTGAGTTTGGGGAAGTACCAGTTGGCAGTTCTCTGTTGTTTGATTCATTCTGACTTTTTAAAGCAATATGCTTGTATTACTCCAAAAAAATTTAAATTAGTTAAAATGCTCTGATTCCATGGCCTTGTTTTACTCATCTGAAAATGTCTTCCTTTTTTGATCAAAGTTTGAGACTGAACCGCCGTAAGGGCAAGAAGAAAATCCAGAGTAGTTTAGTCAGTGTATAAACCATGGCACCTTTTCTCGTCACTTTTAAAGAGAAAAACCACACATCTGATGAGTGCAGTTGAGCACATTCCACCTTTCACATCAAGCTCATTTTTTATCCCAAGGTAGCAACTGCCTCAAACCCTGGCTTTTCTGGTGACAGGTCAAATGATGATTCTAGAATCTCCTCCTGTCCCCAGAAGAGTGCATTTCTGAGGATGTCCAAAAGCGCAAATGCTGGGCAGGAGTTTCAGGCTTTCAGAAGCATTTGAGCCATAGGACGAGAAGCACTTGATCCTTCCTGGAGTGCCTCATTCTGATTTCTCAAAGCCGGAAAACCCAGATGTTCCTTTCCTGGTTTCGAGTGAGCTGGGAAAAATTGGAGGCCCAGCCTTGGTGATTCAGCCACTCAGAAGAGGCTACGTCTGGTCAGACAGAATCTAGGGCTGCACTGACCTGTGTGCTTTGCCTGCCCTGACTCATAACCACCTGTAGGAAATTTGCACTTCCCTAAATTTTGTCAGCTTGGGAAATGCAATGAAATCACAGTTATGGTCATAAAGACAATAGGTAAGCCTTAGCCTCCTTCTGGGAGAGTTGGAGGAACCCTAACCTTGAATCTCCCTCAGAATCATAGGTGTGTTTAAATTATTTGAGGACTGAGGGTCAGCTCCCTCTGCCCTTGGCCACAATAAGCACCTGGTGTCTGTGTGTCTTCAGGACCACAGATGGTGGCCTTTGTGGGTCACAGCATCCTTGAGTCTGTGTGTCCATGATGAGCACCCGGTGTCTGTGTGTCTCTAGGACCACAGATGGTGGCCTCTGTGGGTCATAGTGTCCTTGAGTCTGTGTGTCCACCACATCTCCATCCTTCCCTGTCACAGGGCTCATGAACGTCCCCAGCATCCTGCCACCTTGCTGCTTCTAGGAGTTCCCTTCACATTTACTTGTAGAGTCTGAACCCTGTATTCCCAGCTCCTTGAGAAGACTTAACTGGTCCATAATTTCTATTTTTGCACATTCTTTCAATAATTACATGAATGACGGGATTTTTCTATAATCTATGATTCTCTTTTTATATTTCATCTAAATTTGAACATATTAAGTACCTTTTAGATATTTGGCCTTAAACAGCATCAAATACTATATTTTAGAGGTAAGTTCTTATAAAAATCATGTACTAAAATCTTATGTGCTTATTTCATACAAGCCATAGTAACTAAAAGAGTGGATGGATGGTACTACTAAGTTTGTGTGCACAATTTTGCGTTACTTATCCAGTTTGCTTTATGGATCACTAATGTAGTAACACTGCAGGGGGGAGTACCTCTGAGGTATTTCCCTCCTTAAAAGAACCAGTTGCAGGCAATTTGTGAGGTCGCAGGCTAACACTTGAAGTCTGGCAGATGCTGGCCCTCCCCAGGTTAGAGGTATCTCCAGAAACCCCTTTGGGTTTTATAAAGCCTCAGGTTGGGCTAAGATATCCCCAGAGGGCATACCATATTAATAAACAGGAGACAACTTGGGACCTGGGCTTTGGGTTTTCCCAACAGGGCGTTATTTCTTTTCTTGCTGCTAGGGGTAGTGGAGGAAACTCTCTCAGAGAACCCAGCTGCCTGACCACACCAACCTCCAGGCTCTAGAGAGCATCTCATTTTTGGCTGGACTTGGGGATCTGCCTGATACTGACTGGTGTCATTTTGGACCAAATGGCACTTCTAAGTCACTTAAGTTTAGGGAGTCTTCATACTGGGGCATCTGAAATGGCTCTGAGCATATCCCTCTGCTTTCAGCAAATCTCTGAGCCATGCTACTTCTCTAGAAGGTTCAGCTCCTACAAGAAAGGTAGCTTCTGCTAGGATGCCCCAACCCTACCTGTGACGTCTGTTCCACCATGGTACTTCACACAGGGTGGGATTGTGGTACTGGGGAATGTCCCTGCATGTCTTTCCAGTTTGGCTGCACCTTAAGGAGGTTGGTTGACAAGAGGGAGAGGAAAGAACAGTGAAGATTCCCTTTCTCACCAGCCCTAAGACCAGTAGCCATGGGCCCTGCCTTTTAAGGTCAGTTGCTGGGAAGGTGGCCTTGGATTTCTGCTTCTGGGCCCTTTTTCTAGTTTGGGAGATGCACGTACTTCCAGAATGGTCTTTGGTGGCCAGACTCAGTGCAGTCACTTTCATTGGTCAGGGAGGGAGCACCCAAGTCTTATGTGGGAGGAGGCGACTGCTGACATGGAGTTCTGCTGGCTGTTCCCAGGTTTGGCTCTCGCCTGCCCCCACGTCAGGGGCATTACAAGCCAGAGAATGGAGAGCCCCACTTCGCCCTGTCACAAAACCAGGGATCACCCAAGGAGGGATACATCAGCTGTCCCACAAGTGGTCACCAACCTCCCCTGGAGCTACCTTCACAATGGAAGAGCTCCCCCCACTAAAAATACTGATTAATTTTGTATTTAATTAAGTTACAAAACATTGTTGGAGTAACCACTGATTTAATAGAGAAAATATAACTTCCAATCTGAAGGAGGAGAGGCTGATGAAGAAAGAGAAACAAACCACCAATTATCCAAATGAAGGCAAAAAAGGAAGAGTAAAAAGATATACAAGCAATGAGATCAGAAGGAAAGCAAAGGAAAAAAACAAGGTGGTAAAAATAAGGCCACGTATTTCAGAAATCATACTCAATTTTCTCTAGTTAAAAGAAGGTTGACAGACAAGAGGAAAATCCAGCTGTAAGAGACAGTCTTCAAACAGAAGGGAATGACTCTACTGGTATTGGTGAGTAAGACACTGTTTGACCAACGCTTTCATAAAAACAGCTAAGAGCCCTGGGGAGGTGGACCTGAAGGCGCTTGTAAGTGAATACAACAAACACAAGTAAGCGCCTTCTGGAGGCTCAATTTCCCATTTTAGCAATTTTAGCTAAGGGCAGACTGAAGTTGCACATGGTGGAACAGCTAAAACTCTGATAGAAAATCCTGTAGTCTTTCTGGAAGGACCAAAGGACACAGTTTGGGACAACTACAGAATTGGAATGTGTGTGTATGTATGTATGGGTGGAAATCCTGGCAGGAGAGAGACTGAGAGCAGGAGCCACAGAATTCTGTGTAGAAACTACCCAAGTTTTTGGCTGACCCCTAACCATGCCTATTGGCCCAGCTAAAGATTAAAAATAACTGGACAGAGGTATGAGTACCTTCCTGAAAGATAGACTTTGCATTTCAAGTCTAACCAAGTTAATTGCATGCTAAAGCAAAAATATGAACTTCTTCAGAGAAAAGTGACAGAAACCAGAGTCTCTACAATGTAATATTTATAATATCTAGAGAACAATCCCAAATTACCTAATATGTGAGATGAAGGAATATGTGACCCTGACTCAAGAATAAAGACAATCCATGAAAATGAAACCTGAAAACCCAGATTCTGGAATTAGCAAACAAGAATTGTGAAATAGGACTGAACAAACAAAATTAAGGAGAAAAACCATGTAATTATTTCAGTAGATGCAGAAAAGGTATTACGCAAAGGTTAACACCATTTTAGGATCCACCCTCTTAGCAAACCAGGAACAGAAGAAAACTTCTGTATATTAAAAGATCATCTATTAAAAACATACATAACTCATACATAACAGCAAAAGATTAGATGTTTTTCTGCTAAGACTTATAAATGTCTCCTGCCTCCACTTCTATTTGACATTGTACTGGATGTCCTATCCACTGCAATAAGGTAATTTTAAAAATACAAGGAATAGGGACAGCCAGCCAGATGGCAGCAGAATAAGGAGCTCCTGGAGTCAGCTCCTGCTACAGGGCAGTTAGTAAACACCCAGAGCTCTCTGGAGCTGCTGAAGCACCTGTTTGGGGGCCCAGGAGACCAGAAGGGCATCCTGCAACATGCTTGAAGGAGTGGAAGGAGGAGACTGACCATCTGCAGAGAAGATTCATGAGTAGAGCACTCCACGCCCCGGAGGCTGTGCCCATCCTCCACTGGAGGCGCAAGCCGACTTGGGAGCTGTTCTGTGGCTGGAATTGGCAGCTTCACTTCCCAAAAACGGGGAGGAAGAGATGATTGGGCACCAAAATCAGCTACTGTTTAGTAAATTTGGCTGGCTAAAATATAATCCCGAGAACAGCTAAAGTTTGAACCTGTCCAAGTCAGAAAGAGGCTGATGGCTACCATCTTAACTCTGCACCTGGCATGAGGGGAAGTGGGGTGGACTGAAAATCCCAGCGCTGGTGGGGACCAGCTTCTTTCCATCCAGGTCAGATTGCAGCGTTAGCCTAAGCCCTTGCCCCACTCCAGCAGGGAGGAAGCTGGGGACCTGCGCCAGCCTCTCTGGGAACACACAGGCCACGCCGTGGAGGCTGGTGGTCATCCTACCCTGGACGCTCAAGCCGCCTCAGGAGCTATTCTGTGGTTGGAGTTGGAGGCTTCCCAAAAACAGGAAAGGAGGAGACAGTTGGCCACCAACTTCAGCTGCTGATTAGTAAATTCAGCTAGCTAAAATATAACATTAAGAACAGCTAAAGTTTGAAACTGTCCAAGTCAAAAAGAGGCTGTTAGCTGCCAGTTTGACTCTGTCCCAGCATGAGGGGAAGCCTGGCTGACAGAAAATCACAGTGATGGTGGGAACTGGTTTCTCTCACCCAGATCAGCCTGCAGCCCCAGCCTAGGCTCCAGCCCCACCTCTGGCAGGGAGGAGGCTGTGGGCCCTGCACCAGCCTATCCAGGTAACTGCAGGTACATTTGGCTGCCACAAACTGAATAATCGGAAATCTCCTGGGACAACATAGCCATCTTGGACCGTCACTACATATATTGCTGCCCATACCTGAGGCTCCATCCCCACCCCAGGCAGGGGAGAAAGGGGTGTGAAGTTTCATCAGTCTCTCTGGGTAACTACAACCTAGCCTGTACGACTTGGATTATTCCACACAGCTATGACTCTGTCCTTACCCCTGGCAGAGGTGAAAGTTGGGAGAAACTTCATGGGTCCCTGGGGCAATGAGGCAGCTTGAAGATGTTCCCCTACATTTTCTTCCAGTAGTTTTATGGTCCTGGCTTTTATATTTAGGTTTTTGATCCATTTTGAGTTGATTCTTGTATAGGGAGTGAGATAGGGGTCCTCTTTCATTCTTTTGGTTATGGATATCCAGTTTTCCCAACATCGTTTGTCGAAGAGATTCTTTTGTCCCATTTACATTAACGAGGTAGGGTTGCAAAAACCAGTTGACTGTATAGGTGAGGGTTTATTTCTGGATTCTCAATTCTGTTCCACTTATTGATGTGTCTATCTTTATGCCAGTACCATGCTGCTTTGATCATTGTAGTTTTGTAATATGTTTCAAGGTCAGGCAGTGAGAGTCCTCCCATGTCACTCTTCTTTTTTAGAATGCTATTCAGGTGCACTTTCCCTTCCAAATGGATTTGGTAACTCCGTAAAGTAAGCTCTTGGGATTTTGATTGATATTGCATTGAATCTATAAATCAGTTTGGGTAAGATTGACATCTTCACAATATTTAGTCTTCTATTCCATGAATACAGAATGTCTTTCCATTTGTTTAGGTAGTTTTTGATTTCTTTTAGCATTGTTTTGTAGTTTTCTGTATATAGGTCCTGTATTTCTTTAGTTAACTAATTCCTAGGTATTTGAGTCTTTTTTTTCTTTCATTTTTTACTATCTTTTTTTAAAAGATACATAGATCATACAAAATGTTACTTTAAAAAATATAAGAGGTTCCAGTATGCCGTACCTCCCACACTCCCCCACTCCTCCCACATCGAAATCTTCTTTCATTAGTGTGGTACATTCATTGCATTTGATGAGTACATTTTGGAGCATTGCTACACAGAATGGATTATAGTTGATGTGTAGTTTACACTCTCTCACAGTCTTTTTGTTGCTATTGTAAATGGAATTTTCCCCCAGATTTCCTCCTCAGATTGTTCAGTACTAATGTACAAAAACATTACTGATTTTTGTGTGTTGATCCTGAATTCTGCCACTTTGCTGAATTCATTTATTAGTTCAAGAAGCTTTATCATGAATACTTAAGACTTTTCTAAGTATAGGGTAATGTCATCTGCCAACAGTAAGTTTTACTTCCTCTTTTCTTATTTGGATGCCTTTAATTTTTTTTCTTGTCTAATTGCGATAGCTAGAACTTCTAGTATAATATTGAATAACAATGATGACGGTGGGCATCTTTGTCTTGTTCCTAATCTTAGGGGAAATTTTTCAACCTTTCCTTGATGGGTTCGATGTTGGCTGTGGGTTTTCATATATGCCTTTTATCATATTGAGGAATTTTCCTTCTATTGCTATCTGTTGAAGTGTTATCAAAAAAAGGATGCTGGATTTTGTTGAATGCCTTTTTACAACAATTGAGATGGTCATGTGGTTTTTGCCCTTCACTTTGTTAATGTGGTGTATTACCTTGATTGATTTTCTTATGTTCAATCAGATGTGTGTACCAGTAATAAATCTACTTAGTTGTGATGTGAAAGTTTTTTGATATGCTGTTGGATTTGATTTGCAAGTATTTTGTTGAGAATTTTGCATCTATGTTCATTAGAGAGATTGGTCTGTAATTTTCTTTTCTTGTAGTATATCTATCGGGCTTTGATATTAGGGTGATGTTGGCTTCATAAAATGTGTTGGTTAATTTTACCTCCTCTTCAATTTTTTGGAAGAGTTTAAGTAGGATTGGTGTTAATTCTTTTCAAAATGCTTGGTGGAATTCACCTGTGAAAACATCTGGACTTTTCTTCGCTGGGAGATTCTTGATGATGGATCCAAATTTTTAAAATGTGATTTGTTTATTAAGTTCTTGTATTTCTTTTAGTATCAGTGTAGGTTGTGCATTTCTAGGAATTTGTCCATTTCATCTAGGTTGTCTCGTTTGTTGGTGCCCTGTTTCTCATAATATCCTCATCATTCTTTTTATTTCTGTGGGGTCAGTCATAACCTCCCCCTTTCATTTCTGATTGTTATCTATTTGCATCATCTTTCTTTTTTTCTTTGTTAGTCTAGCTAGGGTTTTGTCAATTTTATTTTATTTTTTTTTAGTGAATTTTTAATTGTCTTTTTAAAAAAAGGTATATAGATCACACAAAATGTTACATTAAAAAATATAAGAGGTTCCCATATACCCCACTCCCCCCCACTCTTCCCATATCAACAACTTCTTTCATCAGTGTGGCACATTCATTGCATTTGGTGGAGATGTCAATTCTATTGATCTTCTCAAAGAACAAACAAGCTTTTGGCTTTGTTGATTTTCTCTATTGTTTTTGGTTCTCAGTTCCATTTATTTCTGGTCTAATCTTTATTATTTCTTTCCTTCTGCTTTCTTTGGGGCTGGTTTCTGTTCTTTTTCTAGTTTCTTTTATTGTTTAGTTAAATCTTTGAGTTTAGCTTTTTCTTTTCTTTTTTTTAAATATAGGCATTTAGGGCTATCAATTTCCCATTCAAGACTGCCTTTGCGTATCCTGTAAGTTTTGATAAGTTGTGTTCTCATTTTCACTTGTCTCAATGTATTTACTGATTTCACTTGCAATTTCTTCTTTGATCAACTGATTTTTAGGAGTGTGTTGTTCAACCTCCACACATTTGCTAATTTACTTTTTTCTGTCTATTATTGATTTCCAGTATCATTCCATTATGATGAGGAGGTGCTTTGTATAACTTTGATCTTTTTATATTTATTGAGAGTTGCATTGTGCCCTAACGTGTGGTCTATCCTAGAGACAGATCCATGGGTATTTGAGAAGAATGTATATAACCTGCTGAGTTTGGATGCAGTGTTCTCTATGTGTCTGTTAGGTCTAATTCACTTATCATATTGTTCAAGTTCTCTGTTTCCTTGTTGATCTTCTTTTTAGTTGTTCTATCTAATGATGTGAGTGGGGTGTTGAAGTCTCCAACAATTATTGTAGAGATGTGTATTTCTCTTTTCAGTTTTGTCAGTTTTTCTAGTGTATTTTGGGGCACCCTGGTTAGGTACATAGATATTTATGACTGTTATGTTTTCCTGGTGGACTGTCCCTTTTAATAATATATAATGGCCTTCTGAATCTCTTCTAACTTTTTTGCACTTAAAGTCTGTTTTGTCTGATATTAGTAGAGCTACCCCTGCTCTTTTTTGGTAACTATTTGTGTGGAGTATCTTTTTTCCAACCTTTCACTTTCTGTCAGTTTATATCCCTGGGTCTAAGGTGAATTTCTTATAAGCAGCAAATGGATGGCTCATTTTTTAAAAATCCATTCTTTCAGCCTGTGTGTTTTGATTGGGGAGTTTAATCCATTCACATTTAATGATATTACTGTAAAGGCACTATTTACTTCCACCATTTTATTATTTGGTTTCATATTTTTGTCTGACTTTTTACTCTTTTGGTTATCCTTTCTGTTATTCTTTCTTCTATACTCTCCTCCAAGTTTGTCTCTCCTGTCTTTTTCTTTCAGGTGCTAAGGCTTCCTTTAATATTTCCTGCAAAGGTGGATTCTTTTTTTGCAAACTCTCTTAGTTTCTGTTTGTTTGTGAATATTTTATACTATCTTCATATTTGAAGGATAATTTTGCTGGATAAAGAATTCTCGGCTGGCAGTTTTTCTCTTTCCATATCCTAATTGTATCATACTACTGTCTTCTCACCTCATTGGTTTCTGAAGAGAAATCCACATTGAGTCTTACTGGACATCTCTTGTATGTGATAGTTTGCTTCTCCCTTGCTGTTCTGAGAAATTTCTCTTTATCTTTGACATTTGACATTCTGAGTAGTATGTGTCTGGGAGTAAGTCTATTCAGATTTATTCTGATTGGGTCTGGTGCACTTCTTGAACATGTACGTTCATTTCATTCATGAGAATTGGGTAATTTTCAGCTATTATTTCCTCAAAAACTCTTTTTGCCCATTTTCCCTTCTCTTCTCCTGGAACTTCCATGACACGTATGTTGTTACATTTTATGTTGTCATTCTATTTTCTGAGTCCCTGCTCAATTTTTTCCATTCTTTTCTCTCTTCAATTTCAGCTGTTCTGCCTTCTGTATCACTTATTCTTTCTTCTATCATTTCTAGTCTTCTGTTATAGGCCTCTAATGTGTTTTTGATCTCACCTACTGTGTCTTTCATTCTCATGAGCTCTGTTACTTTTCTGTTCAGGATTTCAAGTTCTTCTTTGTGTTTGCTCAATGTCTTCTTGATGTCATTTATCTCTTTAACCATATTGTCTTTCAACTCATTAATTCAATTTTGGAAATTTGTGTGTATCCTGTTTATTAGTTCTCTCATATTTTGGATCTCTTCTGGGGCTTTGGTATTTTCATTTCCTTAGGCCATGTTTTCTATTTTCTTAGTATGGCTTGTAATTTTTTGCTGATATCTAGGCATATGATTAGAATGTAGTTTACTCTGATGCTCAGTTTCTTTCTTTTTTTTAGGGATTTAGTGGTGGGAGCCTGTGTGTTGCCACTGCTCTTTGATTCTTGGCTCAACCTGGATTGTTAGGATTGCCCCTGCTGGTTGCTCAAAACTGGGTTCTGGATCCAGTAATTGGTTATAGAGTCACTTCCTAGGGCCTTAGGGAGGGAGGCTATAGGGGCAGAAAAAAGTCTTTCCTACTTATTTTTAATTTTCTCAAGTGCACTTCCTTGGTCTGCCATCAGATGGTGCTATTTGGCAGCTCTCAGTTCAATGCCTGGTCAGAGTGTGTTTGTTGCAACACAGACCAGATCAATGTGATAGAGCTTTCTGTCTGGAGGATAGGAGCCTTGTAGTTCAAACATTTTCTGAGAGTTCTCCAGCCTTCTCTGGCAGCCCCTCCACTTTCCTGGCTAGGAAATATTTCCACTCCTCTGTCCTCAACAATCAGTCCCAGCTAGAAGAGAGGGAGATTGCAAGGGTGGAATTCCTCCAGTCCTTCACAGGTTCCCAGGGCAAACCATGGTGTGGTCCCACCCAGCCTGGAAGGGCTCCTGGGACACAGTAGGCCAAATGTGTGAGTCAGGAGCTGAGTCAGCCTTTGGTTGTGTCCCTTTCTCTCCCCTTTCCTGGGGTGCTGGATCCCTGGAGCCCCCTTTGTTTGTGGCTGCAGACTCAAAGGCCTGAGAATTCTAAAGTGTCTTTAGTGTGGGGCATGGTGCCTGCAGCAGCAGTTGCTGGTTTCAAGTCACAGTTCTGTTGTCGTGATTTCCCTCCTTTGTCCCTCTCTCCTCTGGGCAGTGTCCAGCCTTCACCTGGTGTCCTAAACCCTAGAAGATCTTTTTCTAGGCTGTTTCAGCCTGTCCTCTAGCTATTTTTCTGTACAGGCAGCTTGATGCTCCACAGCTTACAGCACCAACTACATCCTCAGCTCCTACTACACATCCAGCAAGGAAGAAAGGGCAAGAGAGCCCTAAACTGAAGAAACTGCACACAGAATATATACATCTAGTAAGCCAGATGCCAAGACATCAACAAAAGATTACAATCCATACCAAGAAACAGGAAGATATGGCCCAGTTAAAGGAACAAGATAAACTTCCCGATGATATAAGAGAGTTGAGACATCATAGAGGTTCAAACAAATCTCCTTAATAGTGTGGCAGTTTGATATTGCTTATGAAATACAAAAATAGATATTGCATTATGTTTGTAAAATGGTTTGTTCTTCTGGGCATATTAGATTTTATTGGATTCAGAGGTTTCACTTTTACTTGACTGAATAATGATTAAGGCTTTGACTTGGCCACATCAGTAGGATGTTGCATCCCTACCCCCTTGGATGGTGGGAACACACAGAGAAACTGTACCACAGAGAAGGGAGTTTGGAGTTTTAATGCTGGAACCCAGGAAGAAAGAACACCGAAGAGCAGAGAGAAGTCTCAGTTAAACACAGCAGAAGTCCTGGGAAGAGAGACGAGCCATTTGACTGAAAGTCTAAAGTTGGCCTTGTCGAGAAAGCAGAGCAGCTGAGCCTGGAGAGAGTTGAGCCCCGGGAGAGAGACAAGACTTATACCAGACTACAGCTGATAGTGGAAGAAGCTGGGGCCATGGAACCTTAAGAGGAAGAGGAAGGCTGAATGTCAGCAGCTGTCTTGTTCCAACACATGGCAACAGACTTTGTTGAGGGAAGTAACTTATGCTTTATGGCCTGGTAACTGTGAGCTACCACCCCATATAAATAACCTTTATAAAAGCAAACAGATTTCTGGTACTTTGCATCAGCACCCCTCTGGCTGACCAGTTAAAAAATACAGATGGCTAAAGAGATGAAGGATATCAAGAAGACATTAGGTGAGCACAAAGAAGAATTTGCAAGCATACATAGAAAAATAGCAGATCTTACGGGAATGAAAGGTGCATAGATGAAATAAAAAATACACTGGAATCATATAATGGCAGATTTGAGGAGGCAGAAGAAAGGATTGGTGTGCTTGAAGACTTGGCCTCCAAAAGTGAACATACAAAAAGAAAAGATGAAGAAAAGAATGGAAAACATTGAACAAGGTCTCAGGGAACTAAACACCAGCAAGAGACATGCCAATCTATGTGTCATGGGTGTTCAAGAAGGAGAATAGAAAGGAAAAGGGGCAGAAGGAATATTTGAAGAAATAACAGTAGAAAATTTCCCAACCCTATTGAAGGACATGGATATCCATGTCCAAGAAGCACAATGTACTCCCATCCAAATAAATCCAAATAGACCAACTCCAAGACACATACTAATCAGAATGTCAAATGCCAGAGACAAAGAGAGAATTCTGAGAGCAGCAAGAGAAAAGCAATGCATCACATATAAGGGATACCCAAAAAGATTAAGTGCCGATTTCTCATCAGAAACCATGGAGGCAATAAGACAGTGGTATGATATATTTAAGATACTGCAGAGAAAAACTTCAGGCCAAGAATCTTATATCTGCCAAGATTGTCTTTCAAAAATGGGGGTGAGTTTAGAATATTCATAGATAAACAGAAACTGAGAGAGTTTACAACAAAGAGACCAGCCTGGCAAGAAATACTAAAGGGTATGCTACAGTCTGAAAAAGAAAAGACAGGAGAGAGGGGCTCGGAAGAGAGTCTAGAAATGAAGATTATATCAGTAAAAGTAACTAAAAGTCTCAAAAGAGTGGTGAAAATAAAATATGACAGATAAAACCCAAAGGCCAAAATGGATGAAATAAGAACTGCTTTTACAATAATAACATTTTCAGGACTTGGGGTTGTCCTGGGTGGTGCTTCATGGACAACTATGGGACATTGTAGATCCCCCCAGGGCCCACTGGATGGAACGTGGGAGAGTGTGGGCTATGATGTGGACCATTGACTATGGGGTGCAGCGATGCCCAGAGATGTACTTACCAGGTGCAATGGATGTGTCATGATGATGGGAGAGAGTGTTGCTGTGGGGGGAGTGGGGGGTGGGGGCGGTGGGGTTGAATGGGACTTCATATTTTTTGAATGTAATATTTTTTAAAAAATGAATAAAAAAAATAACATTGAAAGTTAATTGATTAAACTTCCCAACAAAAGACACAAACTGCTGGAATGAATAAGAATATATGGGGAAGCGGACTTGGCCCAGTGGATAGGGTGTCCGCCTACCACATGGGAGGTCTGCAGTTCAAACCCTGGGCCTCCTTGACCCGTGTGGAGCTGGCCCATGAGCAGTGCTGATGCGTGCAAGGAGTGCCTTGCCACACAGGGGTGTCCCCTGCATAGGGGAGCCCCACACGCAAGGAGTGCGCCCTGTAAGGAGAGCCGCCCAGCGTGAAAGAAAGTGCAGCCTGCCTAAGAATGGCACCGGACACACAAGAGTTGACACAACAAGATGATGCAACAAAAAGAAACACAGATTCCTGGTGCTGCTGATAAGGATAGAAGCAGTCACAGAAGAACACACAGAGACTGGACACAGAGAACAGACAACTGGGGGCAGGGGTGGGGGGGAAGGGGAGAGAGATAAATAAAAATAAATCTTAAAAAAAAAAAGAATATATGAGCCATCTGTATGCTGTCTGCAAGAGACTCACGTTAGACTTAAAGATACCAATAGATTGAAAATGAAAAGCTGGAAAAAGGTATTCCATCCTAACCAAAAAAAAAAAAAAAAAAAAAAAAAGCCAGAGTTACTATACTTATATCAGATGAAACAGACTTTTTAAAAAAAAAGATTTATTTATTTATTTCTCTTCCTTTCTCCCCCCAACCCTGGTTGTCTGTTCTGTGTCTATTTGCTGCATCGTCTTTGTCTGCTTCTGTTGTTGTCAGTGGCACAGGAATCTGTGTCTCTGTTTGTTGCGTCATCTTGTTGTGTCAGCTCTCCGTGTGTGTGGCACCATTCTTAGGCAGGCTGCACTTTGTTTCGTGCTGGGCGGCTCTCTTTACGGGGTGCACTCCTTGCGCATGGGGCTCCCCAGCATGGGGACATCCCTGCGTGGCAAGGCACTCCTTGCGTGCATCAGCACTGCACATGGGCCAGCTCCACATTGGTCAAGGAGGCCCAGGGTTTGAACCGCAGACCTCCCATGGGGTAGACAGATGCCCTAACCACTGGGCCAAGTCCGTTTCCCTAGATGAAATAGACTTTAAAAGACACTAGTAATGAGCAAACTGAGGAGGAAGTCAGGAATCACAGTGATTTGTATAGCTAGTCCTGTTTTTTGTTTTGTTTTACTATTTCCATGGAATATCTTTTTCCAACCTTTCATTTTCAACCTATTTGCATCATTATGTCTGTGAATTTCATGTAAACAACATATACTTGGATCCTGCTTTTTTTTTTCTCTATTATTTTTTATTTTTTATTTTTTAAAATTATTTATTTATTTTTAAAAATTACATTAAAAAAATATGAGGTCCCATTTAACCCCACCGCCCCCACCCCCCACTCCCCCCACAGCAACACTCGCTCCCATCATCATGACATATCCATTGCACCTGGTAAGTACATCTCTGAGCATCACTGCACCCCATAGTCAATGATCCACATCATAGCCCACGCTCTCCCATGTTCCATCCAGTGGGCCCTGGGGGGGATCTACAATGTCCCGTAATTGTCCGTGAAACACCACCCAGGACAACTCCACGTCCCGAAAACGCCTCCACATCTCATCTCTTCCTCCCATTCCCCACACCCAGCAGCCACCATGGCTACCCTTCCCACACCCATTCCACATTTTCTCTGTGGACATTGGATTGGTTGTGTCCATTGCACATCTATGTCAAGTGGGGGCTTAGATTCCACATGGATACTGGATGCACTCCTCCTGCTTTCAGTTGTAGACACTCTAGGCTCCATGGTGTGGTGGTTGACTTTCTTCAACTCGATGTTAGCTGAGTGGGGTAAGTCCAATAAATCAAAGTGTAGGAGCTGAAGTCTGTTGAGGCTCTGGGCCTGGGTGTCATATTATCAGTCCAGAGATTCAAATCCCCTAAATATATCTTAAACCCCAGCACCTATTACAATTCCAATAAAGTAGCATGGAAGTCTTGTGAAAAGAGATCCCCTCTGAGTCCAATTCCATCACGCAGAAACACCAGCTCCAAAGAAGGGCCATCTGCCATGGCAGTGAACCCCATCTGCCATGACCATAGAACCCGTGGGTCTCTTTATCCCTCAAAAGAACCAATACCTGGGGTTGTATCTACTTTATCTGTCTCTCAGACTCTGCTCAGTTGTGCAAAAGGGCATTCCTTCTGACAACCTCCAGACTCTTTTTTAGAGACTCATAGCCTTATAATCTCATTTCTCCTTTCCATTTCCCCCTTACATTAGGTCAATCAGCATTTTGAAGTCATGTTATTATATGTAGACAGGGATATTTTGCTGATCCGTATTGAACCTTTAATTCAAGGTCATTTTCTAGTTGTATCTTCAGCTGGTATGTGGTAGTGGTCCCTCGGTGCCAGGGAGGCTCATCCCCGGGTGTCATGTCCCTCGCTGGGGGGAATGCACTGCATCTACATGCTGAATTTGGCTGTGAGAGTGGCCACATTTGAGTAACATGAAGGCTGTCAGGAGGAAATTCCCAGGCACAGTGCTACTCTAGGCCTTGTTATTACTGCAGGTGTACAGGCTCAAAAGCATAGCCATTAGTATCAGGAGCCCCCTGTTGGGCCCTCCTTCCTTCCTGGTTCTTGCCATTGCACCTGGGGGACTGCCGCTGCTCCTCCAGGGTCCACGACAGTGACCCCCCAGCCAGGGGCCCAGTACCCCCCCAGCTGTTGTTTTTAATTGTTTCCACTATGAGTATATCTAGACATTACTATATACCGTGGGCATATGCCCTGTATAACTCCCTGTCAACCCTATATATCCTGTCAATAACATCCTGTATCAGTATTCCTCCGCTGCCATTGTTGAACCACTCTATGATCCAAAACTTCCTGTAAAGTGAATCCCAACATATTGTCAGCTTCACAAGAGCCTTAGATCATCGAAATTCATATATACAATATACAGTACTTCCCCAGATCCACCATAAAACCTTTTCCCTTCCGCAGCGATAATCTTTTAACTTATTCATATCATATTTCCTGAAACTGATGTAGAGATTCCGAGACAATAGCTTTCAAACAAGGTGACAGCTGTACTTACTATGTGGTCCATACTTTAGGTTGTACAGTTTTCTAAATTTTTTAGTTATCCTATGTTTTGCCTTATGGTTTACATTATTAGTCTGTCGTCCCCTATATGTTTTTGGTGTAATATTACGTTTTATATTCATCCTCGTGTACTCTCACAAAAATCCTCTCTTGCCCCCATATTTATCTTGGTTCCATCCATTCCACATCCATTTTCCCCTCCCCTTGGGGCCCACAACACCAGCCAATCTCCATTTCCCGAGAAGCCATGTCCAGAGATACTTGTAGCAGTATTCAGGGCCTGACTTTCTCAACTGCCCTGTTGCCCTGGGAGCCGTCCTTTCTCATGAGAGATACAGTTCTCTCTATCTGACGGCATTAGTCTTCTCCAGGATGTGGGTCCACCCCAACTCTCACTTCTTGGGTCTCTTCCCAATGGTACTACCCACCTTGGCATAATGAGCCTTCAGCTATTCCCCCGGAGTCCGTCCCGCATCAGACCATACCCCCTGAGCATCCTAAACAGGTAACCCTCCTACTTATACTTTGATACGAGTTTCTCAACATTTTTTATCCATTCTGCCAATCTGTCTTTTAATTGGGAAGTTTAATTCACTAATATTCATTGCTATTATTGTAAAGGCAGTACCTTCTTCAACCATTCTATCCTTTTTCATGTCATACCCTTTTTTTTTGTCTTTTTAAAACCCTTTTAATTATCTTTACTGATAATCTTCACTACTCCAAACCACTCTCTTCTGCTTTTTGTTTAATTTATGTTTGTTTCTTTTAATTTTCCTCTAATGTATTCAAACATGTACAATCCTATTCTTCTAATGGTTAACTTAAAATTTCAATACTCAAACTCATTTTCCTTTTCTCTATTCATATATGTTTATTTGATTTTCAAGATGTTATGTTCTGAAGAACTCATTTCAGAGTCAACTTCAGAGATGTTTTAAATAAATTGGACTTGTATTTCTTGGAAGAAAGAGAGGTATTAGGACACTCAGAACAAGCTAGATCATGAGGCAACCCAAACTACCTGCTGTTTTTGTATGTCCCATGAGCTAAGAAGGTTTTGCATTTTCAATGGATTAAAAATCAAAAGAGGAATAAAATGTTGTGCCAGTGAAAATTCTATTAAGTTTCAAGTTTCAGGGCCCATAAATGAAGGGTTATGGAAACAGTGGGTGCTTTCAGGATATGACTGCAAAGTGGAATAGTTGCAGTAGGGATTGTATTCCTGGCAATCCTAAAATATTTATATTTGGCCCAATGCAGAAAATGTAGTGAAAATATCTGAACACAGGCAAGTTTTTCCCACAAGGTTGTGAACAAAAGGCAGGGACTGATCTTAGCCTTTTTTTCCCCCTTTCTTTACCTGAGCTCTCTCTCTTCTAGTAGAAGACTGTCTCATGTCATCCCTGTCTATTGCACTGAACACCTGCGTCCCAGCTTCGTCTAGTATTTCTGGCAACAGTGTCCTCTGCATGTGAATTATCTCTCCAGCTAGACTAAGGTCTTGCAGCTTCTCAGGCACATTGAGAGCCTGACTCATACTGGTGGTATGAGACTCATCTGAGACTCTTGCTAAAAATGTAAGTGTGACGTCTTCACAATTAAAAATGTACTCGGGAAGTGGAATTGGCCCAGTGGTTAGGGTGTCCATCTACCACATGAGAGGTCTGCAGTTCAACCCCGGGCCTCCTTGACCCGTGTGGAGCTGGCCCATGCGCAGTGCTGATGCGTGCAAGGAGTGCCCTGCCACGCAGGGGTGTCCCCATGTAGGGGAGCCCCACGTGCAAGGAGTGCGCCCCGTAATGAGAGCTGCCCAGTGCGAAAGAAAGTGCAGCCTGCCCAGGAATGGCACTGCACACACGGAGAGTTGACACAACAAGATGATGCAACAAAAAGAAACACAGATTTCCGTGCCGCTGTTAACAACAGAAGCGGACAAAGAAGAACACGCAGCAAATGGACACAGAGAACAGACAACTGGGGAGGAGGATGGGGAGAGAAATAAAACAAAAAAACAAAAAAACTTAAAAAAATTTACTAAGTTATGATGCCAACAAGATGGGGTAACAAGAACCAGATTTATAGTCCCACTTGAATCAACAGAAAAAAGAAAAAGACAAAAACTAGTTGAAGCAAAGGTTTTTAAAACACTGAACATTAGGCGTGAAGGAGAGTGATCCCTGGAGACAGAAAACCAATGAGGTGGGCCCTATAATTGCCCAGTGTACTGCCTTGAGAGCGTTTCCAAGCCATACTGCAGCAGAGAAACACAGGTGGGACCTGGAAATCTCTGTAGCTCAATGAGATGGAGCTGAGAGTCCAGGGAGATGAAGGCAGTTGGCATTTAGAACAGGTACCAGAGAGGAAGGGCTGCAAGTAGACAGACACAGGCTAATGCAGCCTGATGGCAATACTTCCTATAAAGCATCAGAGTCCATCGATACATCCATATACGGCCAACTGGTGGCCAAAAAAGATGCATATAAAATTCATTGAGGTAAAAAATAACTGAACAATTTTGAATATTCATAGAAAAAAGGAAAAAAGGTGAGCTGTGTCTATAGATTGTACTATATGTAAAAATAACCCAAAATGTAGCCCCTAAATGGAAAATCTAAAGTGTAATATGTCCAAAAGAAAACACAGGAGAAAATTTATGTGACCCAGTTATGCAAAGATTTCATAAATAAAATACCAAAGGCATGAGCCATGAAAGAAGAAGAAATTTAAAACTTCTGCTCCTGGAAAGATGCAGTAAAGAGAATGAAAAGACAAGTCAAAGGCTAGGGAGAATATTAGTAATGCATGTATCTGATAAAGAACTTGCACCCAATATATATAAAGAACTTGGGAGTTTTGAAAACAGACAAACCAATTTTTCAAATGGGCAAAAGATTTGAAAAGACACTTGATTGAAGAAAATAAGCAAATGACAAATAAGCACATAAAAAGTTTCTCAACATCATTAGTCATTAGAAAAATGCAAATTAAATCACAAGATATCATTGCTCACCTATTAGGATCAAGATTTAAAAAACTGGCTATGCCATGTGTTGGTGGAAAAGTGGAAGAGCTGGAACTCTCAAACAATGCTGGTGGGAATGTAAAATGGAAACAATATGGCAGTTTTTTATTCCTTTCTGTCCAGACTAAGGCCGTTTTACAAATATTCTCAGCAGCTTTATTTGTATTAGCCCAAATCTGGAAACAAACAGTTATCTATCAAAAGGTGAGTGGATAAATCAATGTGCTATATCTACAAAGGCTATTAAAAGGAATGACAGACAGCCAGTTGTACGGACCTCAGGGGAATTACGCTGATCGAACAAAACCAAACAAAGCAGATTATATAGTGTATGTTCCCCTTAGTATAAAACTAGAAAATTAAAACTAACCTACAATGACAAAAAGCAGGTCAGTAGTTTCCTGGTGAGAGGATTACAAGGTTTATGAAGAAACCTCTGGGGATGATGGATATGTCCATTATCCTGATGGTTTTATGCACATATACACACATAAAAACTTAACAAGTTGCACTTATATATATGTACCGTTTGTTGTATTTCATTTATTCCTCAGTAAAGGCTTTTTTAAAAGCCCTGAGAGCAGGACTGGGGAGGGGGGTTCTTAGTGTTAAGAAGCCCTGGAAATGAGAGGAAACCCTGTCCTTACAGAGGGTCAGGGTAGGTGTGACAGCGTGGGCGCCAGGACAAGGAGCAGATGTGTCACAAACGGCCCAAAACCAATTCAGCTGCTGAAACGTGCATCTCACATCAGATATATTTCCTTGTTGTCTAAATCACTAAGTCAGATATTTAGGAGTAAACTTAACCAAGCATGTAAAGCACTTGTATTCAGAAAACTACAATGCATTGTTAAAAGAAATCACAAAAGGTCTAAATAATTGGAAGAACATTCCATGTTAATGGATTGGAAGACTTAATATTACTAAGATGTCAATTCTACCCAGAATGATACACAGATTCAATGCAAGCCCAATAAAAAGTCCACGAGCATTTAAAAAAATAAATGGAGGACACAATTATCAAATTTATTTAGAAGGGTAAGAGATTTCGAATAGCCAGAACCATCTTAAAAAGGAAAAGTAAAGTTGGACAACTCTCACTTCTGGACTTTAAAATTATATTACTAGCTATAGTAGTAAAAACACAGTATGGTACTGGTATAAAGACAGACACATAGACCAATGGAACCAAACTGATGGTTCAGAAACTAACCCTCTATCTATGATCAAGTGATTTTTGACAAGCCTGTCAAACCCACCCAGCTCAGGCAGAACAATCAATTCAACAAATGGTGCTGGGAGAACTGTGTAGGAAAAAATCCTCAAGATCTGGTGGTAGATGGTGGATTCTTAAAGGTGATGAGGACTGAGATGAACTACTTGTGCTTAATGTATGTAGAGGTTTTAATTAACTTTGTTGTAAAAGTGTAGAAATGTATAGAGTTGATGGTAACACAATATAGTGATTAACAGCTGGTTTATAAATGTGAATGTGGCTGAAAAGGGTAGTCTAAGGATGTAAATGCCAATTGACAGAAAGCTAGAGAATAATCTAGGGACTGAATAACACACTTAACCCAGAGGTAGAAGAGAATTGTGGTTGATGGTACAAAAGCAAGAGTGTCCTTTGTGAGCTAGAGCAGATGTACATCACTATTGCAGGTGTGAATGTGAAGAAGCATGGGAAAAATACAACTGAAGTGACCTATGGACTGTGGTTAACAGCAGTAGTGTAATATTCATGCATCTATGCCATATATGTACTGTGTTGATAATGGGGGAGTATGGAAAAAGTGTGCCCAATGTACAGTGTGGACTATAGTTAGTGGTAATAGTCTGATGATATGTTATCTCATAATCTGTAACAAATATTCCACCATGGTGTGGCATGTTGATAGAGGGGCATTTATGGGAATTCTGCACATGTGCATGATTGTTTTGCAACTTCTGTAATAAAAATATATTTTAAAAAATACGGAGGTTTGGGGGAAAATATACCAAATGTAAAATATGGACCATAGTTAGTAAGATTTTGATGATATTCTTTCATAATTTGTAACAATTGTATAACAACAATGCAAGACGTTGGTGGTGGGTTGATGTATTGGACCCCCTGTATGATGTTATGCATGTTTGCTTTATAAGTTCACAACTTTTACTATATGCTTATTGTTTATGTATGTTCATGTATAAATGATATAAAAAATAATAATAATAGGGTGGGTTGAGGAAAAATACACCAAATGCAAGATATGTTGGTTAGTAGTAATATTTTGAGGATGCTCTTTAATCATTAGTTGAAAATGTTTCACAACAATACAAGGTATTGGTGGTAGGGTGAGGTATGAGAGCCCTGTATGATGTTATGTATGTTTGTTTTATAAGTTCACAACTATTACTGTACACTTATTGTTTACGTATGTTTATGTTTATGCATGAGTGATAACATCAATAAATTAAAAAGCAAACAAATAAAAAACCTCCCAACAAAGAAAAGCCCAGGACCAGAGGACAAGATAGCTTCACAGTTGAAGTCTATGATCATTCCAAGAAGGATTAATATGAAATGCTGTTCAATCTTCCACAAAATTGAAGAGGAGGGAATACAACTACCTCATTCTATGAGGTCAATATTACCCCAATACCAAAATGAGATAAAGGTATTACAAGAAAAAAAAAACTTCAGACTAATTTCTCTTATGAATATAGATGCAAAATCCCCAACAATATAATTGCAAATCAAATCCAAGAGCACATTAAAAGAATTATACACCATGATCAAGTGTGTTTTATCCCAGGTATGCAAGGGTGGTTCAACATAAGAAAATCAATTAAAGTAATATAGCCCATTAACAAAATGAATGGGGGAAACCACATGATCATCTTGATTGATGCAGAAAAAGCATTTGACAAAACTCAGCATTCTTTTTTGATAAAAAACTTGAAAAATAGGAATTGAAGGAAAATGTGCTCACCATGATAAAGGGCATCTATGAAAAGCCAATAGCTTACATTGTGCTCAATGGTGAAAGACTGAAGGCTTTCTCTCTAAGATCTGGACAAGACAAGGATGCCCACTTTCACCACTGCTATTCAACATTGTCCTGGAAGTTCTAGCCAGAGCAGTTAGGCAAGAAAAAGAAATAAAAGACATCCAAATTGGAAAAGAAGAAGCAAAACTTCCACAATTTTGCAGATGACAAAATTTTATAGAAAGCTTTTTATGAAAAACTTTATAGAAAACTTTTTATAGAAAGTGCTGAAAAACCCACAACAAAGCTACTAAATAAATGAGTTCAGCAAAGTGGCAAGGCACAAGATCAACACACAAAAATCAATAGTGTTTCCATAGGCTATTAATGAGCAATCTAAGATGGAAATCAAGAAGGAAATTCCATTTACAATAGTAACTAAAAAAATAAAATACCTAGGAATAAATTTAACCAAGGATGTAAAGGACTTGCACACAGAAAGTTACAAAACATTGCTAAAAGAAATCAGAGAAGTCCTAAATAAATGGAAGGACATTCTGTGTTCATGGATTGGCAGACTAAATATTCATAAGATGTCAGTCCTACCCAAAGTGGCTTACAGATTCAGTGTGATCCCAGTCAAAATTCCAACAACCTACTTTGCAGAAAGGGAAAAGTAAATCATCAATTTTATTTGGAAGGGCAAGTGGCCCCAAATAGCCAAAAACATCTTGAAAAAGAATGAAGTTGGAGGACTCACATTTCTTGACTTTAAAGCATATTACAAGCTACAGTAGTCTAAATAGCAGGTACTGGCACAAGGATTGATATATTGACCATCGAAATTAAGAGTTCAGAAATAGACCCTCACATCTATGGCCAATTGATTTTTAACAAGACCTCCAAGTTCACTCAATTGGGAAAGAATAGTTTCTTCAATGAACAGTGTTAGAAGAACTGGATATCCATATGCAAAAGAATTAAGACGACCCCTATCTCACACCATATAAAAAAATGAACTAAAAATTGATCAAAGATCGAAATGTAAGAACCAGGACTATAAAACTCCTGGAAGAAAATGTAGTGAAGCATCCTCAAGATCTTGTGGTAGGCAATGGTTTCATAGACTTTATACCCAAAGCATAAGCAATGAAGGAAAACAAAGATAAATGGAACCTCCTCAAAATTAAAATCTTTTGTCCAACCAAGGACTTTGTCATGAAATTGAACAGATAGCCTACTCAATATGAGAAATTATTTGCAAACCACATATCTGATAAGGGTTTAAAATCCAGAATATATAAATAAATCCTACAATTCAACAATAGAAAGACAAAAAAATCAATTAAAAATGAGCAGAACACTTGAATAAACATTTCTTCAAAGAGGAAATACAAATGACTAAAAAGCACATGAAAAGATACTCAACATCACTAGCTATTAGGGACTTGCAAATCAAAACCACAACCACATAACATTTTACACCCACTAGCATGGCTGCTATTTTTTTAAAAAGCCACAATACTACATGTGTTGGAGAGGATGTGGAGAAATAGTAACACTCATTCACTGCTGGTGGGAATGTAAAATGGTACAGCTGTGGAAGACAGTTTGACAATTCCTTCGGAAGCTAAGTGTAGAATTACCATATGACTCAGCAATCCTGCTACTAGGTATATACCAAGAAGAACTGAAAAAAGGGACACAAACAGATATTTGCACCCTAATGTTCGTTGTGGCATCATTCACAATTGCCAAAAGAAGGAAGCAACCCATGTCCATCAACTGACGAATGGATAAACAAAATGTGGTATATACATACAATGGCTTATTCAGCCTTAAAAATGAATGAAGTCCCCATGCAACATGGATGAACCTTGAGGATATTATGTTGAGTGAAATAAACCAGACAGTGAAGGACAAATATTGTATGATCTTACCAATATGAGGTAATTATAATAAGCAAACTCATGGAATTAGAATGTAGAATATGGGTAACCAGGAGATATATTGGGTTTCGAGAATGAAGAGTTGATGCTTAGCTTGTGCAGAATTCCTGTTTGGGTTGGTAGTAAAGGTTTGGAAATGGATGGTGGTGCTAGTGGAACATTATTGTGCATTTAATTAATAGCACTCAACTATAGAGGTGATTGTGGTTGGAGGGGGAAATTTTAGGATATATATATACACACACACACATATTACTAGAAAAAAATTAAAATATAAGTCAGGACTGTACAACACAATAGACCCTATTGTAGACAATGGACTTTAGTTAATAATACAAGCAGAAGAATGTTCTTTAGTAATTATAACACATATATGAGAGTAATGCAAGGTGTTAATAATAGGGTGGTGTATTAGCCAAAGTGGTGCTGATGCAAAGTACCAGAAATCTGTTGGCTTTTATAAAGGGTATTTATTTGGAGTAGAAGCTTACAGTCACAAGGCCTAAAGAGTCCAACTCAAGGTACCTAAGAGTACTTTCTCAGCAAAGATGGTTGCCTATCTCTGCGAGGGTCCAACCTTCCTTCTTCTTCTTAAGGCTCCGTGGTTCCAGCTTCTTCCAATCTCAGCTGAGGGCTGGCACAGGGCTTGTTTCTTTTCCTGGGCCTTTAGTTGTTTGGCCCTTCTCCTTTCAGTCACATGGCAGGACCTAAATGACCAAGTTCTCTCCTCTTCTGTGTCTGTGGAGCTCTCTTTCTTCCTGTGCTTTCTTCTCTGTCTTCTCAAGTGAGTGTCCATTTATATAGCCCACCTGGGATGGGGTAGACGTCAACCCTGAGTCATGCTTACGGATGTGGTCAAATCAAAGCCTTAATCTTAACATAATTTGAACAAAGGCATATCAGCTGGATCTAATACAATCAAAAGGGGAACACATCTGGAGGAACAGACTAGTTTACAAACACAATATTTCTTTTTGGAATTCATAAATAATCTCAAACTGCCACAGGTGGAATATGGGAAAAATACATCTAATGTAAATTATTGACCATAGATAATAAGATTTTAATAATCTTTCATCAACTGTAACAAAGGTAACTACTGTTAAAATATAGTACAATTATAAAAAAGAGCTATCACTAGTAACAAACGTTCCGCACCAAGGTGAGGTGCTGGTGTTGGGGTGGTGAATGGGAATCCTGCATTTTACGCATGATTGTTTTGTAAGGCCACAACTTTTCTAATTCGAAAGAAGATAAGGGGGGAGTGGATATAGCTCAGTGGTTGAGGCCTGCTTCCCATGTACAATGTCCTGGGTACATTCCCTGGTACCTCCTGAAAAGAAAAAAAAAGATTGGAGAAGAAATTAATTATATTGAAAACATAAAACGATAGAGATATCAATGAAGCTAAAAGCTGATTCTTTGATGTTGAAAAAACCCCTAACGTGACTGACGAAGAAAGAAAGAGAGGACAAATGACCGCTATTAAAAATGAGAGAATACCATTCCATGTACTTGGGAAAGACAAGAAGATTTCAAAATTTGAAAGATTTGATAAATTGGATAAACTCTTTGAAAGAAAAGCAACAAAAATCACACAAGAAGAAATAGATAACCTAAATATTCCTTTATCTACTAAAGGAACTGAATTTGTAATTAAACTGTTATCTGTTATTCTTACTATGAATGATGATGATTAGGAGGAGGAAGAACACAACGATGATATGGTGGTGATGGCGGCGGTGGTGAGAGCTGTGGTGACGGTGGAGGAGGTGGTGAGGGTGGAGGTGGCAACGGTGATGATGTTTATGGTGAAGACTCCATTTGTATGGGTGGCAATGGTGGAGGTGACGTTCACAGAGTTGGCGGAAGTGGTGGTGGTGGTGGTGGAGGAGGAGCAAGTTGGGGAGGTGGTGATAACGGTGGAGACAGTGGTGATGGTAGAGGAAACTGGTGGCAGCAGAGGTGAAGAAAGCGGTGGTGCTAGACTGGAACCAGTCCCAACCCTTAAGACAGTCTAGGTCCTGAGGCTGTGGTGCTTTTTTTGCTAGCTGATCTTAATCTTTAAGTTTTGCTCTAATGAAGCATTGTTTTTACCTCTTAGAAGGCTTTCTGACCCCTCTTCAAATTTGCCCGTTCCTCCCAGCAACCAATTTATTTAAAATTCATATGGAAAGCAAAGGAACCAGAAACGGCATTATCTGTCAAACCCAGAATAAGCTTTTTAAGAAACTAGCACTCTTCTTTCAGAATATTGTTTAAAACTACAGACCCAAAATGAAATGCTCAGGGAAGCGGACTTGGCCCAGTGGTTAGGCATCCACCTACCACATGGGAGGTCCACAGTTCAAACCCTGGGCCTCCTTGACCCGTGTGGAGCTGGCCCATGCACAGTGCTGATGCGCGCAAGGAGTGCCGTGCCATGCAGGGGTGTCCCCCGCGTAGGGGAGCCCCATGGGCAAGGAGTGCGCCCCGTAAGGAGAGCCGCCCAGCACCAAAGAAAGTGCAGCCTGCCCAGGAATGGCACCGCACACACACGGAGAGCTGACACAACAAGATGACACAACAAGATGATGCAACAAAAAGAAACACAGATTCCCAGTGCTGCTGATAAGGATAGATGCAGTCTCAGAAGAACACACAGAGAATGGACACAGAGAGCAGACAATTGGGTGGGAGGGAGGGGAGAGAAAAAATAAAAAAAAATAAATCTTTAAACAAAACAAAACAAAACAAAATGAAATGCTCAAAAACTCTTAAACCTTAAAATAAACGACACAACCCAGAAAACCAGGCTCATCAGTTTCTCGCCATCACAGACGTATAAGTGGTTGTCAGCTTGTCAGTGGAAGTTTCTTTTACTTAAAAAAAAGAAAAAAAAGAAAAAAAACATATATACATATAATAATTGGGTAAAATGAAGTAAAATAAGTTTTCAACCCTAAATACTCTTCTACATGTTTTTCAATTTTAACAATGAGTTTTATATCTTTATGATAAATTGAAATTAATAAAGAAAAAGAAATGTTCTGTAATCTTGAAGAGAGCTCAAGGAAGGGAAAGATCCGAACCCTCCTCACCAAGCCGTCGGTGACGGCCACGGATGGCTCGAGCGTGTGGCACACGTCCCCGTGCGCCGTCTCGTTCTGCCACGCTGCTCACGCCTGGGTGGAAAGACACCGGGAGGGGGGCTGTGCGTGGGCTGCCCTCTCGGCGTGTGGACGTGCTGCGCGTGGAGGGGCCTGCCCGAGGGAGGCAGGTCGACTCTCCCGCGCCGGGAGGGCCCGCTGCACCCGAGCCAGGCTGAAACTGGCCTCTGGCTTTTTCCTTCCATTTGGCTTGTTTCAGCTTCACGCCCTGATCCAGAATCTGGCTCAAGCTCCGCTGCCTGGGGCCAGGGGTCCAGCCCTGAAAATGCCCGGTCCGTGGAGGGCAATCCTCCGGCTCCTTCCTGGAGACCTGAGGCCCGGCTGGCTCTGGAGAGCGGCGCCGGCGTGTGCAGTAAGGAGGTGCGTGGACCTGGCCCCCCGCGGTGGCCTGGCAGGAGGAACCGCCCTGGTGCCCGCGCCCTGTGGTGCCGGCTTTCCCAGGCCCAGGCCTCGGTGCCCGGATGGGGAATGGGAGGTGGGAGCGTGGCTCCCCAGCAGCAGAGCGCTGACCCACAGGCCTCCCCGCTTTCGTGTTTGAAAGGCGCTAGGGAGCCGAGCGCCACGCGTGCCCAGTCGCTCCCACGGGGACGGGGTGCGGGTGGAATCCGGGCCCCCCGGAGTCGCCGTGGGCTTCCCCCACCTTTCTCACTGACTCGGTTTCTCTTCTTTTCAAGAAGCCCCAGGGCCCCCAGGCAGGGAGAATCCCACCCCCGTTCTGCCCTAAATTGCCTGAAGCTGCGAGGACAGCCCTGCCTCTCGCCAGGGAATTGCACTGCCGGCGCCCGCGGGCTGCCTTGCTGCCTCACCTCCACGCTTCGCTTTGCCTTTTCAGTTTCATGGACTGCAGGTGGCCCTTTCCCTTAGGCCCGATGGCACGACGGCCCCTGCCTCTAGCCCCCCGACCAGCGGCCGCGCAGCCAACGGCGTCAGTTGTCAGCAGCTCCACGTGGTGGAGACAGCCCAGCACGTGCAAGGACGCGCTTGTGCTCCAGTCAGCCTGATTTGGGGCGACGTCCAGCCCCTGCCTTGCCGTTATTCTGTCCTTACCTGGGGAGAGGGAGGGAAAGCAGGGCGGAAGGGCAGCTGGAGTTTGCGCCTCTGCCACCCTTGCGTCACCCCGGCCTTGAGACCACCCAGAGTTGCGTATGGCTCTCCTCTTCGAAGAGCAACCAGAGGGAGGTTCAGGAGACGGGGCGAGGCTCCCAGGAACCCAGCCAGCGGCGACGACAGCGGAGAGAGCCGACACTCCCCAGGGCCTGGCCTGAGCTCGCCACGTGCGCCAGCTCATTTCATCCCAGCAGCCTCCCGCTTAAGTGTGTTACACTCTCCACTCCACGAAGGTTAGCTGGCTTGACTGAAGACGTGGCCACGTAAGTGGCATATTTTGCCCCTGAATCGAGACGGTCTTGTCCGAGGGTTAGTGGACGTTTCCCACACAGGGCCAGGGAGCAAGTGCCTTAGGCCTGCGGGACACGCCGCCTTGTCTCAAGCAGTCCACTCGGCCACAGCAGAGCAAGAGCAGCCGTAGACAGCGTGTTAGCGAATGAGCATAGCTGTGCTCCAATAAACTGTTTATAAAAACCAGTGGGGGCTGGACGTGACCCCAGGCCAAAGCTGGCCAACCCCTGGTCTTAGCTGCTACCTCAGGAGAATGAGGACCCAGAAGCTTCGAAGGGCTTTCTGAGAAATAAAGTTGTCGTCACGAACAAAATGCTGGATGATCCCTGGCAGTGTGGAACACGACTCTTGCAAGGTTGATTCCACACGTGTCCACGGAAGGCGCAGTGTGTTCTGGGCACCAGCCTGAGGCGCATACGGAGGGGACAGGAAACACCTCTGAGGGAGCGCACATCATAGCGGGCTGGGTGGAGAGGCTGAAAATAATGTAATGCCTGGGGGGATTACACAGCCGGAGGCGGTGAGTGCTGTGGACAGAGCAGCAGGCCTGCAAAAGTGCAGAGCAGGCCTCCCCGAGAAGCTGACCTTTTAGCAGAGCTCAAAGGCGGGAGGCAGCAGCCAGACGGGATCTGGGATTCACGGCCACAAGGGCCCTGGGCGAGCCCACCTGGTGTCAGGCAGGGCAAGAGGCCACGTGGCTGGAGCACACGGGGCCAGGAAAGGACAGCCCCTGGGGCGCAGGCTTGACTTGCTCTCAGGCATGGTGAGCAGAGGGGGTGCCTGATCCGGCAGTGACAGGAGGCGCAGGACGGCAGGCCATGAATTGACCTAGGTAGGGGTCCTGCACTTGAATACTTGCTCTAATGCCAGTCACTGGTCAGATATCGGGCAATTAATTAATCATTCTATGCCTTGGTTCCCACATCTAAAAAATAGGATAATAATAGTATTTACCACATAGGGCAGTTATGAGCATTTAATGAAAAAATCCAGGAAAATCACTAAACCTAGTTCCAGGGACATAATAGACACCAAATGAATATTGGTTATTTTAATTATTATTAAATTTATCTCCCTAATAAAAAGTTGTGATTTTACTGTAATAAACTGTTGAATGCTATTTTAATTTAGTTTGGTGCTGCTGGTACCAAGTACCAGAAGTGGTTGGCTTTAATGAAGGGGATTTACTTGGGGTGAAAGCTTACAGTTCAAGGCCATGACAAGGCTAAACCAAGACACTGGAAGAGGCGCTTTCTCACCAAGGTCAGTGCTGCTGATTCTGCTGTCCAGGCAGGTGGCGAAGCTGGGCGACAGCTGAGCCCTGCTGGGGTCTCAGCCTCCCCTCTGGACCCCCTGCCTCCTCGAGCTGCAGCGTGGGCTCAGACTCTTGGGGTGTAAGTGAGCCTTGTCCTCCCTCACATGGCAGCGTTGGAAACGGAGGCTTCCTTTTCCTGTGTCTCCATTTATATCAGACCCTGCAAGGGAGCAGAGACTCAACCTGAGACATGCCTCACTGACAGAGTTCTAGCAAAAGCCCTAAAGCAATTTTATCAAGTAACTAACCGCAAGTAATTTAATGCAACCAGAGGGTATCACATCCACAGCAACAGACTAGTTTAAAAACATGATTTCTCTTTTTGGGGTTCATAAAATAATATCAAACAGCCACACTCCACCCTAGGAATTCCAAAAAGGAATGTCTTTCTATATGCAAAATACCCTCATTGCATCACAAAATTCCAAAAAATCTTAAATCATTCCAATAACAATGCTAAGTCCAAAATCACATAAAAATCAGTTCTAGGAATAGTTTGCCTTGGGTCTGGGTCAAAAATTCCCCCTGGCTGTAGACCTATAAAACTTTGAAAACATGTTATCTGCTTCCAGTATGTAAGTGAGGGCCAAACATAGGGGAAGCAATGCATTATTACCACAAGGACTTCTGGGAGGGAAACATGGCATGGGTCCCCAGCAGTTCCGAAAACCTGCCGGGCATACGCCACTAGATTCAAGGCCCGAGAGTCATCCTAAGATGCTGGTTTCTTCTCCCAAGGCCTCATGGGGGCCCACCCTGTCCATGGGCCACACTTTCTGTTCCATCACCTTCAAGCATCTGGGTGGCAACTGAGCTCCAGGCTTCATCCTCCAAGAACACGGCCACACTTTCCTACCCCTGGGGTAGTCTCAAACCCCTAAGTACAATGAGGTATTGGCAACATTCTTCCTAATCTCTAGCACACAGGCCCAACCCCCTCAGAGCTGGGGAGTGGCAACTTAACTCTCTCCAGCCCCTGGGGAATGCACTGCATTCTCTTTATGGCCGGGGCCAAACTCTCCCTGAACAATGGGCTCAAGATCCACCCTCTTCAAATGCAGGCCAAGCTCACCCTCTGCACACGTGGGCAGGGTCCCTCTCTTGGCCCAAGCAGCTGTCTTAATTCCAGACCTCAGCTTGCACAGTTTTCCTCTTGAAGACGTTTTTCGTTCAATCTCTCCCTCCCTGCCCCTTTTCATCCAGGCTGGCAGTGGTTTTGTTCATACAGATCTTAAAGCTCCTTGGTTTAGCCTGCAGGAATCAGGGGCCCAAGCTATCAGACTGTAAGACTTTCCACAGGTCCTTCCTGGATAACTGCATCTTCAATCCTGATTTACAAGTTCCAAGTTTAGTCAAATCTTCACATGGGGCACTCTCCTCTGGGGTCTTGTTCTCTGGAAGCTTGGAATTTCCCAAATCAGTCTCTGGTTTCTTTGTGTCCAGTGTTTAGTTCTTATCTCTTTCCTCTCGCATTTTGCTATAAGCTACAAGGAGAAGCCAGGCTATGTTTCCCACATCTAATTTGGAAATCTCCTCAGCTAAAAGTCTAAGATTGTCATTTTCAAATTCTGACTTCCATCTAACATCAGGAGTCAATCTTGTGCAGCTTTAAAACACAGATTGCCTTTTCTCCAGTTTCCAGTAATAGTTTCATCTCTTCCTTCTAAGACGTCACTGGAAATAACTTTAGGGTTCATATTCCTTCCAATAATTTCTTCAAAGCAGTCTAGGCCTCCGGCAAGCATCTCCCAATTCCTCCAAAAGTACCCCTTAGTCATTTATAAAACCATTCTAGCATTTTTGGTAATTCCAAGCAGCATGATCCTACTTGCCTGGTACCAATTTCTGTTTTAATTTGGTTTAGGGTTGCCAATGCAAAGTAACAGAAATGGGTTGGCTTTTATAAAGGGGATTTATTAGGAGAAAAAGCTTACAGTTCTAAGACTGTGAGAAGTCCAGATCAAGGCACCACAGGAGGTGGTCAGCTCCTCCGAAGTCAGCTCCCATTGATCGTGGCGTGTCGCCATGTGGTGAAGCAGGATGGCCACCCATCTGCTCCCTCCTTTCTGCAGCTGAGGGCAAACCTGGCATAGGCTCATCTCTTACTGGGCCCCCTCGTTCAGTCTTGGTGGCTCCATTCTGAGCTCCCCAGGGCTTCAGTTTTCCTGCAGTCCTCTCTCTCAATTGCAGAACCAAATATGGTGGCTCCCTTTTCCTGTATGTTTCCATTTTTATCAGACCCAGCAAGATGGCAGAGACTCAAAATGAATCACATCCCACTGACGTAGTCCAATTGAAAGCCACAAAGAGATCTTAACAAGTAATCCAATCAAAGGCACAGCAACAGCAATGGAATTTAATGCAATCAAAGGGTATTACACCCAGAGGAATAGATTAGTTTAAAAACATTATCCTTCTCCTTTTGGGGTTCATAAAATAATCTCACCTGCCACAGGTGCTTACACATTCATAGGGACGTGTGCTTTGCACCTTTGAGCTGTCATCTCCCCAGCAAGAGCAGAAGCCACTGGCTCTCCCAGGGTGGAGAGAAGCCACCATGGAAAACATTGTCCCTCTGAAGCTGTGACAGCTTCTGGGCCACCTCCCTGGACTTATAACCCCTCAAGGAACTGAGATGTTTCCTGAGAAAGGAAGACACCTGCTTAAGATTGTGGAGATGGAAAAACAACAGGAGTAGAATCTGCCAATCACGATGACAAAGTATATAAGTTATCGGTTGCTGCATAACAAATTAACCTGAAATTTTTCAGCTGAAAACAGCCAACGTTTTTATTGTGCCTGGGTGTTGAGACTCAGGAGTCTGACAGTGGCCTGGCCGGGAGGTCAGAGTCTCTCATTCGGTTTCAGCCTGCTGAGGCCGGGCCGCAGCCAGTGGTCAGCTTCCTGGGCTGAGGCCTTCCTTTTAAAGGGAGCCTGCCCGGGAGGCCTCGGTTCCTCACTCGCCGCTCCTAGGGCTGCGCCTGGCGTCCCCCTGCACGAGCTGTCCAGGGGCTGCAGGGGTGACCCGAGGGAGGGAGGAGGGAAAGGGGTCGTCCCCCTGACACACTCACTAGAGGCCGGTCACTAAGTCCAGTCCACACTCAAGGGAAGGCTTGAGCTCCATCTCTCCAAGGACGGCACACCAAGGACCTTGAGGGCGGAGCTGAAAGCCACGGCACGTGATGTGTGGGTTTGCGCAAAATAACGTCCAAGGGTAGTGCCAGTGTTTACCTTTCAAGAAGCTCAAAGCATGACTTTCATACAAACACACAGTGAGAGCTTCTCAAAGACTTATTAATAAATGAGGGAACTGGCAAGATAAGAAAGCTGACTCACAGGATAATTTAAGGAACACAAGTTTATTGGGCCAGCCAGCAGAGAAATGCTGAAATAGATGGTCAGATTAAAAAAACAACCAAATAAACAAAAACTACACAAGGATTTGCTAGGCAATGAAACCACACCCTTTGGGGCTTCTCTATCTGTCAGAAATAGTTTGTAATTCATCAGTATTCTCTTAGTTCACTTCTAACTCTGCAGCATCTGGGACCCGAGTGGCGGGAACTACCAAGTCAAGCGAAGGTGCTTCCCCTGCAGCATCAGGCAGTCACGGGGTGCCTGCTCAGCAGTGGTTGGACGGCACAGAAAGCACACGGAGCCATCCTTTTGCCTTATTTTCAACTTGGGAGAATTTTCCTTACTAGGAGTTAGTTTGACTTTTCCCGGTTTCACCTTCGTCACGTGTCTGTGCGTCCGACAATCATTCCCTGGTGCTCTCAGCAAGCGCAACCCCTCTCTGGGGAGCCAGCGGGGCCGGTGGCATTCCCTCCTGCACAGAATGTGGAGCCTGCTTTACGGGGCGCCAAGGCAGTGTGCTGAGGGCCATGCAGTGGGGGCAGGCGCAGGGGGCCAGGGAGGCAGCCAGGGAGGGGCGTCCTAGCTTTTTGAGGTGCAACACCATTCACTTCTGCTGTTTCTGAAAATGAAAGTCCCTTTGCTTTTCGGAATGTTTTTGGTTTGGCTTTTGGGTGTTTTGGGGCAACTGTTTCAGTGTCATTTCTATTTGGTCAATTTATAGTCAATTTAATAATTGTAAAGCAGCATTGACGTTAATTTTATTTTTCTGAAAGGTGTTTATCACGTTTGTGGTATTATGTGAATGACAGATTATTTTACAGACTTTGAACAAGTCAATTTCATTTTTTAACACTTTAAGAACTTTTAAGCCCCTATATCTAAATACTATTTCTCCAAAATTTATGCTTTAACAATACATAGCTTTCCATGGTATTCAAGACATAATCAAATGGATTCTTTATACTGACCCTTATAACTAATTGAATCTGTTACAGAGAGTGCATAGTGGTATTAAAACCACGTTTTCGGGATGTGGAGTTGTCCTGGATAGTGCTTCACAGACAATTACGGGACATTATAGATCCCCCCAGGGCCCACTGGATGGAACGTGAGAGAGTCTGGGCTATGATGTGGACCATTGACTATGGGGTGCAGTGATGCTCAGAGATGAACTTACCAGGTGCAATGGATGTGTCATGATGATGGGAGAGAGTGTTGCTGTGGGGGGAGTGGAGGGCGGGGGCGGTGGGGTTGAATGGGACCTCATATTTTTCATAATGTAATTAAAAAAAATAATTAAAAACAAACAAACAAACAAAAAAACCACGCAAGTTGTTTCACAGTAAAATGTTAGTCATGAATTAGGTGTTTGAGAAAGATTAGCCATAGGTAACAGGAGTGAGGTTTGTTTCCTAAGGAGACTTGGTCACAGGAGCAGAAGTGTTTAAATAAAGATATTGGTCACGGTCAGCTTCCGACAGTCACAAAACCCACCCGCAGAGTAAACTGACTCTCGAGGGGAAGCCACGGCACAAACCTGCACGGACCACCTGCACAGCCACTCAGAATCGCGGCGTCGTTATTCACATTTGCTAGGGAAAGATGTTCCACTACTTTGCTACATGGAAAGAGCAGGCTGAAAAGGAGAATCGCTTCTGTGACACAATTGTATGAAAACTCTGGTTATGTGTCTCCGTGTTCAGAGGAAACGCGATCACCACTCAGAGACGTGCGGCCTCGTTCGTCCTCTGCTCGGCTGGATCTTCAGGTTGTTCTATTCACAATGACCTTGGAGGCCCCACAGCAGCTAGGCAGGCACGCCTTGCCTCCTGCACCTCCCACAGTCCTGGTCAAGGCAGAAAGAAGGAAGGAGGAGCAGGGAGGGAGGGAAGGGTCGCGCCAGAAGCCGCTTTCCCCGAGCCCCTGCCCACGCTGCCCCTTGGTCGGAGGCGCCCGAGGTCCGGAGCTCTGGGCTCCTGGAGACGGGGAAAGCCGCGGGGGGTCAGGGGCTGCAGGCGCCTGCAGGTGTCTCCCTCCTGCAGACGCAGCGAGAGCAGGTTCCTGGCAGGCCCTGGCAGTTTCAGGGCTCCTCCCTCGTGCTCAGTTAAAAGGCTGACCCGCCCTCGGAGGGGCAGGCAGTCTCCACGGACGGACGCGGCCAGGGAAGGCGCGTCCCTTGGGAGCTTTGCACCCAAAGCCCAGAACCCCTCTGTGTGGCCCCTCTGCGTGGCCCCTCTCCGTGGCGGCCGCTGCCAGCAGCCGCTGCCTCCGCCTGAGGCTTTCTCGGCTTACCTCGGAGCAGAGGCGCCGCGCCTGGAGCTCGAGATGGTTCTCAGTGGGGCGCTGTGCTTCCGGTGAGTGTCCAGCCGGGCCGGGTGGCCGCCATTGTCCGTGAGCGGGGAGGGAGCCCAACCTGGCAGCGCCTCATGCCGCCCGCTGTGGGCGAAACGGGCAAGCCGGACAAAGACCAGGCGGCCCGTCCACACGGGTCAGCGGCCAGGCCCCTGCTGTGTGCCGCTGAACGCCCGAAGCGAGTCCTGAGGATGCGGTGCGGCGGCTGGTCCAGGGAAGCTGCCCGGCAGATGCGTGCGGGAAACGCTGGCCCCCGTGCCCCTCGCCGGAGACCCCGGCCCAGCTCAGCCTCCGGGGACGGGGCCTTCCAGTGCTGACCCGCTCAGCGACCCTGGTCAAGCGCGGCGCCGGCTGTGCACAGCACACGCCCTGCCCCGTGACAGCTGGAAACGCACCTTCCGAGGCACCTTCGCCTCCCGGGATGCCAGGAAACCGCCATGGGGATGGGAGATGCTTTGGGCAGGAGGAGGAGGGGTTCTGAACGCAGAGGAGGCCCGGCCCGGGGGCCGTGTCCTGACAATGGCCCCTCGAGGGGTCCGGTTCCGGCAGGAAGGGCCCTGGCTAGCCCACCGCCCTGCTCGGCCAGGCCCCAGGGCGCACCAGGCCCTGCCCGCCCAGCTTCTCCCCCACGACAGACCCAGGAGAGGACCTGGACTGGCGGCACGAGCTGCGGGCGAGGGAGGCCCCGCTGACCCCAGCCCGCGGAGGGGGCGGCTCACCTGGCCCCACGTTTCAGGATGAAGGATGCGGCCTTGAAGGTGCTCTACCTTCGTGACAACCAGCTCCTGGCCGGAGGGCTGCACGAGGGGGTGGCCATCAAAGGTGGGTGGGCAGCAGCCCCCTTGTCGGGCGGAAGAGCTGAGGGGCACGGGCCTCGGGCCGGGTGGGAATCTCAGCATTCACCCGCAGGCTGGCTTTGGGAAAACCTGCCCTTCCCTGGGAGCTTTATTCCCACGTGGGGTGGTTTCTGTCTCCCCACCCCCCTGCTCTCTGAAGCCCTTGACCAGCCTCTCTGCCCCCCACTGCTCTGGACCAGTGCACACCTGCTCACCTGCTCAGTGCACACCTGTTCACCTGTTCACCTGCTCACCTGCTCACTTGCTCACCTGCTCACCTGCTCACTTGCTCACCTGCTCACTTGCTCACCTGCTCACCTGCTCACCTGCTCACCTGCTCACTTGCTCACCTGCTCACCTGCACACCTGCTCACCTGCTCACCTGCTCACCTGCTCACCTGCTCACTTGCACACCTGCTCACCTGCTCACCTGCTCACTTGCTCACCTGCTCACCTGCTCACCTGCACACCTGCTCACCTGTTCGCCTGCTCAATTGCTCACCTGCTCACTTGCTCACCTGCTCCTGCTCACTCGCTCACCTGCTCACCTACTCACTTGCACCCATGCCAGTCAGGGTCCTCTGGGCCGAGGGTGGGGGCGCCTCCTCGGTCTTCAGACCCCTGGGATAGAGAGGGGTGCAAACGGTGCCGAGGGGCAGTGGCAGACCCCCAGGAGCTGTGGGCGTGCAGGGGAGCCGCCGCCGCCCTGAGCAGGACTGCTCAGGGGGCTGGCGCCTTGACGACCACCCCCTGCCCAGCCTGGGACGGGGCGGCAGCCAGGGTCCTGTGCGGGCTCGTTCCTCTAGGCGAGGAGATCAGCGTGGTGCCCAATCGGTCGCTGGACGCCAGGCTCTCCCCGGTCATGCTGGGCGTCCAGGGCGGGAGCCAGTGCCTGTCGTGCGGGCAGGGCCAGGAGCCCGCCCTGAGCCTGGAGGTGAGTCCTTGGGCGCGCCCCGCCTGCCGGGCGTTGGCAGACCCCAGCCCAGGAAGGCCGCGCGCCCGGCAGCCGCAGAGCGCCAGGGAAGCCCCCGGCAGGACGTGGACAGCAGCCTCCCCCGGAGAGGCCCCCATTCCCTCCGCCCAGCCCCCTGGGCCGTGCTCCTGCCCCTCGCCCGACGGGGCCCGATGCCCGCCCTCCCCGGCCCCCACCCTGCCCCTCACCTGATGGGGCCCGATGCCCGCCCTCCCCGGCCCCCACCCCTGCCCGATGGGGCCCAATGCCTGCTCTCCCTGGACCCGCACCCCTGCCCCTCGCCTGACGGGGCCCAATGCCCACTCTCCCTGGCCCCCACCCTGCCCCTCGCCTGATGGGCCCTCCCCGGCCCCCACCCTGCCCCTCACCCAACGGGGCCCGATGCCCGCCCTCCCCGGCCCCCACCCTGCCCCTCACCCGACGGGGCCCAATGCCCGCCCTCCCCGGCCCCCACCCCTGCCCGATGGGGCCCAATGCCTGCTCTCCCTGGACCCGCACCCCTGCCCCTCGCCCGACGGGGCCCAATGCCCACTCTCCCTGGCCCCCACCCTGCCCCTCGCCCGACGGGGGCCCCATGCCCACTCTCCCTGGCCCCCACCCTGCCCCTCGCCTGATGGGCCCTCCCCGGCCCCCACCCTGCCCCTCGCCTGACGGGCCCCCCGCCCGCAGCCAGTGAACATCATGGACCTCTACCGCAGCGCCGAGGAGTCCAAGGGCTTCACCTTCTACCGGCGGAGCACGGGGCTCACCTCCAGCTTCGAGTCGGCCGCCTTCCCGGGCTGGTTCCTGTCCACGGAGCCCACGGCCGACCAGCCCCTCAGGCTCGCCCGGCTCCCGGCGCCCGCCGGCTGGGACGCCCCCATCACCGACTTCTACTTCCAACAGTGCGACTAGGGTGCGGCCCCGATGCCCCGGGCGCGGCCGGCCCGGCGGGCCAGGGGGAGCTCCTGGAGACCCTCCCGGCCCCAGCTCCGGCTGGGTGCGCCTCCCGCCCCCGTGGGGCCACTCCACGGCCCCTCCTGGGGAATGGCGACTCGAGGAAGCCGCACGAGCCGAACTGGGCGTGACGTAGGATTCCCAGGGCAGAGCGGGTAGTGGGGGATCATGGGAGCTTGACGGCCCCTTACTCGGGGCCTGTCTGTCCAACCCCCCCTTCCTCTTAATCCTGAGCCTCACGTGCCTTCGCAGCGCTGCAGGAGTGGTGGGCGTGGGCGGGGGGTGGCAGGGCCGTGGACGTGGACGGGGGTGTCAGGGCTGCAGGAGTGGTGGGCGTGGGCGGGGGTGGCAGGGCCGTGGACGTGGGCGGGGCTGTCAGGGCTGCAGGAGTGGTGGGCGTGGGCGGGGCTGTCAGGGCTGCAGGAGTGGTGGGTGTGGACGGGGGTGTCAGGGCTGCAGGAGTGGTGGGTGTGGGCGGGGCTGTCAGGGCTGCAGGAGTGGTGGGCGTGGGCGGGGCTGTCAGGGCTGCAGGAGTGGTGGGCGTGGGCGGGGCTGTCAGCGCTGCAGGAGTGGTGGACGTGGACGGGGGTGTCAGGGCTGCAGGAGTGGTGGGCGTGGGCGGGGCTGTCAGGGCTGCAGGAGTGGTGGGCGTGGGCGGGGCTGTCAGGGCTGCAGGAGTGGTGGGCGTGGGCGGGGGTGTCAGGGCTGCAGGAGTGGTGGGTGTGGGCGGGGCTGTCAGGGCTGCAGGAGTGGTGGGCGTGGGCGGGGCTGTCAGGGCTGCAGGAGTGGTGGGTGTGGGCGGGGCTGTCAGGGCTGCAGGAGTGGTGGGCGTGGGCGGGGGTGTCAGGGCTGTGGGCGTGGACGGGGCGTGGGCGGGGGTGTCAGGGCTGCAGGAGTGGTGGGCGTGGGCGGGGGTGTCAGGGCTGTGGGCGTGGACGGGGCGTGGGCGGGGGTGTCAGGGGTGTGGACAGGGCGTGGGTGGTGGTGTCAGGGCCGTGGGCGTGGACGGGGCGTGGGCGGGGGTGTCAGGGCTGTGGACAGGGTGTGGGCGGGGGTGTCAGGGCTGTGGGCGTGGACGGGGCGTGGGCGGGGTGTCAGGGCTGTGGACGTGGACGGGGCGTGGGCGGGGCTGTCAGGGCTGCAGGAGTGGTGGGCATGGGCGGGGCTGTCAGGGCCGTGGGCGTGGACGGGGCGTGGGCGGGGGTGTCAGGGCTGCAGGAGTGGTGGGCGTGGGCGGGGCTGTCAGGGCTGTGGGCGTGGACGGGGCGTGGGCGGGGGTGTCAGGGCCGTGGACGTGGATGGGGCGTGGGTGGTGGTGGCAGGGCTGTGGTCGTGGATGGGGTGTGGGCAGTGGTGTCAGGGCTGTGGACGTGGTCAGGCGTGGGCGGGGGTGTGAGGGCTGTGGTCGTGGATGGGGTGTGGGCAGTGGTGTCAGGGCCGTGGACGTGGATGGGGCGTGGGTGGTGGTGGCAGGGCTGTGGTCGTGGATGGGGTGTGGGCAGTGGTGTCAGGGCTGTGGACGTGGTCAGGCGTGGGCGGGGCTGTCAGGGCCGTGGACGTGGACGGGGCATGGGCAGTGGTGTCAGGGGTGTGGACAGGGCGTGGGCGGGGGTGTCAGGGCTGTGGGCGTGGACGGGGCGTGGGCGGGGGTGTCAGGGCTGTGGGCGTGGACGGGGCATGGGCGGGGGTGTCAGGGCTGTGGGCGTGGACGGGGCGTGGGCAGTGGTGTCAGGGGTGTGGACAGGGCGTGGGTGGTGGTGTCAGGGCTGGGGGCATGGACGGGGCGTGGGCAGTGGTGTCAGGGCCGTGGACGTGGATGGGGCGTGGGTGGTGGTGGCAGGGCTGTGGTCGTGGATGGGGTGTGGGCAGTGGTGTCAGGGCTGTGGGTATGGATGGGGCGTGGGGGGTGGTGTCAGGGCCGGGGGCATGGACGGGGCGTGGGCAGTGGTGTCAGGGCCGTGGACGTGGACGGGGCGTGGGCAGTGGTGTCAGGGCCGTGGACGTGGATGGGGCGTGGGCGGGGGTGTCAGGGCTGTGGGCGTGGATGGGGCGTGGGCAGTGGTGTCAGGGCCGTGGACGTGGATGGGGCGTGGGTGGTGGTGGCAGGGCTGTGGTCATGGATGGGGTGTGGGCAGTGGTGTCAGGGCTGTGGGTATGGATGGGGCGTGGGGGGTGGTGTCAGGGCTGGGGGCATGGACAGGGCGTGGGCAGTGGTGTCAGGGCTGTGGGCGTGGACGGGGCGTGGGCAGTGGTGTCAGGGCCGTGGACGTGGATGGGGCGTGGGTGGTGGTGGCAGGGCTGTGGTCGTGGATGGGGTGTGGGCAGTGGTGTCAGGGCTGTGGGTATGGATGGGGCGTGGGGGGTGGTGTCAGGGCTGGGGGCATGGACGGGGCGTGGGCAGTGGTGTCAGGGCCGTGGACGTGGATGGGGCGTGGGTGGTGGTGGCAGGGCTGTGGTCGTGGATGGGGTGTGGGCAGTGGTGTCAGGGCTGTGGGTATGGATGGGGCGTGGGGGGTGGTGTCAAGGCTGTGGACGTGGTCAGGCGTGGGCGGGGGTGTCAGGGATGGGACGTGGATGGGGCGTGGGTGGTGGTGTCGGGCTGTGGGCGTGGGCTGTGGGGCGTGGACGGGCTTGGGCGGTGGTGTCATAGGAAACTGCTCCACTCAGGACACAGGAGTTGAGCAGGGGACATCAGACCTTTCTGAAACCTAAGATACAGTCAAAATCTAAGGCGTTTTTTCTGGTCACCCAGAAAGATGTTGTAAAGTAGTATATCTTTTAATTCCACTTTGTTGCATTTTTTAAAACTCCTAGCTACATGTTCTGCATAGAAAAATGCCTGAGAGTATATTTACATTTTAGGTGTCAGGGTGGTGGTATTAGGAGAGATCTTTCTATCTGTATTTTGTAATTTTTCTTCAATGAAGATGGATCACTTGTGTAATAATAAAGAAGAAATTAGTCCTGAGGCCCTCGGAGGGGCCGGGAAGCGCCTGCCGCGCTGCCTTATGCAGGCTGCGGCTTGGTAAACGTGGCCGTGGAGATGCCACTCGCTGTGCGGGGACCCCTCCCGCCAGTGCCGCTTGAGCGCAGATGACGCCGGCGCCCCGGCCAGCTCTGCCACAGCCTGACCCAGGGACGCTGAGCCAGAACCAGCCTCCAAAGCTGCTCCCGGCCTCCTGGTCCTCAGACATCACAGAGATAATAAAAGCTTGTGGTTTTAAGCTGCTGAGTTTTGGAGTAACTTGTTATACAGCAATGGTTAACTCATGCAGAGAGCAATAAATTCATTTATTTTTTATTACATTTTCGCGAATATTTTTGTTTTGCTTCCCAGAGTGATCAATCATCCCTTAATTTCCCCAAATGCTTTCCTTCAAAGCCAGTCAGATTATGTTTGTTGTTCTCTTTCCATGAGGCTGAGCTCGTGCTCATGCCCCTTGGCGCCTTCGGCACAACAGCTGGGCGCGCTAAAACCCTGGGAGAAGGGAGCAGAGGCAGACGAGGGGTCCATCCTCAAGCCCCAGGAGTTCCGCATGCCCAGTGGGACTGGACTGGCAGGTTCAGAGGCTGCCGAGGGCCGAGGAGGTGGCCAGGCCAGAGGAGGCTGCCTCCGTGGTCCTCAGCAGCTCCCGGGCCCGGCAGTGCAGCCCTTCCACGGACTCTCAGGGCTCCGACACTGCGGCCCCAGGGCAGAGCAGTTTCTGCAGACCCAGTAATGTTCTCCCTCCTTCTGTGGTCCCCGACACTCTCCATCCGTGGTCCCCGACACTCTCCACCCATGGTCCCTGATACTCTCTCCATCTGTGGCCCCAACACTCTCTCCATCCATGGTTCCCGACACTCTCCATCCATGGTCCCTGGCACTCTCTCCATCCGTGGTCCCTGACACTCTCCATCTGTGGTCCCAGGCACCATCTCATATTGCTTCCTCTCTACCTGGAAAAATTGCTCACCTTTCAAGACCCTGCTGAGATGTCACCTCCAAGCAGCTTGGTAGTAAGTGACTTGGAGTCTGTGGTCCCTGGGTTGAGCTCAGGGGCAGGGCTGCAGCATTTTGTTTCCAAGCACCTAGCATGGTCGTTGGCAAATAATTGAACCCAGGGAGTAGAGAACTTGGAAATGACTTCTCCACACTGGAATATTTTCTCCCTGTCTTCCACCATCTAAACAGGCTCACCCTTAAGGGAGCAGCTCAAATTCTACCCCATTATTTTGTGGAGGCAGTTTTTCCTGCACAGATGTTAGGGCTTCTGCAGAGGTTGTGACATCCCTGTGCCAGAGGTATAGAGGCAGAGCCTGGAGAACCTATTTCTTAGGAAGACCATGGCACAGACTTCTCCACGTCGGGGGGACACTGTGGTGCCATGTCTAAGGCCCTTCCAATTCCATGAACTTTTACCCAAGGAACTTTTATGCAGTTTATTTTCTCCGATATGTTCTTGGCCCAAGGCTTAGATAATTTGGTCTCCTAATTATCTTTTCACGTGTTTATGACTTTGCTCTCCAGCTGGACTATAAAACTACTTAACAGGGACCAGGTATTCCCTGTCTTTGTCACAGCAATGCAAGTGCTCAGTAAATACTTAGTGACTGCCAGGTATAATGCCCCATGCTTGGGAAACTGGGAGAGGGCATGAAGAGTAATCAATTACCTGAAAAACCAGAAGGAGGGTCTAATCCCTGCCCATCTTTTCTCCTTCTGCAGACATCTGGGTCTTGGACTGATCCTCCCATCTCCTTACAGAGCCCTACAGGGGCTTTGCAAATGACCTAAAGGGTGGAGTTACAGGAGCAGAGAGTCCCAGGAGAACATTACATGCAACTTCTCTGCCTCTTAGGGACAGATGGATGGGTGGAGGGATGGATGGAGGGACGTATGTATGTATGTATGTAGGAATGGATGGATGGATGATGGAGGGAGATGTGGAGATATGGAGAGATGGTTAGATGGATGGGGCAGGAGGGGAGGAGGGATAGTTGGTTGGATGAAGGATGGATAATTGCATGGAGATGGAAGGATGAATGGATGAATGGATAATTGGATGGATGGATGATTGGATAGAGATGGAGGGATGGTTAGTTGGATGGATGAAGGGAGGGATGGATGGAGGAATGGATGGGTGGATGGATAGAAGGAAGGATGGAGGAATGGTTGGATGGATGGAGGATGGAGGGAGGGATGGAGGGATGGAGGGGCTGAGTTGAGGGATGCCAATTACCCCTGCTCTGCTCACAGTACTGGCTGTAGGTGTTTATATTTAGTAGTCCAGGGAAATGGTCCCTGCCCAGTACCAGGGTAGACCTAATGTCACCCTCCTTTCCAGCTGGGAAACTTCCTTTGAAGTTCTGCCTCATCATGCTGGGAAAGCAGAGCCTCCGCTCTCATCTTTCCAAACAGCGCCACCCTCACAATGCTCTCAGCCCGCTCTGCCTCGCTGGCTGCAGCCTGGCCTTAGGGATCGGAGGCTGTTCTAACCTTCGGCTCCTAAGACACAGGCTTTCTTGCCTCCTCTGTTTCTGCTGGCCTAGGATGGAGCTCCATGGGGGCACCAAAGAGGTGAGATGGAGAGGTCTGACCCCAGCGGCGTTTATGTGGCTACTCAAAGCACCCATAAAGGGACCTGGCACCTGGCCTCTGCGCAGGCTTTAGGGCGACTCCCTCCCCTTCAGCAAATACCCATTAATGTCCCCACCTCCTCATTTTCCACCCCGTGCTGAACGCTTTGTAAAACCCTAGGCTCTTTCTCCCCATCCTGGAAGAGCTAGAGATGACTGTGGGCCTTGACCAGTGGTATAAGCACAACATGCGCTGCAGATGCCCTGGAGAAATCAGCCGGAAGCTCCAGGCCCGGGGTTCCAGGCACCGGCCCGCAGGTCCATGCGGGGAGGCAGTATTCTCTCCCTCGTTCTTGCTTTCCTTCTCTCTCTGTCAATGTTTCTGAAATGAGAACTGTCCCTCTCTTTCACTGCTTCTGGCAAGCTCTCTAGACAGCAAGGCTTCCCTTCCACAGGACACAGTGGGATGGTACATAGTCTAGGGGTGTATGGGAGAGATTTGAAGAAAAGATACACGTTTAGTCAAATAAAGATTCTTAAAATATTTGTAAACACAGATTTTAGAAATTAATACTAGGAGAGATCATCTAGGCCAGTGATATTCAAACAGTGTTCGGTGACGCGTGATGGTTGCTTGTAAATTCTCACTTCAGTGGGCAAGGTAAGTGCCGGCGTGCAGGGTTCTGAGGTCTCCACCACACTCTACTTCAGCAAAAGCAGATCTCCTTTATCCTCTTTATGTATTAGGTGTCTGTGTAAAACATCATCATGAAACTTTAAAAAGTTTTGGAAGGCATCGATCTTGTCCAAACTCTCATTCCATGGAGGATAAATTGGAGGCCTTGGGGAGCAGAGGGGACCCTCCAAAGTGGCAGACAAATTGGTAGCAGAGCTGGAACTCAACCAAGGTTTGCCATTCAAAGTCTGCATTTCTGTGTCCTGCTTGTGAGCACCAGTGTGTGTCAGTTTGGGTGGCTGGAGAGAGCTAACTGTCAGCTACCAGCAAACACCACAGCCCCAAGATCTCATTAACTCCTGTAAGGAAGATAAGGTCTTTATATAGAACAGTAAACAAAAAGGCAAAAATTTAATATGAGTTCAGAGTAGGGTTGCAATAGGAAGGGAATGCTTCATTAAACTCTGAGTCATGAATCATAGATATTTTGATTTGGAAAGAGCTATAATAACCATGTTATCTAATCCCATGATTTTATAGATGTTGAAACTCTGAGATGTTATTCTACGATGATAATTCATTTGGCAGAACAAGATACTTATGCCAAGCCCAGTGACCTCAATTCCAGACGGTAAGAAGAAGTGTGGCTTTTGAGGCAGGGTGACTGAAGACAGCTGTGCACCTGCCCCGAGAGGAGACAGCTGTGAAGCCATGTTGCCTGGAGGGTGGTTTTTGTCAGCAGAAAAGCGAGATAGCATCACCAGGTAAATCAGGGCCAGGCGGTGGCGACACGGGCAGCCGCTGCAGATTCCAGGGCTGGGTGGTGGTGTGGAAAAAGCGCGCTTAGCACGCAAGTCCAGGTTCCTCCTGAAAGTTGGGGTGTGTTGAAAGTAGAAAAACCAGGAAAGCAGGCTCTGTCTGGGTTTGGGAGGCATTAGCCTAAGACGATCTTGGCGGCTGTAGAAAATGATGACTTGCATGCAATGTGCATGGAAGGAGATGTGGGTGCTGCCTGGGGACCCCAGTGTTAGAGGCACCTCAGAGGAAGGGACCTGCGAAGGAGCGATTGGAGGTTGCGAAGGGGAGCCGCTGCCAAGGGCTCCAGCCGGCCGCAGCCAAACCGCAGAGGGAGCTGAGAAGGATCGCCGGCCTTGGTTCCGTGGAAGCTCAGAGGCTCCTTGTGTGTCGGGGGGAGAGCGAGCAGCAGGGAGGAGGCCTGCTGTGACGCAGCTGGTTCCCGGCAGGTGAGTCGAGGAGGTCTGAGGCCGCCAGAAGAGGTGCCGGGTGGGAGAGGAAGGACGCCCTGGCCCAAGGCCTGTGAAGGGCCATTTGGAGACGATAAGAGGGGGTGGAGCTTGTCCTCAGGCTGTGGGGTGTGCGTGCGCCACACCCCCGATCGCGGCTCTGCCAAGGACCCCTGGCCAAGCTATTTGGGGGAACCAGAGACCTGGCATTCAGGTGATTTGACTGTACTTCCGAGAAGTGAGCCGGTCGGGAGACCTTGACTGTACCTCCAGAGCACAGCAAATCTGTACGTCCAGAGCACAGTAAGGCTGCATGTGCAGAGCTTTCCCGCTACCTGACAGGTGAACTGGAGTGAGGGTCTGGTCTCTGGGTTGCACAGCTGTGAGGATGCCGTGGCAGTCGGTGACCCTGGATCTTGATTTCCCCGAAGCCAGGACTTGAAACTTTTGTCGGGGGCAAATACATTCTCTTAGCATGTTTCACCCTGGCTTACTTTCCTTAGTGCTTTTGCTTAACCAATCCCATTCTTCCTGTGTCATCTCATTGTATTTACTGCATAAGCACCTCTTTCTCAGGGTAAAACAGAGACCTTTTGTCTTGGCTTGCAGCATTCCCCAGTAAGCAAATTGCCTCTTTTTGATAAATAAATTCAAAATTCTTAAAATTTATCTTTCATTTGACACTTCCAATTGGGTTTTACATTTGCTAGCTAAAAGGGCATGCTAGTGATTTTACCCAAAAAGTCTATCCATTGCCAAATCAAATTCCAAGCTCCGTGAGCTCTGCCCACTGCAGGCGCCCCGGCTGGGAGGCCTCTGGCTGCAGGTGGCGACTGTGCTCCCATGGGCTCAGCCTCTGCTCAGCCCGTCATCCCTGGACAGGCCAGACCAGGCCACACAGGGCCAGGACCGACTCCCAGAGTGCCGTGTGTCCCCGATGAGCTCCTGGCACCTCTTGACAGGACGACGGTCCCTGCTCCAGGACCAGCCCCTCGTGGGGTGAGTGTGTCCCCAAAAGACATCCTCAAGCCCTAACCCCAGGTACCCCAAGGGCGACCTGTTTGGAAACGGGGTCTGTGGACAGCAGGTGAAGAGGCAGCCAGGCTGGGGGCAGAGTCCAAGTCCAGGGCGACCCATAAGAGGCCATGCGACGGTGAAGGAGGGGCTGCGGCAAGGCGGCCACGAGCCCAGCGATGCCCAGGGACCCCCACGCTGCTGAAGACGGGAGAGGCCTGAGCACCTTGGAGCTCTGGAAGGGGCTGCACCCTGAGCGCTTCCGGCCCCCGGGCCGCCTGGACGCCTGCGGTTTCAGGCCACCGAGTCTGCTTCGGCAGCCACAGAGAACTGAGCTGCGCAGGTGCCTTCACGTTTGGGGATGGGCCGGGGAGCCTGTCCCCTCCTGGGCTCCGTGAGGAAGGGAAGCCCTGGTGCCTGGTGTGCAGGTGCTGCCGCTCACGCGTCTCCAGCTCCTCGGACACTTCCGTCTGGGCTCTGGCCGGGGCGCGGGAGGGGCACAGGAGGCTGGAGGTCCAGCGGACGCTCCCTGCACTGGCAACTTCCACACCCTCTTTCCGAGGGCCCAGGGAAGAGGCCAGCATGGCCACGTGGATGGACGGAGGGGTCCCTGGCCGGTGAGTGCTCGTGGGCTCCTGAGCAGCTATCGCTGATCTCTCTCGCCGTGTGCCTTCTGCCTCCTCCCGGTTCACCGTCACAGTGGCCTCCTTTTTGTTCTCCAAAGACCCCCAGGCACGGTGCCGCCCCAGGGCCTTTGCACGCTTCTGTCTGGAAGGCTCCTTCCCGGGCACCTGCTGGGCTCACTTCCTCACCTGCTTGAAGCGTTTACTCAGTGAATCCTCACCACCCGACTTCAGATAAGAACTCCCAGGCACCTCGACCCACCTCCGTGCTCTCACATTCTAACTCACGGTGTTTTATTTTGTTTTGCTGCACTCTTTTCTTTTTCCTCTACTAAAGCGCAAATTCTCCAGGGCAGGGGTTTTGGTCTGTTTTGTTCATTTTCATATCCCTACTATGCCAAGCCTTTGATGGCATGTGTCGGCCTCCTGGTAACACTTGCAAAGGAATAAAAGAGAAAATACACGGGGCAGTTTGGGGACACTTGTTAACCAGGCCAGGGGCTGAGGGGGGATTCCCCAGGCGGCAAGCCCAGGGCGAGCGCCCTTACTGGGCAGGGGGTGGCAGTGGGGTGGGAGCCCACCTCGCTCGGGGGGGGGGAGTGCAGTCCTGAAAAGAGGGCTGGTGGGTGGGCGGGGTCCCGGGCGGCCAGCTGAGAGCCGCAGCACTTCACATGCCTGTTACTTCTGTGGAGCAAACCTCCCCCACCCTCAGTGTGGAAAGCGTCGGTTTGCTGGTTCCCGCTGGCTGCGGGTGGGCAGCTGGCTGTGGCCCCTCTGTCCTCCCGGCCCCACGTGCTGGCCAGCCTGGCCCTTCTCGGTGCCTCGCTTGTCCCGCTCGCCCGGGGGGCTCACGCCACGGTGTTTCTGTGTCTTCACTGCTTTGCCCTCAGAGCTCAGAGGCTCTCACCCTCCCTTGACCACTTACATCAGGGTCAGCCGAAACACCTGCTTAAAATGAAGATTTCGGGGCCTGATACAAAGCTGTGGGTCTGAGCTCACGTGCTCGCATCTCCAGGGAGGCTCTGGGCGGCCCTGGGGGCACGGCTGGGGACCCCCGTGTGACTCCACGTCCTCCCTGACCTGCTTTTGCCCTGCGGATTCGCCGTGGCGGCTCCTCACCTCCAGCTCCGCGACGCGCTTCCAGTTAGAGACAGACGCGCCTCCTGTGTGAGTCATGAGTCACCCACAGAAGCTGGAGCCCTGTCAAAAGTCATGATGCTCTGTTTCCATGACACAGAAAAGGGAGTAACTGAAACAGGAAGTGGAGAAGCAAAACCTAACCTGCCTGCCAGGGCCTCTTGCCACGGCCTTGACCCAATGCGTCATCCTCTGCTCAGGCTCGTCAGGCAGAGAAGGTCATGGAAAATCAGTCACTGCTCCCCACGCACCGCGAGAGAGGAGAGCACACGGCGGCGGGGACGTGCAGGGGCTCGGGGCTGGAGTCCACGCCCCTGCCAGGGGGAGCTGGACAGCGGGCTTGGGCCTGCGGGGGAGCTGGACAGCCAGGCTTGGGCCTGTGGGGGGAGCTGGACAGCAGGCTTGGGCCTGCGGGGGAGCTGGACAGCTGGGCTTGGGCCTGTGGGGGGAGCTGGACAGCCGGGCTTGGACCCGCCATGGGGAGCTGGACTGCCCGGGCTTGGACCCACCAGGGGGAGCTGGACAGCTGGGCTTGGGCCTGCGGGGGGAGCTGGACAGCCAGGCTTGGACCCGCCAGGGGGAGCTGGACAGCTGGGCTTGGGCCTGTGGGGGAGCTGGACAGCCAGGCTTGGGCTTGTGGGGGGAGCTGGACAGCAGGCTTGGACCCGCCAGGGGGAGCTGGACAGCTGGGCTTGGGCCTGTGGGGGGAGCTGGACAGCCGGGCTTGGACCCGCCATGGGGAGCTGGACTGCCCGGGCTTGGATCCGCCGGGGGGGAGCTGGATAGCCGGGCTTGGGCCTGCGGGGGGAGCTGGACAGCCGGGCTTGGACCCTCTGGGGGGAGCTGGACAGCCAGGCTTGGGCCTGTGGGGGAGCTGGACAGCAGGCTTGGACCCGCCAGGGGGAGCTGGACAGCTGGGCTTGGGCCTGCGGGGGAGCTGGACAGCCAGGCTTGGGCTTGTGGGGGGAGCTGGACAGCAGGCTTGGACCCGCCAGGGGGAGCTGGACTGCCCGGGCTTGGACCTCTGGGGGGAGGTGAACAGCTGGGCTTGGACCCGCCATGGGGAGCTGGACTGCCCGGGCTTGGATCTGCCGGGGGGAGCTGGACAGCAGGGCTTGGGCCTGCGGGGGGAGCTGGACAGCCGGGCTTGGACCCTCTGGGGGGAGCTGGACAGCCAGGCTTGGACCTCCGGGGGGAGGTGAACAGCTGGGCTTGGACCCGCCAGGGGGAGCTGGACAGCCGGGCTGGTTCCTGCGGGGGGAGCTGGACAGCCTGGGCTTGGACCTGTGGGGGAAGCTGGACAGCCGGGCTTGGACCCGCCAGGGGGAGCTGGACAGCCGGGCTGGTTCCTGCGGGGGGAGCTGGACAGCCTGGGCTTGGACCTGTGGGGGAAGCTGGACAGCTGGGCTTGGACCCGCCAGGGGGAGCTGGACAGCTGGGCTTGGGCCTGTGGGGGGAGCTGGACAGCGGGCTTGGACCTGCGGGGGGAGCTGGACAGCCTGGGCTTGGACCTGTGGGGGGAGCTGGACAGCCGGGCTTGGGCCTGCAGGGGGAGCTGGACAGCCGGGCTTGGGCCTGTGGGGGAAGCTGGACAGCGGGCTTGGACCTGCGGGGGGAGCTGGACAGCCGGGTTTGGACCTGCGGGGGGAGCTGGACAGCGGGCTTGGACCCGCCAGGGGGAGCTGGACAGCCGGGCTTGGGCCTGCGGGGGGAGCTGGACAGCCGGGCTTGGGCCTGTGGGGGGAGCTGGACAGCGGGCTTGGACCTGCGGGGTGAGCTGGACAGCCGGGTTTGGACCTGCGGGGGGAGCTGGACAGCGGGCTTGGACCTGCGGGGGGAGCTGGACAGCCGGGCTTGGGCTCCCTAAGGAAGTGGACCCTTGTGGCCCCCTCAGTCCATAGTCACAGTCAGTGGCCAGGGGGCCCACAGCTGTGTGTTCCAAGAGTGGGGGCTTGGGTGCCAGCAGGTGCAGCTGCAGCATTACTCATGGATCTTCTCAACCAAATCTCCTTTTCCTTGCCCTTCTCTCTTTTGGGTGGTGCCCAGGCTTCCCCTGGTTCCTAAGCCCTTAGAACAGTTTTCCAGACAGTTTCTACCTGTCCTGTACTGTTCTTCTGGGAGAGAGGTGAGTCCTTGCCTTGCCATCCTCCATCTTCCCAGAGGTCCCCTACAGAGTTTGGATTTGCTGATCTCCACAGCTGTGTGAACCAATTCTTACAGACATCCATAATATTTATAGATATTTTCTGTTGGTTCTATTTCCCTAGAAAACCCTTACTAATCCAGCTTGGGTGCCAGAAGTGGGGTGGTTCTTAAGACATAGAATCTCGCTGGGCAGCTGCCTGGGGGGTGGGCTCACGGCTTCCTGGATGTGTCCACGGCCACCGCTGCCCTGTCCTTGGAGGCGCCCCTCCTCACGGCAGCGATCCTCGGGGGCAGCTTTGCTCTGCCCTGCAGTGGACACTCTCCAGGCCTGGCCGTCACCTGAGCGCGGCCGGGAGACCTGGCTCTGAAGAGACCCGACAAGAGAACTGAGACGCGGTCCAGTCCCGCCCACTCCAACCCCTGCTGGCCCGGGCCGAGCTCCGCAGGGCTGGCACGCGGGCGCCTTCTGTGCCTGCCCATGAAGGAGCGCGACGCTGCCAGCGACCTCATGGACGCGCGGGTCCTCTACTGCACGACTCGGGGACCCGCCTGGCACCCTAATCGCCAGCAGTTCCTAGGGCAGGGTTATGGCATTTGGCAGTAAAATGCATTGTACTGAAAGAAAGCCGGTATTTCTAATGACTTTCCAGGTGAGGGGAGGAAAGTGTCTTCAGGAAAGGAAGCCTTTGCTAATTCACCCCAGGAAGCCCCCGCTTGGTGAGGAAGCCATGGCATCTCCCTCTGCGCAAAGCAGGGCCCGAGTAGGCCGGGCACCCGTGCTTGAGAGCCACCACGGGGCAGTGAGCTCGGGCTGCTGGGCAGGCAGGTGGGCACATATGACAGCCCGCGGGGACAGAGGCTTCCAAGAGGAAGACACCAAGGTGAGGCTGGGACGAGGGGCAGGAGCCGTTCAGTTGGAAGGAAGCTCGGGGGGTGAGGGAGGGCAGTGTCACGTGCAGAAGCCCTGCAGGGAGGACAAGAGTGCTTCTAGGTGGCTGGAGTGACGCGTTCGAGGAGAGGGTGAGTCAAGATGTGCCGCTGCAAACAGAGCGGGGGCCACGAGCCTCGCGGCCAGGCCTGCCAGAAGCGCGTTTCCTCGCTGGAGGGCCATGTGGAGCCACTCCGGAGGGTTCCGAGCCGGGAGGGAGCATCAGGTCTGCCTCCTGAAATAGCTGCTCTGGCTGTTGACACGACGCAGCCCCCGAGGTCGCTTCTGGCTCCAGGGGTGCTCAGCCCAGCCCCGCCGAGAGGTGGTGGGCGTCCAAGGAGTGTGCGGGGAGTCGAGACTCGAGGGGATTTACAGCAGCAAAGGAGGAGGAGCTGATGGAGTTCTGTGATTTACTACGTGCAAGGGGAGGAGAGGTGGTGGTGGCCGGGTCTCCAGTCTGGGCCAGTGGGTGAATGGTGACTCCATTCACTGGCGTAAGGAGTAAGGGGAGGGTGGCAGGCACTGAGGTCTGCCTTCGAGGGTTGAGCTTCGGGGTGTTTAAATCTGCGGGTGAAGGTGCCACAGGCAGCTCTGGAGTTCAGGAGAGAGACTTGGAGTGGAGACACCAGCATTGGAGGTTTCGCGTGGAGAAGATAACTGAACACATTGGGCAAGGAAATTACCCAGGAAAGAGTAGGTGGAAAGCGCTGCTCGGGAGGCAGGTGGAGGATGCCACGCCGGGCTAGAGCACTGGAAGGAGATTCCTTCTGGAATAGACGGAAACCAGGCACCGTGGAGTCATGAACTCCAGAGAAGAGGGGCTGTCAAAGGCTGACGCAGATCGTGTGACCTTGTCTGGAGAGTGCCTTGAAATCTAACAGAAGACCGGGGGGCCACGTGCCTCTACGTCTCCGGTGTCCTGTGATTTAATGAGAACTCTTGCAAGCGTTCCTGCCATTAAAGAGTTTGGAAAGCTTTTTTCCACATTATCTCCAGGGCATTTACCTATTGCTATGTAAGAAACCACCCCCAAACTTAGCAGCTTAAAAGAGACGTCAGTATTTGTTCTACAGTGGACAGCGCTGAGAGGGCCTGTGCCCGTTCACTCGGCGCCAGCAGGCGCGTCCAGGCCGGGGCTGGGATGGCTGACAGCGCGCTCCCTCGCAGGTCTGGGGGCTGGTTCTGGCTCACGGGCACTGGCGGGCAGTTGGCCAGTACTCCTTCCCGTGGCCTCTCCCTGCCGCCTGCCGCCACACCATGTCCCAGGGAGACGCCAGGCAGTACAAGCTCTGACCACCGAACCTCGAGAGCCCCACAGCCTCACCTCAGCCTCCTGTGCTGGGAAGGGCCTCTGACCCCAACCTCGCATGCAGGGGGGCTCGCCAGCACCTGCTGAGAAGAGCCTCGAGGAGCCCGTGGCCTTGTTACACATGCTATGCATGTTATGTATGGCACATGCAGTATACACAACATGTTATACATGCTATACATTATACGTTACACACATCACACGTTACGTTATACACATTATACGTTATATGTTATACACTTTATATGTTATACAAATACATTATGCACATTTACGTGTTATGTTACACATATTACACACTTTACATTATACATGTTATACACATTATACATTATATACGCTACACACATTATATACATTATATGCTATACATACATGTTATGTGTTACACACATCATATGATATACATGTTATACCCATTAGATGTTCTACATTATATGTTAGATGTTACACATGGCATGTTATATATGCTATACATTGCATTCCATACACGTTATATATATTATACATTATATGTTATACATGTCATACACATTCTGTGTTACACATTATACACATTATATACCTTATACACGTTATATGTTATACACATTGTATGTTACAGACATTATATTTATAATGCTATACATATCATATGTTATACATTATGTTATACATGTTACACATTCTACGCGTTATACACATTATACATGTTATATGTTATACATGTTATGTTATACATACTATATATTATACATTATATATGTTATGCATGTTATACAAGTGATACATTATACACGTTATACATTATACACATGTATGTTATACACATTATACCTGTTACATTTTATGTATGTTATACACATTATACACTATGCATTATACACATTATACCTGTTATAATGCTGTATGTTATACAAGTTACACATGTTATACTTTATACACCCTACACATTATACGTTATATGTTATACATTACCATGCTATATACATTATATGCTAAATGTTATACACTATATACACTTTATAAACATTATATGTTATACACGTTGTACATGTTACACTATACATGTTACACACCGCATACACCTTATATGTAATATATGTTATACATGGCGTACATGTTATGCATGTTACACATACATGTTAAACACGCTTATGTGATACGTTATACTTATATGCTCTACACATGCATGTCATGCACGTTATACATTAGACACGATTCACATTATGCATGCTATATACATTATACACGTTACACATAGCACACACACGTGTACACATGTTACATATCATACATTTTATATGTTATACATTATACACATTGCATACATTATACATTATACATAGTATGCACATACGCAGTACACATGTTGCATGTTATACACTTTATATGTTATACATTATACACATTACATACATTACACATTATGCATGCTATACATGCTATACACATTACTGTGAAGACAATAGTAAAATTACAGGAGTGGTTTTCAGGGTTATATTTTCAGGACATACTAGTTTCTGAAGTATGTGGTGTTTTGCAAAACACTTCTGTTCAAATAACACTTGCAAGGCATACTTGTTTTAATCAAGAGCAGAAATTTTGGTGATACCAATGGATATTCTCACAGGCCTGTCTCAACGCACAGGGGAAAGCGGTAGTCCTGTGGCCGTTCTCAACTTAATGCCCCTCAAAACGGATTCTCTGAACTAGTGTGTGGTGCAGAGACAGCTCTGCCCCTGGGAAGCTGTGAGCGGACATCGTTAAGCCTTTTGCTTTTTCTTAGTTATGAAGTCTAGCGGTACAGGCAATACTGTTTGTAGTATAAGCTAAGAGAAGGCTTTTGGGCTTAATTTTTCCAGCAGAAATGTAAAAAGGGACTAAACAGGGTTTTGTTTTGTAAGGGCGGGATAAGGAACATGGGCGTTTCCTTCCTGCTGTGTGGCCTTGGGCGGTAGAGGGGACACCAGCGAGCACGGCGTGGAGCACGGCGTGGAGCACGGCGTGGAGCACGGCGTGGAGCACTGCGTGGAGCACAGCTCGGCCCCCGGGACTCTGGAAAGCTGGCACGGGCAGTCCCCGCTTCTCACTAAACGGTCAGAAGTGACTGCGTGTGTGTGAGCCTGGGGGGGGGGGCGGGGCGGGGAGAGGCGGGCGGCGGGAGCGAGGGACGGGAAGGACGGCGGGGAAGGGCTGAGAAAGCGTCCAGCGGTGCTGCTGCGGCGTGGGAGCTGAGGACGGCCTCCACCTGCTTCTGCAGCTTTGCTGGACGCGAGGACAGGGAGGTGAGCGGACGCCAGGACGCACTGACGCGTATTCCGAGGAGAGCCCGGCCAGCTGTTCCGGGAAAGCGGAAGATCGCTCGGCCACAAGGCCGTGGGCAGAGGTCAGCCTCCATCGCGGAAGCTCAGAGGCTCAGCGTGGGGCTGCGCTGAGCAAGGGGGGGCAGGGGCTCCCGGGGGGCCGCTCCCAGTGCGGCGCTGTGGCCCTGACTTAGGTAAGGACGGCCGGGCAGAGGGCGAAGGCGGCGGAGCCAGGCAGGGTCAAGGTCAGGCGCGCCGGGCTGGGAGCGTGAGCAGCGGGGTATGGGCCCGAGCGGCCGCAGCGGCGTGCGTGCTGGAGGTGAAGCCGCTGCGTGGGGCCCTGGGCGGGTCGAGCGGACACCGGGGTGGGCACGGCAGGGCCCGGGCTCGGGTCCTGGACAAAGTGACGAACTTAGAAAGGTGACGATCTTGAGCGGAATGAGCAAGCGGGACGGCCAGGCCTGAGCGCGGCGGAGGGAGAGGGCAACATAACACACTCGGTGTAACAGGTGAAAGTAAAAATGAAAAAGCGCGCTCTGCGTGAGAAGCGAAATAAAAAGTGAAAAACGCTATGCACGATAAGTAAAATAAAAAGTAAAACACACTATGCAAGATAAGTAAAAAAGCAAAAAACATGCTACGTGTGATAAGTAAAATAAAAAGTGAAAAATGCTATGCGTGATAAGTAAAATAAAAAGTGAAAAACCCGCCGTGTGCAGCACTGTTTGGCGCTTCGGCGTGCAGCTGTGAACCAGTCGCAGCAAGGTTCTCACCTTCCAGGAGCCCGAGCTGGAGAACCCCTGAGCCAGTGCACACCCAGCTTGATTTCGGACAGTGAGGCGGCTGTGAGCTGGAGCGTGAAGGGTGCGCGTTAGAGGGGCCGTGGCAGTGGAGGGATCTATTGTCACATCCTGCGCCCTCCAGGGGAACGGCGGTGCGGTGGGAAAGGTGTCAGTGGTCAGCCGAGACGATGGCACTGGGTGTTTAGAGGTTGGATGCGTCCGTATTCACACCCACGCGCTTGGCAGGCCAGTCCAGGGCACCGAGAAGGCCGGGAGGCCGGGGCGGGCCCAGGAAGGGGCGGGTGTGGCCTGGAGCCTGCTTGGCCGCCCGAGCCGCCACCTGCGAGCCAGGAGCAGGTACCGCCAGCCCAAGCACCGGGCGTAGCGAGCCAGTGGTGCAGCCAGGACTCAGGCTCTGAGCTTTCTAGCCCGTATCCGTGATGGTCACATCGTCTTCCTTTGTAGCAGATGGCACCAAACAAGTTCAAGCAAGGCCAGATGCAAACGCCGTGCACGAGCCGAACTGCGCGGGAAAGAGAACGCAAACGGCTGGCACCACGGAGGCTTCCTGGAGGAAGCAGCATTCCACACGGGCTTGGTGGGTTAGCAGAGGACAAAACAAGCCACAGGAACTTGAAGGGAAAGAGACAGGACAGTGGAAAAGCAGGAGGTGCTACTGCGGGGCCCGGGGGAGAAGACCTGGCGCCGTGGGGAGGAGAAGCCACCGGCGCGCTCGCAGGCTTTCCAGTGTCTCAGCACTTTTAAAGAGCATCTCAAGGCATTTCTAAAAGATCCACAAACCATCATTTCATTTTGACGAGGACATTAATAAAAATAAGTTACATCTACTATCACCCCTGCCCCCTCCCCACAAAGAGAGACGACCGCTGAAGAGAGGGCGGGCCGAGCACCCACAGGTCCGGGCTCCCACTTCCCTCACGCCCTCGGGTCCTGTGGCTCTAGGACAGCACGGAGCAGCCCTGCTCGGAAGAGGTGCAGGAAGACGGGGCTGGGTCTGTCGGGGAGGGAGGGCTGTGGCTTGGGGGCTGGTGGGACGCAGGGCAAGGCCTGAACTCTGCCCTCACGGGGGATGGCCCACCACCCCCTCCACGCCAGGGGACCGGCCCACCACCCCCTCCTCTCCAGGGGGACAGGTCATCACAGCCCTTCTCGGCACCGGCAGCCACCCCTGTGGACCGGACGGGCCTGGGGCCTGAGGCCTCCTTGCGGTGGCGACTCTGAGTGCAAAAGGAGGACAGTGACCCTGACATTCCAGCTTGGGTGTAGGAGACGGTGGCCCTGGCGTGAGGCAGAGAGGGCGATAGGGATGCCACGGTCAGGCGGCCACAGCCTGGGAGCTGAGAGGCGGGGAGGGGGCTTTCTCCTGGGCGTCCAGAGCGAACTGGCCGGGCCGACGCCAGCCAAGGCCCCTGAGACCTCGGGGTGTGGACCTGACCACAGGGCGGGAGACGGTCGACCTGTGCTTTTAAGTGACCGGGTCGTCGGCTGCCAGGGCCACGGGACACGGGCGGAGAGGATCGAGCGTGCCGTTGGCAGGGGGAGGTGGCGCCTTGGCAGGGGTGGGAGGTGGGGGCAGAGAAGGAGGCGAGGCTTTGCAAACCTGGAGAAGCGGCTTCCCAGGAGTCTCTCCACGTCCTGAGGCCACCGCGGGTGAGGCCGGCAGTGACTCACTGTCTGGTGGCCCAGCCAGGGGGGCAGTGGGCTGGGCGGGGGCTCTCTGTGGGGGCGGGAGGGGTGTGGGAGGGGGATCCCCATGTCTGACGCCTCCTGAGGGCAGGAGACACGACTGCTGCTTCCCAGACCTAGCCAGATGCCCACGCTGGGCAGCCCTGGCTCCTTGCAACACGAGCACCCATGCACCCACGCACCCATGCACGCACCCACGCATACACATGCACACAAGCACCCATGCACACAAACACACAAGCATGTACACAAGCACCCACGCACACACACGTGCACTAATACTCACAAACACATGCACCCATGCGCACACACGCACACTAGCACACACATATGCACCCATGCACACACACATACACAAACACATGCACCCACCATGCACAAGCACACAAGCACCCATGCACACATGCGCACACACACCCATGTCCACACATGCACACCACACGCGTGTGCACTACCAGCCCTTGTGGTGTAGCGTGAGCTGGGATCCCAGAGACTTTGGTCTGAGTCTCCTCCATGGGTCACAAGCCTGGGTGTGTGTCATGGCCACCGCTTCAACTTCTGAAAAACACCAGCTTCCTGTGTCAACCCAGACCTGCCTGGAGCAGCCTCTCCGGGGGGCCTGGAGCCTGTGGGTTCCTGGGGAGCCCTCCCTAGACTCTCCTCCTCAGTACCCGGAAGCAGGGGCCTGGCCAGGCGTTCCATGTGCTCCCTGGACCGGCTTCCTGGCCGACAGAGAGAAGGGAGGGATGTGCCTGAGGCAGCTGCTCGTGCTGCCGTGCTGGGAAGGGACAGCACGAGGGGGGCTCTGCGAGGCGGAAGCCCCTGTGCCAGGAGCCTGCAGGACGAGGAGCGCCCAGGGCTGTTCGGGCTACGTGGGAGAGACGCGGAGACTTTAAGTTTATTTGCTTCCATGGCACAGCAGGGCTGTGTCGACCAGACAGGGCCCTGAGCCCAGCACAGTCACACCGGCCGCACTGCCTCGCCTCTTCTGCCGCTGCGCACCAGTGGCCCTTGAGCTGATGCTCAGCTAAGCGTGGCTACCACGGCCTCTTTGCACCTTGTTAAGTCCCCAGCCCCTGGAAGCGCGAGCGGGTACCTGCTCTTGCCCAGCGGGCTCTCGTGTGGCGCTTGCTTCGGCAGCAGGCATGAAGGCACTGCAGTCCGTGTCCCTCTCTGGACGCAGCGCTGCGGTGGTGTGGCCAGAACCCTCAGGCGCAGGTAAATGTGAAGGATCTCTGTCGTCCACCCTAACGGCTGCCTCACCCCACTGTCACGTAGTGCTGGGCACTCCAGCCGGAGGGCGGTGGGCAGCCCCGTTCCACACGCCTCGCGACGTTCCTCTGCCCTAGGACGATCGCCCACCCCTGCCCCTCCACCCCTGACCTGAGCGGAGGTGCCCCAGGGCCCTCCCTGCGTGGAGGCCCCAAGTCTCTGGAGCTGATTCCCTATGGGAATGTCTTATGGAATCTGTGGAGCCCTGCTCCTTTAGGAATTAGATGGAGCAGGGACGAACGCGGGAGGTGAGCCAAACCCCACCCCTGCAGTGCCCGGCCAGCGTAACTGTTTGTCTTTCCTCTCCTGAGAATTCACGTCCTGCTGCAAACCCACTCCCAGTTCCATTTCCACCAAACACCCTGGGCTGTCTGAATCCCAGGCATCTGGACGAAAACTAGAAAAGCCTGTTTAGTCCACAAAGCTCTGAGAAGCATTATTATCCTAAAAAATGGTCAATGTTTTTTTGGACATGGAGCATGTGCCCATAACCTGAAGAAGGTGCTCTTTGGCACCTATTGTAGTGATAAAGAAACTGATGCTCAGAGAGGGTGAGCAACTTGCCCAGGGTCACACAGCCAGCGAGCAGTGGGGCTGAAATTTAAAACCAGGTTCATCTAACTCCAAATCCATATTGCCATGGATTAAACATAGTTCCGATTTTAAAAAGCTCCTGGTTCCCAGTGGGGAAACAGACGGAATCACAGCTTTGCATACACAGCGCAGCGGTGTGGAAATAAAAATAAGAGCAAACGCACGCTGGCAGGAAGCGCTGTGGCTGGCAGGGGTGGGCGCGGGCAGGTGTCTCGGAGCACGTGGTCAGCACTGGGCTCCAGGGCAGGAGTTTCTGGCCAGGGAGGGGGAGAGCAGGAGGCTGGGTGGGTTTGGGGAGCGTCGGCCGTGACCGCGACGCCGGGTTGTGGCATGAGGCTGTGAAAGGGTCTCTCCTGAGCTCTCCAGACGCCCGTTAGATCTGCTTACCGACCCGCGCAGCACCCACTCGCTGTTCCTTAAGAACCCGCTCGTTAAGGGTGACTTTGTGGTGGGATTTGCTGATCAGGACGTAAACTCCGGACACGCAGCTGCAGGCGTTCCGTCGACATCCAGACGCAGCGGCCTTCCCGTCCTGGAGCACCACATCCGCTCACAGGGCTTTGAAAGTGGGGGGAACTCTGCGCCCCCCCCCCCAAGCTGGAACCCTTGGAGAGCCACCCGAGCCCCGGCTGCGTGGATGAACCAACAGTGAGCCACGGGTGTTTAACGTGCACTACGAGTCTTCAAAACCAACTGTTTGAAATGGCTGCATTTAGCCGAGGGGACGGCGGGCGGCGGCCAGCGAGGGTACCTGGGCCTCAGCCTTTTGCGAGTGGGGTGGGGTCCCATAAGTGGCTCGATCATGCAGCGCGTGGGGAAATGCACGTCCAGGAGCTGCTCGTCCTCCCCCTCCCTGGGCTGCCACCTGAGCCCCTCCTGCTGCAAGTTCTGGGGCCCAGACTCTGCCCCAGTCCCAGGGCCCTGGAGGGGCCTCTCTCCTCATGGGGCCTGTAGGGGGCAAATGTGCACCCCCAAAATATGTTCTTACTCTTCACCTGTTCCTGTGGGTGCTAGCCCATTGTAATTCGACTTGTGAAGACCTAATTTTCGGGTAACGTGGCCGGCTGAGGGGGGCTTGACCCTCTTACTGGAGAAGGCCACGGCCCGGCCGCAGCAGGGTTGGGGAGCAGGGAGCCACCGTTCTGGGGGAGAAAGCCAAAGGACCCAAGGATGGCCGGCCAGGGTGCGACTGCCCCTGGAGGAAGCCCTCCAGCCTCTGAGCCTCGCGGCGGCTGTGCAGCGGCTGAGGCTAAGCCGGTGGCCTTCCCCTTGCAGGTGCCTCCGGCTGCTTTCCCTGGAATGTCCCACCCAGCTGCCAGGACGAGCAGGTGCCTGGACCCCGCCCCTTGCTTTCTCTCGCTTTGGGCCCTGCAGCCCCTGCCCCGCCCTCCCCGACCTGCCTCGTCCTTGGCTGCGCGAGGCCCTCCCCCAGCCCCCCACCCTTGTGTGCCTGCTCAGTGATGCCGTCATCCACCCACTTCTCTCCCCGGGACGCAGGGGGCTGGAGGTCTGAAGACTTAGAGTCTGGAGAGGACAGATGCCTGCCGTGTTCACCCAGCAGCAGCGCGGGGACATGGTGGGTGGGTGTGTCCAGGAAGGGCTCTCGTTGCTGTGCTGCAGGTGGCAGAGCTCACCTGAACCCCTGCCAGCCCCCTCCTTCCGGGCAGCTTGAACGTGCCGTGGAGGCTCCCGGCGGCCGTGGCCTGGTGAGCGTGGCAGGGGTGGCACCGTGGCTGCCCCCACCGGGCAGGTGAGAGGAGCAGCAGAGCCTGCCTCGCGCCTGGGTGCTGTGCAAGTGCGTGCTCCGCGCAGACGTGGGCACGGGGTCCTGAGTGGGCCAGCCTGCGCCTCCTGGAGTCTGTCCTTCCTGGTTTCCGTTTTTCTTGGCTCCTCAGCTCCCCGTGTGCTGCTGACTTGCCTTTAGGGCATCATTTCAGGCTGGGTTGGGAGATAGGGGCCCACTTGAGCTTCCCGGGAGACTCCCCGACCTCATGAGGGACCCTAAATAGAGAAGGGGCGTCCGCGAGGGACCACGGGGGGCCACTGCCTCGCCGCGTGCCTGTGTCCTCCGTGCTCTGTGCACCTGCTGAGGACCGTCCCCACAGCTCACGGGGCCGGGGAACCGGGTTGAGGGCAGGTCCGGCTGCTCGGCCTCTCTGGGTTCTAGTTCCTTTTTCCTGGCTGAGCAAAGACGAGCGGTCAGCGTGACGTGGCTGCCGCCGGTCCAGCAGGCTGTGGCCACGAGACCAAGACCACAGGGACCACGAGAGGCCGAGGGCAGGAGGGGCGGGCCAGGCCGCGCAGCAGCAATCCCAGCCTCCTTCGGTGCGAATCTGTGGGATTTGGGGGCGCTAAATGGGCCTGGAGAGGAGCCACTGGGCTCGGCTGCCCACGATGGTCCATCCCCGGAGGGGCTTGGGGCTGCGTGGCCAGAGGATATCCCGGCCTCGTGCGCAGCACGTGATCCTCGGCCTGCCTGGAAGCCCCGGCCAGGCCCGACCGAAACCCCGACTCGTGGTTGCGTAACGGCCGCATCGGGCGCTGTGTGCGGCCAGCCGGAGGCCGGCTTCACCGTCCCTCCGCAGACGTCCCGACGAGCCCGCAGCTGCAGCCCAGCCCGCCCCCGCTGTCACGGCGCTTCCAGGTTTTCAACACGCAGTTCCCGATTCTTCAGCAGGCAGGGTTTCCCCACACGGCCTCAGAGCCTCGCAGGCAGCCGGGCCTGGGCCTCGCCTGCTGCTGCGCCTCGGCCAGCGGCAGGAAGCGGAGGCCCCAGGAAGCCCCTGCGGTCGGGGCGCCCGCGGCTGCGAGCGCTTCCTGTCCCGCTCCCTGCACCTCCCACCCCGGTTTCAGGCCCGTGGGCTGAGGCAGGGACCTGGGAATGAGCCCAGGCCGGCAAGGAGGTCAGGCCTGTGGGCCAAGGCAGGGACCTGGGAATGAGCCCAGGCCGGCAAGGAGGTCAGGCCCGTGGGCCGAGGCAGGGACTTGGGAACGAGCCCGGGCCTGGGACGACGTCAGGCCTGTGGGCTCAGAGCCACCGAGCCCCTCGTGCTGTCGAGGCCGCGTGTGTGCGACGAGGGAAGCGGTTTGTGTGTCCTCTGTGGGGCAGTCTGCAGCCATTGAGTGAGCGCTGCCCATGGGGCAAAGACCGGGGCTTGCATCTCTGGGGGGCCACGCACGGCGTGAGGGTGCGGTAGGTTCTGGCAGGTTCTGGCAGGTTCCGGGGGGGCTGCTCCCCCAGCGGCAGTGCGAGGGCCCCTGGACGGGGTGGACACTGCTGTACCGGGTGGCGGCCGTCCGAGCTGGACAGAAACGCCACCCGCTCCGACCGCTTTCCCCAGGATCCCCCGGGTCCCTCGGCAGACGCTCCGCGTTCAGGCACCTCACGACACGCCGGGCTCCTGTTCCTCGTCTCCTTCCCCCGTGACAATCTCGAGGATTTGTCCGCTTGAACCCGAGGCCGGCACACGGGTTAGACCAGCGCGTCGCGCCTGGTGAGGAGCGGGCGGGGGCGGCCGGGTGCGGGCGAGCCTCCCGTCCTCACTAGCCGAGAGCCAGCTTGGCTTCTGCTGTCCTGACTCACTCCTACGGAAGTTGGCCTGCCCTGTCCCTGGAGGCCAGCCCCGCATGGGCTGCAGGGAGGGGACAGCGCGGTCCCCTCCCTGCCCAGGTAGTCGGCAGGGGCAGCTCCACCTGGGGAGCTCAGGCTGCGCCAGAAGCCACGAGGCCTCCGACGGCTGGCGTCACGCCTGCCTCCCATGGCGCTAGGTAAGTCCCTTCCGCTCCTAGTTTCCATCTGAAAGATGAGGAGGAAAATACCTGCCATTACTGCTTACAAATTGCTCTCGGAGTCCACAGATCAGCTGTCTGGGGAAGCCACATGCCCGGAGGCCTCCTTGGAGAGCCTGGCAGACGCCCTGCGCCGGCTGACAGCAGCGGCAGCCTCGGAGCCTGCCTGCGGCGAGAAAAAGCACGGCAGCCTGGGTTCTGGTAGTCATGTTTACACAGTCACGTGGAAATGAGAGAAAGCGTTCTCGAAAAGGAGGGAAAGAGCAGTGAGCGCAACGTAAGCCACTAAGAGGGTCTGGCGCGGGGCTCGGGGGCCTGAGGCTGGCGGCGAGGGGTGGGCACTGTGTAAATTACAGACTGCCAGGAGCAGTTCCAGCAGACGGATGAAACGTGAATGGAGGCCCAGGTTGTCAGATCTTGTCATTTTTCAAGAAAAGCCAGATATTCTGGTTTTTCAGGTGTTGTGTAAATAATTTTACAAAATAATGTGAGCCAATATAAGATTATTCAGCTTATGAGCTTCCAGTTTCAGGTTCCAGAGCTGCCTTGGGTTGAAGTGTGGGTGGAGCAGCGGAAAGATCTTAAGGGCTGGGGCCTGAAGACCAGTTTCCAGCCCAGGCCAGCACCTAGCGGCAGCTCATCTCTTCTTCCTGGTTTCACTTTTATTCCGTGGCAAGAGGCCAGCAGCTGTCACTCTTCCATGGCGCTTGCTACAGACCAGGCGCACTGCCGGGCTTTTTCCATGGCGCACCTCAAGACAACCACGTGAGGAAGGGTTGCTATTTTCACATTTTCAAAAGAGGAAACTGGGGTACAGACAAGTAAAGTAGCTTGTGCAAGGCCAGACGGGTTGACGGTGGACAGAGCAGTCTGTGCCTGGTAAGGGGAGACTGAGCGAGACAACGGTGGGAGTTGCTCTTGGAACCACCGGCGGCCGTTCCAGGCGAGCAGGCCCTGGCAGCAGGCACTGCCTCCCAGTGGGTGTGGTGGGCTCCCGTGGCTGTGCTCACAAGTTGTCCAGCAGCTTATGCATTTTCAGATGAGCAAGGAGGATGCTGCAACCACTCCCAGAACCAGAGAGCGACATGATGTGAAGAAATCACCGTGCTGGAAAACGGCTCCTTCCCAAGTATTTTAAACTGGTGCACAGTAGGTGCTAAATAAATACATGTGAACTTGAATTGGATTGAATTCAGGAGACAAGTGCATGTCGACGTGGTGAAGACCTCTGGCTCTCCGGGACGATGGGCGGTGTCCCCCATATGAGCCCACGAGCAGAGACCAGGGCTCCAGGAAGACAGAGCCCAGAAGGATGCATGGTTTGGACAGAGGAGCAGGGAGAGGAGGGCAAAGGGGTACAGCTGAAGACGGGGTCATCCCATGCCGTTGGGCTGACCACCTGGTCAGTGCTTCCTCTCCACCCAGTGCGTCCCACCACTCACCTCACAGCGAATGTGCATGAAGGAGACGAAGGAGCAGGTGAAGACAATGGCATTTCCAGGAGTGGAAACAATTTTTGAGAAGCTGGATTAAGACATTATGTTGATCACATATTTGGAAGAAATTAAAGATAAATGGCTTAATTAAAAATCAATTTGGCCAGAATAAGAGTGATCAATATTGTATCTGCTATTGTCACTGAGGATTTTGGACACTCCTCTGTATTCTATCTATATCTATCTATCTATCTATCTATCTATCTATCTATCTATCTATCTATCTATCTATCTATCTATCTTTCTATCTACTTATATAATGAAATGGGCCATGCCTCTGCTACTAGAAACAGTCTAAAAGGGCAACAATAAATGTTTGGACAGTCAATTATGCCTGTAATTTGTGGCATCAGCCACCAGATGGTGTTAGTGCCTTTTCAGGTTCATATCTGGTGACCAGTCATCCCAGTTTTCCAGGGTCTGAGGGGTTTCCCGGATGAGGGACTTTCCGTGTTAAAACTGAGAAAGCCCAAGAAAAACTAGAACAATGGACTACCCCAGTCCATAATCATGTAACGAGCTTTTCTTTAACCTACATAAAGTTTTAGAATCATCCTTTCATTACTACTAAAACGCCTCCTAAAATTTACAAGCAGTTATGGGCTATGGAGTTGCTCTGTGAGTTCAAGCCGAAAGACACCGTGCGGGCGGGCGGAACCCCTGCTTCTGCTCACCGTGTGACGAGGCAGCGAGGCAAAGGCCGGCCGCTCCTAGGCGGGACTCAGCGTGGGAAACGCGGGCTGGTTGGATTCGTGCCTCGAGTTCTTCTTCCTCAAAGGGGGACGAGTCTATTCCCGTCTTGAAGGTGACCTGCCACCCCACCTCGACGTAGGCTGTGAGGACTGAGCACGTCGTGTGAAGGGCTGACGCAGAGCATGGAGCTTGGGAGGCGTGGCCGCTGCCCCTCACCTCCCAGGTCCCCGCAGAAGCTGGTTTTCAAAGGCAACAGAAAACATCTGCCTCTGAAAACGCAAGATAACTAGATAAATGGCTCTCAGCACAGACCCACAGCAAACCTGGAATAGCGGGGCAAAGCCACGTTGGGAGCCTAGGACTCAGAAAGGGGGCGGTGAGTTTCCCACATAGGCCGGCTGCTGGGGAGGCCTACAGGGTGACCGAGAGCGCCCGGCGCCGTCCCCGCCCTCCCGCCAGCAACCAGGAGGCGGACGAGCTCGCAGGGGCCGTGAGCCGGAGGAGAACACCTGCCTCCAAGGCTCCCCTGCTGCTGCGGCCCGGAGCTTCTACGAAGCCCCTGGACCTGGTTAAACATTAACTCAGCAACTGGGCAGGGCTGGGTGGGAGGAGCTGAAAAAGAAATCAGACTCTTTTGTACTTCTTGTCATTTTTCCTCATCACATTTATATATGTTCTTTCAGAAAAAGCAATCAGAGTCTCTGTACCATTATTTTAACAATGAACAAAGCTCGCACGCCAATACCGTCTCCAAGGTGTGCATTCTGCAACACTCAGGCGTTCGAGAGGCGGCCAGAGACGCTGAAGAGATTCACCAAGAACCTGCCATCGCGACTCAAGGCGGCTCCTGCTGTCCGGGGGCCATGTCCAGCCGCTCAAGCAAAGCCTGCACAACCAGTGTGTCTTGGGAGAGGCCAGGCTGGGGGTGAGAGGAGCTGGGAGGGGCCAGGCTGATGGGAAGAGGAGCTGGGAGGGGCCAGGCTGGGGGGGAGAGGAGCTGGGAGGGGCCAGGCTGGGGGGGAGAGGAGCTGGGAGGGGCCAGGCTGGGGGGGGGGAGAGGCCGGGCAGGCCGGGAGAGGAGCTGGGAGGGGCCAGGCTGGGGGGGAGAGGCCAGGCTGGAGGGGAGAGGAGCTGGGAAGGGCCAGGCTGAGGGAGGTTGGAGCTGGGAGGGGCCTCCCTGCATCCCACGCCCTGCTGTGCTGGGCAGCAGCGTCTTGGCAGATGGAAATCATCATGGTGAGTGTGTTTCCCACAGTAACTGGCAGGTGCTACAGGTCAGGGCTTTTTGCTCCTCGGAGCTCTGAGCCACCTTGTCTGAATGAGAATCTCCTGGGCCCAGGCCTCCTGCTATGCTGCAGGCAGGAGTGGAGACCCCAGCACCCACAGGAAGGGGTCAAGCACGTGGAAGATAAGCTGTGACTAAGGAAAACAGAAAACAGGAGGCCCAGGGGGATCCAGTTGGAGTTGTCAGACAGCTTTAAAAGAGCCATGCTGCAGTGTTCAAAGATTTAAAGGACAATGTTGAAAAATCTGGCAGAGAACTAGAAACAATTCGAGAAGGAACCACAAGGAAACCCTAGAACTGAGAGTGCAATGAGGAGAACCCGAGGCACGGCTTCCCTGGGCTGAGTGGCTCCCGCTTGCGAAGCAGGCTGACTTTTGCTGGAGCGCCCAGCTCCCGCTGACCCATGGCCCTGCCCCCTTGGAGTGGGGGTCGCCCCTGTGCCCCGCGGAGGCTCCCGGGGTGCTGATGGTGCCTGGGAAGGCCCAGCTGCGCGTGCTGTGCTCATGGCATCTGATTCAGGAAGCAGAGCAGGGCACCGAGCGCCAGATTCGAGGACACGTTTAGTCAGAGACTCCCGTGGGCAGAAATCATGGGGGGGGCACAGGGAACCCTGGAGAGGAGCCTCCCTCAGGAAGCCGGGCTGGGGAAGGACGCTGCTGGGCCCAAGGCCGGGAGAGCGCGGGAAAGGAGCGCAGCCGCCCTCCAAGGTCTCCACGTCCAGGTCAGGCCCAGCGCCCGTGAGCGGCATCTACGCTCAGCCCCATCTTGCCAATAGTGAACCTGAGACAAGAGCACTGCCCTGTGCCTAGGGGCCCGGCTCCCAAAAGGCAGGACGGAGCAAACGCGGGCCACCTGCCTGCCCCGGGCACCCGCGGGGCCCAGGGGGAAAGAGCCCGGCTCCTGCTCCCCTGTGAGCAGCGGGAAGACGGCGTCTCAGGCCCCGCGGGCAGTCCCTCTTTCCTCTAGAGCAGGCCTGCGCAAGCTGGCCACACAGAGCTGGCTCACCACCTGCTGGCTTTTTCTTTTTTCCCCCCACATAATGAACTTGGTCACTGAAAAGTTATATCAAAAGCATAATCAAACCAGCAGCATATCTCAGCCTACATGTAATATCCGGTGTTAAAAACTGCTTTTTGACTTTGGATTAAAGGGGGAAATGGAAAGGACAAGTGAGTTTATATGGCTATGAGTCTCCAAAAAAGAGTTGGGAGGTCATCAGACACATAAGGCGTGCTTATGCACGCCTCCGCAGGGTACCAGAGACAGCCAAGGTAGATGGAAACCCAGGTGCTGGTTCTGCTGAGGGCTGCAGAGACCCACAGGTTCTATGGTCATGGCAGATGGCTCTGGAGTTCAGGGCCATGTCAGTTGGCCCTACTTTGGAGTTTGTGTTCCTCAGTGTGATGGAATTGGACTCAGATATGACCTTTCTACACATGCCTCTTCTGTTACTTTTACTGGACCTGTGGTTGGCGTTTGGGTTGGTGTATACTCAGGAGACCTGAATCTCTGGACTGTTCATGTGACGGCTAGGCCTGGGCCTCAGCAGACTTGCAACTCCTACCCTCTGGTTTGTTGAACTTACCCTGGCCAGCTGACAGGGAGGTGAAGAGGGTCAACCACCACACCAGGGAACCAAGAGTGCTTACAGCTGCAAGCAGGAGAATTGCATCCATCATCCATGTGGAATCTAAGCCCCCTCTTGATGTAGAGGGGGACTGGACATAACCATCCCAGGTCCACAGGATGGAGGAATAGAGTATGGATTAGAGTGGACTTACTGGTGTTCTGCTGGGGAACTATTGTGATTAGTAAGGGAAGAAATTGTAGTAGTGATGTGGAGAGGGTGGCCACGGTGGCTGCTGATGGTCGGGAGAGGGCAGAAGAGATATGGTGTGGGGGCATTTTCAGGATTTGGAGTTGTCCTTGGTGCTGCTGCAGGGATGGATGCTGGATGTTGTGTGTCCTGCTGTGGCCCACTGGGTGGATTGGGGGATAGTGTGGACTAGAGTGTGGACCACTGTCCATGTGGTGCAGCAGTGCTCCAGAAAGTATTTGCCAGGTGTAGAGGATGTGCCACAATGATGGAAGAGGTTGTTGATGTGGGAGGGGTGGGGTGGGTAGGGTGGGGGTATATGAGGACCTCATATTTTTTGAATGCAACATTTAAAATAAAATTAAAAAAAGGATGAGGGATTCCCATATATATCCCACCCCCAGCCACCTACTAATGACTTCTTACGTTAGTGTGGTACATTTGTGACAATTGATGAATAAATGGTGAAGCACTGCTTCTAATCAGAGTTTATAGTTTACATTGTGGTTTACACTTATTTCCAATGCCCTAAAAATGTCCCCATGTTACACCTATTCTCCACCCCCGCAGAACCTCAGGTGACCACTGTCTCTGTATCAGCGTAACAAGTTCTTTCATTACTGCAATAATAATAAGTCTGCTTTAGTCTATAGTTACATTCTCCCTTAACGTTTACTCAATCTTCAACTTTAAGGATTTGGGGATGGTGATGCCCACTCTGCTTCAGACTGAGAGGGGGCTTCGCTCTCAGGGGGCTGAGGGAAGGAACTGTTCTGCTTGCAGTTGTAGACACTCCTTGCTTTTTGGGATGGGCGTTGTCCATCATCGTGATTTCGTTTGTTGTCTTGGGTGAGTTTGATGAACCTGAGAGGAGGTGTTGACCACACCTCTGTTGAGATTCAGGGCTCAACTGGCAGGTGAACAAGCCCAAGACTGAAGTTTCTGAGACATGTATTTAATGGGCATAGTGCTAATTATAGGTTCAAATAAAAGGGGCAGAAGAACCATATGTAGGGAAACTACAAATGAGTCTAATGCCATTACACTGGGGAGATCCGTTGTCATGTATTCCAAGGCAAGACCCATCGATGGGGTGCTGATTTCCAGGAGTGTCTGCCCTGCCTATAGAGTCCAGATGGCTCTAGAGCCCCCAGGAGCCCCAAGCTTGGGGCCCTAAGACCCCAACTCACTTGAAATCTCTTAGCTGCAAAAACTCTGTTGCATTTAGTGTTTTCGTCTTTTGGTTTCGTCTTTTTCCAAATGCATCACTGGTTTCACCACCTGTTTTTGTAAATAAAGTTTTATTGGAACACAGTTACACTTGTTTGTTTGCGTATTGTCAGCAGCAGAGTTGAATCGTAAAACAGTCAAACTGTTTGAAATCTGGTCCTTTACAGCAAGTTCTCCTCAGCCTGGTCTGGCGTCCAGCAAGTGTGCTTTCCATTCGAAGAGTCGTGCGAGTGTCCGGGCCTGGGGAATCTCATCGCTTAGCTTTATCCTAAAGGGGTCATTTAGGTGCAAATCGATTTTCTAATAACTTAGCAGTCTTGGGATCCCTCCATCTGGCCGAGGGGACTGGCTTCGGCGCACTCTTCTTCCCAGGAACCCGGCGACGGGGAAACAGGAATCTCAACTTGGGGAAATTGCACAGGGACGGGGGAGGGACTCAGTTACAACACCCCATTGCGACACTCGGCAGGGCCGAAAGTGACAAGAGTGTGGATTTCTCTTTTTGGAAATGCGAAGGCATTTCCGCTTCTCAGCGCGGGACAGGGCAGCAGCAGCGGGTGAGCGGGTACTTTCCTTATAAGCAGCGCCCCAGCACCGACATGGCAGTCTCCTCCGCCAGCCCGAGGCTGCAGGATGCCCGTCTGCAGGTGCCCCCGCCGTCACCTAATCTCCCTCCTCCTCTTCCTCTTCCATTCAGAGGCAGCCTGCCGCCCCTCCGGGAAAAGACCCTGCAAGATGCAAGTCTTCAGGTAAGGCTGGTGCCGAGGAGCTGGGTAGACAGGCCTTGCTACGGCTGCCAAGGGGCCTGGTCCTGGGGCTGGAGCAGGGGCTGGGGCTGGGCTGGGGCGGGGGCAGGGGCAGGGGCAGGGGTGGGGGCTGGGCTGGGCTGAGGCTGGGGCAGGGGCTGGGCTGGGGCAGGGGCAGGGGCTGGGCTGGGCTGAGGCTGGGGCAGGGGCAGGGCTGGGCTGGGGCAGGGGCAGGGGCTGGGCTGGGCTGAGGCTGGGGCAGGGTCTGGGCTGGGGCTGGGGCAGGGGCAAGGACAGGGGTAGGGGCTGGGCTGGGCTGAGGCTGGGGCAGGGGCTGGGCTGGGCTGAGGCTGGGGCAGGGTCTGGGCTGGGGCTAGGGCAGGGGCAAGGACAGGGGTAGGGGCTGGGCTGGGCTGAGGCTGGGGCAGGGGCTGGGCTGGGCTGGGGCAGGGGCTGGGGCAGGGGCAAGGACAGGGGTAGGGGCTGGGCTGGGACAGAGGAAGGGGCAGGGGCAGGGCAGGGGCTGGGGCTGGGGCTGGGGGAGAGGCAGGGGTAGGGGCTGGGCTGGGACAGAGGAAGGGGCAGGAGCTGGGCAGGGGCTAGGGCTGGGCTGGGCTAGGACTGGGGCAGGGGCTGAGACAGGGGCTGGGGCTGGGGCAGGGGCAGGGGTAGGGGCTGGGGCAGGGGCTGGGGCTGGGGCTGGGGCAGAGGCAGGGGTAGGGGCTGGGCTGGGACAGAGGAAGGGGCAGGAGCTGGGCAGGGGCTGGGGCTGGGCTGGGGCGGGGGCAGGGGCAGGGGCAGGGGTGGGGGCTGGGCTGGGACAGAGGAAGGGGCAGGAGCTGGGCAGGGGCTGGGGCTGGGCTAGGGCAGGGGCCAGAGGCAGGGGTAGGGGCTGGGCTGGGGCAGGGGCAGGAGCTGGGCAGGGGCTGGGGCTGGGGCAGGGGCTGGGCTGGGGCAGGGCAGGGGCAGGGGCAGGGGCAGGGGTCGGGGGCAGGGGCTGGAGCAGAGGCCAGGGTGAAGGGCTGGGGCTGGGGCCAGGGGCAGGAGCAGGGGCTAGGGGAGGGGCCAGGGGCAGGGGCTGGGGTTGGGCTAGGGTTGGGGCAGGGGCAGGGGCTGGGCTGGGGTTGAGGCAGGGGCTGAGGCAGGGGCTGGGGTTGGGGCAGGGGCAGGGCAGGGCCTGGGGCTGCCTCCTGAAGCGTCTTCAAGATGGCCAGTGTGGAAGGCTTGGCCAGAGGCCCGCTCTCCTTTCCCAGAGACTCTGGCAACTCTGAGAGGAAGAGGCAGTGACAAGGGACTGTCCGGGTGGTGGTCCCACAGACCGGGAGGTGCGGAGGGAGGGGCGCGGCTGCCTGTGAGGCAGTGGTCGTCTGATGTTGGCAGGTGGGTGGCCTCAGTTTCCCCATCTGTGAAACGGGTTTCACCGGAATGCAGACAACCATGGAATGAAGCTCTGTGGGCTGAGTGCTGGGGAACTAGTGTGCCTTTCAGCCGGCCAGGGCTTTGTCAGACGTCACCCGTCGTAAAGGTGACGGTGCGGTGCTGATAGCCGCGTCCTGCAGTAACCGGAGGGAAGCGTGTCAGGAGCGGTGCCGCGCTCCCCGCAGGGCTCTGCCTCCACGAGGGTGTGTGCCGGTGTGTCCCTGACAGCGGGCGTGCGCGCATGTGCGGGAGTGCGTGTGTGGGCGTGTGTGTATGTATGCGGGGGTGTGTGTGCTGGCGTGTGTGTGCATGCGGGCGTGCATGAGCGGGTGTGCGGGCATGTGTGCGCGGGCGTGTGCGTGTGCATGCAGGCGTGCATGTGTGTGTGTGCATGTGAGGGTGTGTGTGTGCGGGTGTGCGTGTGCGGGCGGGTGTGTGCAGGCATGTGCGTGTGCGGGCGTGTGTGTGCGGGCGTGTGTGTGCATGCGGGCGTGCATGTATGGGCGTGTGCATGTGGGGTGCGCGTGCTTCCCAGCGCAGGCCCTTCCTCCCCAGACTCACTTCAGTGGGTAATCTCCTGCTTCCGGAGGTTTCCGCGGCCGGAGCCCGAGGCGCCTCCCTGGACACCTGTACTGGGCGTTTGATCCTTGAGACAAGAATCGGCCCTGCAAAAAGTAGTCCCCGGAGGGTCGGGCGCAGCCACCCCAGGCCGAGGGCCGGCGGGGGGCGTTCTGGCCGCTGGGGCGTCCTGGGAGGCGTCCTGTCCACCAGCCCCGCCTCGCTGGGCGCGCCCTGGCCGGGAGGGCGGGGTCAGGAAGCAGAGCCTGGCGGCGCAGAAGGGGCCGAGCACGCAGCGGCAAAGTGCAGTGCCTCCAAAGCAAGGGCGTGGAAACGTAGTGAGCCCCTAAAACAGAGCAGGACAGCGCAGACGCCTCGCAGCCCAGGGCTCACCACCAACCGGCGCCACGTCCCGGCCGGGGCAGGACCTTGGCCAGCCTTGGTCAGGCCCCTCAGCCGGCCGGGGGGTCAGGGCTCTGGGGGAGGCGGGCGCCGGCGGCCGCGCCTCAGCTGGGCCCTGCGTTTCAGAATCTGGGACGTGAACCAGAAGACCTTCTACCTGAGGAACAACCAGCTGGTGGCGGGGTACCTGCAAGGAGCAAACACTCGGCTGGAAGGTGAGCGGCAGCCGCGGAGCTGGTGTCCTGGGGGCGCTTGCCCAGGCTCTGCGGCCTCGAGGGCTGCCCCCAGACCTGGGCTGTCCCCCCAGACCTCGGCTGCCCCCTCATTCCTCCCCTGCCCCTGCACCCAAACCTGGGCTGCCCCGCAGACCTCCCCTGCCCGTCCTGGTCCTGCTGGGTCTTTGCGCCCGCGCTGACCGCCGGCAGCACAGCCTCAAGGGGGCAGGGAGGGGCAGGTCTGGAGCAGGAGCTGCCACCCCCAGGCAGGGAGGTCCTGGGGCCACAGCAGGGAGGGACCAGGGGCCAGAGATGAGCTCCCCCTCCCCGTGTTCCTGAGTTCAAGTGCACGCACCTGGAAAGGCAGGTTGTGGGCCGCGTTCAGACGCGATCTGGCCCTGAACAAGCTGGGTGGTCCTGGACAAGCGTCACCCTCCACACCGCTGCTGGCCCTTGAGTGACGTGGGGGCAGTGGCTGACCCTGGGGCACTGCTCCCCATGCCCGGGTGCTCACCCACACCGGCCTCGCCTCGAAAGGCGCCTGTGGGTCTCCTTGCAGAGCCGGACGTGCCAGGCGGGGCCATGGGGGCCGGCCGCCCTGCGGGGTGGCTGCCAGGTGCTCTGTACGCTGACCATCCCTCTGTTCCCTCCAGAGAAGGTGGACGTGCTGCCCGTCGAGTCGCATGCTGTGATCCTGGGGATTCACGGGGGGCAGCTGTGCCTGGCCTGCGTCAAGTCTGGGGATAAGGTCAAGCTTCAGCTGCAGGTGAGGCCTCTGGGCTGCGAGCAGCCCTGGCCCCTCCGCGGTTGCGTCCGACGGAGCTGGGCGTCCCTCCCGGTGTCCCCTCCCATCACTCGGAAGCCAGCTGAGCTCCCAGCCAGCGTGGCAGCTGGGTGAGCCTCAACCCGCAAGCCTTGCGTGAACCTCTGCCGCATCCCACCGCGAGGTGCCCAGCAGAGCCGCTGGCCTGTGTAGGAGAGCGTGGGCGTGGGCTTGGCAGGCCGGGCCCGGCCGGCGGCCCCAGGGCCTTCCCCTTCGTCTCTGCTCCCGTTGGTTAGTAGGCTAGTGGCTAGTTGGCTAGTTGGTCAGTTGGTCAGTGGTTAGTTGGCCACTTGGGGCCCAGCGCAGGCCCCATGCAGCGTCAGCGGGCTGCCCCGCTCTGGGAGAAGGTGGCTTTGTCTCCGGGCTTGTCCGCAAGCTCCGGATGCTAATGCAGCGCACCTGTGGCGCTGCCCCTTCCCTCCCCCAGCGGCGGGGGGCTTTCCTGGAACACCTGCCTGCTCTTCGTGGGTGGGGAGGCCAGGGCATGCTGTGAAGCCAGCCGAGGACCCCTCCCACCACCCAGGGGCCAGGCCTGGCCCAGCACCTCCTCTGTGGGCCTCCGGGTGGCACTGGGCCTCCTGCTGGGCCATGAGAACCCTGCACGGTGCCCGCTGCGCCTGCTCTGGTCCGCGGAAGCCGAGCCGCGGGAGGGGGGCGGCGCCCTCCACTGCCCTCACCTGCCCCCTCTCGCCTGCAGGCCGTCAACATCACCGACGTGGCCAAGAGCAAGGAGCAGGCCAAGCGCTTTGCCTTCATCCGCTCCAGCAGCGGCTCCACCACCCGCTTCGAGTCGGCCGCCTGCCCCGGCTGGTTCCTGTGCACGGCCTCGGAAGCAGACCAGCCCGTCAGCCTCACCAACAGGCCCGCGGAGCCCGTCACCATCACCAGGTTCTACTTCCAGCAGGACCCCTAGCCCTGCTGCCCCAGCTCTGGCCGCCGTGGCGCGAGGAGCAGCCTCCGCGGGCCTGGAAACCGGACTGTCTCCAGCTCCTCGGCCACTGCTGCCTCCCAGGGTGCTCCCGAACCACAGTGGGGTCTGACCCCGCGGCCGCCCACCCCGCGGCCAGCTGCACCCCTAGCCGCCCGCACCCGCCCCCCACCCTCTGCCCTGTCCCCTCCACCAAACAGCTCACGCAGTGGACGCTGGTCCAGGAGGAAATCTTCAAGGGCCTGTGGCAAGTGGAGATTAAAAATTTACTGGTGCTTTTTAAAAAAATTACATCAAAGCAATGTGAATGAGAGTCCTTTATTTGGAGATCATGTCCTTTCTGGGTGGAGGATTGAACTGTTCTTGTGTTTGTGAAGTGATGGTGAAAGTAGCTGGCCGTTTCCTCTCTAAACTCTTATTTTTGTAAAGTCCTAGTATGTAAACCCGCTACATGGTTCCCTAAGTTTCCTTTCTGAAGTGTCCCTGCAAGTCTGGGCCCGGGCGCCACCTCTCCAGGCTGTGGCGGCTGCCTCCTGTCCGGCGAGAGGCCCCCCAGGCCAGCGCAGCTGTGGCCCCCGAGGCCCGGCCTCCCCAGAAGGCCGAGGGGCCCCCCACCCTCTCAGCACTCGTGATCCTGCGACGGGCCTGGGTCTGCCCTCCCCACCGCCAGCTCCTGGAGCAGGGCCAGCCCGTTGGCCCAGCTAAGGCGGTGCTGCGCGCTCAGGGGACGCTGTCCTGCTCCCGCACCGAAGCTTTTTACAATAAAACCGAGAAAGCCCGCCCACTCCGCCGGCTGTGTCCGGGTGCCAGGCTGGGGCTGGGGAGCCGGCCCTCTCCCTCCCGGGCCGCAGTCGTTCCCTGCCCAGACTGCGCGCAGCAGCTGCCGCACCACCTGAGACGGCCCACGTGCCCACCCGCAGGAGGCTGTCCAGGAGGCGGCCGGCAGGCACAGCAGGTCAGGGGCCTCCGGCGTGGCTGGGGCAGCGTTGCTCTGCAGTGTCCGGGCAGGCGGTGGTCTGCGCTGCGGCCGGCGCGTGGGCAGGCACTGTGGGACACAGTGGTTCAGCCGGGGCCTTTGGGCCCAGGACGCTGAGCTTGGGGGGCGGCTGTGCTCTGCTCCGTCTCCCAACGTGAAACATAAAATGGCTGAAGAGCGGGGCCGGGACGCGTGTGTGCCGCACGCCTCGGTGGTCGAGCCTGGCCACATGCTGCCGCCTGCGGGGTCTGGACTTGGAGTAGGGTCACCGGCGTGGGCAGCTGGGGTGGGGGTGGGGGTCTGTGAGCACGGGAAGGTGGGGGGTTCCCGGGGGATGCGGCTGCTGGTTTGAATGTGGGTGGGCGGGGTACCTGGAGCCCTCTCCCCAGGGCAGGGCGGTGAGGGCTGGGGCGCACATGCTGGGAGGACGCTGGGGCTGCTTTCGTCAGGAGTCAGGGCTTGGGGTCTTCCAGCTCCGCTTTCCAGAGGGTCCTGCAGGTGGCACCCAGGAAGAGGCGGTGCCGGCTGGGCTCGTCCCCAAGCAGGACTTCCTGTTGAATTCATCCGACGAAGAGGGTCATTGCTGGACACGAAGTAAACAGAGTGAAAGGCATCAGACGAGAGTCCCCGCGCCTCTCCAGGTGTCCGTCCTGCGCTGGGGGGCGCGGCTGCCGCCAGCTCCGGCCTGCCCTTCCTCGGAAGGCGCCGCCTGAGGGGAAGTGCTGGGAGCGCAAGAGGGCGCAGTCATGTCGCAGGAGGTGGTGCAGGCTTTGCGCCCCGCTCCCGGGGAGGGAGCTGCGGGGCCGGCCAGGCATGGCTAGTCCCGGGACCAGCAGCTTGAGCTCTGGACTTGCCCTGTCGCTCCCACTTCGAGGACGCTCAAGGACAAGTTACTCTCGAGCCTCCATTTCTGATTTTTTAATTTGGTTGACAGTAGTTTTCTACTTTCTTGGTCATAAGGCCGATTAAGAAACATTTCCAGTTTTACTTTTCTTGGCATAAATTGTGCTGAGTGGTAGGTATTAAGTTGGGATAACGTCATTGCAAACAATTTCGTGTTTTCTCTTCGGTGACAAACCTCCCGACCACGGGGCACAGCGCAGCTTGCTCGCGGTCACGCCAGCCCTCAAACTGTGCACCCTCAAACCCAGCATGGCTCAAGTGGAGGGACAGGCCTGCGCTGGCCTCTGGCCCTCAGCTCTGTGGGCCAAAGCGGTGGTTCAAGAAACATCCACCAGGGGTCAGCGTTGGGCTGGAAATGACCCTCCAGCCCGGCTCTGCTGGGTGGGAAGGCAACCCGCCTCGGGGCCCAGTTCTGGGTCCCAGCTGGTGAAGACCCCCTGGGGGAAAGCGGCTTTCTGCCCCCATCAAGCTGTAGTGCCCTGACTCGGGTGGTTCACCTCCTCGAGCCCTGGGGGCCTCTCCCCCCACCCTGCAGGTGCCAACTGTCCGAGGGGGAGGCCTGAGAACTGTGGGTCCTGCACCTGCCTTGAAGAGCACCTGCCTCCTGCTGAGGCCCTCCTGTCCCCGAGAGGCCCCTCCCACCTGCGCGGAGCTCTGCCAGCCTTGCACGGGAAGCGAGGCATTTCCCAGGTGGGGTGTGGTGTGGTAGTGCAGCCTAGACTTGGTTTTACCAGCAAGGAAAAACTGGAAAGCAAGTGTGATGGGGCAGGACTTCGGAGTTCTCCATCCTGGGCCCCAGAGCCCTGCTGTCCCGCTCACCCAGGCCTCGGGCGGAAAGTGAGCTGAGCAAAGTGTCACTGGCCCTAAAACCTCCCCAAGTATTATTATTTAAAGGGATAATGCAAACCCCAAAAGAATTTACAAAGTTTTGAATTGTAGGGGTGAATCCCAGGGAAGTGAAGTTCAGACGGCAAGCTACATAGGACTGGTCTTCACACACATTTGCGGAGTGTCCTAGAGCAGCCCTGCCTGACATTTGCTGGTTTGACACGTAAAATCATTGCAGGTCACCAGATGTCCACTTCCAGGGTCTTTCGTGGTTGTTGTTGATTTTATTTAATTTTTCCAACTGGATGACACACCCAAGCCTGCTAACACGTAGTCCTGAGCTTTTTTTTTTTTTTAAGAGAAGTTGTAGGTTTACAGAAAAATTATACTATTAACTACTGTCCAGATTTACATGAAAGTTCATTGGGTTGTACATTTCCCATTTTAACCGCATTCAAATAGATATTTCAGTGCTGTTAATTCCATTCACCAGGTTGTGCTACCACCACCAACATCCACTACCAAAACTGTCCCATCACCCCACGAAGAAGCTCTTACCAACTCAGGCATGAACTTCCACTCCAACCCCTTCCTCAGCCCCTGGAAACCGTACTCTAGTTTCTCACTCTGTACTTGCACATTCCAATAATTTCGATAAGGGAGATCATATGCTATTTGGCTTTATTGTCTGGTTTATCTCACTCAACATGATGTCTTCAAGATTCATCCATGTGTCATATATATTAGAGCTTTGTTCCCTTTTATGTCTGAAAAATATTCCCTTGTATGTATATGCCACATTTTGTTTACCCATTTATCTGTTGATCGTGACACTTGACTTGCTTTCATCTTTTGGCAATTGTGAATAATGCCACTATAAACATTGGTGTGCAAGTATCTGCTAGAGTCCCTGCTCTCAGTTCTTTGGGGTCTATACCGAGAAGCGGGACTGCTGGGTCATACAGTAATTCTGTACTTAACTTTCTGAGGAACCACCAAGCTGTCTTCCACATTGGCTGCACCATTTCACATTCCCACCAACAGTGAATGAGTGTTCCTATTTACCTATATCCTCTCCAACACTTGTTATTTCTATTGTTTTTTCTTTTTTCAATAGCAGTCATTCCAGTGGGTGTGAGATGGCATCTCATTGTGTCTTTGATTTGCATTTCCCTAGTAGTTAATGATGTTGAGCTTATTTTCATGTGCTTTTTGGCTATCTGTGTATTTTCTTTGGAGAAATGTCCATTCAAGTCTTTGTCCATTTATTAATAGGGTAGTTTATCTTTTTTATTATTGAGTTTTAGGAGTTATTTATATAGTCAAGATATAAGTCCCAAGGTTGATTTATAAAAATCATTTCTAGTTGCTCCCAGTACCACTTCCAGAAATGATGCAACTTGACCATGTGTTTATTCTAATTCTTTTGCACTGATCTGTTTGTCCATCTTTACACATTTCAATTTGAACTATTTTCTAATTTTCCCTGTGATTTCTTCATCCTGTGGGCTATTTAGAAGTATGCTGCTTTATTTCCAAATATTTAGGTGTTTTCTAGATAGAATATTGTTGATTTTTTATTTAAACCCATTGTGACTTGAAAACATCATCTGTATGATCTCAATCTACTGAAATTTAGAGATTGTTTTATAGTCCAGTGTATGGTCAGTCTTGTGAATGGTCCATGTGCACTTAAAAAGAATGAGTACTCTGCTGTTTGGGTTGGTATTCTATAATGTCAGTTTGGTCAAGTTCAGTGAGTGTGTTTTCAGATCATCTCTATCCTTGTTGTGTGTTAAAGGGCTCAACTATGATTGTGGATTTTCTGTTTCTCACTTTGGTTGTCTCAATTTTTGCTTGATGGATTTGGGAGTTCTGTTGTTTGGTTCATATATATTTAGGATTATTATCTCTTCTTGATAAACTTAGTCTTTTATCATTATTAAATGATCCTTTTGATTTCTGAGACTCCTTATATTAAAATCTACTTTGTCTCAAATTAATATTACATAGTATTTTGTTTTTCATTATTTTATTTTCAATGTCTGTACCTTGATCTTTAAAGTGTGTCTTTAATAAATATAATATAGATGGGTCTTGTTTTCTTAGCCAGTTTGGCAAACTTTGACTCTTAATTGGAATATTTAATGTGATTATTGATAAGTTTACTACCATGCTACTTGTTTTATATATGTAATTCTGTTCTTTAAATTTTTTTTTTACTTCCCTGACCTCTTTTGAGTTAGTTATTTTTTAGTAATTGTTTTTATAACTGTTACTGGATTTTACTCTGAATTATTATTATAAAACTTCACATATAATGTGAAGTTGCATTTCCTCTTGTGCTTTGTGCTCTTCTTGCCATATGCTTTGCTTTGACATGTTATAACCCCCCAATATGTCATTATCTTGCCTAACATAGTCAATTGACTTTTTTTTGTAATTGAACAAATATTTATTAAGCACCTACTCTGTGCCAGACACTGTGCTAGGTGCCCTCACTGTGTGCTGTTCCCATAGCACAGTCACCTGTTCAGAAATTAAAACCAAGAAAAGGAACATTGTTGCAACCATACAAACTGGGGTGTCGTGGATACAAGCAATCCCCATGCCAGAAAATGCACCCACCAGAAACCAGTCTTCTTTCTCTGCACAAGTCTCTAAAAGCAGCTGTTCCATAGCATCTCAATACTCACCGAGAACGAGTTGTGACCTTCCAGCTCCCACGACGGGTGCCTGGTGGACACTCAAATACTCTGAACGCTACTCAATAAAAAGAGCAAAATGGCCTGGTGTAAAGGGTGTTCATGTTTGGATTAGAAAATACCCTGTTTGTACGGTTGTAATGGCTCTTAAGAAAGATATAAATGTCCCCGCTCTGACTGCATAAGCGTTTAAGGTAGACCTTGTTCTGGATTCCTGAGTCAGAATCTTCCAGTTGTCCACAACCTCACAAGGCCAGAGGAGCCGGAGATTTCTATTCCGAGGAGGACTGTGTGGACAGCACAACTGGTTTGGAAACACGACAGACTGCGCCTGCATTTACAGGAGCAACACAATCAGTGGACGCCCCAGGCCTCGGCCGCGCCGCCCTGTTGTTGGCGCCCAGGTGGTCAGGCCGCAGCGGACGTCGTGGAGGTCGTCCGTTGTGGAGGTCGTCCGTCTTGCCGTCGAGCACTTCCAGGCAGCTCTTGAGCTCCACCTTCAGGGGCGCCGTCGGCCCTTGCTCTTCTCAGTGTCCACCTTCAGGGACTGCACTTGGTCTTCCAAGTTTCGATACTCTCTCTCCGCCGCCTCTAACTTTTCAGAGACGTAGTCACACTCCGACAAGAGCTGAGGTATGAGCTTGCTTTGCTTTCGGAGATCTTTCAACTCCGTCTCCGTTTCCCGGAGTTCCAACTCCAGTTCCCCAACCCTCTTCCTCAGCGGGCTGTTGTTCTCCTTCTCGCGGTCTGTCTCGCTGCACTGCTCTTCCAGTTGGTCAGTCTTGTTCCGGCGCCAGTTGTGTGCGTCTCTGCAGATGGAGAACGGTCTCTTCCGCTGCTCCGTGCTGGCCGCCGGCCGCCGGCTCCTGCAGCGCGTGGTCAAGTGGGCGCTGCTCTCCCGGAGGGTCTCCAGCTCCGTCTCCCGTTTCTTCACGCTGGCAGCACTCTGTCTCAAGGTGAGCTAGAGCTTGTCGTTCTCAGACTTTAGGTGCGCGTCGTCAGGCCCGCGTGGGAGGCCTCGTCGGCGCTGAGCGCTTGGGAATGGTTACTTGAGGTCTCGGTTTTGTCCTGGGACTTGTCTCTCACTATTCTGGCAACTTCTTTCACTTCCTGGAATTTCTCTGCAAATTTCATCAGCTGCTGCTGGGAGGAGAACCCCAAACCGAACACCACGTCGGCCCTGCTGTCGGCCCACTGCCCCAGCTTCTGCGGCGTCCTGGTGAAGGTCGTATTTGGTGTGATTGTGCTGCTGCTGATCACCTCGGCTCTGCCCACACTGAAGATGCAGGAGCTGTGCCTCGTGACATCATAGAAGCAGGAAACGGTGGCCACGTGCTTGCCGGCAGGCACCCTGTTCTTGGTGCTCGGGTCGATCTGGAAGACGTGGGCTTGGGTGGGGACGATGGGCTGTTCTCCCATCTCCGGGGCTGCCTGGGTGGTGCTCCAATGGGGCCAGTGGTTTTCGCTGTCTGCCCACTCAGCAGCCGCTCCCCATGTGCACATGCTGTGGCCCGCACGAGCCCGGCTCGGTCCCAGCGCCGCTCCACACACGGGCTGCGCAGCAGCCATGCCGCTGGCACTGCTGCTGCTGTGGGGCTGTCGGGGTCACCGCCAGGTGCAGGCGGGTGGGCTCAATTGACTTTTTAAAAATGTAATTCAAAAAATTAAAACTCTTTTCTACTTACCCATATATATTATTGTTCCTTGTGCTGGCACTCCTTTGTATAGGTTCTAATTTTTATCTTGTATCATCCCTTCATCTTGATGGATTTCTTTACTTTTCTTGCAGTATGGGGTGCTGGTGACAAATACCCTGTGACTTTATTTATTTGAAAATGCCTATACTTTGCGTTTTTATTTAAAATAATTATATGGGATAAAGAACTACAAGTTGGTTGATTTTCATTTTTTCCTTCAGCACTTGGTGCCCTGCTGTCTTCTGGCCTACACTGTTTCCAATGTGAAGTTAGACAGCATTCCAGGATGCAATGCGTATTTTTTGTCTCTGGTTGCTTTTAAGATTTTTCTCTTCTTCTCTGTGAAAGGGACTGAGACCTCCTCCTGCTTGCACGCTAAAGAGCCTGCCACAGTTTCATAGAAGAGTTACGAGCAGAGCAGCAGTGTGGTAGGCTCCCTGAGCCCTGGGTCCCCTCGAGTGTGGTGATGAGGCCCTCTGTGGCTTGTACCCCAATATTGAAAGGCCCTGATCTTATGTAGGGGCTGTTGGCAAACCTGCCCATCTTCCCAACTGTAAGGGAAAGATTGGGGTGTCGCTTCATTCCAGGGTAATTAAGATAGAGACGCCTCTCTCCTGGGGCACGGTTTACTTATATTCCATTTGGTTCTTTATTTTTTAAAAATGATCATATTTCTACTGAAATTTATAATCCCTTAACCTATTAAATCCATCTCTTTGCTGTGGGTTCTTTAACTTCTTTATCATAGTGTTTGTGGTTAAACGCCTTTACCTTTTTTTTTTTAATATTATTTTTAAAATTTCTTTGTCTTTATTTTTTAATGTTACATTAAAAAAATATGAGGTCCCCATATACTACCCCACTCCCCTCACCCCACCTCCCTCACCCCACTCCTCTGATAACAACAACCTCCTCCAACATCATGGGACATTCATTGCACTTGGTGAATACATCTCTGAGCACCGCTGCACCACATGGTCAATGGTCCACATTATAGTTTACACTCTCCCCCAGTCCACCCAGTGGGCCATGGGAGGACATGCAATGTCCAGGAACTATCCCTGAAGTACCACCCAGGATAACGCCAAGTCCTGAAAATGCCCCCACATCACATCTCTTCTTCCCACTCCCACCCTCAGCAGCTACCATGGACACTTTCTCCATCTCAATGCTACCTTTACTTCCATTACTAATCACAACTGTTCTAGAATAGAGTATCAGTAAGTCCACTCTAATCCGTAGTCTATTCCTCCATTCTGTGGACCCTGGGATGGTTATGTCCACTCCACCTTTGTATCGAGAGGCTGCTTAGATTCCACTTGGATGATGGATACAATTCTCCTGTTTGTAGTTGTAGGCACTCTTGGCTCCCTGGTGTGGTGGTTGACCTTCTTCACCTCCCTGTTAGCTGGCTGGGGTAAGTCCAATAAACCAGAGAGTAGGAGTTGCAAGTCTTTTGAGGCTTAGGGCCTGCCTATCACATGGACTATTCAGAGATTTAGGTCCCCTGAGTATACACTAAACCCCAGCACCAACCACAGGAGAGGCTTGTGAACAAAGATCACATCTGAGTCCAACTCCATCACACTCAGGAACACAAACTCCAAAGTAGGGCCAACTGACATGGCACTGAAGTCCATCTGCCATGACCATAGAACCTGTGGGTCTCTGTAGCCCTCAGAAGAACCAATACCTTGGGTAGTATCTACTTTAGCTGTCTCTGGGACTCTGCTGAGGGGTGCATAAGAGCAACCCCTCTGATGACCTACTGGCTCTTTTTTGGAGATTCATGGCCATATAAACTCATTTGTCCTTTCCATTTCCCCCTTTTATTCAAGGTCAAAAAGCATTTTTAACTCCTGATATTACATGTAGGCTGAGATATTCTGCTGGTCTGAGTTGACCCTATTATTCAAGGTTGTTCTCCAGCCACATCATCAGCTGGAACTTGGTAGTAATCCCTCGGTGCCAGGGAGGCTCATCCCCAGGAGTCATGTCTAACACTGGGGGGAAGGCAATGCATCTACATGCTGAGTTTGGCTTCGAGACTGGCCACATTTGAGCAACATGGAGGTTCCTAGGAGGTAACTCTTAGGCACCCTGCAGCTCTAGGCCTAGTTCTTATTTCAGGTGCACAGGTTCACAAGCATAGTCATTAGCATCAAGGGCTCATTGTTGGGCCATCCTTCCTTATTGGTCTTTGCCGTTGCACTTGGGGGATTGTTGCTCTTCCACTAGGGAATGAGACACAGCTCCCCTGGCCAGGAACTCAGCACTCCCCTAGCTGTCATTCCCAACTCTAACTGCTGTGAAAATATCCACACATTTTTATGCACCCTGCACATATGCCCTGGAGAACTCCCTCCCAACCATGTGCCCCCCACCAACAACACCCCATACCAGTATTCCTCCCCCGCTACCATCGAACCCCTCTGTGGTCCAAAACCTCCCTGAAAATGAAGGCCAGTATGTTGCCAGTTTCCATTAATAGTAAAATGGAATATAGTGATGAAACCCCTTTCCCTTGATTCTAACTTCCGTGTTGTCGGTGGGTCTGCTTCAATTGACTGATTTTTTCTCTCAATTATGGCTCACATTTTTTTGTTTCTTTTCACATCTAATAATTTTTGTTGTATGGTGGACATTGTGAATGATACATTGTAGATGCTCTGAATTCTGTTTCTTCCTTGGAAGAATGTCAGGTTTTGTTCTAGCAGGAAGGTAAATAATTGGAAGATTACCTTGGCTTGGTGGAGGCTTGGTTTTATCTTGGGATGGATTTCTTTTTTTTTCCCCCCTAATCCTAGAATATATCCTAAATCTTAAGATGTAGCCTTTACTCCTTAAGGGGGGGGGGGGGTCGTCTGGATTGCAGTGGAAAGTGCAAAGTGGAAGAGAAAGTCTCCTACTTTCATGGGGGCTGCGAGGGTTAAACGTGCTAAGACAGGGAGAACGGCCTGGCACAGATGTGGCATTCAGGGAATACTAGTGAGGGGCTGCGGCTGCTGTTTGCAGCTGGCCGGTCGGCACAGGGATATGCAGCTTCAGGTTATCAACCCGAGATAAGATATCCCTGGAGATACTGGAAATGTGGAATCACAATTTTTTTTACACATGGTACCTTACATAGTTACTGAAATAGAAACTGGATAGTGCCCTCAAGAGGGAAGTTGAAACAAAATATACAAAGCTCTTGCAAATGCTAACCTGTGTCAGAAGGTGATTTGCTAAAACATGTTGAAATCCCAAAACACAACTGTTTGCCTCTTTGCCACCAGTACCAAAGTTCAGTGCAAGTCAACATACAGCAGCTGAAATTCCGGATAATGCGATTTCTCTTGTCTCCAGGAAATAACTAGTAAATAAAGAAGGGGTTTGCGGGGGCTTCAAATTATTACCACACCCCTGGGCCAGTTTCCGGTTTATGTGCTGGCAGAACAAACCAGGGGGCTGGAGAGTGCCAGCCGCTCGGGGCAGGGCAGGCCGGGATGCGCAGGAGGCGCCAGGGCCTGCCGGCCCAGCCCAGCGCCGTCATGTCAGGTCAGACCAGTCCGACGGCTTTGCCCCCCGCTCCCAGGCCCGCCCCACGCTGCTCGGCCCCACGGAACCAAGTCGCCCCTGTGCGCCCCTGACCCGGCCTGGCCCCCGCAGGCCCCCAGCGCCCCCCGCGCCTGGGCTTGAGCCATGGGGTGCCCGGGCCGGCGGGAGTGGGGCACGGGCACACGGGGAGTGCTGGGCTGGGGGCGCCACCGCCCTGGACCTCGGCTGAGCTGGTGAGCACCTGCAGGGCGGGGTCTGGAGGGACTTGAGCGGGAAGAGCACAGGCTCTCAGGAAGCCGCCCCAGACCTGGCGGCCGGCCGGGAGAGTGCCTGGGCGGGGGGCCTGCAGGCCTGGGGGCGGGTCTGCGGAAGCGGCTTCCAAGCCCAACTGGGGAGCAGGCACCCCACCGAAGGCCGAAGGCACCGCACGGAAGGCTCAGCCCTAGCTGTCTCTGCCTTACCCAGAAACTCGGGGGAGGTCCCAGGGAAGGTGAGGGCCGGCCAGGTGAGCAGGGTGAGCAGCCCCAACCCTCCAGGCTGCCTGAGCTCCAGCCCTAGCTTCCTTGCCATTTTTCTGGAGTCGCAGCCAGGGACGCGAGGGCCCCTGCCCGGCCCTCCCCAGCCGCAGAGCAGACTGAACCTAATTAGCAACTAATTGAATGTCTGCGAGCCCCTCTTCCCAGAAACAGGTCGGGGAGAGACCCTCCGGCTGGGCCAGACGGTACTGCCCGGGATCGTTCTTCTATTCCAGGCACGCTCTCCTGAAGTTTACTGAGTGCTAACTATGGAACAGGCATGTGGCTGCTGCTAAACACATGGGCAGGCCGGTAGCACGCCTTCAGAGCATGATGCGTGCTGTGAAAGGAAAGAGGGTGCTGAGTGTGTGGGTGATACATGCAAGAGAAGCCGGGCCTTGGCCGGAGGGCTGGGGCAGGCTTCTCGGTGCAGTGGGACCTGTTGCGTCTTCAGGCCTGACGATATGGGCCACAGAACGGGCTTCCCTGTTACGGAGGAGGCAGGAGGCCTGGTCAGTGAGGGCGGCAGAGGGGGACAGCCACTGCCCTGCGTCCTGAGAGTCTTCCTGTAGGCTTACCCCAAGGAGCTCTGCACAGCAGGGTCGCCACGACCCCTCGCTCGTCCTCGGCAGGCCCTTGAAGGTGCAGTTCTGGCCGCGGGCAAGGCCGTCCCTCCCCTCAGGAGCTTTTTCTCCAGTGGGAGGACACGGAGAGCAGGCGACACAATTTAATGTCACGACACAATTTAATGTCACGTCAGGTGGTAAAACCTGCTGGGAAGAAAACAAAGCAGCTGGGGGTTCGGAGGTGATGGGCCGAGCCCACCGGAGCAGTCAGGATGGGCCCTGCTGAGGGAAGAAGTCGAGTAGAGGCCCGAGGCAGGACGGACAGGGAGGAGGTGCAGGCCTGCGGCACGAGGGACAGGTGCTGCTAGCCAGGGCGGGAGCCGGCCTCTTGGCAGGAGCTTCACACAGCAGCATCCACCCACACTTGGGGCCATGCACAGCAGACCCCGAGAGGCTCAGAAACTGGCAATGGGGAAGGAAAACCGTCGCCACCTAAGAAAACGCCACCCCTGTTGCTCCAGCATCCTTGAGTGCTGGCTTAGAATGCAGGAGCGCGTCCGCCTCCCTGAGCACCGCTGCGCAGCGGCACAGCGGGTCCGTGGGTGCCCCCACTGCTCCCACGCAAAGATGGGCCCCAAAGTTGAGAAGATCACTCAAGGTGGAGCTTGACTAAGACCCGATGCGCAGCCCGGAGGTCTGGTCCCGGAGCCGAGGCTGAACGGGTGCAGTCAGCTCCAGCTCCCCTGCAGACTGGGGCGGGGTGCTGCCCAGCTTTGTGGAGTACAGAGACCGGCCAAAGAAGTTGGCCTCTACAAAACAGTAGCAGCCACGCAGTCCATTCAGACTCCTGCCAAAGGAGCAGGTGGCTTTGTCATGGCAGTTACGGAGGGCAGCTTGTCCTGGGGACGTGGGGAGAGCGCATTCCACGTCCCGGTTAAGGACTCTTTTAAGGTAACACTTGCACATGTTAAAAATTCTTTTAAAACATTTTTCAAACAAACACCCTCCCTTCCTTCTCCCTCCTCCCCCAGTAAAACATGTTTTTAAAGGTAACACTTGTAGGTGAAAATCTGCCTCCCGCCCTTCCTGTGGTCCCAAATTCACAAGAGGCAGCTTCTTGTGAATATGTCTAAAGAGACATACTCTATTTCTTAACACATGTAAGTGCAATAGATAACACTCAGAGCTTTACCATTTTTTAAAGAAAACGTTCTGACCAAGCAGTCTGATTCAGGACATCAGACCTCCTTTCTTTGTACGTGCTTCTCTGTCCTTAGCCCATCGCTGTGCTTAGCGAGCCCGTCTTCTTTGGACTTGCAGGTGGTCGTCCTGATCTTTGCTACTTTGCTATGGCAGGCAACTCTGCATTAACGGTACTTGTACCTATGTATAGTCGCTCACTTCATGACTATTTCAGCAGGATAAATTCACAGGCCTAGAATTGCTGGTTCACAACTTGTGTCTTTTAGATTTTTATTGAGGTTGCCAGCCTCCTTTCCAAAGATGCACTATGACTTTTTACTTAGGAACACGCTTATTTCCTCAGGGCTCCACTAACTCGGTTCGTTATCAACTTGCCAATTTGGCAGGTAAGAAATGTCATCACTTTGCAGCTTTAATGGGTATTTCTTTATAGGGAGTGACTTTATGAGTCTTATATACGTTTTAGTTGATTTGTCTTTTCCTGTGGACTGTCATATACTTGGCCTATGTTTTGTTTTTTATTTTTATTTTTTAATTTTTTTGCCCCTCCCAGCAATGGCTCATCTGTCTATCTGTCTTGTTTAAGAGGCACCAGAAACCGAACCTGGGACTTCCCATGTGGGAGGCAAGTGCCCAACTGCTTAAGCCACTTACACTCCCTGCTGGTTGTGGCGATTGCAGCATCTGCTGGTTGTAGCATCTGCTGGCTGCAGTGGCTGCAGTGTCTGCTGATTGCGGCAATTGCAGCATCTGCTGGCTGCAGTGGCTGCGGTGTCTGCTGGTTGTGGCAATTGCAGCATCTGCCGGTTGCAGCATCTGCTGGCTGCAGTGGCTGCAGTGTCTGCTGGTTGTGGCAATTGCAGCATCTGCTGGTTGCAGCATCTGCTGGCTGTAGCGGTTGCGGTGTCTGCTGGTTGTGGCAATTGCAGCATCTGCTGGTTGCAGCATCTGCTGGCTGCAGTGGCTGCGGTGTCTGCTGGTTGTGGCAATTGCAGCATCTGCCGGTTGCAGCATCTGCTGGCTGCAGTGGTTGCGGTGTCTGCTGGTTGCAGCGTCTGCTCATCTTCTTTAGGCACCATGAGACACTAAACCCAGGGCCTCCCATGTAGGAGGCAGGCGCCCAATTGCTCGAGCCATATCTGCTCTGCCTTGGCCTATGTTTTAAGTTCAGTTTTGGTCTTGGTTTCTATTGAATTATAAGGGATCTCATGATTTCCTCTTTGCCACAGCCCCAGCCACATCTGCCACCTCCCCCGGCCATGCTGACATGTAGCATCCTTGGGTCTGTACATACTTTAGAGAAATAGACATACGTATGCATGTATTTTAAACTTAGACGACTGTATTGTGCCTTAAGTCGTGGTCGTTTTCTCTTAAGCCCAGCGCCATGTTTTAAAGGCAGCCGCCCAGCTGCCGTGCACTTGGCTCCTTGCTTCTGACTCTGCATTGTGCGAAGGGTGTGGGGGAGGGTCCTGGGGGAGGAAGGGGGCGCAGAGGGCGCTCCTGGCGGCTGAGCCGGAAGTCCTTCTGGATATCAGGGAGCAGCTGCCTCCGGCAGTGGGGCTCAGGGCTGGAGGGGGCGTTGGACGGGTGGGGTGAGAGGAAGGCGAGAGAAGCCCCCAGAGCGCGCCCAGGGGAGCCCCCAGGGAGGAGGCGCACAGGAGGGGCAGTGCATGGTGCATGTCTGACCTTGGCGCTTGGCAGCGCGCCGTCAGGGCAGCGCCCCGTCAGCACAGGACCCAGGCAGGAGCACGGTGGGTGGCGTTACGCTGAAAAGGCCAAGGAGGGTCCCTGCCCTCCTGGGCTCAGAATGCAGCCTTGGGGGACGGAGGGAAGTGCTGGGGCCGAGACGAGGGAAACAGCTGGCTCTTCCCCCAGACAAGCTCAGAGGCCAGCCCTGTGCTGCCTGATGGAGGGTAGGTGGGCCCTGCAGGCCCCGTGCTGTGCACTGCGGGCCCTTCCTTGTGTGCTGCAGGTCCTGTGCTATTTGCTGCAGGCCTTGTGCTGTGTTGCAGGCCCTGTGCTGTGCATTGCATGCCCTTCCTTGTGCGCTGCAGGCCTTGCACTGTGTGCTGCAGGCCCTGTGCTGTGTGTTGCAGGCCCTGCCCTATGCACTGCAGCCCTGTGCCATGTAAGCAGGCCTGGTGCTTTCCACTGTAGGTCTTGCCCTGTGCTTCCTGATGGAGGGTAGGTGGGCCCTGCAGGCCCTTCCTTGTGTGCTGCAGGCCCTGCCCTGTGCGCTGCAGGCCCTGCCCTGTGCACTGCAGGCCCTGCGCTATGCGCTGCAGGCCCTGCGCTGTGCGCTGCAGGCCCTGCCCTGTGCGCTGCAGGCCCTGCCCTGTGCGCTGCAGGCCCTGCGCTGTGCGCTGCAGGCCCTGCTCTGTGTGCTGCAGGCCTTGCGCTATGCGCTGCAGGCCCTGCGCTGTGCGCTGCAGGTCCTGTCCTGCACTTCCTGATGGAGGCTAGGTGGACCCAGCAGGCCCCGTGCTGTGCGCTGCAGCCCTGCGCTGTGCGCTGCAGGCCCTGCCCTGTGCGCTGCAGGCCCTGCACTGTGCGCTGCAGGCCCTGCCCTGTGCGCTGCAGGCCCTGCCCTGTGCGCTGCAGGCCCTGCGCTGTGCGCTGCAGGCCCTGCTCTGTGTGCTGCAGGCCTTGCGCTATGCGCTGCAGGCCCTGCGCTGTGCGCTGCAGGTCCTGCCCTGCACTTCCTGATGGAGGCTAGGTGGACCCAGCAGGCCCCGTGCTGTGCGCTGCAGCCCTGCGCTGCGTGCTGCAGGCCCTGCCCTGTGCGCTGCAGGCCCTGCGCTATGCGCTGCAGGCCCTGCGCTGTGCGCTACAGGCCCTGCCCTGTGCGCTGCAGGCCCTGCCCTGTGCGCTGCAGGCCCTGCGCTGTGCGCTGCAGGCCCTGCTCTGTGTGCTGCAGGCCTTGCGCTGTGTGTTGCAGGCCCTGCGCTGTGCGCTGCAGGTCCTGCCCTGCACTTCCTGATGGAGGCTAGGTGGACCCAGCAGGCCCCGTGCTGTGCGCTGCAGCCCTGCGCTGCGTGCTGCAGGCTGGGGGTGAAGCAAGGGCATCCCCAGGGCACCTGTGACCCTTGGGAGGATCCCAGGGAAAGCCCTGCCCCCGTGTTTCTTCCTGCTGCTCCTTCACAGAGCACGCCTGGTCTCTGTTTTATCGCTTTTTGGAAGTGGGATTCCAGATCCCTGGTCATGCTTGCACCATGGCTAGTGAGCGTTTTAAGGAAGACTTTCGTAAATGCTGGAAAATCAGATTCTGCTGCAGGAAGTTCCTGCTCATTTGCATATCCCTGTCTTGAGTTTTGACATAAGAATTTTCACCTATACTATTACAAATTTTAAAAATATTTCTCCTTGAATGCACACACTGAAAAAAGGTAAATAACAGAAACAACCAAAGTTTGGCCTTCTCTACTTCAGCGTGGTCCTTAGCGGACACCTCTGCGCTCAGGAGTGCTCTGCCAGCTGTACGTTTTCTAACGCGGTTAGCAATGCCCCGCGTGTGTGCCCTGGGCCCCCTTGGGCTGGGCAGCCGCGGACTCGTTTGTGGATTTGTGCAGGACGTCTTTAGGCCATCCTTCGGCAGTGGTGCATAGACGCTTCCAGAACGCCCGCCTCCACGGCGATCGTGGACGTAGAGGGAGGTCAGCCAAGGGCCTCCCTGTCTTTAGAGTGAGGAGAGATTCAATCAGATTTAATCCATCAGACTCGCTTTGCTGGTCTTGCTGGTGATAAATATAACATATATTACTTTATAAAATTAGGTACATTTCAAAAAACGCTTAAGGAAATTAAAATTATGAGTACTGTTGGCACACACAGATCGTACTGTGTTTGGGCATTTTATTGTCTAAATACATAGGTATTTTATAGCCAGTTTTCTTCCTAAGACGCCTGGAGCATCTTACCACATCCTTGAATCCTCCTCAGGACTGGCTCTCGAAGTGCTGTGGAGCGCACGTGCCTCTGCGGCCGCCCCGGCGTCCCTCCGTCCAGCTGTCTGTTGTGACCGGGAGGTTGGGAGCGTTTTGCCATTAGCCATTCGTGCGTGCACCTGTGCTGGTACCTTCTGGGGGCGAAAGGGTCGAGGGTGGAGGGTGCCTTCCTCGCTGCCCCCTTGAGAGGTGCAGACCCAGCCCCTGGATGCCCGGAAAGTGCTGGCGCGCAAGGGGGCCTGGAGAGCAAGGCCGGGGCTGGGTGTCCCCCAGCCTTTTCCCCTGGACATGGCAGGTGTTTCCCTCCGACCTCAGCTCCAGCGCTCACTGGGCCCTCCGCGGGGTTGCACAACCACGTTCAAGAGGCAGACCCGGCCGCTGGCTGTTGTAATCACTTCCTGCCCTTCTCCAAGACCCATGGGCGGCCCTGCGCGTGCGCACGTGTGCCTTGGCGGTCGGTGCCGAGGGCGCCGCTGGACGCTGCTCTCTTTTCTCCTTGCCCTGCCTCCAGGGACTTGTACCGTATTCCCGACCTCAGGGGTGCGGCGGCTGCTTTGGCCTCTGCCTTTGCTCCGTCATTGGGAGCCCATGGCCAGGCTGGCCGGCCAGGCCGCACGCACTGACCAGCGGAGGACAGTTAGGGGCCTGCTCCCCCTGAGGGAGGAAGGGGCACGACGAGGCAGGGCAGAGGACCCGTGGGTGCTCGCACGGCCTGGCTGCTGGTGCCCCGGAAGGGGGAAGTGAGCTTCATCCAGCTCAAGAGTAATTATAAACTCTCGGTTGGGAGAATTGAGATCAGGCCCCCTTGTCAGGGCCACTGTTGCTTGGAAAGGCCTGCCCGGGGCCTCAGTTTTCATAGCTGCAGTAGTGGAACATGCTCCTGGGCTCTAACAGTCCTGAGTTCAAATCCCAACTTTATCATTTGCTGTCTGTGTGGTCCAAATAACTGCTCTGACGCTCAGTCTTTTCATCTGTAGAATGGGATAATAGTGCCCACCCACCCCAGATAATGTTTGCAAGGGGCCTGGTGAGTGTCAGTACCTGGGGGTCGTTATAAATAGAAGCCTCTTTCCTGCCCTGCCCTTTGCCTCTCGGGAGGGGCTGAGTTTGGCTCAGTGCCCAGGGCCCATCTCCTGGGAGGTGGGCTCTCCTCCCTGCACCCCAGGGGAGTGGCCTCCTGTGCTGCAAACTGGAAGGAGCCCTTCTCTGGCAAGGCCGCAGTGCGCGTGCCGCGGGCATGATTGGACCAGGCGGCTGTGTGCCCCAAGGAGGGACATGGCAGCGTGGGTGGCAGCGGGGCCAAGCTTGCTGCTGCGGGCTCCGAGGGCAGAGCCAGTGTCCCCATCCCCACCCGAGCAGGGGTCCTTCTTGCCTGCACCCAGGGACCCCCCGACCTCTTTGCAGTCTGGGGAAGGGGGTGAAGTTCAGGGTGGACCCGAGCTGGCAGCTCCCTGGCCTGGAGGCTCCTCTTGGAGGTGGGGGTAAGCTCCACCCCACCCCCCACCCCAACCGCTGCCGCAGGGACGGGGGAGGCAGGGTCCGTTTCCACTGTCTTGTCTGGAGGTGCTCAAGGAAGATGGAGATGAGAAGCTTTTACTCGCCTCTCCTCAACTCATTCATCCAGCAAGTGTGGACCAGCGACCCCAGGGGATGAAGGCGCCCCGAGAGGCCCACGGGCAGGGGGAACACAGACGCAAACGCGGCAGCACTCGCCCGTCTCCCTCCTCCAGCCCAGTCCCGGCCCTGAGCTCCAGGTCGCTTTCAGTTGTTTCCTGGAGTATCTCACAGGCACCTCAAGCCTAATACCTTTAAAAATCAAAGTCTCCGTTTTCCCCCAGTCTCCCCCACCCACCAGTGGCCCACGCCCTCTCGTCTTCACAGCCCCTCCGGTCCAGAGCCCCTCGCACACGGATCTCGGGACGTGTCCCGAGCCCTGCATCTGGCCTCGCCCGCTGCTGCCCACCCCCCCGCAGCCTCCGGCACGCACCGTGGACCACCCTTGCTGCTCTCCTGAGCCTTCCCCTTCTGCTCACACTCGGCACAGCAGCCAGGAGACGCTGGCACGCACCCGCTCACCTTCCCTGCTCCCCGCCTGGGTCCAGCCCCACCTGCTGCAGGGGCCCGGCCCCCCAGGCCGAGCGCTGCGCTGAGGCAGGGCAGAGGCAGGCCCTGTGTAGACGGGTTCCTGGACCCCTGCAGTGTGGTCTGGACAGCGGGTGTGCACGGGGAGGGGAGCAGCTGGATGAGGGCAGGAGCCGCGGGGCCCTCTGCGTGTGGAGGCGCCACCTTGGCCAGACCCGCACGTGGTGCATTTACATGGACTGGTGCCCCGGGCAGGTGGGCTGTGGGCTGGGGCAGGGCCCCCAACCTCGCCCCTGACTTCACAGCCCCCACCCCGCCATGGAATGAGTCTGTGATGGCTGACTGGACGCAACCACGCGAAACTCAGAAGCAGGACAGGCGCTGCCTGCGGCCTCACCCTCGCTGGGTGCCTGGGGGGAGCAGGGCCTGCGAAAGTGGGGGGCCTGGGGGGAGCAGAGCCTGCCGAGGTGGGAGGGGAGCTAGGCCTGGTTGAAGTGGCTGGACCTGCAGAGGTGTGGGGGGAGAGCAGGGACTGCTGAGGCGGGGCGGGGAGCAGAGCCTGCCGAGGTGGGACGGGGGGCAGGGCCTGCTGAGGTGGGGGGGCTGGGGGGAGCAGAGCCTGCCGAGGTGGGAGGGGAGCTAGGCCTGGTTGAAGTGGGGGGTAGCAGGGCCTGCAGAGGTGTGGGGGGAGAGCAAGGCCTGCTGAGGTGGAGGGGGGAGCAGAGCCTGCCAAGGTGGGATGGGGGAGCAGGGCCTGGTTGACGTGGGGGGGAGCAGGGCCTGCTGAGGTGGGACGGGGGAGCAGGGCCTGCTGAGGTGGGGGGCTGGGGGGAGCAGGGTCTGCTGAGGTGGGGGCTGGGGGAGCAGGGCCTGCTGAGTTCGGGGGGAGCGTGGGGTTCAGGGCCTTCTCTCCCAGGCCCTTGCCCGGCCGTGTGCGGAGGAGGGTCCCCAGGGAGCGGCGGGGGGAAGGTGACAGAGACTGTCTTGTGGGCAGGAAGTGTGAGGTGCAGAGCAGAAGGGAGGGGTGTCGTGGTGGTGGGAGCGGAAGTCAGAGGCTCCCGCGCGCTCGCGGCTGAAGGACTGCTGCAGCACCGAGCCGCCTCCGCGGGCCCTCCAGAGGTGAGGCGGGCTGGGGGCGCTGGGGGCGCGGGCCTGAGCCTTGTGTGGGAAACGCCCCTCCCGTTGCTTCCCGGCACCCCTCCACTCTACCCCATCGGGCCCCTTCCCAGTGCCGGCTCTGACCCCACGAACCCTGGCGCGGCAGAGGCCTGCAGCTGGGAAGGGCCCGGGGCCTTTGGGGGCCTGAGGCCAAGGTGAGCCCCCCATGAGCAGATCTGGGTGCAGATTTGGGTGCGGCCCTTGGGGGGCAGCTCGGGCTCAGGTGCTGGCTCGGGCTCCAGCTCCCCATCCTCTGGCCCCCAGAGCAGCCGAGGCCCCTTCCTGGTGTGATCGCAGCCCCCATTTCGCTCTCGAGAGCCGCGCTGTGAGGCGGGCAAGGGCCGGGCGGCTGCCTCGAGCCCCCTGCTAACGCTGACTGTGGAGACCCCTTAGCCAGGCCCCAAACGCTGGCCTCCCGCCTCCTGGGCCCCCGGCCCTGGACAAGGACCCCCAGCCAGAGGGGAGGAAGGGTCCGTACACGGGAGAGGCTGGCAGAGGACAGAGGCCGGGCCCCTCGTGGTCTCTGCCGGTGCTCTCCCTCCTCCGGCCGGCCGGCCTGTGGCCTCTCCACACGCTACATGAGGGCGTCTTCCGGGGGGCAGGATGTGGGGGCTCCCGGCACCCTGGCTCGGGCAGGGGCTTCTGCATAGGTGCAGAAGGGGGAGGGCGACCCCCTCAGGGCCGACCCCCCAGCCCAGCTCCTGCCGCCCCCCAGCCCCAGGCAGGTGCTCGCGCCTTTTCCACAGGAAGGCTCATTTTCGAGAGTAAAAGGGAGGCGAGGCACAGAGAGGGAGGGGACGGCCCGGCACGGCGGGCTCCCGGGCGGGCCGAGGGCTGCTCTTGGTTTGGCTTCCCTGAGTTAACCTGCAAAGCAGCGGAGCGAAGCCGAGAACGACATCCTGCTTCTCGGCCAGCTACGCAGGCCGGGCCGACTCAGTAACTCAGTTCCGTAACCCTCGGTCGCTTAGCTCCGCCCCCGGCTTTGCCAGCGTCGGAGTTATGATGGCGCCGACCGGGGAGGGTCAGGGTGGCCTCCAGGGCCGGGGGGCGTGCAGGGGCCCTGCCCTAAAGCCCAGGGGAAGAACAGGTTAGGACGCGCAGCCAGGGCCAGCCGGCTCTCGCCAGCCTCTGAAGAGCAGCAGGAAGCTGCCCGGGAGCCTGGGGTGGGCGCGGCGCCGTGGGCCCTCCCACGGGGAGGGAAGCCTTGGCCAGGCTGTTCTCTGTGGGAAGCCCCAGGACGGAGTTCCCTGAAAGGCAGGCTGCCCTGCTGGGGACGGGGTGGGGCCCGTTCGCACTGGCTTGCGCCCCCACCCACCTTCCACCTCCCAGCTCTGTGCTCTGGAACGCCAGATCATTTTCCTGGAGCCCACTTTCCCAGCGTGTCCTTAACCTTTGCGAGGCTTTGCTGTGCTGGGAGAACGAAGGACCCTTATTTTGGAGCCGAGACGGCCCAGCTGTGGGGCCTGTGGCAGATGCTTTATTTCCAGTTCCCGAGTCTTTCCCTTGTCTGGTTGGGATGCTTGAGACAAGCAGGCAATTTCAAAAGAGACTTTGCTAGACATCAGGGTTGGGGAAAAAGCAGGCCAAGAAGACCCTAGGTACTTGAGGCCTGCTGTGTCTCGGCCGGTGGCCCCGTCTTTCCTCCGTGGAGCAGCCGCCGCCACCTGCCCTCCTGGCCCGGGGACTTCACCCTTTGGGTCTTCCCACCCCCCATGGATGGAGAAGCAGCAAAAAACCAAGGCGAAAACCGCCTCTTACACGCACGCTGAGCAGCAGCGCAGGGACCAGGCGCGGGCAGCAGGAGGCCCCGGACCTCGGTTCCGGTTCCGGCCGCCGGGCAAAGCAGACCCACCAGGGCAAATGCCCAAGACAACTGCTGCTGAAGTGAGAGCTCCGAGACGCGGGAGTGAGGTGACGGGTGCGGTCAGCTTGGGTTTAACTGGTGAGCGCCTGGCCAGGCCAGCTGCTGACCACGGCCCCTCCCTCCCCGCCCTGCCCTCGGTGCCCCACTCCCACGGCGGCCGCCTCCCCTCTGGTCTGGAGAGTTGTGGGGCTGGTTTCTTCTGGAAGGCAAGTCCAGCCCTCGCCTGTCTTTTGTTTGTATATGCACGTTTATTTCTAAGTACGCGCTGGCAAAGCGGGGCCTGGGGTTGTTCCGGTGCCGAGACCCCTCCCACCACGCCGCCTCTGGGAACTCTTCCAGTGGAGCGAGTTTTCTGAGGTTAAGTGGGAGCGTCAGCTTCATCCTGGCGAGGTGGGGACACGCTCCTGGGGGCACCCGCCCAGTGCTGTGGGGGGGAGTGGGGGCTGAGGCCAGGACCAGCTCCTCAGCGCAGACCTGCAGTGGGTGTCGGCCTCGGGGCTGGACGGCAGGAGGCCGCTGGGGGCCGCGCAGGCCCCCTGAAGCAGATGCGTTTCCCGCCGTTGGATGGACTCCTGTCCCCGGCGCTGGCCTGGAGGAGGCAGGACGTACCACCTCCTGACGGGTTCCCCGCCCCCCCTGGTCCTTGGAATAGACTGTCCAGGCTCTTAGCCCGAGAAGACGGCATAGAAAATGGGCAGCTCCAGGGGCCGGGTGGTGAGGACACGGGGCGCAGCAGGACCCTCCACCTAGAAGGCGCCGTGGCAGTGCAGCAGGTGCCGAGGATGATGGCGAAGGCGCACAAGAGCAGCTGGAGAGCAGTAGGAGGGGGGAAGCCAGATCCTCCACCAGCTTGACCCAGACCATCAGCTGCAAGGGGAAGTGGCCCAGCTGTCAGCAGGCCACAGGCCACCAGGGAGGCCGACGCCAGCTCGGCGCCGGAAGGTGCCGGAAGGCTGTCGCAGACTTCCCGGGGGGCTAGGAGCTCAGCGGCACGAGGCAGTGTCTCCGCAGATCCGTGCTGTGTTGGATGTAGGAGGGCAGGGCCGCGCCAGCAGGCGGTTCTGGGTTGGAGGACGTTGAGGCACGAAGACTGGCATCCCGGCTTCCTGGGCGCTTTCTAAACGACAGGTGGAGGCTGACCTGGCCCTGAGCGCCAGGGTCAACGCGGCCGAGGGCTGGATGGCCCCGTGCCCTCTCAGCAGACCCAGCCCCTCTGCGGCGGGCTCGTCAGCCTGAGGGGCGGCGCAGCTGTGGCCAGGCAAGGCCCCCCGCCCGCTGCCCTGCGCCCTGAGGGGCAGTCGCTGCCTCACCGGCCTCTGGCTGGGCAATAGGCCGGCCCACACCTGCAGCCCACCGTGCGGCCCCCTTGTGCGTTTCAGAGCCAGAGCCGTACCAGGAGAGGGGTCTGGGCTACCCGGGAACGGGCCTCGGGGGGCAGGGAGAACAGTGACTGCGGTGGGCCCTGCTCTCTAGCCAGCCGTGGGCTGCTCAGGCATTCGGGTCCTTCGAGAAGGCTGGAGCCGGTGCTGCGCGGTGGCGAGGGACAGTTCGCTGGGCGGGGGGCGGGACGGGCAGCATTGCTGGGGTCTGGAGCCGAGTGGGGGGCTGACAGGGCTGCGAACACACAGTGGGGAGGGAGCAAGTGAAGTCGGGTGGGACACACGCTGAAAGCGTGCCGAGGGGCTGTAAGGGACTGCAAGGGGCCGTGAGGGGCCGTGTGGGGTGCTGGACTTACTGTGGCCTGAGCCCCGTGCGCTGAGTTTCACCAGGCCCATTGGATAGAAACGGAGTCACCCGGCCTTGAACCTAGAGAGCCGCGCAGGCTGCGGCCAACATGCCCTGTGGTCACCGCACGGGCAGCTCTGAGGGCCGTGACGCAGCCCCAGCCACGGGGGCAGACGTGCCCCTGCCGCCCCCCTGCCGCCAGCCTGACCTCCTGGAGAGTGTTTTCCTGCTTCTGCCCCGGTCCAGCTGCCCAGCTGTCGAGTCTTGGCAAGAGCAGAGCCCCCAAGATGGCCGTGTGCACCCCCAAAGTCAGGAGCCTCAGGGCGTGCAGAGGCGTGGCTGAGGAATGGGGGGCCTCTGCTGGGCACCCCCAGACCGTCTAGGCGTGTGCGAGGGGCTGCCGGCCGCGCCCCATGGCCCCCTAACTGCATTTCCTCTGGGTCTTTTCCAGGGCAGGCATGGGTCCCCAGCCACCCCCCCCGCCAGCGCCCACCCTCATCCCCACAACGCGCTCGTGAAGGCAGACGCCCGGGAACGATGGGTGATGACGGATTCTCTGATCACCCCAAGTCCGTGGACTTCCTCAGCACCTGTTGGGGAGACCACCTGCAGTCCAGCCCCCCGGGGGGCGCGCACCGCCCTGCCTCCCCCGAAGCCTTCGGCCCTCCTGACTCCGCCAGGCAGGATGCACCCGGGGGCTGCTGTGCAAAGCCCCCGCGTCTGGAGAGCTGCTCGTCCCCCGGGCCGCCCGGGCCGCCTGGGGGCAGTGCCCCGCAGACCCCCACCCCTTCCGCGCAGGCCGTCTTCTGGGCTGGGATCCTGCAGGCACAGATGTGCGTCCTCGACCTGGAGGAAGAGCTGGAGAAGACGGAGGGCCTCAGGGCTGCGCTGAGGGCCTGTGTCCCCCCAGCCCCCGCGGACCTGCCTGCTTTCTCCCCCAGCCTGGCCGGACCCCCCGCCTCGGGCCTGCGCCCGCCCGTGGAGGAGGACCCTGGGGAGGACAGCAGCGGACCCGCAGGGCAGAGCCCGGCGTGGCCGGGGGAGGGGACGCCGGGCTCCTCGCCAGAGTGGGGTGCAGAGGAGGAGGGCCTGTTTTTCGATAACCCCCTCTTCCTGGACAGCCCTCGCTCGGAGACCAGCGCCTCGGGGGAGCGCTTTTCCTGGGGCCTCCAGGACACCTGGGCAGGGGCAGGGGCTGGGCCCAAGAGCCCCCGGGCCTGGGCACCCCCGTCCCCAGGAGCCAGGGTTCCACAGGAGCTGGGCTGTGAGCTGGCTTTGGGGGGCTGCACACCTGCTGCGGGGGGGCACAACAGCCCCCCGCCCCCTGAGCTCACCTACAGACCACACCCACTTTCCTGGGCCAAGGTGGGCTCTAGCGGGGAGGCTCCTGCAGCCCCTCCTGCGCAGGTGCAGCACGAGGTAAGCCGGCCGGGGGCCCAGGGGTGGCGGCAGGACCCGAGGACCCGTGAGGCTCCGGCTCCACTGGGCGCTGGACTGGGGCCTCCGCGCCCGCGTTTCCCTCTCGCCAGCTCAGTCTCTGCCCCCCCACCTCCAAGAGGTCCCAGCTGGGCCAGGGTGGGCTGCGATGGTGACCTCTGACCCTCTGGGAGGGTGCGCCTTAGGAGCGCGGCTCCCGTCCCTGCGCGTTTGCTACTTTCCGCTCAGGAGCCTCCCTTCTGCTCCAGCGTGTAGGCAGGGGCGGGTCCTGGGAGACGCGGGCGCAGCTTTCCCAGGGAGCCTCTCTAAGCACAAGGCCGTGGGGGTGGAGCGAGGCCGAGCTTTCTAATCTAAGCCCGGGAACAAGCAGCAGGGCCACCAGCCGCCCCGCCGGGTGCTCCTGAGCCTTGACCCGCTGGGCCCGGCGGCCCGAGTGTGGCCCTGCAGCGCGAGGCCCTTGGCGCTCAAGGGAGGCCAGGGAGCGGGTGGGGGAGGCTCTCGAGGTGGGCGCGTGGGCAGACGCCAGGTGGGAGCCGGGCGGGGGCCTCTCAGGTGCAGCACGGCCCTGGGAGCGGCTTCCCCTGGTCAAGCATCTCTCCCTCTCGCCCCCCAGATGTCCCTGGGGTGCATCCTGGGCCCTGCTCCCCCTGCAGTGCCCTGTGAGGACGACGTGCGGACCTGGGAGTCAGGGCCCATCGCATCTGCACATGCTGTGCAGCCTCGGGCAAGTCATTTCCCTCTCTGGGCCTCAGTCTTGTGTCTGTGAGAGGAGCAGGGAGAACAGTGGTTTCCAGGGTCCAGCACTGGAACTGATAGGATGTGGCCTTCTCCCACCCAGAAGGGTCCCTATTCTGAGCTGAGTTCCCACCTGGCACCTGTGTTGTCTGAATGGGAGGCCGGGAAAGCAGGCGGGCTTCTATGTACCTGCCTCCCAGAGCCCCTGCGTGCACCTGCCCCCTCGTGCCCCTGCCACGCAGAGTCCCCAAGTGCACCTGTCCCCTTGTACACCTGCTCCCTCATGCACCTGCCCCCACATGTACCTGCCCCCTCATGTACCTGCCTCCTAGAGCCCCCGCATGCACCTGTCCCCTCATACACCTGCCCCCTCGTCACCTGGCTCCTTATGTACCTGCCCCCCTTGAGCGCCTGTCCCCTCGTGCGCTTGCTGCCCAGAGCCCCCACATGCACCTGTCCCCTTGTACACCTGCCCTCGCATACACCTGCCCCCTCATGCACCTGTCCCCCTCGTACAACTGCCCCCTCATACACCTGCCCCCTCATGTGTCTCTCCCCGCGTGCACCTGCCCCCTCGTGCGCCTGCCCCCTTGTGCACCTGCCTCCCTCATGCACCTGTCCCCTCGTACACCTGCCCCCTTGTGCACCTGCCTCCCTTGTACATCAGCTCCCTCACGTGCCTCTCCCCTTGTGCACCTGCCCCCTCGTGCACCTGCCCCCTCGAACACCTGCCCCCTTGTGCACCTGCCTCCCTCATACACCTGCTCTCTTGTGCAACTGCTCCCTTGTGTGCCTGCCCCCTTGTACACCTGCCCCCTCATACACCTGTGCCCTTGTACACCTGCTCCCTTCTGCACCTGCCTCCCTTGCACATCAGCTCCCTCATGTGCCTTTCCCCTTGTGCACCTACCCCTTTGTGTGCCTGCCCCTTGTGCACCTGCCCCCTCGTACACCTGCTCCCTTCTGCACCTGCCCCCTCATGTGCGTGTCCCCTTGTACACCTGCCTCCTCGTGCACCTGTGCCCTTGTACACCTGCTCCCTTCTGCACCTGCCCCCTCATGTGCCTCACCCCACATGCACCTGCCCCCTCATGTGCGTGTCCCCTCGTACACCTGCCCCCTCGTGCACCTGCCCCCTTGTGCCCCTCCAACCCACAGCCCCCTCACCCCTCTGCTCACCCACTCACCTTTGGTGTCTCCAGGGTTCCTGGGACTGCCCGTGGCCCCCTCACCAGGCCCTGCCCAGCCCTGAGGGTGGGCAGACAGAGCAGGAGCCTGCCCTGCCCCAGGGTCCCCTCGGCTCTCAGGACAGAGGTGAGACCCGGTCTGGGGGAGGGGATATCGGCTCTGGCCCTGGGAGGTGCCGGGATTGAGGGTGGAGCCGTACCGTATTGGAGCCAGAGTGGGGGTACCTGCTTCTGCCTTGGGGCGTTCGTCAGCAGGATGGGCATAAAAACATTTACCGCAAGGTAAAGGACCACACGTCCAGGAGGCGTAGCCTCTTTGGTGCCTGGTCAACAGTTATTGGCAACAGTCCTGACCCCTGGCTGCCTTGGGGATGAAGTCCTGGGGTCCCCCCGCCCGCTGCCACACACGTGGGAGGCCCCTGCCTTGAGGAGGGACAGGGCGTGCTGCCAAACCCAGAGGAGGACCGGGGGGGGGGGGGCTTTGGAGGCGGCCAGGCTGCTCCCTGGTCAGCCAGGGCCTTGACCCTGGCCTCGTGTTCTTCCTCAGGACGTCCCCAGGAGGCGGCCACCGGCATCTTGGCCCCAGGCCCCTGGGGGAGCCCAGCTTCGTCGCCAGAGTCCGAGAGCAGAGGCCCCAGCCCCAGCCCAGTGTCTCCGCAGGAGGGGAGCCCACGGCCTCAGCACCCCGAACCCGGGCAGATGCTCGAAGCCCCACACCCTTTAGTCTTGGAGGCAGACGGAGCAGAGCCGAGCGCCTCGGAGGAAGAGGAGGCAGGGGACGGTGCGCAGAGTGAAAGGAGCGAGAGCCCGGTCAGGAGCGAGGAGGCTGTGGCCGTGCAGCTGGACGCTCGCTCGGCGTCCACAGAAGGGTGAGTGTCAGGCCGCGCACCTCTGTAAGCATCCCCGGGTCTGCTGGAGCACGAGATGCTGAGGTTTACTCCAGAGTGAAAACCAGGTCTTAGGAGTACAGAAGAGGAGAGCAGCCCGCCGAGAGGCGGAGCCCAGGAGCGGAGGAGGCGTCCAGGGAGAGCAGGAGAGCAGGAGGCGTCCAGGGGAGCAGGAGAGCAGGAGCAGGAGGCGTCCAGGGAGAGCAGGAGGTGTCCAGGGAGAGCAGGAGGTGTCCAGGGAGAGCAGGAGGTGTCCAGCAAGGCTGGGAGTCAAGGAAGTGTTGGGGGAGAGCAGGAGAGCGGGAGGCGTCCAGGGGCAGTGGGAGCCAAGGAGGTGTCCAGGGAGAGCAGGAGCCGAGGAGGTGTCCAGAAATAGCAGGAGCCGAGGAGGCATCCAGAAACAGCGGGAGCCAAGGAGGCGTCCAGGGAGAGCAGGAGGTGTCCAGCAAGGCTGGGAGTCAAGGAAGTGTCAGGGGAGAGCAGGAGAGCGGGAGTGAGGAGGAGATGTCCAGGGGCAGCGGATCAGGGGAGGGGCTTTTGCAGTGCCCTGGGCTGGAGGAGGCGTCTGGGGGAAATTCACCAGGGTCCAGGCCTGGGTGCTGCTGGGGCCCCGAGGGAGCCGGAGCACTAAGGGGAGGCTTGGTGGGGGCCGGGGGAATGGGCCCCAGAACTGGCGTACGGTAGGGCTGGGCCGGCCGGGCGCACACCCGAGCTGCTGTGTCGAGACAGGCTCCTGGCCTCCGGTGGGAGCCATAAGGGTCTCCGAAGGGACCAGGGCAGGCTAAGCCCACCCACTGCCTCAAGGCCTGAGGTGGTGTGAGAGCGCGTGGGTCAGTGTCTGGACAACGAGGGGTCCCAGGAGCTCAGGGGTCTCCCAGAGCCTAGAGAAGGGCACTTTGCACTGGGGCCTCACAGTAAACGCCACCCGAAGCAAGGGAGAGTAAGTCCACTGGGAGCGCATGCTGTCGCCACAAGCAGCAAGCACAGGCCTGCTTAGGGCTTCGTTTTGGTGGAGTTCTCTGAGTATTACTGGAGCACCTTCGTTTAATCGACTGGTCAACAGACGCAGGGCGTTTCAATTTCCGGCACAAGCGCAATGGCGCGTTTAAGATTCGTTTGTCCTGCTTGGTTTTCACAGTGGGGTCAGAAAAGCCACTTTGGTAAACGCGTTTTAGGGTTGCTGGTAGGTTGCAGGGCGCTGAGGTCGTTTGTGTCTGGGGTCTTCGGGGGTCACCGTCCAACCTCCTTGCGGCAAGAGGGCAGCTAGGTAGGGGCAGAGGTCAAATCCCCTCCCTGCCCGCGCCCACCCCTCAGCCCGTCCAGCTCCTGTGCTCGCCTCTCCCTTGGCTCCAGATCTGGGTCGGAGGCTGGAGGGGTGGCGAGGGCTGGGGTCGGGCAGGCAGGCGAGGGAGCTGCTCCAATGGCCGGCTGAGGTTCGGGGCGCAGGCGCAGCGCCTGAGGGGGAGCGAGCTGCGCGGCCCACGCTCACCTAGCAGGTGCTGGGCACCTGTGCTGCTCCTGCCCCTTGTCCCTCGCTGGGGTCCCCCGGCCCCGGCCCCGGCCATGGCTGGCACGGCTCCTTCCCCGGTTGCTCGGCCTGTGGCCCGGCTCGGCCTGCGCCGCGCCTGCGGCCTGGGTTCTGGTGCCCTGGTCCCTCCCTGCTGTCCCCAGGTGGCACTGGGGCCTGTGGGGTCTGAGGACACCGGGGCTCTTTCAGGCTCCCCGAGAACACCATGCCCCAAGCACAGGGCCCAGGGGCAGGCCAGAGCCCAGCAGCGGGGGCCGGGCCGGCCAGCGGCGTCGGGACCAACCAAATGGCCTGGGACTTGGCCTCGCGCCTCTTCCACCTGGACGGCTTCCGGAAGTCCGAAGTGGCCGCCTACCTGCAGAAGAAGTAAGCTCCGCTGGCCGTCCAGCTGCCCCTGCAGCCCCTGTTGCGCCTCAGCCCGCCCCGCTTGCCGCCCTGCCTCTTCCTGCCCTGCCCCGGGCCCCCTTCTCCACAGCCTGGGCCCCCTCACAGCCACTGCGCCCTGCCTCCCGCCACCCCCGGGCCCACACGTCCCCCGGGTCCCCCTGGCCCCGCCCCACCCTGCCCTGCCATGGTCCTTGGCCACTGTGGCTGCCTCACCCTCTTCCCTCTGCAGCAACGACACCAGCCGGGCTGTGGCTCAAGAGTACTTGTCCTTCTTCCAGTTTGGCGGCCAGAGCCTGGACCGCGCCCTCCGGTAGCTCCTCTGGACCCCCTCTGGGGAGGCTGGGGCCAGGGCTGGGGTGGGGCCCGGCTGAGCTGGGCTGACCGTCATCGCCCTTCCCAGGAGCTTCCTCCAGGCCCTGGTGCTCAGTGGGGAGAGCCAGGAGCGGGAGCGGGTGCTCCACCAGTTCTCCAGGCGCTTCCACCACTGCAATCCTGGGGCCTTCTCCTCAGTAGGTAGGGAGGGGCCAGCGCTAAGGGAGGGGTGGGGGTGCAGGGGGCGGGGGCATTCTGGGAGTCAGCCCTGGAGCTGGCCGGTGCCACACTGTCCTCTCTGGGGCAGATTCTGTACACACCTTGACCTGTGCGATCATGCTCCTTAACACGGACCTGCACGGACAGGTAAGTGTGGGGAGCATGGGGGGGCCTGAGCGGGGGCGGGAGGGGGCTGGGAAACTTCCAGGGCCACTGCAAGAGGTGAGTTGGGGGCAAGGGGCAGTGAAGATCAAAGGCCTGAGACGGGGGCCAGACGGCCCCGGGACGTGGCGTTGGGTCCCTGGTTGGGGCTTTGTGGTTGGGGGTGTGACCGCTGCCCCCCCCCATCTCCACGGCCACAGAACATCGGGAAGAGCATGAGCTGCCAGGAATTCATCACCAACCTGAACGGCCTGCACGATGGAGGGGACTTCCCCAAGGAGCTGCTGAAGGTGCTGGAGGGCTGCTCGTGGGGGCCGGCCTGGAGCTGGGTTTCTTGTTCTAAGGGGAGTGCTGAGCTCAGGGAACAGGCTGGGGGGACCGGCAGCTAAGCAGGGTCCCAGCGGCAGCATCACTTCAGGGCAGGGTTCTTAACCTTTGTCATTCCACGGACCCCTGTGACAGTCAGGTGAATCCACAGGCCCCTTCTCAGAAGGTAGTGGCAGGTAGTTTTATATCACACTGGCAGCAACACCCCCCCACAAGAATAACGTTTTTTTGAGTTTTCAAGCTTAGGGACCCCTGAAGTGTCTGTGGACCCCTGATTAAGAACCCCTGCTTTAGTGTCTGTTAGCGATGCAAATTCACAGGCTGGTGGTCCAGCTGATTCAGAGTGCTGATTCTTAGACTTCTGAAGTGTGAGAAGCACTGGCTTGTGGATTTCTGAGTGAGTAAAGGGCGAGGCTTCAGGTCGGCTGTGTTGGATGTTCCCAGGTTGGAATTCTAGTCCCGGGGCAACTGACCCCTTGGCTACCTGGCATTCCTCATGGGGTGATAACCACACTACAGAGTTGTCAAGACAAAGTAGTCTGTCAAGTGCTTAGCACAGTGCCTGGGACAAAGCATGCTTTTCATAAGCAATTGGATGGTTTGCTCTTTTGTCTGTTTAGGGAACATTTACTGAACACCTTCTGTTTGCTGGGCACCGTGCTAGGCACTGGCAGGCCCACAAAAATGAGCAAGGAACATGAAACTAAAGCAGTTGCAGCTTTAGCAAAGTTACAGCTCATCCTCCATCCCTCCGTTCATCATACACTTACTGCTTGGGTCAGACCAGTCAGGACTATCTCCTCAGCTCTCGGGGCAGGATGGTATGTGGGTGGTTCATTGTCCTTTCAAGAGAACTAGTTCAGGACTCACTAGGCTCAGGCATGGGTCAGGGTTGCTTTGATCATCTTTATGTCTACAGGACCCAGCACAGTGCCCAGCACGGTGCAAGTGCTCCACAAATAATTTGTTGCATGGAGGGTGGATTGACGGATGGATGGATGAATGGATGGGTAGATGGATGGGCAGAAGGGTGGATGGGTGGATGGATCTGATGGATGGATGAATGGATGGATGGGATAGTTGGATCGGATGGATGGATGGATGGGATAGGTGGATCAGATGGGTGGATGGATGGGTGGATCGGATAGTTGGATGAATGGATGGATGGGTGGATGGGAAGATAAGTCAATGATCAGGTGGGTGGGAGGATGGATGAATGCATGGGAGGGTGAATGGATGAATGGATGGATGGATGGATGGATGGATGGATGGATGAATCAGATGGGTGGATGGACAAATGGGTGGATGGGCAAATGAGTGGATGGATAGATAGATGAATGTGTGGGTGGTGGATAGGTGATTGGGTGAACAGAAAGGCGGGTGGATGGATGAGTTGATGGATGGATGGTAGATGCGTAAATGGATGGATGGATGGAAAAATTGTGGATGAGTGGATCAAATGGGTAGATTGGATGGATTGGATGGGTGGATAGATGGATGAGTAGATGGGCAGATTAATGGATGGATGGATTGAGAGGTAAATGTGTGGGTGAGTGGATGAGTGGATAGGTTATTGGATGGACACACAGGTGAGTGAATGGATGGATGGATGAGTAGATGGATGGGCAGATGGGTGGATCAGATGGATGGATGGGTAGATGAATGTGTGAATGGGTGGGTGGATGGATGGGTGGATAGATCAATGGATAGATGGATGAACTGCTTTCCTGCCTCAAGGGAGAAAGGCATCTGTGTTAGGAATCAAGAAGGCAGGCTGAACACATGCTTAGAGGTATACCCTCCACACAGAGAGATGGGAACTGAGGCTTACCTGCCCACTCACATGCTTCTCTTCCAGGCCCTCTACTGGTCTATCCGAAGTGAGAAGCTTGAATGGGCAGTGTGAGTGCTCTCCCCAGCCCTGTCCCTCCTAACCCCTCTTGACCTCCAGGTAAGAGGTCTGTCTCTGGGCCTGTCTTCCCTCTGCCTACCCACCTGAGAGCCCTAGCCAGTGCTCTGACCTGAGTGGGGTGGAGCCAAGGGCAGGGCACTGGTCAAGTCTCCTCCTGGGGAGCAGGAGCCCAGGTAATAGCTAGAGGAGCCTGAGGGGGTGGGGGTGGGCATGGCAGTGGGCCAGGGAACTCATGGGTTGCCTTTGAGAGAGGACTCCTTTGGGGGCTCTTGGGGTATGACCCCAGCAAGTACCTGGGGTAATGGGCACCTCCTGGAGGTCTTTGTTCAGCCTCCCAGCATGATTCTCGGATGTCCAGGGATGAAGGAGATACAGCCAGACCCGAGAAGGCCAAGCCATCCTCCCCTGCTAGTAAGATGAGCAACCCCTTCCTCCAGCTGGCCCAAGACCCCACCGTGCCCACCTACAAGCAGGGCCCCCTTGCTCGGAAGATGCATCACGATGCAGATGGCAAGAAGAGTGAGTGTGTGCTGTCTGCCGTTGGCAGGGGGGGGGGGTCTGCCAGTGGACAGGGCGCCTACCCAGGAGCAGCTCTGCTCGAGACATGGGCGGCTGTTGTCCAGGGCTCAGGTCGCTGTGCTGTGCCACAACACATCTGTGTGTTGACCGTGGGCTGGTGTGCAGGGCACCAGGGGAGGGGGGCAAAGACAAGATAGGCCCGTCCTCAGAGAACCTGTGCCTGGCAGAGATTAGGCCAGCGTGTCAGTGCCTGGATGACAGCACAGAGCTGGCTGGGGCAGTGTGGGCTTGGGGGCGGGAGGGGGCTTCTGTTGAGGGCGGGCTGGGAAAGCTTCTGGGAAATGGTGGCATCTGGGCTGGCCGTGGAGGGCAAGAGGCTCTGGACATTTGGAGCTGGGCAGAGGACCAACTTCACAGAAAAGAGTAAGTCCGGTTTGCACAGAACACGTGCCGTGTAAAGAGAACGGCAGGAGACGCGTTGCGGGGGTCGCCAGGTTGTCAGTCTGGGTCTCGTTCCCCAGAGAGCTGAAGGCTCCGCGCCTTCCACGCCAGAGCAGCGGTCCGGGCAGATTCCTCTGGAATCAGCTAGAATAGATGGAGTGGGCCTGGCGGTCAGGGAAGGAGCAGACAGTTCCCGAAGCCACCACCACCGGAACCAGGCTTCCTTCTTCCCACGGGCTGGAGGGCAGGCTTGGGAACGGGAGCAGAGCAGCTGGGAAGGAGAGAGTGAGGGGCTGCTGCTCTGGCCCGGGTCCCAGGGAGGGCACCTCCCCTCCAGAGAGACGCCAGGGGCCCTGCCCTGTGTCCAGCAGGTCCAGAGGCACCTGAGTGGACCGGCGCGGGGGCGGGTCTGGGTGACGCTCTGTGTGGAGCTTCCCGTTTGCACCGCTGCCTGCCGACGTGTGTGACGTGTTTCGTGTTGTGTGTCTCCGGCTTGCGTGTGGGGTGCATCCTGGTGAGGGGCTGGAGGTGGGGCTGGGGGCCGCGTTGTGCACTTGTGTGGTGTGCAGCCCACCCTCTGTGTTCTGCCCTGGAGCAGCCCCCTGGGGCAAGCGCGGCTGGAAGATGTTCCACACGGTCCTGCGGGGGATGGTGCTCTACTTCCTGAAGGTGGGGGGGAGGGGGGGGAGGGGAGGGGAGTGGAGGGGAAGGAGAGGGGGAGGGGACGGTGGGGGGAGGGGGAGGGGGACGGGGACGGGGGGGGGGGGGCGGAGGGTGAGGGCAGGGCCGGGATGTCCCGGCCCTCATGCCTGGTCCCTGCGCGCCGTGGCAGGGAGAGGACCCCTGTCCCGACGGGGAGCGCCTGGTGGGGCAGATGCTGGACGAGCCCGTGGGGGTGCACCACTCGCTGGCGACCCCCGCCGCCCACTACACCAAGAAGCCACACGTCTTCCAGCTGCGAACGGCCGACTGGCGCCTCTACCTGTTCCAGGCGCCGTAAGTCCCTCCGCCCCGGCTTTACCGAGGACCCCGGGGCCTGCGGGTGGCGGGTCGGGGAGGCGGGCACTCCGCCTCGCAGCTCGGGGCAGGGACGCGGAAGCCACTTGGCTGCTTTGGCGCTTGGTGTAAGGGCCGCAGTGGCGGCCGGGCTCCGGCTCAGGCGTCCAGGCCGGCCTGGGTCCCCGGGGCCTGGGTGGCTGCGCGTCGCGGGCGGGGAGGTCGGGGGCTTCCGAGTCCCGCTGCGGCCCCGGACCCACGACCTCCCCGGCCGCAGCACGGCCCGCGAGATGACCTCCTGGATCGCGCGCATCAACCTGGCGGCGGCCACGCACTCGGCGCCGCCCTTCCCGGCCGCCGTGGGCTCCCAGCGCAGATTCGTGCGGCCCATTCTGCCCGTGGGCCCGGCCCAGAGCTCCCTGGTACCGCGCGTGGGGCCCGGAGTGGGCGGGGTGTCCCCGGGCCCGAGGGGGCGGGGCGGGGCAGCGACCCCCCAGCCCCCGCCTGCAGCCCCGCCCCCGGACCGCCAGCACCCCAGCCAGGCCGCCAGACCCCCGCCCCAGCGCAGGCCCCGCCCCAGCGCAGCCCCCAGCCCCGCCCCGCGGCCCCGCCCCGCAGCCCCGCCCCGGGCCCGCAGCCCCCCGCCCCAGCGCAGCTCCCCGCCCCAGCGCAGCCCCCCGCCCCGCCCCGCGGCCCCGCCCCGCAGCCCCGTCCCGGCCCCGCCCCGGGCCCGCAGCCCCCCGCCCCAGCGCAGCCCCCCGCCCCGCCCCGCGGCCCCGCCCCGCAGCCCCGTCCCGGCCGCGCCCCGGGCCCGCAGCCCCCCGCCCCAGCGCAGCCCCCCGCCCCAGCGCAGCCCCCAGCCCCGCCCCAGCGCAGCTCCCCGCCCCGCCCCGCGGCCCCCAGCCCCGCCCCGCAGCCCCTCGCCCGGCTGACCCCGCCCGTGGCAGGAGGAGCAGCAGCGAGCCCACGAGAACTCCCTGGACGCCGCCTCCGACGACCTGCTCGACCTGCAGAGGAACCTGCCCCAGGGCCGGGGCCGCAGCCGCGAGCTGGAGGAGCACCGCCTGCGGAAGGAGCACCTGGAGCACGAGGTGAGGGCCCGGCCTGTGCGCCGCAGCCCCTGCGTGCGCCGCCCCCCGCACCTTGACCTGGGGCCTGGGCGCACTCAGAGCGGAGGCTATTTTTAGCATTAACCTTCTTCTAAGAGTGTTTCACCTTTTACTGATTCTAAGTAGAAAAAAAAACCTCCGGTAATCTGAATTATTTCTACCAGCCACCACATTCTAAATGAGAGTAGTGAGGACGGGCTCGTGGGCGGGGCACACTGGTGGTCATCTTATTTGGGTATCTAATAGCAGATGAGGAAACCGGCACAGGGAAAGGAGCCAGCGGGGGCCGTGCTCTCAGGCGCTGGCCTCTGCAAGCTGCAGCTCCGGTTCTGCCCGCGCCTCAGTTTGGGTCTTTACTAAGGAACAGAGCCCAGCTCTAGGGGGGGTGCCAGGCGTTATCCCGCCCAGCATCCCCGAATTCTGCTTTGATCTTCTCTCGGTGTGCTCTCTGCATTCTGCCCTTTTTGCTTAAGGGGCTGCTCCGGGGTCCCGGGTTCAGTTCCTGTCCGTGGGTGGAGGCCACGGGGAGGGGTAGGTGAAGACAAAGGGGCCCGAGACATCCAGAGGCCGCCGTGCCGGACGGGGGACGCCAGCTCTGCTGACAGGATTGCACCCCTTGCCGGGCCAGCACAGGCCGCTGCGCCCTGAGATGGCCCGTCCCTCCCTACCCCTTTCCTTCTTGGTGAACTGACAGTGCCGCCCCCCGCCCCAGGCCACCCCATGGGGCTGGCGGAAGGCCCAGTGGGACGTGGGCGAGAAGTGCATCTGCTAACAGCCCCGTCGGGAGGCTCGCTCCTCTCTGCGGATGCCGGCTGTTAAGACGCGGCGCTGTCTTGCGTGGCTGGGAGCTGTGTGCCCGCAGGGCCCCACAGTCTCCTGGAGTCTGGGCGGTGAGGCCGCGGCGCTGCGGTCACTTGCAGGGACCTGCGGCTCCTCTGCAGATGGCCCGGTCGCCAGGGCTGACGACTGCTGTGTTGCAGAAGACCCGCTACGAGACCTACACGCAGCTGCTGGTGGCGCGTCTGCACTGCCCCTCGGACGACCTGGACCTGTGGGAGGAGCAGCTGGGGCAGGAGGCTGGCGGTGCCCGGGAGCCCCGGCCCAGCCTGAAGAAGTCCCACTCGAGCCCCTCCCTGCACCAGGACGAGGCCCCCACCACCGCCAAGGTGAAGCGCAACATCTCAGAGCGCAGAACCTACCGGAAGATCATCCCCAGGCGCAGCCGCAATCAGCTGTGACGCGGTGCTGCAGCTCTGGGTAGGCAAGATAAACCCGTCTCCGATTCCGTGAGGGGCTCGAGACCCCCGTGCCCTCTTCGCTCCTGGCAGCCCCTCAGCTGCTCCAGCCCCTGGCCCGGGAGCGCTTGGCTCCACCCCACGGGTCTCACCTGCCGCCTCTCTTCCTGGCCCTTGCCCGAGCCCCAGGAGAGAGCTGAGAGCAGCAGAGGCCTCTGGGAAGCCAGGCCGGGGGTTGGTGGCCGGCAGGGTGGTCGTGCTTTGGGAATTAGGTGCCCACAGGGGTAGTGGGACCCCCAGAGTGGCAGAGGCCAGAGCCCTGGGGGGAGGGAGTAGGGGTCCACCTGGGCCGAGGCTCAGTGGAGAGTGGGGAGGCAGCCTCTGATGGGATGAGGACCCCTGAGCCAGGCCACCATACTCTCCTCCCCACACCTCATTACTGAAAGCGCCAGCACCTTGGGGGCCTGCCCCCCCCAGCCCACCCTATGGGCTGTGCTGCCCTGCCCCCTGGCTGCCTCCCAGCTGGATCTGCTGGGGGGTGGTCTGCAGGGGTGAGCAGCCCACCGAGGGGGCCCTCCAGCGGGTGAGGAGCCCTGAGACCAGGAACTCCACTGGGGCTGTGCTGTGCAGAGCCGCTCTGCGCCGTGCAGGCCGCATGATGCAGGACCCAGGAGAGCGCAGGTAGACGTGGAGCGGCCTCAACCCTTGCTCGTCCATCGTTCTTTCATGCGCTCACTCACTCGTGTCACGGATGCGTTGAGTGCTTTTTAAGAGCCAGTAATGGGGAGCTGGAGAATGACTGCAGCCCGCCACTGACCTCTAGGCAGGGCAGTCCTGCTCGCAGCATAGAGACGCCCTTTATTGTGCTGAAGACGGGCAGGCAGACGCACGAGGGAGTGTTGGCGGTTCAGGTGGGTGGTGGGAGCTAAGAGCTGTGTGGGCCCCGTCGTCTCCTCCCGTGGAGGAGAAACTGGGCATCAGATGGACACTGATGCTTACGAGCCAAATGGCCGGGGTGGGCCACGTCACCGAGCGTGTACCCGCGTTCTGAAGCCAGAATAAAAGGTGGAGTGTGCTGCGCTCGAGGCTGGACGCACGTTGCTACCCCTGGGGGTCTGGGTGGGTGGAGGCGGTGAAGGCTGCAGTGCGACGTGTGGGCACTGGGGGGCGGCCGTGCCCCTTCCTCGTCTCTGCCCGGAAGGCAGCGCGTGCCTCTGTGTCCACACCCCAGCCAGCCCCCCCAGCCTCAGAACATCCCGACCCAGGGGCCCAGGCCGGAGTCCCACAGTCTGGGGGAGCCTGCCCAGGCCAAGTGCTGGGACTCTGGCACCCTACAGATGAGAGGAAGGAGCCATGTGGGGGTAGCCTGCACCTCCCCAAGCACTGCCCCAGTGGCCCCCAGGGAAAGCCGAGGGAGCCCCCAGCCCCAATCCTCGGAGCTCCCTCTGGCCTTGCCTCCACCTGGCACTATGCACTGGGGTCGCTCCACCTCTGCAAGAGGAGGGCAGGCAAATGTTCTTGGTGAGCTCAGGTTGTCCTCAGCTCCTCTCCATCCCCGGTTACGCAGCCCCTGGGCTTGGGCTGCTGTGACCTGACGTCACCTCATCTTGATCTCATGGTCCTCATTTAGGGTGTGCCCCTTCTCCAGGGGACAGGTGCGCTCTGCCTGCCCCTCCCTCCTCCAGAGGACAGGTGCGCTCTGCCCTGCCTGCCCCTCCCTTCTCCAGGGGACAGGTGTGTGCTGCTTGCCCTTTCTCCAGAGGACAGGTGCGCTCTGCCCCTCTCTTCTCCAGGGGACAGGTGTGTGCTGCTTGCCCCTTCTCCAGAGGACAGGTGCACTCTGCCCTGCCTGCCCCTCTCTTCTCCAGGGGACAGGTGCGTGCTGCTTGCCCTTTCTCCAGAGGACAGGTACGCTCTGCCCTGCCTGCCCCTCCCTTCTCCAGAGGACAGATGTGCACTACCTGCCCCTCCATTCTCCAGAGGAAGGTGCACTCTGCTTGCCCCTTCTACATCATGCCCTCATTCAACATCTTAGACCCTACTCCCCAGCCACCCCCCCTCCATCATCTTGCTTCACACACATCTTCAGTTATCACTGACCTGGGGGGAAAAACCTGCATTTGCCTGTGCTGCTACCTGTTGCTGAGACCTCCCTCCGCCCTTCCTGTGATGAGCCCATGTGTGTGGTCTTTGACCGGTCCCCTCACCTGGCATTCAGCATCTTGCCTATTCCTCACACCCCTGTACTGATGTCCCCGAGAGCCACGGATGACCCCAAGTCACCAAATTCGGAGTCTGTTCTCAGCCTTCATCCTCCCTCACCTCCCAGTGCCCTTTGGCTCTGGCCAAATGACCTGTCTGTATCCTCCAAGCCCAGGTGACCTGGCCCAGCAGCCAGTCCCTGCAGTCAGCTTGCCTGGAGGAGCTCTGGAGCCCCCGCCGCATGACCTGGGCTGGTTGCGCAACCTCTTGTGCTTGGTTTGTAAAATGTGAGTAATGACACCACTGCCTCACAGGTCCCTTGGGAGGACAAGTGAACTTTTGCACACACACATCTCGGAACAATGCCTGGTGGGGCACGGGGCCTGTCTGACCTCACAAGGCCCCTGCACCCCCTGGTCCCAGCGTCCATTTGCCCTCAAACAGCAGGCTCTGCCCTGAGGCTGGCCTTCTGCCTGGAAGTTGCAAGGAGCAAATCTTAGCTCAAAAGTGCTTTAGCGGTAAAGGAAGTTAGCTCCAGTAACGGGACAAGCCATGTCCAGGCCAGTGCGGCTCCATCGAGGACTCCACACTGCCAGCACCGTCTCTCCCTCGCCTGCCAGTGCTAAGACGCCCCAGAGCTCTCCAGGGGCCTTGGCATGTGCCCCCCGAACGCCAGGGCTCATGGTGGTCAGGGACCCCTTTGGAGTGGGAGTGGAGTCAACGCCCAGAGGCCAGGGGTGGGACCCGGTGCTGCGAAGTCTGCTGTTAGGACGTGGAGGGCGACGGACGGTGGGAAGCCCCTGCCAGGAGCAGGGACCTTCTCCAAGAGGCCTCCCCCACCGTACTTTCTACCTTCAAAACCTGTAACTTCCTGAATTTTACTTCCATTTTTGTCTTTCTGTTTTTGTTTGTCTGCTCCCGGTAGAATGCAGCCTGCACGAGACCCAGGCCTGTTGTGTAGGGCCTGATAGCTGGGCTTGAAAGAACCCAAGTCTCGGAACTTTACCTTCTCTGTGCCACCGGCACCCACGTTCTCCTGGTTCTTCTACTTTGTTTTTCTGTGTTTTCTGCTTCCTCTACTCGGCCTTCCGGCCCTAAACTCAGCCTTTCCAGGGATCTTATCTTGCCGAGTGCAGGGCCTTCAGGAAGTTTCTGGGAACAGTCTCCAGGTCTAGATCTTCTGCCTGACTGTTCCAGATTTCAGACCTGAAGTACCAGCTGTCACCGGGACTTGGCCCCTCAGCAAATCTTCCTGTAGAGACAGAACTTATCGTCCCTAAGACAGAGCCTCGAGTCATCACCCCGACTCACCCCTCCTGTTCTGTGAATGTTTGCACACTGCTTTGGACGACAAACACCGGCACAAGAAAAGGGGTGTGAGCTCGGGGGGCTTTGGCCTCGTCTTGGGCATCGGGGCAGATGCCACTGGTTTTCCGGCCCCTTGGCACGGGCAGGGAGGAGACGTGTGGACAGAGGAGACACGGCATCATCGCCTGCACCCTCCTCCACCACCCGACCAGGTCCCCGCTGCCAGCGGCCTGTCCTGCCAAGACTCTGGTCAAGCCTGCCAGCGAGAGCCAGGGGGACGCCTGAGCCGATGGCGAGCTCCGCTTCCACCAGCCCAAGCCCTTCTGCCCGCGTCCTGCCTGCACCCTTGCCTCCTTTCTGCAGTCCAGGCTTTATTTTTAATTTATACTTTACTAATTTATGGCCTGTGTTTCCTGTGAGTGGTCTCAAATCCTCTCTGGAACAAGCTAGGGAATACATTACTATTTAAAATAAAATAAACAAAATGGCAGTGTATGTGTCTTAGGTTGGACATTCCTTAAGGGCAGGTAACCCCTGGCACGGTGTCAAGCTGAGGCCTAACAACTGAATTTTGATAAGGAGGAGCGGGAGGCTGCGGGCAGGGAGACCCGGGGATGCAGGCCTCACCAGCCAGCCAAGCCTCACCCGAACCCCCTTTTACTCGGCACCGTTCCGTGCCTGGCATGCACCTCCCATCCCGGAACCATTTCCCACCCCGCCCGCTGCACCCCGTACGCAGCCTCGCCCCGGGCACTCTCGGACCGGCCCTGGCACCCGGCGGCAGGCCTCGAGGTGCCACCCACGCGCGCCTTGGCCCTGGGGGGCCGCCGGGCGGGGTCCTGGTGGGGGGAGGGCGAGGATAAGCTGCTCAGGAACTCCAGATGCAGCAGTTAAAGAGAGGACAGAGGCAATGATCCTTCAAATTGCCACATCTGTATAATCTGCCTTTTATTTTCTGCTTCATGAAGTTTTATTTCCTATTATTTATTCACCTCCCGCCCTCCCCTCCCCCGCGGGCGACATGCTCAGATGGCCGGGCCGGGTGCCCCCCCAGTGCCTGGGCTGGCGGCTGGGGAGGCACCTGCTCCCCACCCCACTCTCTTTTCCTCCCCTTATTGTTTTCCAGCCCCCGAGGCCCCTCCCCCACCCGCGCTCTGAGGCAGTGTGTGGGGGAGGGGACACGGAGGTGAGACCTGTCCCCAAGCCTGCGCCACCATCCCAGGTCTGTCCTAGGATCCACAGCCAAGCGGCGCCCTCCAGCCCCTCCCCGAGTGCTGCTCTCCTGCGCCCAGAGGGTGGGGAGCCGCTGGCCCCCGCGGTGGCTGGCGTGTGATGGAAAGGAGGGCGTGGGGGGGCAGCACCCAGCTTTGAGGCTCGGTGCACCCTCCCCTTCCCTACCAGGGAACAAAGAGCAGTTCTGGGGCCACCCTGGATGGGCGCCTTGATGAGGTGGAGGGGAGGGGGCAGCCTCCTCCAGCAAGAGGGCCCCATCAGGGCTGGGCACACAGGGGCGCCAGAGAAGGACCCTTCGATTTGCGTCTCTTTTGGGTCTGCGTTTCCCACCTCGTGCTGCAGCCCTCTGAGCGGTTTGTCCGCGCGGCTCATGGCCTCACCTCTCCGGCCAGGTGCCCAGCGGATGCGGCCGGTGGTAGAGCCGCGAACCAAGGCGCCACGACCTCGCAGCTGCGTCTGGCGCTCAGAGGCCCCAAACAGATGCAACTCCAGACACGGAAGCACGGTGTTGCCTGGTGGAAAAGTACCTGGGAAGGTGGGGGGGGCTCCACGCCTGAGCCAGCGAGGCGGCCCCTCGTGCTGTCCCCTGGCTGCAGAGCCCCTGTGGGCGCCGAAGCCGCCCCAGCCCAAGCCAAGCATTTGACAGAGCAGGAACTGGGGTCACCAGGGCTGGGCCACAGCTGGCGCCCGGCGGCGAAGGTTGGCCACGGGCTGGCGGGCAGGGCACCTGTGCCGTGAGCTTTTACAGTGGAACCCTTCAGTCTTCACAAGCACCAGCCTCAGCCCTCCCTGCTCTCTTCCCCTTTCTCCTTTCGCTTTGGAAGGAAATGAGGTTCCACGCAGACCCAGCTCACACGGGTGGACAGATGCGTGAGGCCTCCTGGGCGCGGGCCAGGGCATGGCGCCTCCAGGCTGGACGGTGCCCCTAGGGGCTGTGTGGGGGACACTCTGCCCACAGCAGGAGGCTTCCCCTCGGGCCCCAGTGGGCCAAGGAAAGTGCTGGCGCGATGGCAGGGAGAGATGAGGCGCCTGCGTGTCCCCAGGCTGTACCTACAAGCTGTGGGGAGCCGGCCAAGCTACAGTGAACCCCGCCCAAGGCAAACAAACATGAAACAATTTAAAAAGATTTATTTGAAGATGAACGTGTCACTTATTCAAGGACTCTTAGCTGGGGGGCTGCGTGGGCCTGTGCATGCTGGAGTCTCCTTGGCTGGGGGGCTCCTTGGGCCTGTGCCAGGGAGCCCCTTGGCTGGGGGGCTGCATGGGTGTGTGCTGGGGGCCCCTTGGGCCTGTGCTGGGGGCCCCTTGGCTGGGGGACTGCATGGGCGTGTGCTGGGGGTCCCTTGGCTGGGGGGCTCCTTGGGCGTGTGCTGGGGGCCCCTTGGCTGGGGGGCTCCTTGGGCCTGTGCTGGGGGCCCCTTGGCTGGGGGGCTCCTTGGGCCTGTGCTGGGGGCCCCTTGGCTGGGGGGCTGCATGGGCCTGTGTTGGGGTCCCCTTGGCTGGGGGGCTCCTTAGCTGGGGGGCTGCATGGGTGTGTGCTGAGGCCCCTGGCTGGGGAGGAGGCAGGAGGGAGACAGAACGGTTAAGAACCTTGCAGAAGGTGGGGGTTCTGTGAGGGGGAAGGGAGGCAGGGGGAGGAAGGGAAATGGGGAGTAAGGAGGTGAGGGAGAGGGAGGTGGGGGTAAGAAGGGGGGTAGGGAGGGGGCCAGGAGTGGGGGGGCTGTGTGGGCTGGGAGGGGGTGGGGCCCGCAGGGGCCGGGAGTGGGGGGGCGTGGGGACGGGAGGGGATGGGGGGCCGTGGGGTGGGGGGTGGCTGTGGGGGCCAGTAGTGGGGGGCCGTGGGGCCGGGGGTGCGTGGGGGATCGTGGGGGCCGGGAGTGGGGGCCCGTGGGGGCCGGGAGTGGGGGGGCGTGGGGCCGGGAGTGGCTGCGTGCTGGTCTGAGTTCTCCCGCACGCGCCCTCCGCTCACGGCCCCCAGCTCTCCAGGAGCGCGGCCTCCCATGGGCCCGGCCTGCCCAGACTCCGTGGCAGCAGCGGCCGCTCACTCAGAAAAAAGCCAATTTCCACACTGCACAGTCCGCTTCACCAGGGGGAAGTCACATTTCCCTGGGGACGTCGCCGGCAGCGCGCCCCTCCTCAGCCTGGCTGGCTGCCACTGGGCACAGGTGCGGAAAAGCCGCGCGCCGCCGAGCCCCCCCCGAAGCCCCAGCCTCCAGGCCGCCTCTCAGCAGCTGACCTCGGCCGGGGCTGCTTCTGAGTGGGAGAAAGGGCTGCTGTCTCGGGGGTACGCTGACCAGGAGGGGAAGGGAGGTGGCCCGGGCGCCTGCATCCCCAAGTCCCCGAGGAAAGGAAGGGGTGGTCCTGGGAGAGCAGATGCAGGGCTGCCGCTGGCTCCCCCGGCCGAGCTCACAGCCTGGACAAAGCTGAGCCGGCCTGAATAGAAGGGTGGCGGGAACGAAACGGGGAGGGTGAGAAAGGAAGGAAGAGGGAGAGCACGGGGCCGGGTAGAGCCGATGCCGCTGCCCTCAGGACACCGAGCTGCCCACAGAGGGGCGCCCGTGACCCCGGAGTGCGGGAAGAATACCCAGGGGTGCGTCGAGGGGCATTTCCCGCCAAGGACGGAGGAGAAAGCGGCCCGCCTGGCGCCCTGACCACTCACGGGTCTCCTCCAAGGGGCACAGTGCCCGGTGGCCGCACTGCCCCACAAAGCGAGGGGCCGAGGCCTCCGCGGAAGTCAGGGCACAGCCAGACGCCTGGGGCCGTGGGCGGCTGCGCGGCCTGCAAAGGGCTGGCTGTCAGGATGCGACCAGTGCTCCAGGTGGGGCAGGAAATGGACATGAAGGGGTTTTGGGAAAGGAAGACGCTGAGCCCGTGGAAGGCTGAACTCCTAGGGGCAAGAGTTAGGGCCACTGGGCACCCAGGAGAGGTCTCCAGCCCCCTCCTCCCGGCCGCGCCCCCAAAGGACTAGGGAGCTGCCTTGAAGGCTCCTGTTTGCCTGGGGAGGGAGAGGGGCGGGTGCGCGGGGCCAGGCCAGTTCCCCCGGCTCCTGCCCCAGGTGGCACCTTCTCCCTCCTGGGCCGGCGTGAGCACTGGGTTCTCGGCACATGGCGGGCAGAAAACACACGATTTATAGTAACAACTCATGACAGTGGGGAGGGGAGCAGGAGGGTGTGGGGGGATGAAGAGGGTTGTGGGGGCGTGTAGGGTGGGGGGAACGAGGATGGCGGGGGGTGAGAGGATGGCAGGGGACAAGGAGGGGATGGATGAGGAGGGGGAGAGCGGGCCGCCTGGGGCTAGCAGAGATCTCTCACAGGCAGCGAGAGGGACTGTTCCAGACCGGGGGCCCCGTGTGCGTGTGTGCGTGCATGTGCACACAGGCGCGTGTGTGTGTACGTGTGCGTGCATGTGTGTGAACGCGTGTGTATGCGCGTGAGTGTGTGAGCACGCGTTGTGTATGTGCGTGTGTGCGCGCGTGTGTGCCTGTGTGTGGGGTGGGCCTGGATGCCGTCGGGCTGTCTCCGGCTCAGGCGTTGCACCCAGTTTTCCCGTCGACACGCACTTCTCCCACACGCCTGCGGAGAGACCAGCACAGCTGCACAGCAGCCGCCCGTGCGCGCAGCTCCCCGCTGGCTTCCCCGGCTCACCGGGAGCCTCCAGCTCAGCCTCGCAGCCCCCGCCGTCCTCCCTCATGTGCCACCCCAGCTGCTCCCCCAGGCCGAGCCCCTCAGGTCGTCTCTCTCCCCAATACGGGGGTGACGGTGATTTCCAAGCCCGTGGACAGGACGCAGGTGAGACCGGCCGGGACCCACTGGCCGGGAGCCCACTCTGCGCAGGGCTCAGCGCACCTCAGAGGGAGAAGGTGCACCCTGTGGCCACCCAAGGGCACAGCGCTCCTATGTCGTGTGTGGTTTGGAGCAGCCCTACTGGGCCTGCAGCGCGGAGGCTCTGTGCACGCTGGCACCTCGAGCGGACTCTCGGGGAGGCCCGTGGCTCCGGAACCAGGGGGTGTCGGGGGGGTCCTGCCACTGCACATGTGCCTTGTCTCGGGTCTGCACAGAAGAGCCGGCACGGGCTTCGTGGGAGGGAATTCTTCGTGCCATTCTCCACGAGCATCCCAGCCTCTGCTGTGGGAGGACCGAGGGGCCAGGGGCCCGACTCTGGTCCCTCTCCAAGCTTGGGAGCCCCTGGGGGTTTCTCCTCCCACCTGTCATTAGCCTGAGCGTCAGAGCTGCAGACCCCTGCCCGCATTCCTGCCAGGTCCCACTGCACAGGCCCAAGCAGACACCATACCCCACAGGGCCACATCTCCCAAATTCTCCGAGAGGGAGCTGTCCCCGTGCCACAGGCGCCTCGTGCCCCTGCCCCTGTCACGCCAAACCTGTAGAGCCAAAGCAGAAGTAACTGGCCCCGGGCAGCTGCCAATGGGGCTCCTGCTGAGGGCTGCCGAAAGTGCTGGACTTGGCTAAGAGGCCTGGTCATGTCCACTGAGGTCTGCCCTGGGCAAGCCATCGCAGTAGACGGCTACCCTCGCTCAGCGCATGCAGCCCCCCACCCCGCCTGCACAGCACGCCAGGGCCCAGAAACGCCTGCCTCCTCCACCTCCCCGTACTCGGGGCCGCAAGCGCCGTGTGGGCTCCAGCCATGCTGATTCTCCGGCTTCCTGCCCATAACCACCTGTAGGGGCCTGCGGCCGGCCCAGCCCTGCACCCGGGCTTCTCTTACCTCCTATTACTTAGACTTGGTGCTAAGCATCTCTAAGGGCAGGGGGAGAACGCAGGGGCTCCGAAGGGGCTCCGAAGGGAGCTCCCCGGCCCCGCGGCCCTGAGGCAGGAGACACCAGCACCGACCGCGGAGCCCGGAACGCACAGCAATGGTTTATTGAGTCGGTGCGCGGGCTGTCTGTTAGGAAGACGGAAGCACAAGCAGGGAAGCCAGCGTGGCAGGAAGACAACGCCCTTGGAAGCCAAAGTCTGGACGGAAAGAGGGCAGCTGGGCCCACACAGCGTCATTTACAGTATGTATAGTCAGGCTCGGGCAGGAGCTGAGGCACAAGAGAGGGACCCTTTGACGGCTTCGGGTGCCCAGGTCTCTCTGAGCTCAGTGAGTGCAGGCTGCAGGGAGCCCATGTGGCTTGGACGGGGTTCTTGGGAGAGGGACGTGAGCAGCTCCTGCATGTTCTGGGCAGAGCTGTCCCCGCCCCACCCCGGGGGCCGGGGGCCGGGGGGAGTGTCTGTCCTCGAGCCCTTTTAGGCTGGCCAGGGGGCAGCAGCTGCCAAAGGGACGACTCCCTGCCTGAGAACCAGAGGGGGCACCTGTGCATCCGCACAGCCGGCAACAGGAAGGTCAGGGGACAACTGGGTGGACTTTCTGATTGCCAAGACCAGCCCCCAGCCCGTGCTCGGGAGGCGGGTGTGCGAGAGCCAAGCGAGGCGGGCGGAGGGCAGGCAGGCTGGGAGGGCGCGCTCGGGGCACCTGCGCGGGTTGGGTGGGTGTGCCGCGGGCACCCCAGGCCCGGTGGCCCGTCCACCCCCAAGCCGCCCCCTCTTCTCTCCTTTGGTGGGAAACAGCCGGGGCCCTGGCGCCGCCACAGTCCTGTCTCCTTCCGAACGGGGCGCTCTCTTCCCGGCTGCCGTCCTCTTCTCCAAGGTCACAGAGGCTCCCTTCGTCCGTTACATAGCCACGCAGGGAGCGTGCCGCAAGGCTGGCCCCGCGGGTGTTTTCATGTAATAAATAAACATTCCTCTGTGGGACTCTCTGAGGCCTGGCCAGTCCGCGGCCTCCTGCTGCCGGGCGCTCCACCGTCCCCACGACAGCTACAGGTGGTCAAAGGCCGTGGCGGGGGTGGGTGGCGCGCTGGGCCGCGCCGTGGAGCTGTAATAATACGGGGAGCCTGGACACGTGGGAGAAACGACACCGCGGTCAGAGGGGGTGCACGCAGCCTCCCCGCACTTGCTGACCTTCAAGACGGCCTGGTTAATCGCTCACCAGGCCCAGCTTGTGGTCAAGATCAGCTCCCCGCTGGCCCCTGCCCCCCCTCTGGCCTTACCTTTGAACTGGGGCTTCTCCGCACCCCTCTCCCCACAACTGCTCTGACCCCAAAGCCCTGCCGCAGGGAGAGGGTGGTCACCCCTGGAGCCCCAAAGAGCACGCCGGGGCCCGCCTGCCCGCGGAGCTGAGGCCGGGAGTGGGGTCAAGGCCCCGCGGGTGGGCAGCGGGAGCCCAGGAGGTGCGCACTCACCACCCCTGCCTGCTGACCTGAGGCCAACTCGCCTGGGAAACAGCCCAGCTCAGCGCCACCCCTGCCAATGGGAAGCCTGGGGAGCGGAGGGTCCCGCCTGGCCTGAGAAAGGCCAGGGGGTCTCAGACTTCAGCTTTGCTCTGGGGCCCAAGGCCTCCCCCAGGTGAGGCTCCAGTGCATTTCCTCAGTCTGCCTTGGTGGGGCTTGGTGCCAAAGGTCAGGGCCGGTGGAAGAAAGGATTTCTGCCTACGGGTTTTGGCGTCCAGCCATCTGGTTGGCTCGCTGGACAGCGGGCGGCATTCTTGGATCCTTCCCTCCCGGGAAGGGAGGGGGCAGTGACATGTGCCCGCGGTCAGCGTCTGCTGCGCATCGGCTGCCAGTGCTCTCCTGGACTCCCTTTGAACCCACCCTTCCCCTCCCTCGAGGCCCAAGCCCAGAATCTAACACCAAACAAGCCCGGTCTTGGACCCCCTGTCCCCTCCCCCAAGCACCACGGGCACTGCCCTCCCCGCTCCTTCCTGGCCCCTCTGAACGACAGGTGCCCCACACCCTGTCCAGCCTGGGCTGCCTTGCCCCCACCCGGCCCACCGTGCGCAGAGGGGCCACTCACTCAGCAAGCTGGAGTTGGGGAAGCGCCAGGCCTCGCCATAGGAGTAGGGGCTGTGGCTGTAGGCGTTGCCAGAGTACTCACTTCCTGTGGAGGCAGGGAGAGGGGGGTCCACAGGGCTGGCCGCAGAGCGGAAGTGCTGCCTGTGCGCCAGCTGCTACACCCCCCCTTTCCAGATAAAGAAATTGAGGCGCAGCGACCAGATCTGCAGAAACTCACACAGCCGGTGAGTGGCAGATTTCTGGAAGCTGTGATAATAGAAGCTGCTGCAGCGGCCTTGACGTGGGGGCTCAGCGGTCAAGCAAGGCATCTGGTATGTGTGTGCATGCATTGCGCATACATATATGTATGGGTATGTGTGCCGTGTATATGCATATATGTGCAAGCATGTGCGTATATATGTGCATGTATGTGCATATCTGCACATGAACTGTGTGCATGCACATGCATGTATATGTATTTAGGCATTTTGTGTGTATGCATGCGTATGCGTGTGTACACATGCACCTGTGCATGCACAGGTGCCTGCACGTGTGTGCACGTGTGCATGTATGTGCATCGTAACCTTTTTAGCTGGCCTAAGCAGGGGCTCATTGAGGTGGTGTGGAGGGAGGAGAGGAGTTCTCTCGGGGAGGCTGTGTCCTGGCATGTGCTTTGAGGAGCTTTTTCTCTCCTGAGTCCACCACTTAAAGCAAATGCAGGGCATGTATTTACACAAAGCAAATTAGATCACCTCCTTCTGTGAGAAGAGTCTTGGTTTTACCAAAAGAATTACTGCAGGATTCCTCTAAATAGCAACAAAGTTGACCATAATCACCACAGCCACCACTGGTACAGAGCTAAAAGCTTGCACAGACGTTTTGTACACATCGCCCCTTTATCTTCACAACCCTTCTAGAAGGACTCATGGACACAACCAATTAAGAGATGGAGATGCAGATGCACTTGGAGCTCTCTTGCTCTGGAGTCCCACTTCCTGGCCATAAGCCTCGATTTCCTGTTCTGTAAAATGAGGTAAATTATTGTCCCTATCTCCTTGGGTTGCAGCAAGGATTAAACGAGATAAACATTTTAAATGATTATAATAATAAGCACTCAATAACTTTTACTTTTATTATTTTCCCATTAAGCAGGTGCTAAAATAAAGCTCAACAGAGGCTTGAGGCACTCATCCAACCAGTGATGAAGCGTGGGTGGGGTGCGTGGGCTGCTCTCTCCGGAGAAGTGTGTGTGTGAGGGATAGCAGTGGGAGGGGCTCAAGGTAGAGGATGGCACTGGTCCCTGCTGTCAGTCCTTAGGGGTGGAGGTTGTTGTCTAACAGAGATTAGACACACAAACATGAGTGTGAAAGAGGGAGGGAGGGAGGGAGGGAGGGGAGGCGATGAGAGAGAGGAAGAGATGTGGAGCTCAGCGTTCACGTCATGAAGACGCGCTGCCAGGAGTGGGGATCTTTGCCGAGGCTGCACATTCAGTGAGCCTCGGCAAGGACCTGGCTCCCAATCCTGCTCCAGGGCTCTCTCTGTGGTCTGCAGGGCACATCGCCCCCCTGCCTCCAGCGGCCCTTGGAGAAGCCGCTTCTGTTGACTGTACCCCACCTGATGCCAAACAGCTCTAGAGGACAAGGAAGAGGGGAAAATAAAATGGCACGTCCTCTTGTTTTGCCACTCACACGCCTATTCACTGTTTAACGCACGTACCATCTGCTTCAGCCCCGTGCAGGCTGTCGGGCTGGGGCTCAGGGAGGCCCCCACGTCCGCTCACCCGCTCGGCTGACCCGCCTCAGCGGGTAGAAGTTCCTGGGCCTGTGACAGGCCAAACCCCCTCTTGCTGCGCCCCCACCCTGCTGAACTCCTAAGGCCTGCCCTGCAGTTATCACCAGTGCCTCCCTTTCTAACTCTTGACTCCCTTCAGCCCACAAACATGCCCTGGTGTCCTCCATCTCTCAAAAGTCCTCTCCCACCTCCACGTCTCTCTCTCCAAGGGCCCGTTTCCCTGCCCTGTGGTGCAGCTCTCGCTGATCCCCTGAAAGGCCCCAGAGATGCCACTGGTCATTCTATGTCCCCCTTGCGCAGACTCAGCAGGCAGCTCCCTGCCTCACCCCTCCACGTCCGCAGGGTTCATGACACCCCTCTCCCAGGTGGCTCTTCCCACTCACGCTCTTTGGCTGACTTCTCTGAGTAGCGAAGACCCCCAAGGCTTGGTTTATGGGCATCTGCACTTTTCCATCCACATTCTCTTTCTAGTGATCTTGTCTACTCCCTTACATAAAATAACCCCTCTGTGTAGTGACTGAAACATATACCCCAGCCCGGGTTCTTCCTGACCTCAGACACGTCATGTGTGTCCTCGCTTACCGAATTGCGTATCAGTAGGCACCACAATCCTGGCAGGACCAAAACAGAGCTCTTGATTCCCACCTCTCCAGACACCCAACTTATCCAAACCCAAGAATCCCCTTTGCTTCCTCTGCTTTCCCATCCCTACAGCCTATGTGCTGGCAGTCTTGGTGGGTTACCCATCAAAATCCATCATCGGTGTCTCTTTCCTCCTTCTTCACTGCTACCCCCTCGTCCTAGCCATGGTCACCTCTTGCATGGACTTCTCCAATTGTTTCCTAACTTGTCTCTGGTTCCTCTCGTAACTTTCTACAATCCATTTTCCCCAGCAGCTTGAATAGTCATTTAAAACTCGAACCAGCCTCTGGCAGGATCTCCTCATCTTTCATTTCTTTGGCTTGCAGTCCCTGTCTTCTAGCTGCACTCCTCTTCCTCCTGTGTGCTGTCATGCTAAGCCAGTTCCTGCCGTGGGGTCTCTGCACAGGCTGTCCTCTGAGGCCAGGAACGGCCTGCCCTGGTTTATCCCTTGACTGACTACTTCGAACACCTGTTCAGATAGGCGTCCCTTATCACCCATCTAACTGAGCCATCTCCTCTCCCCATGGCTCTTCAGCACATCACCTCATTTCATTGTCTTCACAGTACTTATCACTATCTGAAGTTATCTCTTCACTTGTTTAGTACCCATTCGCCTCCAGTATTCAGGTGTAGTCTCCACAAAAAGAGGTATTTTCCTGGTGCACTGCTCTATCTCTAGGATACCAGAGTAGATCCTCAACAAGATGTGTTAAAAAGTGTATGAGTGGGTGGGAGGATGCTAGAATGGATGGATGGGAAGATGCATGGATGGATGGAAAAATGTATGAAAAGATGAAGGCATGTAGGGATGGAAAAATGGATGGATGGATGGATGTGTGGGTGGGTGGATGGATATGCGGGTGGGTGGATGGGAGATGGGTGGGTGGATGGGTGGTGATTCAGTTTCAGAATTTGGTGTGAGGGCCATTAACTCTGTTAATGGAGCAGGGACAAAAAAATGAGAAGGCAAAAGAGAAAATGAATGGACCAGAAAAATCTGTCTCCCGGTCTTTTGTTGCTACTCTCCCTTTATTTATTTTCGTGTCTTTATTTCTGGCATGGTGAGAGGCAGGGGTGTAGTGGAAAGAGTGCTGGATTTGAAATCAAAAGGCCTGCATCTGGATGACACGGCCCTTAGCATGGCTGTTACCTGAGCACAAACTTTTGGTTTTCTAAGCCTTAGTGTCTTCAGCCGTAACACCTGGATAATACCAGACTCCCAGGTTTATGATGAGGGTACAGTGAGCAGTGGCGTTGCCGTGTGGATGGCTACACACAGCAGTGAACAGTGAGCACCCTTCCTTCCACAAATGATTGAAAAGTGTCACTGGTATGCCTTAATTTAAGCCTTTGTTATGTGCCTAGCACATGGTTGGTCCTCAAACCATAGTTTATCGCCTGAATTGAAGTCAATAAACTACTGGTGGGTCTGGGTAGTAGTTAAGAGATGGATAAATAATTTTTCAGTTTCTTCTACAAAAATTTCCTTAAGAATTCATTTGCATAATGGAGCTCCTAGAAACCACTTAAGCAGCACCATGTTTTCTGAAAGCTGATTTGCCCACACCCTACCTGGAGCCCACCCACCGCCTTCCGCAGGGTCCTTCCCTTTGCAACTCACTTGCATTCAACCCGGTGGTTGTGCTGCCTTTTTTCTCACACCCACTTGGGAGGAGGCCTTTCTGGAGCCAACCTAGGGTCTTTGGTGGGAGCCCCAAGCCGCTCTGGCCCCAGGAGCCCTACCCCCAGAAGGATTCATAGTTAGGAGAAAACTCCCGTGCTTTCTGCTGCTTCCTGTTCCACGTGGGCGGCTGGGGAAGGTGGGGAGGCTGAAGGCGAGTGGGGGAGCAGACTGAGCCTGGGATTTTGATTGAGAAGCCCCATTATCCACACGCTTAAAAAAATAACCGAATCTTTTCCTTTTTTATCTTGACCAATCTCATTTCACGCTCCAGAAGAGGAAGCGAGGGAGGGGGAGTCAGGGGCCAGGAGGGAGAGAGGAGTCAGTATTCTGTATTTTCAACGCTGCATTAAGCACATCGCCACGGTAACCGGGCAGCAACAAGTGCCAGCTCAGCAGGTTCCCAGGGAGTGCAGAGCTTTCCTTTCCTCCCCCTCCCCCTCCCTCTGCCCGGGAGCGCCCAGCCCACCTGGCTCAGCCCAGGGCACCCAGGGTGGGCGGCTGGCAAAGATTAACCCCTGCCAGGGAGGGAGGGAAGCAGGTTCAAGTGAGTTTGTGGCATCTCTGGGGTCAGAGCCAGGGAGGACGGACCAGAGCAGTAGAGTCACAGATACCTGAGTTCGGAGCTCCTTCCAGAAGCACCAGGTCCCCAAGCCAATCTGAGCAATGAAAAGGGCCAATTCCATCGCACCCATGCTTGTGTCCTTCCTACAGGGCTCCCAAAGAGTGGGGCTCACCCAAGAAATCCTCATTGTCCTCACTTGTCCAAATCTTGACGCCCTGGGTCCCTCTTGGGTAACAAAGAAATGCAGGTGACTGGCAGGCAGGGTGACGGGAAGTGGACTTGAGGGTGGAGACAACCATCAGAGCCTGGTCCTGTCCAGGAAGGCTCGAGCGAGCATGGGATGGGAAGGGACGTGCCTTAGTGTCTTCTCCTCACCATCATCACCACCGTTCATATTCATCTCTTACAGAAGGGGTGAACTGAACTCCACGAAAGCAAAGGGGCAAAGGAGCGGGAGACCCTAGACGGCCAATAGGCCAGCTTCGGTGCTCATGGAATCCATAAAAGGAGACGTGGGGCTGGGACTGGAATTCGGCTTTGTCTGAGCCTGGGAGCTGGATGACACCTGGGGAGGAGACCGAGCTGGGAGCCGAGGAGGCAGGACCGCAGGGGGGTGCTTTCTCAACCTTTGCTGGGACAGGCACCCCACGGCTGTCCTTCAGGGCTGCGGGAAGCCCCAGCCCTGAAGGGTGAGGGGCAGGCCCTTCACCCGCCCCTGCGCTTCACACCTGTCCAGCACCTCCTCCTCTGCGCAGCGCCCCACTCCTTACCTGCCACCATGCCCGCGATGGCAGAAGAGGCATAGCTGCCCTGTCCACTGGTGGGGATGTGGGGCGGGTATCCGGGCAGCGTGGGCCCCACCACCTCTCGCCCTGAAAAAACACAGCAGAGACTCCTCAGGTGGCTGCTCCTGTGCGTCCTGCCCCGGGCGCAGCCAGCCTTCCCTCCTGCGTTCCCACTTGCTCCAGACCCCTCCCCTGCAAGCCGTCCCGGCTCCTCCGAGCTAAGTTGCCCAGTCTCCTCCACAGGACTGAAGCGCCACCTTGCAGGGACCACTGGCTTCTGCAGTTCTCCAGTTATTTTATTCATCCAGAAGAATGCCTGCCGTGTTACTGGAGGTGGGGTTTTCTCCCGTGGGTCTTTTTCCTGTTGCCTCCCCACCCCCTCCCAGCACCTAGCACAGCAGGAGGCACAGCTGCCCTAAATGAATCCCCTGGAGGCCGACTGACTCAGAGCACACGCCCCTCCAGTCCCCAGCTCTGGGGGGAGCAACAAGGCTCTCCAAAGGGGTGGCAGGTGTGTGGCCCACTGCGTACCCCTCCTGGACCTGTGGCAGACACTGCAAATCAATCACCTCACTCTTTCCCCTGAACCAGAGAGAGGTCCCCTGCCTTCCAGGTCAAATGGATCAGATTTGCAAGGACATGCAAACGTCTCAGCTTCCCGGCCCAGGAAGAAGTGGGTTGCACATCTGCTTCCTGCATTCCCAAAAAGAACCATTTCAGAAAGCAGAGGCCGGTCTCACTTGGTCTATAATTCGGAGATGGTGGCTCCTGTGTGGAGAGCCAGGGCCCTTCTGCATGGACCCAGCTGCCCTGGCTCCACGTTCTCCGGCCTCAGGACGTCGAGCCTTCCTCTTCTGGAGACACTGCCTGACGGGCTGTTTCTCACCAGCTACCTCAAGGGCCAGCAGCCCTGATCCCTGGCCTGCACCCCTTTTCTCCTGGCCCCCTGCCCCCAGACCTGCACCAGACTCGCTGCGCCCCAGGGTTCTTGGCAGTGACCACACCGGTGGCTTTCTCAGTCCCGCCCCGGTTAAGCTCTCTGTCCCAGCATGTGTATTAAAACACCCCAGTTTGAATGATGGATTATTTGGTCATCCTAGTTCTTGGTGACGTTTACAGGCTTCTCAGCCTTGACACGGCTGGTGTTTTGGAGTGAACGGTTCTTGTTGGGGCCACCGTGTGCATCACAGGATGTCCGGCAGCAGCCCTGGCCTCTACCCACTCCGTACGACAATCAAAAATGTCTCCAAGCATCACCCTGGGAGACAAAATCACCCTGCCTGAGGACTCAGTCAGAATACGATCATTTAACCCGAATGCCCTCCATCTCTTCAGTACTGGGGACTACTTTTTCCACAGGACTTACCAGGGCCACCTATAGCCCCTGTAAACCATGCCCAGCCCCTGTGGCACTGCACGCCCCACTCTCTGCCCATCGGTCCCCCAAGATCCTTCACCCCTCGGCCCCTTCAGGCAGTGAAGGGCCATCCCCAAGCCCCTGGGACTTGTCGGTTCCACAGTGACATGCTCTCCCTCCCCTGCCTTCCGGAGTGCCAGTTCTTACTCGACTTACAGTGAGTACTGTGGACTGGCGCTCTTCCAGGCACTTGGGGATAGAGCAGAGAACAGAAGGCTCAGCTAACCAGGCGGGTGCCGGGTGGACCAAGGCTGACGCATTTGGAGCGCCAGGGGCCGGCCCTTGACGCCTGTCCCTCCACGGAGGGGAGGTCCAGGAATCTTACCCAGCTTCCAGCACTAAGTTCCTGAGAGCCCTTAGACCAGCCATGGACAGGCCCAAGCAGCATGGCCTCACAACCAAATGGGAAGAAAGAAGGTCAGCCCCAGGCACCTCCTCGCTGTTACCCCTAGACGTCAGCCACACACAGAGCCAGGGTTTCATGCCACAGGCAGACCTTCCAGCGATGGTTACAGGTTAAAGGAGCTCTTATAACACAAACCCTGTTTGAAACCAGCCGCCAAGTTCATTACTGTTTTGGTAAAGCTGCATGCACCCCCTCGTTTCTTCGGCTTTTAGCACACCCGTGGTTCCATGCTGAACAGGGAAGAAGCGGGAGGCCCCTGGGGGACAGGAGGAAGAGCTGGAAACACGGGAGTGAAAGGGACTTTTTAGCCTGTCTAAAAGCAGAAGGAGGGAAACGAGCCCCTGCTGGGACTGCTCCCACGGCCCTCGGGAGAGGCCCCCGACAGCACCCAAGCCTGTGCTGATGCGCTGGAGACGGAGAGCGGGGACAGCAGGGCCAGGGGCGCCCAGGCCGCCCCTTCCCTTCCTCCAGGCCCCACAGGGCAGCTCTTCCTGCCCTCGCCCTGCCCTCTCCATCACTGAGCCCCCTGAGAACTGTCTCCAAACTGCCCCTGGAATCTGAAGGCTCTGTGTTCCAAGATTTTAACCGTCATCTCTCCTCAGGCATCTCAAGTTCCCCAGCATGGCAGAGGCACCTGAGCCCAGACGCCAGCGGCCCCTGAAGGCTTCTTCCCGTGACATTCCTGGGGAGAATGGAAACTTTTCTCTGAGCCTCCTCGCCCAGACAAAGCACCGAAAACTGTCCTCACAGTCCCAGGAAACTGTGTCTGCTCCAATTCCATAAACAAGTGGGGTCTTCCGAAAAGCCAGGAGCCTTGCAACCTTCTCAGAGAGGAAAGCACAGAAGCCACGGGGGAGGCCCTGGCTGGCACCTGCTCCACGACTCCCGAGCCGAGGCCGTAGCCATCTCTCCTGCGCTCAGCGCTCTTTTTCCGTGGCCCTGGCTTAAGAAGCTGACATGGGCGCATGCTCACTTTGATTGGCTGTGGAGTGGGGCTCTAAGAAAATACAGCAGCCCAGGAATAAGGGTGAATATCTCAAATATTGGCAAAGGCCAGGGTCAGAAAAGAATTGGAGTAGAGGGTAGAGGGGAATTCAAACAATTTTATTTGCCCCCTTTGATGCTTACCCTCTATGTGACCCCTTGCCAATTCTTATCTTGTTCTGATAGCAAGGAGAATTTATGGCAACCCAGAAATCTCTCTGGCAGGATTGGGATGATTTTGCACAAGAGGATGGAGGAGGCTGAGGGACGCTTTGCAGGCCTCCCCTGCTGATAAGAGCTGACTTGGAGCTCTCTAACTGGCCTAGCCGGCCAGGCACGGCCTCCACCACCGTCTCAGCCAGACTGTTGAGCACCCAGGCCGGGGTGTCCAGAGGCGCTGGGCTGGAACGGCAGGGCAACCTCACTGGCCCCCAAACCCTGGTGTTCCCGCAGTCTTGGCTGAGTGGGGAGAAGCCGAGGCCCGGCGGGCAGTGAGCTCTGGGGGAGGTTCCGGGGAGCAGAGGCGCGATCGACACCCCGGAGGCCCGCGGCGGGGCCGGGGGACAGCGCCAGCCCTCCCCTCCCTCATCTTGCCTCCCAGCCCCCAGGCGTGCGAAGTCGCCCGCCTGGTGTCCCCCTCCCTGCCGTGCCCTCGCAGGCCTCACTGTGGCCCGGTCCCCTGCGAGGGGTCTTGGTCCAGCTCAGCACCCAGGCCTGCCTGGACGCCGCTGTCCTCCGCTCTGTGCCCACGATGAGAGCCCTGCCCTGCTCCTGCCCCCAGCGACCCGCCTGGGACGACGCAGGGCGCAGCCGGGACACAGCCGTGTGTTTCTCAGAGCCGCCGCCGCCCCGTGATCCCGCAGCCCTCAGCTGGACCTGCGCCGGCCTGCACTCCAGCGTCCGGTTGGCTGGCTCGGGGTCCCACTTGCCTGAAGGACCTGCTGATGCCCTTCTCGGGGGAGTGGACACATGCCCCAAGATGGACTGGTGGAGAAGGCCCTTGAGGCCCGGAGGCTGACCAGGAGGCCGGCTGTGCGGGATCTGGGGGGCGGAAGGCTGACCGGGAGGCCGGCTGAGTGGGGTCTGGGGACAGGCCTGGCCCTCCCTGACCCCTTGACTGGCCCTATCAGCCTCTCCACAGCCTCTGCAGTCCCTGGAGACCCGCTCCCCTCACACCCCTTCCCTGCAACCCCTGGTCTAGCGTGCGTTCCAGGAGGCCACCCCGCCTCGCGCCCTGCGTCTGCTCAGCTCACGGTTTTCCCCTTCACTTGGCCAAACCAAATGCCCCTCTCGGCCGACTTGGCCCTCTCCTGACATTCCGAGTCCCAGCCAGCGTTTCCCCTCCCTTCAGGACCCTGGACGCTGCCTCTGGCCACACACCAGGCTTCTTTCAACACCGTCACCGCTGCCTCGCCTCCTCCAAGAGGCTCCGTCAGCAGGTGGAGAAGCAGCTCCAGGTGCCGGGCGGACAGAACCGCAGCCCGTCAGGAGGACTGGGGGACCGCAGCCGTCCCGCAGCCCGCTGGCGGGCGCCGTGGCCTCCAGGCGCAGCCCCCGGCAGGCACTGCAGCGCCCTCCTCTGCTCTTTTATCTGGCTCGTCAAGCTTTCATCCGAGTGTCACGTGGCCCAGCGCATGTGAAGACTACCGGTCCAGACCAGCTGGCTCTGGGCGTCTCTAAACGACCCCCAGCCCGCCCCCTGGGGTCTGCTCTAGCAGGGGCAGGAGCAGAGGGCCGGAGGCCCCACTTGTCCCTGGACACCCACCCTCCTGGGGACGAGCCTTCCTCGTGCCTGGCTGAAATCACCCGCCTCTGGCCCCTGCCCCGTCCTGCCGCGGCCTGGGCCCACGCCGACAGGGGCCTCACTTCTGGGGGATGCCCTTCGGGTGTCGGCGCTGCCCCTGCCCTCCCTCCCCCCAGGCCATCCTGAACCAAACACCCGCGGTTGGTCAGGCCGTGGCCGGACGGGCTGAGCGCCTTCCGCCAGGAAGACCCGCTGCCTGCCGCAATCGGTGCCCCGGCCTGGCCTCGCCGGCTGGACACCCTACTCCCTGGACGGCCCTCGTCCGCTCGGCACCCTGGGTCGCCCCGCTTTCGTTTTCTGAGTGTCCTGATGGGAAGCCCCGTGGTGCATCTCCCCAGCTGTTGAGTCTCTCTGACTTTATCGTGTTTAAAGACCCTGGGGGTCTCAGTGGGGGCCGCCGTCAGGCTGGGGAGACCCAGCGGGGAGGAACTGTCATTTTCAGAAACTTGGTCCAGAAGCTGGCTCCTAAAACCCACGCCGTTTTCCCTCCAAAGCGTCTCATTTTCCGTTTTTACCGAGACCAGGAGTGCGTGGCCCTGCCTTCCCAGGGGCCTTAGGGCGAGGCTCTGGAAGGCTGGCGGGCACCCTGCCTGCTGGGCCCCGAGTGCCTGCCTCGCCCCCAGTGTGAGCACCGCCCTGGGCACCTCTGGGTTGCCGGGGGGATTCGGGCGCAGGGGAGAGGCAGGCAGCACTGGGGCGAGAGGGGCTGGGCCCGAGGACCCTCCCGCGCGCACCTGCTCGGCCCCAGCCCTCCCTGGCGTACCTGAGAGGAGGGCCTGGCCCGTGAACTGCCCGTACACGGAGGCAGCATGGGGGAAGGCATGGAAGGGTGGGACCGGGGCTCCGGCCGAGGCCCCGGAGCCGACTTGCTGCAGATCCAAAAAGGCGGAGCTAGATAAAGAGGAAGGGGTGGAGCTAGAACTGGACACCTCGGGGGTTTCCTGCTTTATGGCGAAGGGTGAGTGAGGATCTGCCGGAGGGAGGGAGACAACAAGGAGAGAGGGTGTGAGATGGACGGGACATGCACAGACCAGGCCCTGCGAGGCGGTGCGGCGGCTCCTTGGGCCGGGGTGGGAGGGGGACACAGGACAGGCGTGAGATGCGATGGGGCATGCACAGACCAGGCCGAGAGGCGGGAGGGGTGGGCGGCCCCCAGCGCCTCTCGGGGCTGGGGGTGGTGGTGGGAGGGTGGGTGACTGGCAGACGGGTGAGGAGGGGAGAAGCTCTCCCTTGCTGCCGTGCCTTCTGCGGTGCGGGCAGGGTGGCGCACGAGGCTGGCCTCGCCCCTCGGGGCCCTCCTCTCCTCCGTCCGGGACCCCTGCGCCTTCCCCCTCACGCCAGCCAAGCTCTGCCTTCCCGGGCCTCCAGGCCACCCTCGCAGTGCATCCAGCTGGCCCAGCGCGGCTCTGGGCTCCGTACCTGCCACCACGGGGTACGTCTGGTGAGTCGAGAGGCTGCGTCCCAGGGGTGTGCTGGAAGGGGTCAGCGTGGCCTTCCCCTCGTCCAGGGAGCTGCTGAGCAGGGGCAGCGGGTAGAGGCCCTGCGGAACGAAGGAGTCAGCGTGCAGGGCCGGCCCAGCGCGGGCGGGCGGTGGGAACCCGGGATGCCCCACCCGGCCTCGGGGACCCGCCCCTGCCCATCTCCGTGTGCTCTTGAGTCCACACAGTGTGTCTGATCTGCTCTTATCCTGCAGGTCACAGCCCTGCTCTTCCAGCCCCAGGTTGGGGATCCCCCACCCCTGGAACCAGTGCCTGCCGGCAGATTCGAGCCCAGCAATTGCCTGGACTGTCTCCTTCCAGGGACCGAGCCCCGTGGGATGCCTGGTCCCACAGAGGACAAGACGGCAGCAAGGCTGGGTGCTCCAGGTGGGAAACTGAGGCACAAGAAGGCTGAGAAGCTGGCCCGAGCCCACACGGGCAGAGCTGGGATTCCAGCCCGGCAGCCTGGCTGGGGCTGGCTTCCTGCGCGGTGCCCTAGATGGGAGCTGACCCTGGGGCGCTGCCTGCAGTGTCCTGTCCCCAAGCGCGCAAGTGTGGCACGCCTCGCCTCCTCCATGTGGGGGCCTGAAGCCAGAGGGTCGTCCGGGTCTGTGGAATGAAACCAGGACTCCGGCCCTGACCCAGCGCTCTCTCCTCCCACAACAGGGCAACACGGTGGCCCCACGACAGGTGGGATTTCGTGTCTCTCTCCATGTCCAAGCAAAACTGAGCTTGCAGACCCTGCTTGGAGATACTGTGTGGAGTTGACTGTGTTTGAAAGGCTCTACCAAGCTCCCAGTTTTCTTCGGTAAGACCAGCTTCCTCTGATGTGGGCACAGCTGCCTGCGGAGGCACTGCTTCCAGAAAGAAACCGTTCAGGGAAGGCTGATGTGCACCCCCCCGGCCCCCGCCGAGGCGGGCGGTGCATACGCGCACACACCATTTCCCAACTCGGGCCACACACATAATAAATGCACTTTGCAGACACTGCAAAACGAACTGGAGGAACGCTCCATGGGCATACAGCACCAGAAGACTCCGCCTGTCAGGATCGCCGTCAGGCTGGCTCTGAGGAGACACGGCACTTCGCAGTGCACGCTGAGCCCTTCTGGAAGCTGTGGTCAGTTCTGAAGGCCACCAGGGCACCATAGAGTGTCTTGGCAACCACTGACCAAATGCTGCTCTGGCCTGGCCTTCCCCTGGTCCGCTTCCAGGCAGGCCGAGTTAGAGCCTGGCTTAAGGAAACTGAACAAAATACCTAATTTCTAGAGAAGGTAAGAAAAAGAAAAATTTTAAATGTCTTATGCATATGTCAATCTGATACCCTATATCAACTCAAAATCCTATAGCTGTTCTAAAATCCAGGCAATTCAGTGAAAAAGGAAAAAAATCCTGTATAGTCACATTTTGGAGATGATACATGAAGATCTTGAAGTCCTGAGTGATGATTCGGTGTTTTCCTGGAATTGAACGTGAGGGCAGAGTGACGCAATGTTTCAGAAGTCCGGGGTGCCGAGGCAGGTTCTGCACCCCACTTTCTCTCCTGTGTTACAGGAAGGGTTAGATGAGGTCTTCGGTCACAGGCCTGGCACAGAACAGACATGCAGTAGGTAGTGGCCAGGGCACTTCTATTCTGATCATGAGAAGGCCGTGTTTGTCTCTGTCATCACAGTATTCAGATTTTGATGACATGCTTCTTTGCATGTTTGCAAAGGTAGAGGAAGAAGAGCTGCCTGGGCAGGGAAAGAGTGACCAGGGAAGAGGCTGCAGAGCTCCTGTCCAGCACCATCTTGTTCTGAAGCTGGCTTGCCCATCAAGCCAGAGGCGAGGACTCGCGCTCCCCTTGCCCACCTTTTCATGCACCGCTGGAGGGCGCGGAGGGCTCCGGGGCAGCGCCCTCGGGCACAGCAGCAGGAAGACAAGGGCTGCCAAAAGGAGGAGCCCCAGCGCAAGGGCCACTGCCCCTCGGCAGCAAGTGGACCGAGGGGCCCTGATTAACGGTGCTGCGCTGGGTTGCCGTCCCAGCCCAAGGACAAAGAGCTGGGCAGTTCAGTGGTTTTCAAACTCTTCCCCAGTCTTCAAGTAAGAATTTACATAGAAGCACAATGTAGAAAACGGAATGAAATCAGCCCACACCATCTGCTCCCCCATAGCCCCCCACCCCAGGCTATCTCCATACAACTGGGCAAACTGGACGAGGTGGCCACTGCAAGTTCGCTGCAGGGCTTCCCAGGAGGGCAGCATGGGGCAGGGATGGAGCAGGCCCCGGAAACGGCTCCGTGGCACAGCAGGTGACCAGGGACCTGTGGCTGGTGCCCACTGCTGCGGCCCCTCTCGCTGCAGCCCTTGTGCTCTCCACAGCCCAGGCTGGGAGAATCGCTGGCACAGATGGCCTGTGCAGCGGTGGGCACTGGCCCAGGCAACGGCTTAGCCAGTTCCTGGCTTCTCCAGCTTTGTCCTGCTCGGATCCTAAAGGCATGTGGGCTTGCGACACTGGATCAAACAACAGCTTGAGCAACGAGGGGTGAGCAAAACCCGCCCTGGAGAACCCCCTCGGGGGTTGGCTTGGCGGTGAGAAGAGCTCGCTGGGCCCCGGAGGGCCCTCAGCCCCCGGCCCGCTGCCCCTAGAAGCCAACCGCCCTGATCCATCCCACCTAGCAGTTGGAGCTAAACATTTCCTTGCAACTTGGCAATTTATTTTTCTGGATTCCTCAACTCATTCGTGACTCATTCAGGAAACCTTTGCTGAGTGTCTGTTATAAGTTTGGTGCCAACGAGTTAAAAAGACATTTCGAGGCTGCTCTGCCTTTACCCTCCATCCACCATGAGGGGTTCCTGGCCCGGCACACAGAGGAGGCGTGGTGGGCTCTAACGGCCCGTCGGCTTTCTGGGCAGAGAAATGGGACGAGGGCGGAGCATGTAGACTAGGGAAGGGGCCTGCTGGGGCGCAGGTGAGGCCAGGGTGCTGGGGTGAGCAGCCAGAGGGGGCTTTCCTCGCCGGCCCCCACCCTGGGCGGAAGCTGCACTGCACTTCGGAGCGGAGTCCTGGCCCTGAGGTGTGCGAGCACGGAAAGCAGCTGTGGTGTCCGGCTGTGCAGCCCCGAAGGAAGTGGACCAGGCTCCAGGATTTGGGGCGAGGGGAGAGCAGACTGGGAGAAGAGGGCGGAGGTGTTCCGAGCCTGCGAGCCCAGGCTTGGCTGTGGTGGAGGGCTGCGGCTGCCTCGCGCCCCGCTGGAGCACCTGCGCCCCAAGCCCGGTCCGCCTGCTCACCTGCTCGCATGCCCCAAGCCCCCACCCGCTCACCTGCTCACATGCCCCAAGCCCCCCCCGCTCACCTGCTCGCACGCCCCAAGCCCCCACCTGCTCACCTGCTCACATGCCCCAAGCCCCCCCCCCGCTCACCTGCTCGCACGCCCCAAGTCTGGCCCAGCTGCTCACCTGTTTTCACCCCCCAAACCCTGCCCGACTGCTTACCTGCTCACACCCCAAAGCCTGGCCCAGCTGCTCACCTGCTCGCCCTTGGTGTGGCTGGGGGAGCTGTAGGCCTCTGGGTAGTGCTGCCGCTCAAACGGGCACTCGAGTGGCTCGAGGTGGTGCTGGCTGAAGGCGTCTGTGCGCAGGTGCTTGCGGGGCCCCCCACTGCTGGCCTGGGTGTCGAGGCTCAGACGACAGCTGTCCTGCTCACCTGGAACCCGGCAGGGAGAGTGCTCAGTGGGGCCCTCCTGGCCAGCCCCATGCCTGGCCCGGGGGGCTGCAGGCCAGGCTTCCGGGGCCCCGCGGCACCTCCCGGCCGGGGCTTGCTGCCACCTGCCCGCCCACACTCACCATCATCCATTTTCCTTTTGTTGTCGCCGCCGGGCTGTGCGATTCCTAGGAGCCCGTTGATGGAGTAGGTGGAGCCCAGGGAATCCGACTGGGGCGACTCCGGGGGTGTGACAGCAGAGCTGGGGACTGCAGGGGGGGGAGGGTGAGGGCACAGCCTCTGAGTCGCCCGGGGAGGGCGCCCACCCTGGATGATGGACCTGCCGAGGGTGGACGGGAGTCCTCAGGGGAGCTGGGGGGGCCCTAGGAGTCCATGTCTGAGATTTCCCCCCCAAAACTGCTCAATGAACTTTCCTTGGGACCCTGTCAGGGCCGTGCAGGCCTGGAATGGCTCAGTCTCCACCCAGGCTCATGAGTGTGGGTGTGCTTGTGTGTGTGGGTGTGTGCATGTCTGTTTGCTTGTATGTGTGTGGGTGTGTGCATGTGTCTGGTTGTGTGCTTGTGAGGGTAGGTGTGTTCTTGTGTGTGTGTATGTGTGGGTAGGTGTGCGGCGTGTGTGTAGGTATGTGCACATGTGTGGCTATGCATGTGTAGGTAGGTGTGTGTGTGGAAAGGTGTGTGCTTGTGTGTAGGTGTGTGCTTGTGTGTGTGCATGTGTGTGGCTGTGCTTGTGTGTAGGTTTGTGTGTGTGCATGTGTGTGGCTGTGCTTATGTGTGTAGGTGTGTGCATGTGTGTGCATGTGTGTGCGTGTGTGTAGGTATGTGCATGTGTGTGAGTAGGTGCATGTGTGTGGCTGTGAATGTGTAGGTAGGTGTGCACTTGTGTGTGGCTGTGCATGTGTGGTAGTTGTGTGCATGTGTGGGGGTTGGTGTGTGCATGTGTGTGGCTGTGCATGTGTATAGGTGTGTGCTTATGTGCATGTGTATAGATGTGTGCATGTGTGTGGGTAGGTGTGTGCATATGTGTGGCTGTGCATGTATGTGAGTAGGTGTGTACTGGTGTATAGGTGTGTGCACATGTGTCTGTGCATGTATAGGTAATTGTGTGCTGTGTGTGGCTGTGTATGTATAGGTAGTTGTGTGCTGTGTGTGGCTGTGCATGTGTGGGGGTTTGTGTGTGTTTGTGTGTGGCTGTGCATGTGTGTAGGTGTGTGCTGGTGTGTGGGTAGGTGTGTGCATGTGTATATAGATGTGTGCATGTGTGTGGCTGTGCATGTATGTGAGTAGGTGTGTGCTGGTGTGTAGGTTGTGCATGTGTGTGTCTGTGCATGTGTAGGTAGTTGTGTGCTATGTGTGGCTGTGCATGTGTGTAGGTGTGCTGGTGTGGGGGTTGGTGTGTGCACGTGTGTTGCACTGCATGTGTGTAGGTGTGTGCTGGTGTGGGGGTTGGTGTGTGCATGTGTGTGGCTGTGCATGTGTGTAGGTATGTGCTTGTGTGCATGTGTGTAGGTGTGTGCTGTGTGGGGGTTGGTGTGTGCTTGTGAAGGTAGTTGTGTGCTGTGTGTGGCTGTGCATGTGTGTAGGTGTGTGCTGTGTGGGGGTTGGTTTGTGCTTGTGAAGGTAGTTGTGTGCTGTGTGGGGGCTGGTGTGTGCACATGTGTGGCAGTGCATGTGTGTAGGTGTGTGCTGGTGTGTAGGTGTGTGCAGTGTGGAGGCTGGTGTGTGCACGTGTGTGGCTGTGCATGTGTGTAGGTGAGTGCTGGTGTGGGGGCTGGTGTGTGCTGTGTGTGGCTGTGCATGTGTGTAGGTGTGTGCTGGTGTGTAGGTGTATGCATGTATGTGGCTGTGCATGTGTGTAGGTGTGTGCTAGTGTGGGGGTTGGTGTGTGCTCGTGTGTGGCAGTGCATGTGTGTAGGTGTGTGCATGTGTGTAGGTGTGTGTTGGTGTGTAGGTGTGTGCTGGTGTGGGGGCTGGTGTGTGCTGTGTGTGGCTGTGCATGTGTGTAGGTGTGTGCTGGTGTGTAGGTGTGTGCTGGTGTGGGGGATGGTGTGTGCTGTGTGTGGCTGTGCATGTGTGTAGGTGTGGGGGCTGGTGTGTGCATGTATGTGGCTGTGCATATGTGTAGGTGTGTGCATGTGTGTGGGTAGGTGTGTGCTTGTGAAGGTAGTGTGCTGTGTGTGGCTGTGCATGTGTGTAGGTGTGTGCTGTGTGGGGGTTGGTGTGTGCTTGTGAAGGTAGTTGTGTGCTGTGTGTGGCTGTGCATGTGTGTAGGGGTGTGCTGTGTGTGGCTGTGCATGTGTGCAGGCGTGTGCTGGTGTGGGGGTTGGTGTGTGCACGTGTGGCTGTGCCTGTGTGTGCAGGCGTGTGCTGGGGTGCAGGTGTGCGGGGCACTCACTCAGCGTGTGTCCTGGGCTCAGGGACTTGGTGGCCACGCAGCTGTCCATGGGCAGGTTGAAGGGTTGCTGCACTTTGGTGCGGATGATTCTGTGAGGAAGAGAAAGGAACGGTCCTTAGAGGAGGAGGCTGGGCCAGGGTGCCCCAGCTCCAGCTGGCCTCTGACGTCGTGCTCGGGTATCTCCCACTCCACTGGGTGACCCCAGGGCCCCACACCTGCCTCTGGCCCTCCCCAGGGTCCCCTTCGTCCTTGGCACCACTGCTTGGTCAAGGAAGAGGTACACGTGGAGCTTAGCACCTCGGCCCTGCAAGCCCACCGCCGCACGCCCACCTCTGCAGCGGCCTCTCCGCCTCCGCCCACTGCCAGCTTAGCTCACGCCGCCGCCGCCCGCCTCCGGACTGCTGGCTGGCCCACCGCCTCCACCCGCCCCTTCCCACTGCGGGCTGACATGCAGGTCAGCCTCCTGCTTAAAGCCTGTCCAGGGCCATTGCCCGTAGGTTCCAGGGCAAGATCAGGGAGCCCGGGAAGCAGCGCTGCCCCCGCCCATCCCCCCTCTCCATCCACTGGCTTCTGATGCAGGCTTGTCAGCCGCAGGGCCTGTGCACGGCTGCTCCTTCTGCCCAGAGCTCTTTTCCCTCCACTTTCCTCCCAGCCAGTGCACACTTGTCGTTCCTCCTCAGGGGAAGCCCCCTCCTCAGCCATCAGCTGGCTGCCCACATAGCCCTGCCCTAGTCTGTAGCAGGGCTCGAAGCCTGTGAGCTGCACAGGGGCGGGAACGGGGACCCCCAGGCCCAGCACACAACGGCGAGTCACGTGGGACGAGTGCCTGGTGTGAAGAGGGTCCGGGGGCGGTGCAGGAATAATCGAATAACGAATGGGCCAGTGCCTGATGGAGGAGACGACCGATCAGAGAGACTTTTCTTGAGTGGAGGGAGGTTGGTGGGTGAAGAAGGGAATGCGGACGTTCCTTCTGGGGTGCCCTGGGGACCGGCCCTGGGGACCGGGGCGGGGGACAGGAGGTGGGACGGGGGCTCCTGCCCGGCTGCTCGGGACCCGCCCCCAGGCCCCCGAGCCTGCAGGCCCCGGCGGGCGCCTCGCCCACCTGTTGATGGAGCTGACGCTGGGCACGGTGTCGTTGTCGCAGACGCCCTCCGCCAGGAGCCGGTCGCGGATCTCCCAGGCGAACATGGTGGGGTTCTGCCGCTTGTAGTCCCCGATCTTCTCCACCACCTTGGGGGTGGCCACCTTGGGCTTGGAGCCCCCGATCACGCCGGGCCGGATGCTGCCAGTCTCGTAGTACCTACTCCAATAGAGAACCGCGGAGCATTCCCAGATAAGCAGGCGGGTCTCGGGAAGGGATCGGCCCCGGGCCGCGGTCCCCGAGGGCCTCTGGGGAGCAGGGGGTGGCCGCGCCTGGCCTCACACGCCTGGTGTTCCTAGCACTGTCTGTTCCCCTTGCTAGGGTAGGTTTATGCTGCTGCCGAACCAGAACGCCCGGGAGGCCGAGCGCCTTGCCCTCTCTGGCCAGCCTCCCGCGGCAGTGCCGTCGTGTGGAGCAGGAGAGGGGTGGCAGAGCACGTGCTCTTTGGGAGGACAGGTGTTCTGTCAAGACTGCCCTGCTCGAGCACTGCTCGTGCTTCTCCTTGGCACCTGGTTTTCCTGCTGCCCGGGGAAGTGAGCTGGGCTTACAGGCCCTTCCTGCCTGCAGGTGCCCTGGACACTGGAGGTGCATGTCCTTCAAGCAGAAGGCTCGATGGGGCTGGCCAGGCAGCACCCCAGCTGGGCCTTCTCACCTACTCAGGAAAACCTCCCCTTCCTCTTCGGCCATGAGAATGAAAGGTTGGCTCTTAAAACTCCATTGTTTGTCACTCCCATCCAGTGCTCTGCACCCAAGTTGGGGAACCCCCATTCCTACCCCAGCAAAGAACGACTGCAGTCAAGAAGCCGTCACCTACATGCCCCCCGTGCGTTATCACAGAGCATGGCCGGTCAGGGCGCCTCATGAGCCAGAGCCGCCGTGAGGTGCCTTTCTAACGGATGATTAGAACGCGTGGCTACATCAGCACAGTCCTTTGCTGACCCTGATTTCTCCTGAACCACTGAGTTAGTGATTCTGAAGCCCCAAGTGATATGCAGGTGACGATGTGTAGATGACGCGCAGGTGGTGCACGGGTGGTGCACAGGTTATGATGGGCAGGTGGTGCGCAGGTATGCAGGTGGTGCAGAACCAGGGCTGCCAATCTGCTCTGGGGCCTCCTAGACCAGGGGTTCCCTAGTCTCGGTGTTCCCAAGCATCACCTGGTCATCTTACAAACAACCTGGCATCCAGGCCTGGCTCCCGAGAAGCTATTTCCAGACTGGGCCTTTCACCAAGAGACCCGGAGATTCTGTTGCAGGCGCTCTGAGCCCTCCCCTAGGAGGGTGAGACTGCAGGAGCCGCCTCTGACCACGTGCTCCTCCCGCCGTTCCCCTACGTGTCGTCATGGGGCGGCGTTTGGGGGATGGAGGTCGGCGCCGCCTGCTACAGGTGCGGAGAGGCCTGAGAAGACGAAGCCGGGTGAAGGAGGAAGGGGACTGCAGAAGGCAGAGGAGCACGGGAGGCGGAGGGGTGCCTGGGGGAGCGGGGGCCGCAGCGCCGCGCTGGCCAGGGAGCAGACCGCGAGTGCCCAAGCGAGCCTGCGCGGAGGGGGCGGGTCGGTGAATTTCGTGCCTACCTGCCCAGGATCTTGCTGACGCAGCCATGGCTGACGCGGAGCTGGCGGGAGATGTCGCAGGGCCTCACGCCCTGGTGGGCCAGGTCCACGATGCGCTGGCGCACCACTTCCGGCAGGGGCCTGCCGTTCACGAAAGCCCCTCCCAGCTGGTTCAGCCCTCCGTGGCCTGGGGACAGCAGCCAGGGCAGAGGGTCAGGACCTCGCAGGGAGGTGGGAGGGAGGGCCGGTGCCGCGCGCCGCAGGCGCTTGCAGCCGCGGCCGCGGCTCGCCGGGCAGGAGGGCTGGAGCGCCCACTTTGCCAGGGCTGTGGTGACAAACACCTACCACGGCTTAACCAGCAGGAGTTTCTCACAGTTTTGGAGGCTAAGAGTCCAAAATGAAGGTGTCGGCAGCGCCGGCCCCCGTTCCTCTGGCCGTAACTCAGCCAGCCTCCGCCACGTGACCCCTCTCCTGTCAGGCCTGCTGCGCGAGGCCCCTGGCCCCCCTGTGTCGTGCTAACCAGCAGGCCTCCTTGCAGACGAGCTCACACCCGCAGCGGGGGCCACCCTTGTCAGGCCTCAGCCCTGCCCCACGCGGACGCTCCCCATGCCACGGGCAGGTGAGAAGGGCCACCCGGTGCCCCCACCCTGGGCTGTGACCAGGGACGCGCTCCTCCCCTCCCTGGTGTCCTTCCCTGGTCTGTAAAATGAGGGTAAAGGACTAAATACCCCAGATTTCCCTTTTCCTTCTCCTTTTGAACCAGAGAACCAGATTCTTAAACAAATTGCATTGAGGAACACAAACAAAGAACAGTGAAACAGAGCCTCTCTGGTGGCGTGCCGCGGGGCCGCGGAGAGTCACACAGCGCACGTGCCATGGCACACCCCATCTCTCCGCCACCCCCAGACCCGTCTGCCCTCCGCTGGCCCCAGCCTATATCTTATTCTGAGCCCCCCGTCTGCCCGAGCACTTATTTACGAGCCTTCCACGTGCCAGCACTGTCCCCGGCCTGGGGTGCCGAGGCGAATGGGCAGTCATGGTCCCTGCTCGTCCTCACGGGTCTCCACAGGACGGGCACAGGCCCTTAGGGCGCCCTGCGGACACTGCTGGACCAGGACCCAGGCTGGGGCCACAGACGGGCTCCCGGGGAAGCCCACGCTGAGCGCCCAGGATGAGGGGAGGAGGCCGAGGCCCGCATGCGGCCTGTGCGGCTGGAGCGTCCTGCTGCGCCAGTGGACTCCAGGCCGAGATCCCACGGGCCTGCTGAGCTCTGCCCCTGCACCACGGCCTCGTGGTCCCACTCACAAGAGGGGCGGCCAGGGCCCCGTCAGCACACTTCCTGGAGGGAAGGACGGACTCGGGCCGGGGCGAAGCCTGCCCCTCGCGCTGGTGTCGCGTTGGGCGTCCTCGGGGGCGGCGGGAGGCGCCAGTGAGCGTGGAGGGGCAGCAGTGGCCCAGCTCCTGAGGGACACGGGTAAGGGCAGCTGTGGCCGCTGCCGGGAAGGGCCTTGCCAGGCATGCCGTGCTCATCAGCGCCCACCAGCTCTTCCCACGAGAGCCGCCTGCAGCAGAATAGTCAACTTTCCTTAAAAAAAAAAAAGGAAAAGCCCTCTGGCCAAACACCGGGCGTGAGGGACGTGCCGCTCTGTCCTCCATCCTCCCGGAGGGGGCAGCGGGCCAGCCTGCTTTGGGCTTGCCAGTGGCACTGGGCGGGGAAGGGCCCCGGCTCCTCGCCAGCCACACGTCCCTTGCAGAGGACAGTGGCCTCAGTTCTGCTGGGTCCAGGTGCTGGACACAAGGCGGCGCCAGACCACCACCAGCCAGGACGCACCCACCATGTTCGGGGGCCAAGGTGCTCGGGCCGGGCACTGCACACCTGGCTGCAGGGCGTGGGGAAGGTTCGCGGAGCCGTGAATCGGGCAGCCGAGCGCTTTGGCAAGTCCCCGGATTCCCCAGTGCAGCTCAGGAGCCCTGCTGGGAGGCCATCTCCTGACGGCCAGCATCGAGCCAAGGGAACGTGCTCATGTCTGGCTCCTCAGCCGTGCTCTCGGGTGCTGAGGCTGCGCGGCTGCCGGTGACTTCGTGTCACTGAGGGAAGAGCCTGGGGCCAGATCCCGATGGACGCTGCCTGTATTTATCTTGTCGTTGGAGGCGTTTTTGTTTGTTTTTACCTTGGTGTTGTCATCTATTGAATGGAGCTAAGCCAGCCCTTACTGGGCCTGAGGCCTAAGAAGGTGGGGGGAGCAGGGTTTAGCAGCTGCAAATCTTGACAGAAGTGTAGATCTTTAAGAGCCATTTCATTGACTGACCCTAGGAATGGGGCAGAATAGGTCAGAACCACAGGGGCAACTTGCTAAAACAGCTACTGCCGCGCCCAGTGCCTTGAGTCTCTGAGTCAGGAGGTCTAGGGTAGGACTGAGAATTCATGCTTCTGAGAAGTCCCCAGGTGGTGCCCCCGCCCCGGTGCTGAAAGCACACGTCAGGAACTGCTGGTGGGGGCTGGGCACCGGCTAGTAAAAAGAATGTAAGAGAATAAGCCCTGTACACCCCTCTTCTAAAATCGTAATTCCTGTTGTTTGCATATTATGGTTTCCATTTCTTTCCATCTCAACACAAATTTACCGTGAGTCAGGCACAAAGCACTGGGGATGCAACCCTAAACGAGAGAAGAGTACCCGACCCCAAAGAACTGAAACTCTTGGTAAGCTGGGAATGACCATGCTAAGGCAAGGGTTTCTTGGAAGAGGTAAGTCTAGGTGTCAGGTTGCAGCCCTGCAGGGTCAGGAGAAGCTGCAGGGAGGCAAGTGCAAGCGAGTCCAGAGGAAGTGACCTGTGCAGGCCTTGCTGCTCTAGGAGCAGGTGTGGACATAAGGAAGGAGCGCCTGGGAGCCTGCTGTCTGCAGATGGAGGCGACCCTGGGGGGTGAGGCTCGCCCTTCCTGTGCCGGGGCGAGGGCGTGGGCTCTGCGGGTGAGTCACCCCCCAGTGCCCCAGGTGGGTGCAGGCTTCCTTCCTGCGCTGGGGGCTGGCTGCCCATGGCTCCCACCACCCTCGCGTGCGGCTGGGACCCGCTGGGCCTTGAGGCCGGAAGCCCGGAAGGAGTGGGAGCCAGGCTGGGCTGGGGCGCCACGAGGACCAGGAGAGGTTTGAAGCTTCGTGGGCAAAGCCTCCCGCCGCGTCTGGGCCTTTTCTCAGGGCGTGTGGGTGTGGAGGAGAAGGCGAGTTCCCGAGTGGAAGGTGCACCCCAGGGCCGGGGCACGCTCCCCTAGAGGGAGCTGGCTGAGTGCTCAGGGAAGCCCACCCTGCAGGCTGATTTCTTGGGAAATGTGAAATTTGGGGAGATCTTGGTGCTTTCTTTGGTAATTTCTTCATCCCTCACAAGGCACTCAGGAATAGAGATGGGAGAAGAAAGGAGAGAGGCTTCTTGCCCAACCGGCACAGGCACCAGGCATTCCCCCAGGCCCACCGTGGAGGAAGTCGCAGCCCTGTGGGGAGGTGCTCAAGGGTGGACGGCCTGCTCTTGCCTTCCCAGCACCTGACTCAAAAGTTTAGTGAAAGCTTCAGTCTACACACATGGTGGGAAAATGCTTTTCGAAGGAGAGGGGCCGTCGTCATGGCGTGCCAGGGGTGCCCGGGATTCCCGACGGCAGGCCCCCTGCTCTGGGACCCCAGGACTTCCCTCTTTCCCCCTGGCCTGGCCCCCAGGGCCCTGCCCAGTGCTGGAGTGCCGCCAGAGCTCCCCCTAATGCCCTGGGACTTCTGCCCTCACATGAGGGTCAAGGTGGGGCCTCGGCTGGCCCACATGGGGGTGAAGCGGCTGCTTTGGGGCGCCCTTCCAGGTCGCTGTCTGCGCCCCTTCCCTGAAGGAATGGCCTTGCCAGCGCTAACGCTTCTCCGACTCCATCCGCTGGCCACGCCCCGCAGCCTGGCTCGCTTGTCCGCAGGCGTGGAACGCTCCTCCGCCTCCCAGCTGCCCTCTTTGGAGTGTCAGGGCACGTGAATCCCTGTGCTCCCAGCTCTCGTTCTGCATGTGGGAGCTCACGGCTAGACCGAGGTGCAAGGAGCAGCCCTCCAGGTCAGCTTCACCCCAGCCGGCTGTGGGACCCCAGACTTCTCAGGCACGTGGGGGCGAGGAGCCGCTAGGCAGAGGCGCATCTCCCAGTGGCCCGTCATTCTGCTCCCTGTTCTGGGACTCAGACTGTCCTCTCATTTCTTCATTACTATTTAAATCGAAATTAAATGAATGTATGCTGCCTTCATATTCCCACTTGCAAAGATAAAGCAAAAAAACAAAAACAGTAGTAAAATATATACATTTTTTACAATGAAGCTCTTCCTGTGATCCTTTTCAATCAAATGTCTCAAAAAGTAGCCACACTTGTTCCCACTTCTTCCCGCCCTCCGGTCAAGTCCCCTGCTTCGTGCTTGGCATGTGCTCAAGCACCTGGGGCAGTGGCGGTGGCGGAGGGCGCTGTCGTCTCCCCTTCCCCAGCCCCCAGGCCAGTGCCATCCCTGGCTCCTTGTTCCTTGGGTCCATGCCTCACATTTCTCTTTAGGGGATTCTCTCCCTCCACTTGCCCCACTATATGTGGGAGTTTTCCAGGCTCCTCTCAAGTTCCATTGCTCCTCCTCGGCACAGCCATCCTTGATGATCCAGCCTGTTCTCCTCGTTTTACCTGCTGCCCCGATCAGGGGCATCCTGGGCACCTCAGCCTCAGACCCTCGCACCCACTTTTACATTCGAGGTCTTATCAGGAATCTCCTCCTCTGGCATCGTCTTGGTTGGTAACGCCACCAAATGCCGTGCGAGCATGGAGCCTGCCCTTCAGCTTCAAGCCATGCCACTTCCCATGCCCGCTCTGAGCTGCCCCTTTGGCCTTGGGCACCTCCTCAGAGCTCACAGTGCAGCCCCCTGCCTTGCACCTGCTGCTCCTTCCACCTGGTGCTCTTGGCTACCCTCTCAGCTAGTTGACTCCTACTCGTCCTTCACAGTTCAGCACCAGTGCCACCTCCTCCAGGCAGTGTTGCTTTATCTCACAGAGCAGGTTAGGGCCTCTGTTTAGATGTTCTCATAGCTTCCTTTACTTTCCTGCATGCGTCCCAATTTGAATCTTACATTTATGTGTGTGATTATGTGTAGGAGCAATGCCTGTCTTCTCCCAGTAGACTGAAAGCTCCATGAGAGCAAGGCTATGTCTGTTTTGCTCACATTAAACTATATTAAGTGTTTGATAAATATATGCTGTAAAATTAATTTATAGCCCCATTTGCCACATATGGAAGCCTCACCAAGCCATGACATTTTTACCTCTTTAGTGTCGACCTAGCCAGGATCTTTCTAGCTGCACAGCTGCACATCCAGAGCCGAGAGCTGACCACGCTGCCCCCACTACGAGGCCTGAGTAGGCACGTTGTTTCCTCCGTGTGCGGGCTTACCATGACTGGCCGGCTCGCTTCCCTGCCTGCTGGAGCCTCACGAACTCACCCTGGCTCATGCTGTCCTCCTCATGGACTGGAACCTGGCCCCTGAGGTCCGTTCAGGAAGCTCTCACCCTCAGGAAGTCGTCCCTTCACCTTAAACCAGCCAGGGTCTGACCTCTACCCCCTGTTAGCAGAACGTGCGAGTCTCCGTACGGTGTGCAGCACAGGCACCACCCTGCTTGCAGAGGACGTGCGTTCTCTTCTCCACAACCCTGACGTCTAGCGAAATGCTGGGTGCACAGCAGGCACCCCGAAGTGCAGTGGAGTTAATGAGAGGAAAGAGGGAGGGAGGGAGAGAGAGGGAAGGATGGGAAGGGGAGGGAAGGATGGGAAGGGGAGGGAAGGAAGGGAAGGAGAGGGAGGGAAGGAGAAAGGGAGGGAAGGAGAGAGGGAAAGAGAGAGGGAGGGCCCACAGCAAGTTTAGCAAACTCCACACATTCTTTGCCTTGAACAGTTCTGTCCATCTTCCCCAAACCCATCATCATGGACATGAACTGTTTAAAGAAGGGGATCCCGAGAGCAACAGCCCAGAAAAGGAGTGGCTTGCCTTGCTTCGGAAGGAGACAGAGACTGGTTAGCGTTTCTATCAAGCCTTCACCGTTGACGCTAAGTGGATTGATTTCTTGTCAAATCTGGTTGATACGCACTTCCAGGCTCACAGTTCTGGGAGGAGCTCCACGGTTTCACACGGCCTGGTGCTCACACCTGCCTCCCTGTCCCGCAGGGGCATCCTGTCAGACGGTCATGACTTTGCCGTTTTACCTCGATGAGGAAACAGTCGCCAGCACAGGTCTTGGACGCTGAGCTGAAGCCTGTTCATCTAACCCTGGCAGGCGGATAACAACGAGCGTGATGATGTACGCAGATTCTGTCCTCAGGGCACTTACGGCCCTGAGGGACCACTTAAGCCTGCATCCCGGGGAAATAATCGTAAAACAGCTCAAGCCGGGAGGGCTGTGGTTGACAAGCTACCCCCACCCTGAGAACGCAGACACCCCCGACAGAGGCTCACTCTGGGGGAAGCGTGGGAGGTAGTTGTATCTCCCCCGCTGCAGCAGTAAAAGAGAACTTAGCTCCCATTTCTCACAGTGAGGAGCTCAGCCCGCCCTCGTCCGGAGTCCTGCCTCCTTAGCCTCTTCTGGTATCAGGTATCTGGCATCAGGGTCCAGTCAGAAAACGGAGCCCTGCTGGGTATTGCAACAGGGGCTTTAATACAGGGAGCTGCTCTCTCCGGGTGTCAGAGAGCAGTGAGAGCACAGGCAGGACGGTGCTGGCCCACGATTAGTAACTGCAGGAAGCAGACACAGCCCCTTTGGGAGCCAAGGGAAGAGGTTGGGGTTTTCAGAACCCGGGCACTTAGAAGGGGCCATGCAGCTGGCTTGGCCCTCAGGGGTCGGCACTGCCCGGCTTCTGCTGATGCATCAGAGGGGTGCATGAGGCTGGTCCAGGGAAAGCTGCAACCGGGGCCCGGCTGCTGCGGTGGGTGCGGTGCTGACCAGGGGCTCCGCCAGCCTCCTGGGACCTGCCCTCCCAGAAATCTAACCTGCAAGCAGCGTTGAAATCCGTGCTCTTCCCTGAGAGTGGCTAAGGTTCGTCGATTTGCTTATGTCGTCCATGGAACCAGTATAGGGCAGAGGTTAGGAGAGCAGGCTTGGGAGGCGGACTTGCTGCACCCCTGTTCCACCCCTCGCTTACTCCAGGACCTTGGCAAGACGTGGCCCTTGGGCTTCTCCTCCCCTGGTGTCTGGTATAACCTAAATGAGATGCACGGATGGCACCGCACACAGCAAGCCCTCCACAAATGCTGCCCCGGCTCCACCACCTTGTGCCTCTGCTCCCACGCCAGCCCCTGCCCCAGGCTCCAGGGCATAGGAGGGTCAAGGCACACCGATCCTTACCGTCTTAGAGGTTACAGTTTTGGGGGGAGTTTTCGTGGAGGGAGGGAGTACTGATTCTTTTTGTAATGGTTTCAATTTAATTACTTCTCAGTAAGCGACACCCCCACTTCAGTTGTTTTGCTTCTCCTCTTGCCTGCATCACCCTTGCTCTTGCTCCCCCAAAACTCTTATTGATGAGAAAAGGACTGGCCCAGAGACCTGTGGTGCTCTGAGGGGCAGGAAACAGCCCACCTCCTGCCCTCCTGGAACCCACGTTGAGTTGGTTATGCATTGATTTGCGGGGGGCTTGCTCTCCTGGCCTGCTGGTGGGGTCTACGTGTTCTTTAACAAGACCCCCCAGGACTGTGAGGCAGGAGCAGTCATGAGGACTCTAGCCCCCAGCCTTCTAGACTCTGAAGTTGGGGCAAATCGAAGAGGGTCCTGCAGAGTCCCTTGGAACAAGAGGAAAGGGTTTGGCTTCCTTGGGCCAGCCCAGGTGGTGACAGGGGTGGGAGGGTTTAGCATTTTTCTTTTATCCCCAACAGGAGATAGGGCTGGGTGGGGACAGAGGGAGGGAGACAGAGTAAATAAGGAGGTTTCCTCTGGATTAGATTCTAGCTGGGAAAGAACCAAATTTGACTGGTATTTCACCAAGGCTGGACATAAAAGAAGAGGAAAAGAGGAAGAGGAAGGAGGTATCCCTATTAGACAATGCTTAGAAATAATACTAGCAGCCAGCATTATGGAATTTGCTCATTATTGACCCAAGCTGAGCATCTTTTCACTTAATTCTCAGAACAACCCTTGGAGGTAGGTAGCAACTCATCCCAATTTTACAGACAAGGAAATGAGGGCAGGTGCAGTAGTTAAGCCAAGACTGAGGCCTGAAGCTCCAGCAAGGGCTCCCAGAGGCCAGAACTCGCCCAGCTCAGCTGCTTCCTGCCACTGGGTATTTCAGGTCATCAGACCCTCCCATAAGAGCCGACTTGAGTTCACATCACCTACCAAGAGGCAGCACATTCCAAAACCCACTTCAAAGCTCTCTCCAATTTCCATTTTGTCTGGGGCCCAAGTTTTTCTTCCTGTGATTTCTTCTCATCAGAGGACTAACCCAAATGCTTGACTTTTTCCATGGTCTTCCAGGTTGGCTTGTTCTCCTCCATCCTCTGTGTTTGCATCCATCTCCTCCGCAGTCCTCCTCTGCCCTCAGTCTCCCCAGTTGCCTTGCTTTGCTCATCTCCATCCCTCTTAATCGCCTCTGCTGTTTCTAACCTCCTCTCCTGGTCCTTACGCTCCTTTCAGAGACAGCAAACCTTTGCCTGCCACCTCGCCCCTCACCCCTCACCCTGAGCTTTCCCTCCTCCCCCTCCCTGGCTCCTCTGGCCAATGCCCTCCCCTCCATAATCTTCATCGCCTGCATGGCTGCTCAGGTTCTTTATCCCCTCTTCCCCTCAAAGGCATTCTCAGCTCCACTGTTATTCTTGTATTAGCATTGAACCCATTAAAGCTAATTTGTTTGCCCTAATCTCCATTTATTTTTCCCTAGTTGATATTAGATTTCCCTTTCTATTGCACCAGCATGATTTTCTCTTTGTCTTCCTAATGGTCTACCCCCCTCTCTCTTTCTCTATTAATGTGGTTGGCTTCACTGTGTGGCTTCAAGTCCTTTCTCCGCCTCCCCCAACCCTGAGATTAACCCTGTCACCTCCGTCCCAGGAAGGGCCTCAGCGCCTGCACTTCCAGGGATGGGGCAGTTGCAAATGTCAATACACCCACCAGCTCCCTAAGGGAAGCTCTGCTGGAGGCGAGAACCTGCCATTTCCTGAGGTCGGTGGGGAGCCTGAGGAGCCCAGCAAGCCCAGGGGTCCCTGCTCAGGGCCCTTCGGGCCCCCCAAGGATGCCTGATTTCTGGAGGCCTCTGCAAGCTTCCTTAGAGCCTATGAATGACACTGGCTGCCACGCTCTCCTGTTTTCCTCCCTGTTTCTGGAGCCCCCTTGATGGGTGTGACCTTGCAGATGGCCAGTCTGACCCCGTTTCAGCTTCCTGTTCCCCCGGGGAACGTTGCCCAGGACTCGCTGGGAACGCCCCGCAGACTCCAGGGGCGGCCCCTGGCTCCCAGCCAAGCCTTCCCTGGACGCCCAGCGCCCGGAGGACGGAGGGCTCCGCAGCCCTGCGTGCACGGTAGAGCCGTCTGGGGAGTTCAGAAACGTTCCGCCTCGGATCGCTTAAATCAGACTCTCGGGAGCTGCTCCGGAGTCTGTGCTTTCAGAAACCTCCTCTGACGACCCTCAGGTTTATACCTCACAGGCGATGGTCAGTAACTATTTACTGAAAGCACCAGTGGCTGATTAAACACGAATTCCAGCCGAGACTGCTCTGTGCTCCCTGGAGGCTGCCAAGGTCGTTGTCCTGCCTTGCCCCAGCCTCCCACACACACGCAGCTTCCTGGCACCACTCGGGCTGAGCCAGACCCCCTGCACTTGGGCGTGCAAGGCAGGTGTGGCAGCACCTCCCAAGCACAGCCAGAGGCCCCGCCTCGGCACAAACACTGCTGTGCCCTGTGCCAGGCCCGACGCCCAGGGCAGCTGCGCATGGAAAACGGTCTCTACTAAAGTAACCCACGTGCGCCCGCTCCCTGTGGAGGAGCATCCAGCTACGGGTGTGGGAGACGCGCAGGACCCAACCTCTGCCCCGAGAGGCCCGCCCTTAGCCCCTGATGAGCCACGGGGCCTCCGCATCTCAGTCTGTTCTCATCCTGCCTCCTTCAGCTCTTTCTGCAGCCCGTGGAAACCGAGGGTGTGTCTCTATCTGTGTGTGTGTGTGTTCAGGTGCCTGTGGGGATGTATTGTGTGTCTGTGTGTCTGTGTCTCTGTCTATGTGTGTCTGTGTGTCCGTGTGTCTGTGTGCCTACGTGTGTGTCTGTGTGTCTGTGAGTCTGTCTATGTCTGAGTCTATGTCTGTGTGTCTGTGTGTGTCTGTGTATCTGTGTGTGTGTCTGTGCATGTGTGTGTGTTTGTGTGTCTGTGTCTGAGTCTATGTGTGTGTGTCTGTGTATCTGTCTGTGTCTGAGTGTGTCTGTGTGTCTGTGAGTCTTTGCATGTCTGCGTGTCTCTCTGTGTCTAACTCTGTGTGTGTCTGAGTTTGTGTGTGTGTGTCTGAGTCTGTGTCTGTGTGTGTGTCTGTGTGTGTGTCTGTCTGTGTCTATGACTGTGTGTCTGTGTGTGTCTGTGTGTCTGTGTCTCTGTGTCTCTCTGTGTCTAAGTCTATGTGTATGTCTATCTGTGAGTCTGTCTGAGTCTATGTGTCTGTGTCTGTGAGTCTATGCCTGTGTGTCTGTGTGTCTGTCTGTGTGTCTATCTGTGTGTCTCTCTGTGTCTGAGTCTATGTGTGTGTGTCTGTGTCTGTGAGTTTGTGTCTGTGTCTGAGTCTGTGTGTCTGTGTGTCTGTATCTGTGTGTCTGTGTCTGTGTGTCTGTGTGTGTGTGTCTGTGTGTCTGTAAGTCTGTGTGTCTGTGTCTGAGTCTGTGTGTCTGTGTGTGCTTGTGTGGCATGCAGAGCTCTCGGGTGGGGAACTGGCCATCTGAAAGAGGCAGGAACAAAAGAAAGAAAAACCACTTTTTGAGTCCAGCACCCTGGGCACAATCTGTGACAAGCTGCCGTGCCCCTGTGTCTCCATCCCTGTCCTCACCTGCCCATCGCAAGGGGGCGACGCACGACAGCCGCCCTCCACCACGGCGGAGGCTCCAGGGCAGGGAAGCACGCCGAGGTTCACTCTGTGCCTGCCTGCCGGGCCTCGGTTTCCCCCTGACTTGGGGAGCAGGCAGTCTTCGAGGCCCTGCCAGGCCTGAGCCTTTGGCTCTGGGGAGCCCAGAGGGTGCACCTTGGGCTTGGCGGGGCCTGGATGCCCCAGGTAGCTGGGCGGGGGGCTGGCACGGACTCCAGAGGCCCCTGGCCAGGGGGGATCAACCGTCTGGTGCCACAGACGCCGGCAGTGCCGGAGCCAGCAGCAGCTCGAGTCTTCTGAACGGGTCCTAGTGCCATCCTGCAGATGGAGGAGGAAGAGGGCGGGCCCAGCACCCCGAGGTTCCCGGTTCTCTTCGCTTGCTTGCGTGCTGACTTTATCGAGAGCCGGACCCCTTCTGCGTGCTGGGGTCTGGGAGCACGGCGGTAGCCGCGCAGGAGAGGCCTCTTCCTCCTTCTGTCCATCCCCAGGGGACAGGAGCCCTCTGACTGAGGTGCACCAGGGCTGGGGCTGGGCCAGCAGGCCACACAGGTGTGGCTTCCCCACCTGGACTGGACATAGCGGCAAGCAGAGGCCAAACCACTTCCCAAAGCCTGCCCCAGCGCCTTCTACCCCCGAGCCTCTGGGCGCCAGCCCCTTTGCCCTCCCCGGGCCCATCCTCAGGCCTCCACACAGGTGGTCCCTGGACTCTCCCCCAAACTTCCGGGGATCCTGGATCCAGTTGAAAGATGGGTCATTACCTCACCCAACTCCTGCAGAAGAAAGCCTCCAGAAGAGCGGCTCAAATTTAGCACAATCCAACCCAGTTGGTTCAGATACTGGGTTCCACAGCCCTGTGAGAGGGCGGGGCTGGCGTTTTGAGCCTCTTAGAGAGAACGTCCTGTGGAGGATGAACAGAGTCGTAGCTGAAACGGCTTCTGTGCGGCCCGTTAGAGCAGGGACAGCGCAGGGTCCTGGGAGGGGGCTCCGCCTCTCAAGGAGAGGGCCGGAGGAGCTCGGGTGGGCTTTGAGCATCCACAGAATGCTCGCCCAGGCTGTGGGGGATGTGGATTCCAGGCTCCCACCTTTGCTGAAAGAGCCCCAGGAGAGGCCCCTGCTGGCTTAGAACCACTGGAGAGCCCCGCGCCTGCCAGTGTTGGCCCCCACGCATCCTGCTTCAGTGCAGGCTCCGTTCCTTCTAAGGCTGCGCTTCCGCTTCCTCAACACCCCCTGCCAGCAGCAATTTAGTATAAAGAAAACAGGGGTAAGTGTAGCCATAGCATTGGAGAGAGCAAGGCGTCCTCCCCAATGGCAAAGCTGCACGCTCACAACTCAAATGATGTGAAGACGACCCTCGCGGACATCTGTGGCACTTGGCTCCACGCAGGAGTCTGCGGAAGGGGCTAGGGACATGGGGACACCTAAGGGGTCCTAGCTTTGTCTAGCTCAGAGGTGGGCGTCGACAGAGGACAACAGTTTCTGGGCAACAGGTTCTGCCACCCAAATGATGGAAGGCAGCGGTGATGTGGGGAGTCGTGCATGACAGTCACTGAGTCAGGGAAGAGAGAGCATCTGTGCAAGGAGGGGAGACACGGGGAGCGCTTTGTAAGGGGTGGGAAAGAAGATGGCGTTGCAGGCAGCCCCCCGGAACGGGCAAAGCTGCAAGTCGGGAAGGGGCCATTGTGCCTTGAAGACAAAGCTCGTTGGCTGGAAGAGGTGGATTTGCACCCAGAATGAGCAGGATGCGGGTCGGGAGCATGCAGGCCGCCACTGAGTCCTGGGCTGTAGCCTGGCAGCCTGCAGACGCATGCCAGTGTTTGCATCACAAGGAAGTGCAAGCAGGAACCTAAAATTATTTTGGAAAACAACCAGGCTAAGAGTCTCTGGATCAGGGCCAGGAGAGAAATGAGAACATTTTGACAATAGGAATAATCCAGCTTCCACAGCTGTCCAGTTAGTAAAAACACGACAACGCCCAAAGAGAGAGCAGTAGGCAGGCAGGGGACTTTGGGAAGAGAGCGTTTAGATCCACCTGCACTGAAGTGCTTCCTTTCTCCCCTCAATTTCTTCGGCTGAAAGTCCTGTTCTCCTTCCTCTTCCTCTGGAACCGAAGCCTGAGGCCTCTCAGGTTCCCAGCCCCAGCGCCCTTAGGCACTCCCTGACCTGGTGTCAGCACAACATTGCTTTTTGAAGGGCAGGGTGGACAGACACATCAGAGTCAGGTGAGAAGGGGTGTGAGACGCGCCTTCAGGAGCTGGAGCCGCCTTGAGGAAAGCAGGCAAGGACCCAGGCTGGTACCCACTTAGGAAAGAAAAGACCGGAAGGAGAGGAGCAGTGCCCGTCAGCTGAGCTCACGAGAGCGGAAACGCCTCTGGGTAGCAGATCAAAGCGTCTGGGCCCCTAGAGACCTGGTGCATCACGTCGTCGTGGGTGCTGGGCAGGCTCGGGGGGGCGGGCTGTCCAGAGGAAACCCCAGGGCAAAGCTGAAGAGGAGACAAGGGCGACCTCACGGCACAACGGCGGTGGGGGGCACAGGTGAGTGGAGTGGTGAGAGACCCCGACCCACCTTTTCTCCTTTCTCTGCCAGGAGGAGACGGGGCTCCTCGGTGATGTCGGGTGTGGACCCCGGGGCCGTGGTCCTCTTCCTTGGAGGGGGCCAGGGTCGGTTCTTCATGACTGAAGCTCGGGGTACCCGAGGGGCTTCTGGCCTCACTGCTATCGTCAGCCCTGGGAGCACCGGTCACCATGAGGCCGCCGGCCCCTGCCGGGCCGTGCCAGCACCGGCTGCCCTCCTAGCCAGGCCAGAGCCTCCTGGACACCTGGAAGGCCACAGCGCTCTTTCAAGAACACCACCAAACAGAACTCTACATGGCTGGCATCGTAATATGCAACCGAACTAGACCCTGAATTCTAAGGAAAACGTGGGGCAGTGGCCACTGAATAGAAGAATGCGCAGGGCAGCATTTAGGATGCAGGTCTCATCTGCAAACATGCTCTTCCCTGGCCCTGCTGCTTGGCTTCATCAGCCCGATGGCACCTCTGCTCGCCCTTCGAGGGCTCCCGATTTGTGAAAGCTGAATATTTGCAGGTCAGAGTGGCATGTGGTGTGTGTGGAAGTGTGGGTGTGTGAGGGCAAGGACTGCCAGGGCTGGTGTGCCAACCGTCGGGAGGCCTCACGCCCTCTCAGCACCAGCCCTGCCCTTGTGTGAGCGTGCGGTGAGTGTGCCTGACAGCTGGCGCCCCGGGTGCCTTCGTAACTTGCCCTAGTTGCAGCCCTGAGCATGTGTGTGAGTGCATGCTTGTGTGTTGGTGTGCACGTGTATGCACATGTGTGTATGAGTGTGTGTGTGCAGGTGCCTGAGTATTTGCACTTGTGAGTGTGCACGTGACTGTTTGCAAGTGCATGCACGTGTGTAAGCATGTATGCGTGGGGCATATGTACGAGTGGGTTTGTGAGTGCACATAAGGATGTGTGCAGCTGTGTGAGTGTGCATGTGAGTGCATGTATACATTTCTGAGTGTGTATAAGTGTGTATTGTGTATAAGTGCGTAGTGTGTGTGTATGTGAGTTCATGTAAGGGTGTGTACGCAGGTGTGTCAGTGCATGTGTATATGTGTATATGTGTACATGTGTGTATGAGTGTGTGAGTGTAAACATTCACATCTATGTGTGTTCAGTGTATATGAGGGTACATGTGTGAGTGTGTAATGAGTGAACGAGCATGTGTGTGAGCATGTATGCATGTGTAGTGTGTATGTGTGTGACTGTATGTGTAAGGGTGTGTCTGTGCACATGTGTGAGTGTGCATGTGTACTGTAGGAGTGTTTGGTGTGTAAGTGTGAGTGTGCGCATGCGCTTCATGCGTGTGAGTGGCACTTCTCTGTCCGTGCGTCCTTGCAGCCCTCTCTGGGCTCTGCAGAGGGTCAGCAGGAGAGGGGGCCTGCCAGGGGCTGGTCGCTGGGTCAGCCCTCGATGCCCGTCCCTGCGCTCAAGTGGAGGCTCTGCTCAGCCCAGAGGCGCAGGACGTTGGGTAAGTGGCAGTTTCCTGGAGCGGGGGCCCCCCCCGTGAGCCCAGGTGGGCACTGTGGAGCTCCGGGCATGAACAGCACTGAGAAGGTGAAGCCCCACAGAGACTAACGACGCTGCACAAAGTAGACGCGAAAAATGCCGTAAACACAGACACGGAGCAAGAGGGAGCCGTGGGCCTCAGGAGGGCAAGGGGCTTCGGGGAGGCGGGTCTGTGGAAGGCTGTCCCCAGGGCCTGGAGCAGGACTGCAGGCCCCCTTCCACCAGCAAGAGCTCCCGAGGCTGTGGGGAGCGGCTCCGGGGTCGGGGCCAGCCTCTCCAGCTCTGCCCGTCCTCCTCCCATGGGCGGGGCGGGCCTCTGGCCGCGAGCGGACCAGCCACAGGGTCGGTGGTGAGCACACAGAGTGGCCTCCAACAGTCACAGGCAGCACGTCATTGTGTCCACACTGCACAGTACGGAGAGTGACTTCCCTGGAGCTGGGACGAGCAGCGTGGGCAGCAGCACGATGCGCTCCTCTCCCGGGGAGGGGGCACCGTCCAGCAGGCAGGACTCGGTGTAGCTTCTACGCAGAGCGTGAGCCCGAAGCCTGGGGCAGGCCTGTCCTGACAGCCCTGTGGCCCACAGAGAGGGGGAGGCTGGGGCGGCTCCGAGAAGGCCCTTCCCTCCACAACAGAGGAGGTGCCGAGACAGACCTCCTGCAGAGGACGCCCTGGGGGCCCGGCCTGGATGTGGCCACCACCCTCCTTGGGCAGAGAAGGCCAGTCCATGGCCTCCGTGCCTGCAGCTCTGCTGCACTGCGCAGGCCATGCCCCCACGCCCAGGCCGGGCCCCCTTCTCACAGGCTGGCTTCCCGGCAGCAAACGCTCCGGGCTGGCCAGAAGAGCAGACCCCGAGAAGAGATGAGGCTGCAGCCCCCTGGGTATTCAGTCCTCCTGCCCTGATGACGAGCCCCGCCTGGCTCTGTGGGTCTGTCCTGTGCAAGGGGGTCCCGAGCTTCCTGCTCCCTGCCCTCAGCTGGCCTCACCCCTGAACCCCATCGTTGACCTCTCATGTTCCTGGTCCCCTGCCCTGCTCACGGCGTGGCGCTGACAAGGGCTGGTTAAATTGAATTAAATCACCGACCCTCGGTTCTGGCTGGCTCCTTCCTCAACTCTACCGCCTCTCCCCCCACAACACCTTCCCTTCCTGTTTCATCCCACGGACCCCACTGCCGCTCGCTCCAGTTCAAGATTCCTCAAGAGCAAATCTTCAGTGGAGCAAAAGAGAAAAACAGGGCTTGAGTCGGGGAGCTGGTGCTCAGCCAATCAGAGGCTTAAATGTCAAACATGGTTTGGTATAATCAAGGCTCAATTATTATCGCACAAGAGAGAAACAGGTGATGGCACAGAGGACTAGTGGATTTTATTTTTAAAAACAAATGTAGGGAGTGGTTGTGGCTCAAGCAGTTGAGCTCCTGCTTCCCACATGGGAGGTACCAGGCTCTGTTCCCGGTGCCTCCTAAAAACAAACAAACAAAAAACACAAACAATAAGCAAACCAACGTAAACACCAACTCCGGGAGCCAATGTGACTCTGTGGCTGAGCCCGGCTTCCCGAATCAGAGGTCCTGGGTTCAATCCCAGCCCTGGCACCTCGAAAAAAAAAGTATGTTTCTGTGCCGATGAAAAATATGAATATCCAGAGAGAAGTCTTAGACGCCCACACCCATTTTGGCTTACCCTTCCTCTAAGACCATTTCTACCAAAACCCTAGAAAGTTCTGGATTTCAACCTAAAGTCCAGGAACAACCAGTTCTATCTCAAGCCTCGTGCCTCCTCTATGACTGGGGTTTCTGGTAAAGGAGCTGGGGCTGCAGTAACAGCTGACACTAGCGCCTTCCACACCCCTCTGAGGTCCATGTGGAATGTGAAAAGGTCTGACCTTATTTTAACTGCAACAAAGTTTCGGCTCTGGGTTTCGAGTTACTCACTGAGTTTCACAGGCAATCCTAAAACAGGGGAGTCGGGAATCTTCCCTGGAGACGTTCTGGGGTTGCCTGCTTGGTGATATGGACAGCAGACTTGGACACAGCAGGACAGAGCTGGGCCGCTAGGAATGCCTGTATCACGTCCGAGTTTAAACAGATGGGAAATTCCAGCCCAGAGAGCAAGGGCCTGAGGTCACTCCGTGAGTGAGCGCAAGGCCCAGGTCAAGGGCAAAGCTCCAGCTCAGCCGCGGCGCCTGGGGAGCCAGGCCTGCCGCCCGTCACAGCTGGCGGCCGCGCTGCATGTCCCCTTGCTGGCCCAGGAGTGCTATCTCTGCCGTCCTCGTGGAGAAGACCTGAAATGCACACACGGGGCGTGCAAACACGGCTCCCCGACGCGGCGAATCAAGCCGTCCTCGCTCAGACGGCACCAGCCGGCTCCGCGGACCTGCTGGCTGTCCCAACAACGACAATACGTCCCTGCAGGCTAATTAGCACTAACGACCCAGGTCACTCTGAGGCCACTAGGAAAACAAGCGCAAAAGGGAACAGTAGGGAGCACTGTGCCCAGCGCAGGGGAAGAAGGAAAAGAGGTGAGAGAAGGGAAGGAAGAGATGTTTCTTCTCTGCTCAAACCAAGTGCAGGTTTTCTTCAGAGAACCAACCCAGCAGTGAGGCATCTGCCCTCTGCACATGAAATGGAAAAATTAAAATCTCTCTCAAGTCAACGGTACAAGTTGGACCTCTACAAAGCCCTCCCAGGCATGGATGCCTTGGTCAGCCTGGAGAAAGAGGGAGCCGGAGAAAGCCGCATGGAGAATCAACTGGAACTGGCAGCCCGTCAGCGGCCCTGCTCCTGGCTGTGCCACCCGTGACGCGCACACCACGCTGCCAGCTGCCCTCCAGGTAGCCAAGGCCACCGTCACACCCACCAATGCCCTGGTCTCTGAGATGGACCCAGGCAGGAGGTGGTGTGTGGCCTGTCCATGCTGAGGGCAGGCAGCCTGGGCCGCAGAGGCCATCCGTGCTGGCTCCACGTGGACAGCAGCTCTCTGGGGCAGCTGGGGTGTCGTGGCTTACGCTGTGCTGAGGGGCCTCTGCTCTGCCTTCCTGCTCTTCCTCCCAGCACCCAGCATCCAGACAGGACAGAGGGAAGCTTAAGGTGCACTGAAAGGGGTCTGGCTGGGGACACAAGGAGGAAAACCAATGAACAGGCTGGAGGCCCTGCCTGTCACTGCTGGCACAGGCAGGTGCCTCCTTAGCACAGGCTCTGGGGGGAGTTCTTCCCAGCGGTGCCGATACAGACCGTCTGGTGCCACTGGGGCTTCTGATGAGCTGGTTCTTGGGTGCAGGGGAAAGGGGAGCTAGAGTCAGATCAAGCTCCGTGAGCATCAGTTTCCTTCTCTTCCACAAAATGTCCATAGAATACTAGCATGGCAGAGAGCGCTGAGAATTACACGAGACAGTGGATGTGCCACCTCCCAGCAGAGAGAGTGCCCCCAGCCCTCACAGTGATGGCAGCCACCATTTACTGAGGTGCCCCCTCCTCGTGTGCCAGCTCTTTCCTTGGGTATAAAAGTGGTATTGGCAAAGCAGGAGGGTCTGTGAGCCAGGCTGGGCTGGATCGAGCAATGCTCAGCTCCAAAACAGCATTTGGGTCCACGGGGGTGGGAAAGTCTTCTGGAATAAACAGGAAAAGAATCCCAAGACGCCCAGGCCTCCTGAACTTTCCTCCCTTGTTCTCAGAAGGAGACTGGCTTCTACCAAGCCAAGGTAGTGTCCAGATTTCATGGCATGAAGTATGGTTTAAAAGGAAAACATTCCATGAAGGGTTTTCTGGCCCTTGACCTTAGGACACCTGGGCATTTGTTCATCATGCCCCCACCCGGCCAAGAGAGGGGTCTGGAGGGGCTTTCAGCAAGCCACGTGGGTGTCGTCCTCAGCCCACTAACTTTGGAGATGAGAAAAAGATTGTAAGTGCTCAAAGATTGGCTTAAATGTGCCAGCACCTCAGGTAAAACACAGAAGGACGATGTCTCGGGGCCCCCCCCGCCCCCCCCCCCCCAAGGTTCACTGACGGAGGCTCGGGGCTTCTAGGGTGGAGTTTTCAGAGCCAGGACCACCCTCATTACTGTTCTCCAGACCCCTTTCCGAAAGAGAAACACCGAGCAGCCCTGCTGGACAGCCACCCCATGCTTGCTGGGCAGAACACCTCTGCTCCCTGCCCCCCAGGAGCCAGCTAAGCTGTTTCCACCAGAACCTGGAAAAAATCACTCCCCCCAAAGAATGTCGAATTTGGGGACAAACTCTCCTCTTTCAGGGTTTCTTACATCCAAGTCTGTCTCTGAAAGGAGTGGGGCAGGTGGGGGCTGGTGGCTCAGCCTTCCCCACTGTCTGAGCTTAAACAAAACAAAAAAAACCTGCAACATGATTGAAGGCCCATTTCCCCTCCCCCAATACCCCATTATCATTTTTTCTTAAGTGAAACTGCGTCATTTATGTTTTGGATCATTCTGTTCTCAGAACCACAGAGCTCAAAGCTTTCTCAGCTCAACTGAGGCTCAGTTCCTCTTGGACTGATAAATAGACCAGTTTTGAAACTCTTAGAACTGAAGGCAGACCAACTGTGGTGAGAGAAAGTAAACACATCCACGCACCGTCAACCCTAGCGAGCTCCTGGCTGAGGCCCCAGAGGCGGCTCCTGCGGCACCTGGCAAGGCTGCGGGCGCAGGCCGAGGCCCCAGGACAGCAGGACGGCAGCACAGCCTTCTCCGCTCTGTTGGGCCCAGAGCCTCTGCCAGCTCGGCCCCATCAGCCTCCCATTTGGATGTGCCACAAGAGAAGGAGGGACTCGGCTTCATTCTCTCTGACCTAAAGTGGGCTCCTCTCCTGTACCCCCAGCCCTCTGTGTGCACGTGAAATTAGCCAGCGAGAGAACAGGGACTTTGCACAAAATAGAATGTGATAACCGCATAATTTGATATAAACATGTGGGGAACTTTTCCTATCTAAAATATACACTTTAAAGTCCCCTCCCCAAAATTGTTTTTATGAGAACCAATTAATAAATGCTAGTTCATTCAGGCATATCCCCACTGAATTACTGTTTCATTTAATTGCAGGGGAATTTTCCATTACTAAACCCTTCCTTGCTGATTATTTTTTTGTATTATTTATATATTTTTTTCAGTTTCACTAATAGTGAGGTTGGTATGCGATATTATCTGCTGTTTGTACTTCTTAAATTTCTTTTGCATTTAAAATGTTTCCTCATTCTTGCAGCTTCATGTAATCTGGAGAAACATCGTTAGAAGCAGACAAGACTTTCACCCAAAAGACTGAAAAACACTGGCTGAAATTAGCCTGGCAGGAGTGCATCTTGGTGCCTGTGCTTCCCATTGCAGGCACGCACGAGTGTGTACACATGTGTGTCTCCACTTTTGTTCATGTGGAAATCTTTCCCTATGTCAGTGAGTCACAAGTCTGTCGATGTAAAGATTATGAAAACTCAACTAGGGGTGAAGATTACAGGGCCTTTAATAATAAGAATAAATAACACCCAAACTATTTTCTTACCTCCTCTTCATCAAGACTTTGACATCTAGGAACCTAAGATCCCAACCAGAAGGCTACTAGAAGAGCCTGCCTCTTTTCACGCCCAGGAAAGCGGGTGTTTCAGGGTTTCAGAGTCCAAAGAATGTGTTTTAAAGCAGGACTTAGATGTTCTCATCTTGAGTGGCAAAGGTTCCATGCACCTGGCCACTTGCATTTATTAAGTTCTTTCCTTTTATTCTCTCTCCAGCCACCTTTCCTCCCCTCCCCCCATTGCCTCCTGTCAGTGTCTGCCTTGTTCTCTTTATTCTTTCCCTTTTTTCTAACTTGCAGTAAAATGTCCTGGAGGATGTGAATGATTAAACTGTTTACTCCAAGTCACCAAAAGTAAAGTTTCACCTTTATACTCAACTCCATCAATAATTACAGAACAAGGATGACTATTAGTACGTCTTTCTTACAATTGCATCTCAAAATAATGGTTCCATTTGTTCTCAGTGTACGGAATTCTATTAATTTTATTTTTCACAAAAATTACTTACAAATCAAAGTAACCTGCTCCAAAATGAAGTTAGCATATTAAGGGACTGTGAGTAAATCAGTGGGAAAAGGTATAGCCATAAAACATGTCCTTCATTAAAATGAGAGATTTGAGGCAGTACAAAGAAAGTTCTGATGTTATATTAATAGATGCTCTCCTTTGAATCAAAATGTCACTTAATAATTAAAATTCCATGAGATTGATTTTTGTTTTGTTTTCCTTCACTTCCTTTGTCCTCTTCAGCAAACAGGCAGAGCTCTTTTGGGTATACACTGAAAAATTAATTAACTTTCTTTCTACCTCCCCCCCCTAAATTCCCAAATAAATGCTTCCAATAGACATCAAAAAAGTGTCAATTAGAAATAATTACTTCTTATCAATCAGCAGGGCAATTAAAGTGACAAAGCTTGAAAAGATACTTATCTTAAAACTAATTCACAAGGTAGCTAAATTATCTCCTAATTAACTTTCATTGAGGTGAGTGGGAAGATGGACCATCTTGAAACAAAGATGAATTGAAGCGCCCCAATACCTCTTTATGCTCCTCAAGACTGTTTTCCGACCCTGCACGACTTTATTTTCAACCCACGCAAGAAACCGGGAAGAAAAAGACATCCTTCGCGAATGCATTTAAGACCCTTCCTCCTTTTTATAACCAGGAGGAGGGAACGGCCCAGAGATTCTCCTTGAGTCTGATTTACCGCTTTAATAACCCATTTTCAGGAGCTGGGGTGGGGGTTGCAGCAAGTTATTTCAAATACTTTTAATGCCAACCTGCTCGCTTTTACTAAACTCTTTTCCTCATTAGCACAGTTTATTTACGTTTTAATATTTTATTTGGCGTTTATCATTACGCAGGCGTCTTCGAATTTTTGGTAACATTTTTGCTTTGAAGGATTTTTGTTCCCCGATGCAACAAAAGTCCGGAGCACTCAGCCACGAGCTGACCAGCACACAATATCCTTTCAGAATGAAACTCTAGGTGGGCGGGGGAAAGCGCTCTCCAAAGCCGGGTCAGACGGCGGCGGCCGGGGCGGGACCGCGGAACGCTTTCCTCGAGCTCCCGGGTTAGTGGAACCGCGCTCGGCCTCGCTCCGGCGAAAGCGCGCCGCGGCGCTCGGCGTTCCGCTCCAGGGAAAACTTGGAAGCGGAGCCCTCTGAGCACAGCCAGGGCTAGTGCCTGGAGGTGCCCGAGGCGAAGGGGACGAAGCCTCTAAAACTGAGCTAGAGAGAGTGGATAAAAATAAGTATGAGCTTATGAACTGCGCCCTAAATAGAGGCAGCAGCATCAGGTAAACTGACGAGAACTAGCCCGACCCAGGCGCTCCGCCCAGGCCGCCCAGGGGGATGGGAGAAGAAAGCGGGGAGGCCTTGAACACGAGGAGCTGGGTTCCAGGCAAATTTCTTCCGATGTATTAACAGCAAACTAAATCGAAGGAGAAAGCCTTGTCCTCTTTGCCTCACAGCTTTATTTCTTTGTTAATTGGGGAAGTCCCTCCCCCAAAGGGCGATATGCCTCCGAGCTAATGGGAAAGCCGCGCCTTTTCAGCTGGGCCCGTAGCTGATGAAAAATAAAGTAAAAATGGATGGTCTTTTAAAAAATTTATTTCCTTCTTTAACTCCCATTTACTCTAACGAACGCTTCTAGGAAGAAATAAGTAATGAAAACAAAATCAAGCCAACCGAGGCACTGTCACCATCTCATTTTTCAGGCAGCGTTAGAGGGGCCAGCCCGGAAAACTCGGGGTCCAAGAGCCCCCTCCTCCTCCCTCCGCCGCCCGAAAGGTCAGGGGAAGGGGCTGGGCGAGCCCCGAACGGAGAGCGCCGCCAGGAGCAGGGTGGGGGGCCGCGAGCTCGGCGGCGGCGATTAGGAGACCCGGGCAACACCCGGCGCAGGGCCGGGGTTTGGCTACAGAGTACCGGCCCTAAAAACTGTCTTGACCTCAGGACGTGGCCCAGGAGCGCGCCCGACGCGGGCACGCGGCTGGGAAAGGGGCGCCGGTCCACTGCGACCCCGGGCTCGCCGCGCCGGGAAGGGCCGCGTGGTCGCCACCGCGGGGTGGGAAGGCGGAGTGGGAGGGTCCAGAGGACTCAGCTTTTTCTGGCCCCAAAGCGACCTGGGCGACAAACCTGCCGGCACTCCCGGGACTTCCCCGCGGCCCTAGTCGCGGACCTCCGGCCGCAGACTCAACGCTGTGCGGCGCGCGGCGCTAAATAGAGACCACCGCCGCGCGCCGCGCTGCCTCGACCCTCTTTATTATAACAAATATCCCGTTTGCCGAGAGCGACTTCATATTCTCCTAGAATCCATCTGAAATATTGATTTCCTCTCACTTCGCCGGCCCAAATCGATAGTGCTGAGCCCTGGCCCCATAAATCGCTTGCACGGTGGCCGGCCCGGCTCCATCCATCACCGCCGGGCTCGCGGCGCCTCCGCCCGCTGCCCGCACTCGCCCGAGCTGGGGCACCCGTGCCCGCCGTGCGGACCAGTCCCGACCCCAACTGGGGAGGGAGGGGGAGAGCGGGCCGCGCCCGCGGGGTTCCGAGGGCTTTTGGAGGGCCTGGAGCCGGGGCGCGAGCGGGAGGGTCGGCCCCGCCGGCAGCGCAGCCGCTCGCCTTCCCCGCGCCCGGCAGGGAGGAGTCCGAGGGCGCTCGAGCGCTCCGCCGGCCTCCGGCCCCAGGCCCCAGACCACAGGGTCCTTTTGCGGTTGGCTTCCGCGGTGCGGGGGAATCGCGCGCCCGCCAGGCAGCCCCCGCAAGACCGGAGCGCGCCCGGAGACACGCGCTCAGAGGTCGGGGGCAGGGGCGCTGTGAGTCCAGCCTGAGCGCGGCCCAGCGCCTGGGAACGCGCAGGCGGAACCAGCTAGGCGAGGCGGGGGCTGGGGCGAAGGCGCCGGCTGGGGCGAAGGCGCCGCCCGGAGCCCCACGACAGCCCTCACCGCTCCGTGCGGCCCACAGAAACAGACCTGGGGAGGGCGGCTCCGACCCGCCGAGGACGGGCCCAGGGCCCACAGCCGCCAGGCGGCCCGGCTGGGAACCGGGCCCGAGGCCCCGAGCTGCGGCCCCACACAGGTGGGTTCTGCGAGCCCCGAGCAGCCCACGCTCCCCAGCCCCACAGGCTGCGCGCACGCGTGGACGCGCGGCGGCACCGGGCTCCAGGGTCTCGGCCACGCCGCGTCCTTACCGGATCTGATAGAGTTGTGAGGCATCGCCGGGAGTCGCTCGCACCCGCCGAGGGCTTCTTGGAGCAGGTCTCCGCAGCGCCCGCCGCCACGCTGCTGCCTGCACAGACCCAGGGAACGAGCTTGAGATTCGATGCCCTGGGCCTTAGACCCTCTCCCCGGCCCTGGCCCTTAGGCTTCCACCTCGTGCCAGGAAGGCTGGAGGACTTTCCTGAGCCGGGGCTTGCCGGGGTGCAGCTCCGCCGTCAGGGGAGGAAGCGCCGAACCCCGCTCGGGCCCTCTCCCGCGGTGGCCCCGGCCTGCCCCGTTACACCTGAGGCGGAAAAGGCAGCCTTGGGACCCCTCCCTTCCCGCAGCAGCGCTCCCAGGCAGCTCCCACCGCGCCCTGGGCCGCGTACCTGGGGCCGCCTGCGGGAGCGTCCTGGGCCCAAGTCTCTCCTTCGGAAGTTTGTTCCCATCCACCCGGCATCGGCATCGCCGATGGTTTTATCCCGCCGAGGCCCTGGGAGCCGGGTCTGGCGAGGCTGGCAGGCCGCGGATTGGCTGGCTGGGTGCAGGGGGGTGCGGGAAGGGGAGGATTTTGCAAGGGGGACATGGCTGAGTGGACTCAGGAGTTAGAAACACTCGCTGGAGCTTCTGTTTCCAGCAGGGAGGGGGCCGGGCAGCGCAGCCCTGTCCAGGCGCCCGCACTCTTGGAGGACCGGGAGGTGGAGGCCTCGGGGCCTGGGGCCGAGGGTGCCTGGGATCCGGGGTCACAGGCCAGAAGTGAGAGGCACGTCCTCTGCGCTGTGGCTGGCGGCGAGGCCCCTCCGCTCCTAGCAGGGAACGTCTTTGTGCCTCTCTTGAGGCCTGTGCGGGGCTGGGGCCTGGTTTCCTCGTGCCGGGCTGCCCTCTTCCAGGGCAGGGTCTTGGACAGCCCCGGAAGCTCTGCAGGTGTCACACAGACGGGTCCACTCCCACCGTCCACGCACATGGCCACAGAGCCCGTCCACAGGCGCTGCTCTCCTTGTAGCCACGCGCTTTCTTCTCGTGGAACTCTGACCTGGGAGGCAGAGGAAGGGCAGTGGGAGATCAGAGCTGCCCCTGTCTGCAGGACTCCACAGCCCGGGCCGGGGGGAGGGTAGATAAGAAGGGGGCTCTCGGTGGGAGTGAGGGGCTCCTCCTGACCCTTCGTGGTCTCCTCCGGGAGAGTGGGGTGTGGGGAGGGTTGCCCCGTGGGTCAGGCCTCCATGCACCACCAATCTCAAGGCGACCTCTGGACTCAGGATTGCAGCGAGAGCTCTGCGGGCCTGGGGGCTGCCGGGGGATGTGGGGGAAGAGGGGAGGGACAGACGAGACTGGACTCACTCAGGGACTGCTGCCTCCCACCCATCTCAATACCGAGAGTCAGTCACTGTGTGGGGGACAGAACACGCATGTCCCTGAATGATCCGCCACGTTTGCAAAGGGCTCTTAAACAGAAAGAATAACTGCTTTTTGGCTTTAAAGTTTTTGCCAGAATTGTTGTTTAAAGTTGCCCTGTGGTTTCCAAACGTCCAGAGTCCCCGGAGAGCGCTGGAAGGCTGTGGTCTGAGGGGAGCAAGGTGCTGTGCTGGCGGGTGGAAGCAAGCGCGCCCCGCGCTGCGCTCAGCCTGGCTGCCGCTGTGGGGAACCGTGGAGTGTGGAGGCCGCAGAAGCAGAAGCACTTTCTCCCCCAGCTGCCAGCCGCGGGGAAGGAGCGTGGTGGGGTGAGCCTCGAGTTTCCGCCCAAGCGAGAGGCGCTGGTAATCATCGCAACATGGGGCATCATCTTGCCAGGGATTTTCTCCGGCCCAACAAAACGAGTCTCCCTTCTCCTTCCCTTTTTTGGGCAAAAGTTCTCCAAAGACAAAAATGGCAAATTATCAAAGCATTTGTTATATGTCCTGTCTGTGTGCTCACGTAACAAAAAATCATGTTAATACAAAACTTACTGTGCAGCTGCATGGGACAGCTCAAGGCGCGCGTCCTTCCTGAGGCCAGGTGGGCGGCGCAGCGCTCAGGGAACGCAGCCCCTGTTCCGTGGGCCTTGCTTTCCAGGCCAGAGAGGAAACCAGGCCGCATTCCTTGCTCCTTCCTCGTCCTCTGTGACCTCCACCCAGGGACGGAGGCCCCAGCTCGGTCTCCAGCTGCAGTTGCCTCTTCTGCAGAGCAAAGGGCTTGGAATGCACACGTTTTAAAAAGGCTTCTGGTCAGTCTTTCCTCACACTTTTAAACCTCCATGATCCTTTTAGTTAAGTATAAAAGCATCATGATTGAGACTCGAATCAATGGGAAATTAAAAATTGTTTAACCAACACCCCTTCTTCCCAGATTCGGTGCCCATAATTTGATGCTAAGATTATCAACCAGCAGCCTGTGATTTAAGTCCATTTAAAATCAGTTTGAACTCATTTTTTTTCCCAAGAAAATGTAATTAGTTGGCAATATTAAAATAAATAGAGAAGACAAAGTAACTTTGGCTTCCCTTTAAAAATCAAGAGATATGGTGCATATCTGAGTGGTTTTTTTTTTGTGGAAATGAATCATCTCTCAGGTTTAACATTCAAACAAAGACTTTAATATACATTCCAAGTAACTGCCTAACTCCAATAAATCTTTGAGTTTACACAATAGTCTGTGACTTTTAAACTTCTAAGTGGATCTGCTGGGCCCACAAGAGATGGCCTTCTGCTCAGGATTCGGCTGGAATCCACGGAGCTGGTGGCAGGGTGAGCACATCTCCCAGTTTGCATGAAACGGGGGGTTCCCTGAGTGTGAGCCTTTGAGTGCTAGAGCCCAGAGAGGCCCAGGCAGACCTGGACGGGCTGCTCACCCTGGCCAGTAGAGGTGGGAGGGGGCAGTTTGGAGTCTTTAATTCAGGGCCCAGAGTTTAAACTGACTACTGAGTGGGGGTCAGAGCAGGTGGACCCGCCCATCTCTGGCCCCTGAGCTCCTCGGGGTCCAGAGGTCTTCACTCCCCCAGGCATCCCAGGAGAGGGGGCCTGGGGGCGCGGCCTCACAGCCGAGGCTCAGAGCTTGCTTTTTGCAGACTGCCCAGATTCAGCCTTGGGGAGACCCCTGACCCCTACGGCCCTCCTTGCCCTATGGGAGGAACAGCCCTTGGCACTAAAGGGCGCCCTGTGGGGAGAAGCAGGGGGTCGGCCTCCAGGTCAGGCCTGGCCACGGGAGCTCAGAGCATCTCTTCTTGCCAAGCCTCAGTTTCTTCTTCTGGAGGAAGCCGGGGCAGGGGAGGGCTTTGTTGTGAGGATGAATAGAATTAGGAATGTGAAAGCCCTTCCAAAACGACAGCTCTGTACAAAAGTTAATTATTGTTAGATGAAAACGTCTGGGGCAGTACTTCCAAGCAGGGCAGAGTTAAAACTTCTCTAAAATTTTGTGGTTGAAGTCGGTTCCTTTATTCCTTTCCCCAAAGTATTGTGCCATTTTCCAACAGCCACCCGAGCCCTGTGAGAGCAGGGTGGGGCCACTGACCCAGAAAGGGGCGCCAAGCCCCAGCTCCGGCTCCCGCACTCTTCACTGCCCCCCTCTCGAGGGTCCTGAGCCGTGCACCGTCCTGGACTTCCACCCCAGGAACTGACCTCCTGGGGGCTGAGCCTGAGGATCAATCATTAATTACCAGCGCCCCCACTCCCACCACTTTCAAAGCATAGCAAGAGAAATGGGGGTGCTGGCAGCCCATGAGAAAAGGGCCCCTGGCTGTGGAGAGGTGTTTGGAAAAAGCCACCCCTGGAACCTGCCCGGTTGGGGCTGGGTTGGAGCCGTGTCCGGCTGGCACCCGGGCTTCCGGGGCTGGGCAGGAGAGAGCCTGGTTGGAGAGGCAGAAAGGGAGCGAGGCTACAAGCAGAAAGGAGGGCACGTGTGGAGGGGCGCACACAAGCCAATTGTCTTTTAATGCCTATAATAGTTTTTAAAGCTGCAAATCATGTACTGGACCTTTTACCCATATCTCCCCATTTTACAAATGTGAACACTGAGCCCCAGAGCAGAGTGACATGTCCAAGGTCACCTAGCTGTGGGGTCAAAGCTGACAGGTGACCTGGGTCTGGCCTCAAGTATTGAAAAGTCTGCTCTTTCCAGCCTGGCTCCTCCCACTCAGAGGCAACTACCCTGCCTCCTTTCCCATCAGGAAGGAAGATTCTGGAACCCAAGGAACGGCGAGGGTGAGATCAGACCCTGTGGCTGGAAACTTTCCTGCCACAGCGAGGAGAACACCTCACTCCACAGGAATGCCCTCCCCGCGGCCGGGCGCCTGCCAGCCCGGCCCAGGCACAGGAGCCCTGGCTCTGCAGGGACTGCCTCCCGACAGCTGCCCTTGGGGAGACGTCAAGGAAAAAACCCAGGCCCAGTGCCTGCCTCGGGCTCGGGGGGAGAGGCGGGGCGCTGCGTTCTGTGGCCTTGGAATGCCCCAGGCTCCTGCTGCTGGCACAGGCCCCGGAACAGGCCCTGAGGGGGGAAACCCTGCCGGGCAGTGCCGGCGCGAGGAGGGCAGAGCGCCTTTGGGGCGAGGGCTGCCTTTGTCCAGTCCTCCCTGCTGCCCGGGGGAGACAGCTGGCCCTGCCTGAGCCGGGCCGTCCAGGGTGCACTGCCGGCCTTGTGGGGCCCGCGCCCACCTCCACCCGTCCTGCAGACCTGCCTGCCCCACCCGCTCGGGCTCTCCAGGCCCAGGGCTCTCCAGGCCACCCCCACTGCTCCTGGATGCCCCCAGCCCAGGGCCTCGCGCTGGGGGCGTGGCGTTTCCTGCTCACAGCAGCCCCTGCTACTGTTCCTTTTTAGGAGTCACTGAGCCCTGGGCCGGGAGCAGCCCACCCAGAGCCCTGCACCCCAGCACGCCCAGGGGAGCCCCGGCTGCCGTGGGGAGCTCACAGGGCCCTCCAGACCGCGAGGCATCTTCCAAGCACGGACAGCCACCGAGCAGCACCGGGAAAATGGAACCTGAGGAGGCTTCGGGTGTCACCTCGGCCAGGGCAGCTTGGTGGGGAAGCCCCATCCCTCATGCGGAGAAGCGCCGCACCTGGATGAGCTCCCACGCACGCTGCGAAGCAGACGCCGAACACACTTGTGGCGTCAGTGAATGTGGCCCACCTCTTTCCTAAATCTTGTTTTAAAACTCTTCCGGGTTGGTCCTGCCGTTTCTGTGCGGCTGCGTCTCCTTTGCTGGGGACTGATGGCGCGTGGGTGGCCCTGGTGGTTTCTGCCCACTCCGTCCCCCTCCTCTGTAAGTCACCTTGATGCCCTCTGCTCGGAGACTCCTCTCTCCCAGGGAGAAGCCCTTCCCGTTGTGGTCCTGGCAGCACCCTTCCATCTTGCAGACTGAGGGCCTCCATCATGGTGTGGGGAGCGGGCGGCGGGCGGCCTGGCCCTCCCAGGGGCAGCTGTGTGTCCTGGTGTCCAGGGTCTGAGCCTGGAAAGTGAGGCTGCTCCCAGGGCGCCTCTCAGGGTGACTCTCAGACAAAGAGCCCCATGATCGCCAGGGACTGGAGGAAGAGGCTAGAAGCGCCGCTGGCACTCAGGCTCCCGGAGGCACCCAGGGTGCGAAGGAGGTGACGCGGCAAGGGGCTGGGGAGAAGGGGGCTCACAGGGACACCCACAGCGAGCTCTCCCCTGCCTTGTCCTGGCCTCTGAGCCTCGGGCTGGAAGGGACTGCCATCCCCCGGCCGAGGCCTCTCCTCCAGAATGTCCCATGCCACCCAGAGGGTGGAGGAGGGCACGAGACCCTGTCCCAGGGCAGTCGACAGTGACCTCAGGGCCCCTCTGATTCCTTGGGAAGCCAGGATCTTCTCTATTTTTCTTTCTGTTTTTTATTTTTTCACACTTACAGGCAGAATTTATCATAAATAATTCAAAGAGTAATATAAATGCCCCCTCCTTCCGGCCTTTGCCCAAGGTAACCCCAAGGTAACCCCATTGTCTACTTCATGTTGAGCTTTCCAGACCCTTTCCCTTTACACCCAATGTCTGTTACTACAGCAGTTATGACCTTGTTTTAGGAGTGCGTGTTTGAGCACAAATAGAAGCATTCTGCAGGTAACCCACTCAGCAGCATCTCAAACACCTTTCCATGTCAGAACCTGGAATTCCACCTTGTTCTCTGTGATAGCTGCATCGCAGTCCAAAATGTGGCAATAAGAGTCCAAGGAACTATACCCCTTCTGGTCCATATTTATGTCTCATTTTTTTTCCTTATTGAAAGTGCTCTGCTATGAGTTGTTTGCATACATTTCCTCGAGAAATGGGAAATGGAGTTGTGGGCGACCTGGTGGGCACCTCCACCCACACAGGTGTGATCAGCGCCACGAGCCTGACTGTCTTCTGTTGTCATGAGCGCAGGGGAGAGTGTGAAGGGGTGCCGGAGAGGTTTCCTAGTCCAGGGCCATTGCCGCCTTCCAAGTGGGCAGCTGTGCGAGCCTCAGGGCTGTTTGTAACTGCCAAGAAATGGAGAAGTGTGAGGGATGATGAGTTTGAAGTGATGATGACGCTGCAGATGACGCTGGGTTTGCCTCACCAGAAGAGCCTTTCTCGTGCCCATCCTCCATCCCTTCTTCCTAGGCATGGAATTCTACAAACATTGACTGAGCTTCTCTGGAATGCTGGGCACTCTGCTAGGATCTGCTGGGCTCCCAGGGGCCACTGGGATGAGAACCACGTCCTAGTGGCATCATAAGCAGGTTATTTTGGGGCGGTGAGTGCAGTGATGTGTCAGCACGGAGAGCACAGCACCCAACAGGGCGCTTCACAAAGCCTTGGTGTTCCAGGAGGGACTTCTAGTCAGAGACCAGAAGGAAGAGTTGCATCGGCCAGGCAAATAGAGGAATGAGAGGAGGTGGAGGGAGAATATTCTGGTCTGGGCAGAAAAAAGTGCTCCGTGTGAGGTCGGAGAGCCAGGCACACTTAGAGACCTGAGTTGTGTGGTGGCAGATAAGTGCAATCATAGTGTGTGGGTGTGCACGCACGTGTGGATGATGTGTGGGCGTGTCGTGTGTGCATGTGTGTGCCTGTGTATATGTGCACGCACACGTGTGGATGGATTTGCTATGAGTGTGTGTGTGCGCATGCATGTGTGCAGGCTGTATGGATGTGCCGCGACTGTGTGCATCATGCCGATGAGGGCACTCGAGGCTTAGAACACACGCAGCGTCAGGTCACAACAGTCCCTGACACGTCCTGGAACTCGGGCTTTGTCCTGAAAACGGTTTAGGCAGGGGCAGGGGCTGCGACGGCACCGGAGCAGGGTGCTGGTTTGGTGGGAGGCTTTGTTCCCTCCTACGGGGCACGAGGCTGCCTCCAGGCCCTGGAATCAGACCCATCTGTGCAACCCTGCCCCCTCCCCCTGCCACCGGAGGGCTCAGGGCTGGGCGCTCCAGAACGCAGGGGCCGCTGCTGGCAGATGCCGGCTCTTCTCACCTTGAGACCTTCAGAAGAGGCCGTGGGCCCTGGCGGGTGGTCTTCGGAGGCGGAGGGGATTGCTCTGTGATGTTACTTGGGCGTGGCAAGAGCGTGGCAACATGTAGGTCTGGGCCGGGTGGGTGAGGAAGTGTGTCTGAGCGCGCCCAGGGTTTTGGATTTCAAATCCCACCCCAGATTGGAAACTGCGAGCACTGCAGTTGCTGAGCTGACAGTGGAGCCCTGAGCAGGTGCAGGACAGTTACACTAGAGGCTTCTGCCCTCCAAGCACTGGGGCAGGAAGAGACCAAGCAGCACCTGGAGGAGAGCCAGGGCCCAGGCTGCTCGGAAGAGGCGATCTGGGAGTGGAGCAGTCCCGGCTCTCAACCGGAGTGGAGAGGAGGGCGTCTCAGCACTGAGCCCTGGAGCAAAACGCACTGAAGGTCTGCATCTGTGTGTCCTCTTTTTGGGTAAAAAGTGCCTGCGGATGCCCTCCCTTCTGAACTCGTGGGTGTGCCCACGCACTTGCCAGCCCGGCTGGGGCGTGCTGCAGGCGGTTCAGCGCCGTGCCCCCCACCCAGCGCGGCCAGCACGCTGCTCTGCCCCCTGTGACTCCTGCAATGGCCTCCCAGCCCTCCTCGGACCCCGCCTGCCCCGGCCCAGGGACCGTGCTCTGGGCCCTGGCGTGGCTGACCCCCTCCCAGGTGCCTCGCCTCCAGCTCTTGGTTCAGAGGTCATTGTCCCGGGGAGCCGCCTGGCCGCCAGCCTCTCCAGCCACTCCGTGTCCTGTCGCTCTTTCCTCTCCGTCATCTGGCTCCTCCCAGGAGAAGGCGCAGCCCGCCAGGCTCAGGGCAGGGCGTGCTTGCCGTCCCGCGCTCCTGCGTGGGAGGCTCGGGAACTTAGGCTTGCTTCGAGCTGCATGGAGGCAGGGGCCTCACCATGACGCTGCTGGCTAGGGGCTCTCCTCAGCCAAGATGGCAGGGCGTGGGGCGGCGCACGCCCTCCAGGCAGCTGGTGCCGAAGCGGCTGGAAGGTTTCAGCCTGGCCCTGGAGAGGCTGCCTTCCTCTCTCCTTGCTTTCTGGCAGCTGACGACCCACTAAGGAGGAGCTGCTCTCAGGCCCCGGCAGGGCCTGACAAGGGTGTAGGCTGGACGGTGTGTTCAGGGGTACAGGAGTGTTTGGGGCTGGCTGGACCGCCCTCCCCTTTTTGGCTCTAAGTCACTGGGCAAAGGTCACAGCGCCTGCTGCCCAGGGGCGAGTGGCCAGCTGAGTGCCGCTGGGCTGGAGCCACCCGCAGGGAGGCTATTGTGATGAGCATGTGGGTCCCCTTGCCAAGCCATGCCCCTTCCAGCGGTGCCAAGCCTTCTGGAGCCGCCCTGCCGGGGCCCCGTTCTGGGGCAGGAGGGCCCTTCCCCAAGGCCCTGCTTCCCCGACTTGCTCTGAGTTCCAGGAGAAGCTGCTGGCTGAGGAAGAGGACGGCCCATGCCGGCTGGGCCGTGCAAGCGCAAACCCCGCCCGGAGTGCCCTGCCTCTCGGGGACCCTGTGGCATCAGCCTGTCCTCCAGCGTTGCCCTGAGTGGCAGCCTGTCGATCGCGACCTGTGTTGTTTGGAAGCCCTGAAGCTCTCCTCCTGTCATGACTGGGCCCAGGATTGCCCACCACTTCAGCCTCCACTCCTGGAGGGACTCCTTCGGCCACCTGTCCTGTCCTCAGCATCCCCACACCAGGGTAAGGGCTCTGAGTCCAGGCAGCCCTGCCAGCCTCGGGGGCTTCTGAGAGCCCCACACCCCAGCTTCCCCACCTCCAGCCCAGGGTCTCGGGCAGGCCAGATCCGCTGTGCCTCAGCTTCCTCATCTGTACGGTGGGGTGTGGGTGCCTGCCACACACAGCGGCCAGCTTCAGGGAGGCCAGAAGGCGTCTGCTCCCCAGGTCCTCAAAGGGCTGTGCGCCTGTGGACACGGCCCACTCAGCAGTGAGCGTGCTTAGGTGCATTTCCCCCGTATGTCACCCAGCACCAGCCCCCTGTACTAGCGTGTAGCTGTGTTACAGATCCTGAAAGAACATTCTTTTTTTTTTAAAAAAAAATCAATTTTATTGATACATATTAATCAAGCATATAATTTATCCAAAGTGTACAAAATGGTATTTGGTATAATCCCATATTTGTGCATTCATTACTTCAATCATTATTAAAGCATTTTCATTATTTCAATAATAATAATAATAAGCAAAAAATAGACAAACAAGAAAATTCCTCACCTCTCAATCTCTCTGTTACCCCTGCTGTACATAGCTTCCATTTCTGGCTATTCTTGCACACTTATTTGTTTATTAAATAGTTTTATTGAGATATTCACATACCATATGATCTGCCTAAAGTGTATAATCAATGGCTTTTTTTAGCTGTTAAAAAATTCTTGGGAAACGGACTTGGCCCAGTGGTTAGGGCGTCCGTCTACCACATGGGAGGTCCGTGGTTCAAACCCCTGGCCTCCTTGACCCGTGTGGAGCTGGCCCATGCGCAGTGCTGATGCGCGCAACGAGTGCCCTGCCATGCAGGGGTGTCCCCCGTGTAGGGGAGCCCCATGCACAAGGAGTGCACCCTTGAGGAGAGCCGTCCAGCGCGAAAGAAAGAGCAGCCTGCCCAGGAATGGTGCCCGCCTACACTTCCCATGCCGCTGATGACAACAGAAGCGGACAAAGAAACAAGACAACAAGACGCAGCAAATAGACACAGAGAACAGACAACCGGGGGAGGGGGGGAATTAAATAAATAAATAAATCTTAAAAAAAAAAATCTATTAATGTAACATTTTGTGTGATCTATGTATCTTTAAAAAAGATAAAAAAAATTAATGTAATATTTTGTGTGATCTATGTCTTTTTAAAAAAGATAATAAAAAATCCTTTATTGTAAAATTGTAAGCTAAATAGAAAAATAGATTGAAAAAAATTGCAAATTTTAAAAGACAGTGCAAGGCCAGGTTAGATTTAATATAATCAATTATAAAAAACAGCATAGCAACAAACATTTATAAATGTAATAATTCAAATATAATGGAAATTAATTATAATATAATTCTAATTTTTATATTATAGCTCTAACTATTGGATATAATAATCTCTAGAAATGAAATAAATTATTGGTTTAGTTATTTAATTTCCATTTAGGCTCTAATTCTAGACAATCAAATTCCTATTTGGGGATTCTTCACATCTTATTGGAATGAATTACAGCAGATAACTGTTTACCAACTCATAATTTTATGAGGCAGAAAAACTCAAAATCTTGTTCAATAGTAGCCATGCTAAATCGTTATTGATCCAATTATATTATTTAATTAAAGAGTATGAATAAGAAAGGGTTAAAGAAAACGGAAATATCAAAAAAATGTCTCTTCTCCAGTTCTCTTCAATTAAAAGCAAGTGCTTATTTTGTATGAAAAAATTACAGAATACTACTGATCACAGGAACAATTTGCCAGGTGCACTGAGTAATTATTGTTTATATGCCATAATATTGTTATTTTACATTTATTTGGTCTACTGCAGCTCTTTTTTGTTTACTATTGGCATGGAATACCTTTTTTCCAAGCTTTCACTGTTAACTTGATTGTGTCCTTACATCTGAGGTGGTTTCTTATAAACAATATATAGCATAACATAGTTCCTCTTTTTTTTTTCCCATTCTCAGTCTATGTCTTTTGATTGGGGAGTTCAATCCATCAATATTCCATGTTATTACTGTAAAGGCATTACTTACGTCATCCATTTTGGCCTTCAGCTCACTATTGTCATATTCTATTGTCTGTCTTCTTATCCTTTAGTTTACCCTTCCTAATAATTTTCTAAACTCTTCTCCAAATCTCTTGCCCTTGTTTTTTCCTTTTAGAACTGTAGCACTCTCTTTAGTATCTCTTGCAACTCTGGTCTTTGATAACGTATTCTATCAGTTTTTGTTTGTCTGTGAAGACTTTGAACTCACCCTCACTTTTTCAAGGATAGCTTTGCCTGATACAGAGTTCTTGGTTGGCAATATTTCTCTTTTAATACCTTAAATACATCCTATCACTTTCTTCTCTCCTCCATAGTTTCTGATGAGAGGCCTGCACTTAATCTTACTGAGTATGATACTGAGTATGTGATGCTTTGCTTTTTTCTTGCTGCTTTCAGAATCCTCTCTTTATCTCTGATATTTGTCATTTTGAAAGTAAGTGTCCTGGGGTAGGTATATTCATTTTTATTCTGTTTGGATATTGTTATTTATGGCCTTTATAAGGGTTGGGAAATTTTTGGTCATTATTTCCTCAAATATTCTTTCTGCCCCTTTTCCATTCTCTTTTACTTTTGGGACACTAATAGTGCAAATGTTTGCGTGTTTTCCATTGTCGTTCAATTCCCTAAGACTCTGTTCCATTGTTTCCCTTCTCTTCTCTTTCTGTTCCCCTGTCTTTTCCAGTTCATATGTTCTGTCTTCAAAATCACTAATTCTGTCTTTGAGCAATTCAAAACTGCTCTTATGTGCCTCTAATGTATGTTTTAGCTCATCCATCATGTCTTTCATTCCTATAGACCTGTTACTTTTCTTTGTGAGCTTTCAAATTGTTCTTTATGCTCTCAAAGTGTCTTCTTAATATCCTTTAATTCTTTAGTTATATTTTCTTTGAATTCTTTGCAGTGATTTATGAGCATTGTGTGATTATCACTGATTAAATGTATTAAATCTTGTATCTCTTCAGGATATTTGATTTGTTCTATTGGCTGGGTCATCTCTTTCTGTTTCCTAATTTGGCTTGTAATTTTTGCTGATTTCTAGGCATCTGAATATGTTGGTGAATTTACTCTGATGGCTAATTTTTCTTTCTCGCCTATTGTTTTTTTTTCCCCACAGCTCTTCTTTGATATTTGGTTCAGCTTATTCTCAGTCTTTTTAATTATCCAGCTTTTGTTTTCAAAATTGGGCCAGGGATTCACTAGTGGGGTGCAGATTTTCTCCCAGGGATTGGATAGAGAGAGCAGTTTCTGTCCATGCAATTACCAGACCAGCCAGCAGATGGTGCTAGTCAGTGCACCTTTCCATGGAGGTGTTTCAGTTTTGGCTTTCCTGTGTTCCTGTGTTAAATCTCCAGATTGGATACTCAAAGCTGGCTCTTCTGCTTGAATTCCCTGAAGAAAAGCACCCCAACCACCCTTCCCTTGTCCCTTGAAAAAGCTGCCTGGGAGGAAGACATCTGTGCCCCTGTCAGTCAGCTGCAGTGAGCCAGGGGTTTTACCCAAGCTTGCTATGAACATAAAAGTGCAAATATCTGCTCATGTCTCCGCTTTCAATTCTTCTGGGTATATACATTGTAGTGGGATTGATGATCATATGGCAATTCTATAGTCTCCTGAGGAATGGCTGCAATCTTCTATATTGCCACCAGCAGTGAATGAGTGTTCTTATTTCTCCACATCCTCTCCAGCACGTCCAGTTTTCTGTGTTTTTTTTTTAACAGTGGCCAGTCTATTGGTGTGAAATGATATCTCATTGTAGTTTTTTTGTCTTTATTTATTTTTTTAATGTTACATTCAAAAAATATGAGGTCCCCATATACCCTCCACACCCCTCACCCCACTCCTCCCCCCATAACAACAACCTCCTCCATCATCATGAGACATTCATTGCACTTGGTGAATACATCTCTGAGCACCACTGCACCTCATGGTCAATGGTCTACACCATAGCCCACACTCTCCCACAGTCCACCCAGTGGGCCATGGGAGGACATACAATATCCAGTAACTGTCACTGCAGCACCACCCAGGACAACTCCAACCCCCGAAATTGCCCCCTCATAACATCTCTTCCTCCCACTCCCTACCCCCAGCAGCCACCATGGCCACTTTCTCCACACCAATGCCACATTTCTTCGATTACTAATCACAATAGTTCATGAATAGAATATCAGTAAGTCCACTTTAATCCATACTCTATTCCTCCATTCTGTGGACCTTAGAATGGTTGTGTCCACTCCACATCTATATCAAGAGGGGGCTTAGATGCCAAATGGATGCTGGATGCAATTCTCCTGCTTTCAGTTGTAGGCATTCTTGGCTCCCTGGTGTGGTGGTTGACCTTCTTCACCTCCATGTTAGCTGAGTGGGGTTATGTCCAATAAACCAGAGTGTAGGAGCTGAAGTCTGTTGAGGCTCAGGGCCTGGCTATCATATGGTCAGTCCAGAGATTCAGGTCCTCTGGGAATACATTAAAACCCAGCATCAACTACTCATTGTAGTTTTGATATACATTTCCCTAATAGCTAGTGATGTTGAGCATATTTTCACGTGCTTTTTAGTCATTCATATTTCCTCTTTGGAAAAGTGTCCTTTCAAGTCTTTTACCCCTTTTTAAAATGGGCTGTCTTTTTATTATTGAGTTGTAGGATTTCATTAAATGTGCTGTATATTAGGCCCTTATCAAATATGTGGTTTCCAAGTATTTTCTGCCATTGCATAGGTTGCCTTTTCACTTTCTTGACAAACTCCTTTGAAGCACAAATATTTTTAACTTTGAGGAGGTCCCATTTATCTAATTTTTCTTTCATTGCTTGTACTTTGAATGTAAAGTTCATGAAACCATTGTCTACCACAAGTTCATGTAGATGCTTCCCTACTTTATCTTCTAGTAGTTCTATGATCCTGACTCTTATATTTAGGCCTTTGATCGATATTGAGTTAATTTTTTGTATAGGGCATGAGAAAGGGATCCTCTTTCATTCTTTTGAATATGGATATCCAGTTCTCCCAGAATCGTTTGTTAAAAAGACTATTCTCTCCCTGTTGAGTAGATTTAGCAGCCTTGTCAAATATCAGTTTACCAAATATGTGTGGGTCTACTTCTGAACATGCAATTAGTTCCATTGGTCAATGTGTCTATTCTTATGCCAATACCATACAGTTTTGACCACTGTAGCTTTGTAATATGTTTTAAAGTCAGATAGCATGAGTCCTCCAACTTCATTTTTCTTTTATAAGATGTTTTTGGCTATTTGGAGCCTCTTACATTTCAAATAAAATTGATTAAATTGGCTTTTCCTTTTCTGCATAAAATGCTGTTGGAATTTTTGTTGGGATTGCATTGAATCTGTAGCTAGTATTTATTCTGTTTTGAGTAGGTTGTGCTTCCTGGACATGTATATCCATGTCCCTCCTAAGAGTTGGGAAATTTTTAGCCATTATTTCCTCAGACACTCCTGACCCTTCTCTTCTCCCTCTAGGACACACATAATCTGTATATTTGTGCATTTTGTGCTGTTGTTCAATTCCCTGAGTCCTGCTGGATTTAAAAAATTTTTTTTGTCTCTCTGTTCTACTATCTGTGTTACTTTAGATGTCCTATCTCCTACTTCACTAATTCATTCCTCTGCCTATTCAAATCTGCTTTTGTGTGAGTCTAGTGTACTTTTCATCTCTCCCATTGTACTCTTCATTATGTTATTTTTTAAATGTCTATTTACAATTTCTTCTGTTTATTCACCCAGTGTCTTCTTAATATCCTTTATCTCATCCCTTGTCTCATTGAATTGTTTAAGGATATTTGTTTGAACATCTTTGATTAGTGGTTCCACTTTCTGGGTGTCCTCCTGCTTTTTAGATTTTTCGTTTGACTGGGCCATATTTTCATATCTTACTATGGTTTTTAAGTTTTTGCTGGTGTTTAGGTATCTGTTTATTTTGATGGATTTATTCTGTTGGTCAGTTTCTCTCTCTTGCTTAGGGTTTTGTTTTTGTTTGGCTTTGTGTTAAAGGTCTTCTTTGACATTTGGTTCCTATCCTAATCTTTAGAATTGCCTGTGTTTAATTGAAGTAAGTAAAAGAAGAACAAGAAGAAAAAAGAAAGAAAATATATAAATATAAAAAAGAAAGAAAAAAAAAAGAAATAAAAAATAAAAAGTAATAAAAAAGGGAAATATGAAAAAAGAAATGGGAAAAGAAATAAGAAACGAAGAAAAAAAAAAGAAGTGGAAGAAAGGAAAAAGGAAGAGGAGAAGAGAGAGAAAAAGAATGGAAAAAAAGGAGGACCTTCTTCTCGGGTCACATGCTTCCAGCTAGGCTTCTCCCTGTTGGCTGTCTGTGCCCACCAATCACCTGTGGTCACAGGCATTTGAGTGAGGAAAGGCAAAAAATGTGTTTAAATTTAAATTTAAAATAAACAAACAGGCCTCCCTCTCAAGCCTCCAGCACCTGGCAAGGTATCCCCTCACTGGCAAGATTTCCCCACTGCTGGTTGCTTCTCTGGTGCCCATGTGGGCACCCCTACAGTATCCTGGTCACCTGCAGCTCCCCTCTCCCCCATCAGGTGATGAATCTTTGGGGCAGGTAAATTTGATGGGGGTGCAGGAGGGCTGAGGATAGAAGGGGAAGAGGACAGGTTTGGAGCAGTGAGCTCTCTGTGAGGCAGACTAGAGGGTGGTTTTGAGGACTGAAAAAATGGCATCTGGGTAAGCTCCTGAGACCAGACTTTGGACTACCTTTTACCCCTCAGTGTCCCCACTTCCTCACACAGTGCTTGGCACATGTAGGGTCCTGATAAATAGTTGATTGTTCAAAGAAGAAACAATTGGTGGAAAAGGTATGGGAGTAGGAGAGGATCTGGGGAGGAAACTTTCATGTCAGTGAATTCTATTTTAGGACCAATACCCAGAATCCACTGGGACTCCTTGCCATCTCTTCTCTCTTTTTCTATCAGTGTCTCCTTCTGTCTATCTGCATACAAGTCCTCTTTTCTGCTTTGCTCAAGGTCAGCGGGACTACAAATGCCTACAAGCTCCTGAGATCGCCCATTGGAAACTTGAGAAGAGACTGACCATACTCCATCAGGGAGAAGCTACATTAGGTAACGTCCTGGTCCTGTCAGCAATCGTGGAGGCTGTTGGGGTTTATCTTTATGAGTGGGGATTATAGTTTTTAGAGAAAAGAATGCCAAAAACTTTCAGGCTGCTTAGATGCCCTCAAAATACTCACTGCAGATGCTTCCTCAGAGGGTTTGAGGTTTTCCCAAATAAGTATTTCTCATGATGTACCTCTAAATCAGTGCCTTGGGGTTGACTGAAAGGTTGTTATAATCTTAGGTGATTTTAGTAGTGATATCATATCTGAGATAAAGATAGTAGATATTCCTTCCAGGCTTCTTTTGAGCTACATCATACCTGGGTTATGAGTTCAGTTCTAAGCACTACCTGATAAGAAGAAGACTGAAAAACAGGGGACCAGAGGACCATGAAGATACTCTAAACCACACCCACTGAGGAAGACTTAAAAGGACAGAGGACATTTTGCCTAATAAGAGAAGACTTAGGGGAAATGAAAGCTATCTTCAAGTAATTAAGTCATGACCATGGGGAGATCTCTATGTGCTTGGTTAACAGCATGTGGACATTATGGAGAAGTCAATTTTGGTTAAATTGAAGCAACAGGTTTGAGGCAGTTGATCTGACTAGCAATGGAATGGGGATTGCTTTGGGAAGAAGTTAACTGCCTACCACTGTGAGTCTTCTTTGAGATGAGGCTGGATGCTAAGGGTGCTGAGGGAGGAGACCTTTGGACCATGGGTGCTGACAAACCTGTCTGATCATACAATAACCTGGGAAACTTTAAAAAATTACAGACTCCATCCAAGACCTGCTGAAGCAGAATCATGGGTTGGGTGGAAGGAGAAGGTGTTCTAGCCTCTAGAATCTCCCTTAGATGATTCTGACGATCAACTGTATTTGGGAGTCATTGAACCAGAAGACCTTCAAGATACCTTCAGATTCCAAGTTTAGATGAATTTATTTACACCAAGTGTGGTCTCCAGACTAACAGTATCAGCCTCTTCTAGAAACTTTTTGAAATGCAAATTCTTGAGCCCCACTCAAAACTTACTGAATTAGACATATTGGGGGTGGGTCTCAGCAATCTGTGGTTTAGTGAGCCCTCCAAGTAATTCTGATGCTAGTGCAAGTCTGCGATCCAAGGGTCTACAGTATTTATTAGTAACTCTAGTTTTAGTCTACATATTGGAGTGATGACTTCCATTGGATTTAACCCTTAAAATATTGTAGCCTGCCTCAAAGATGGCCCCCAAATTATCCCTGCCTCCTGAAATGCACGCTGCTGGGTAGTCCCCTCCAACACCAGAATAGGGTTGGTCTATACACTTGCTAGAGTTCAGCAGAAGTGATGGGATGTCATGTCCAAGGCTAGACTATGGAAGAGAAGATGGCTTCTGTCTTGTTCCCTTTTGGATCTCTTATACAGTAGGAGCCAACTGCCATATCATACAGTCACTCAGGCATCCCTGTAGAGAAGCCTGCGTGGCCAGGAACTGACGACCCCTGCCAACAATTACATGAGGGCACCATCTTGCAAGTGGACCCTTCAGCCCCTGTCAAGCCTTCAGAAGATGGCAACCCTGGCTGATATCTTAACTACAGCCTTGTCAAAAACCCTGAGCAGGAACTACCAAGCTTACACCATTCCTGGATTCCTGACACTCAGAAACTGTGAGGTAATAAATGTTTGTTGTTTTAAACCGCTAAATTCGGGATAATTTGGTACATAGCAATAGATACCTAATATTAGATTCTAGACTCTCATTCTCATATCTGCTCTTAGAAATTTGCCATGAGGATATTCTGTCAGCAGACTGCACAGAGTATATCTTCACAGCTAGACAGAAAGTAGAACTATTTCTTCTTTTTCTTATCCTAAATTGACTTGTTTTGAGCATTAAACCTGCCTCTACCCTGACACTGAGATTTGGTGAGCACGTGTCAGTCCATTCAGAGCATCTTGGAAGTGCCTGTGATTAAATTTCCAGAGGGTGTATTCCCAGAAGTCAACTGGAGACAGCAGGGAAGCTCCTCTGCGCCCAGGCAATGCTTTATTCTGATTTGGCTGGAAATTCTGGCTGAGACCAGGGGTCATCCTGGGAGGGAGGTCATAGAGCCTTTCCTAGAATCAAATGAGAAAGACTAGTGGTGGGGGTGGGGCTGCAGTCAAAGTTTGATGTCTCACCTTTCAGAGTAAAATAAAATAAGCCAAAGGCCAGTGGGAGAGAAGTGGTCTCAGCTGCTGTGTTGCAGAGATGTTTGCCCACGTTAGGGTGCTATTTCCATTCACCGTCTTGGAAGACTTTGCAGAATTAGAGACTGCAACCAGCACTGGTCCAACTCTGTAAATTTGTTAATTTTCTTCTAGTTCCTATTTCCCTTCAGAGTGAAAGTGTGGAGTGGGGGCAAAGGGGCAGAACCTCCTAGGAGAAACAAGATACCCTGAGTCCTTGGGAAAAAAAACAAATGGAGAAACTAGTCCTGGAGAAGCCAGCCTGGGCCTGTGAAGGAGGTCGGAGGAGCCAAAATCCCCTCTGGGATTCCCAGACAGTGTCGTTTGCTGCTTCTCCTCAATGTTTGGCTCTGCCTGTAACTCAGGTGGTGCCGCCAGGAGAGGAGTCTGGTTGCAACCTCATGACTCAAATGCTTGTCCACAGGGATGGTTAGATGAGACGGCAGTTTGACCGTCATGCTGAAGACTATTCCTACACATACACACACAAGTCATGAAACCTAACTATTGAAAAGAACCCATTCACCAACAAGCTTGTATATTTATTAAAGTTATTGTCAGCATTCCTCCCAGATCTTCTGTTGACTCATCTTTAAAGAGAAAGGGATCGAGCACAGACACTTTTTTTGTGAGATATAAATTTCTTACAAAGATTTGTTTATGGCCTAAATGTTCATATTGCCAGTTCTAATATCCAGTTCTGAAATTCTAGGTTTCCATTTATTTATTATTATTACAAGGTTTATTTTAATAACCTTTGATTTCTCTTAGCACCTTGGGGCTTCGGGTCTCAAACATATTCTCAACCACCTCATTTGCCATGGTTTACTTGACTCTGTCTCTAAATATCAGCAACCATTCAAAGCAATTTCCTCAGCTTCATTCCTCTCAACTTCAGAATTTCTCTGTATCTTCACTTATCATTCTTCCCTTTTCTCTGGTGAATTGGACACAAACTTTGTGGGCTTTCCCAAATACCCTCGACTGCCTCTTTTCGCTCTCATTTTTTTTCTTTTGTTGCTTGTGCTTTGGATCTCCCTTTGCCTTGCTTCCATTTTTCCTCACCCCACTCTCCAGGGTTTGTACCCATCCCCTGCGTAAAGAGTCTGCATTTTAATCCTTGCCTCAGGCTCTGCTATCTAAAGGATCAAGGCTAAGATACCTGGTTTCAGAAGACTAAGTGTTCTCTTTCTTTTAAAGGTCAGCCTTGTCGTTTGGGTTCTCTTTGAATCCCTCTCTGCTTCCTTGGTGTTGTATTAACCAATCTTCCAACTTCTGAATCTCCAACTTGTCCCTCTCTGTGGGTTTTCTCTTAGTCCATGAATATATTCAAGTATTTCCATGGAAAACAAACTTTCCCTTTACTAAAAATGTTTAATACCTTTTCCTCATTGAAAATTTCTTGCAAAGTTGAATCTTCTGCTTCTTGTAATCAGGTTTCTTTCCATACCTTGCTACTCACATAGTTTCCCTGAAGGCCACCAAAGCCAAATGCAGTGGCTTTTCTCATCCCTCCCCTGTGACTGCTCTGCAGTGGTTGTCATCGTTGCCTTCCTGACCTTCCTGAAATGCTTTGCTAGCCTGCCATTCCTCCTGTTTTCCTGATTGCTCCACTTATGCCTTCATCTCTGACTTTCCTTCTCTCCCCATCTCCAATCCAAGGTACATTTTAATGTTGAGGACTTGGTCATCTTCTCTTCTCTCATGCTTTCTCCTCTGACCTTCTCCCCAACTCCATGCTTGAGTGCCTGTTGAAACTCACAAAGGAGCCTCAAAGAGAATACACCCCAAGCAGAACACATCCCCCTCCTCCTCCCTCCCTCCGTCTCTCCCTCTCTCTCTCTCTCACACACACACACAGACGTCTGGTTTCTTTTCTTGGCTTTCCTATTACTAGTAATGAGCCCATTATCCTGCCATTCTCTATTTTTCATGCATCCACGTCGACCTTTGTGAAACTGTCCTGATATTTCCAGAAATATTGCGGCAATTTGTATGTGGACAGGCCCCCGCAAGAATGAGTGAGACCTATATTTTTGGCCAATTGATTTTGGACAAGGGTGTCAAATCCACTCAATGGGGAAAGAACAGTCTCTTCAACAAATAGTGCTGGGAAAACTGGATGTCCACATGCAAAAGAACGAAGGGGGATCCCAACTCATACCAAATACAAAATTCAACTCCAAAGGGTTTATAGGCCTCACTATACAAACCAGAACTATAAAACTCCTATAAGACAATGTATGAAAACATCTTCAGGGTATTGTGTTATCAATCGTTTCTTAGAGTTTACACCCAAATCACAAGCAACAAAAGAAAAAAATATAAATGGGAACTCATTAAAATTGAAACTTTTGTACATCAAAGGACTTCATCATGAAAATAAAAAGAAGCATACTCAATGGGAGAAAATATTTGGAAATCACATATCTAGTGAGGGTTTAATATCCAGGATATGTAAAGAAATCCTACAATGAAACAACAAAAAGACAAACACCCCATTTTAAAAAATGGGCAAAACTCTTGGATAGACATTTCTCCAAAGAAGATTAAAAAAATGGCCAAAAAGCACATGAAAAGATGCTTAATATTACTAGCTATTGGAGAAATGCAAATCAAAAACACAATGAGTTACCATTCACACACACTAAAAGGGCTACTATTTAAAACAACAACAATAAAAAAGAAAATTAAAGGTGTTGCAGAGGATGTGGAGAAATAGAAACACTCATTTATTGTTGGTGGAATGTAAAATGATGTAGCACTGTTGAAGGTACTTTGGCACTTCCTCAAAAAGTTAAGTATAGAATTAATCAAATGACCCAGCAATCCCACTTCCAGGTATATGCCCAAAAGATTTTAAAGCTGGGACTCAAAAGATATTTGTACATCGATGTTCATGGCAGCATTATTTAAAATTGGCAAAAAATGGAGGTGTCCATCAGCGGATGAATGTTTAAATAAAATGTGGTAATACACACAATGGAATATTATTCAGCAGTGAAAAGAAATGGAGTCCTGATGCATGCAACAACATAGGTGAACCTTGAAGACATCATGTTGAGTGAAATAAGCCAGATACAAAAGGACAAATAATCAGAATAAACAAAGTCATAGAGTCAGAATGTAGAACAAAGGCTACCAGTGGATGGGATCAGGGTGGGGAAGGGGGAGTTAATGCCTAAATTGTACAGTTTCAATTTGGGTTGATTGAAAAATTTTGGTAGTGGATGGTGGTAGTGGTAGCACAACATTGTGAAAATAATTAATAGTACTGAATTATATATTTGAATGTGGTTAAAAGGGGAAATGTAAGGTTGCATATATGTTACTAGAATAAAAAGTTAAAAAGTAAAACATAGGACTGTACTATACAAAGCAGTGAACCCTACTGTAAACTATTGACTGTAGTTAGTAAATTATAAAAATGTTCTTTCATGAATTTTAACAAATGTACCACAGTATTGCAAAGTGTTAATAATAGGGTGGTATATGGGAACTCTGATGCATGATTATTTTCTGTAAATCTACAAGTTCTAAAAAAAAAAAGATTGGGTAAGACCAATGCAGTTAAATGTGGCTTGTTATCATTTTGGGGACTTCATCTTTTGATGCAATTTGTTGAGACCTGCGGGAATTGGGTTTATGCCTGATTCTGGAGACGGAGGCTCTCAATGGGACACTAGCAAAAAGATAGGCAGCAGAGGACACGGGAAGGGATGCTCACTGACCTTAGGCCTGGACTCAGGCCAGCTGAGGCTCAAGGAGGCCATGTTCACATGCAGTTCCTTTTGGAATACATGATCACGTTAGTGTTGCATTTTTCAGCACCCCTGGTAGAGCCTCACACAGAGCTGGCGTTCTAGAAATGTGCTTCTCTCAGCCACAAAACCCAGCGCACTTGCCTTCGAGAAGCCACGGCTCAGTGGCTGGTGAGCTTCTCTGCAATGCGCTCCCAACCCTTCACTCCCAGCAGCCTGAAGGCACGGAGGCTGGAGTGGGCTGCAGAGCCGCCATGCTTTAGAGAGTTTCATTCTGAGACCCCCAGGGGTCTCCTTACAGGTACCTGCTCTTACTCACTTTCATTCCCAGCTGTGCTGGAGCCATCTGCCTGTGGGCCTCCTGCATGCGGCCAGCCACCCTGGGCTCCTGTCGCCCTGCAGCACCCACCGCAGTGCCCTGGAAATGCTGCCCGGCAGAGGAGCCCCTCGGAGGCTCTGGGGCAGCCTTGGCAGGAGGAGGAAGGTGGGTTCACGGTTTGGGAAACAAGCCTCTGGGGTCTCCTGTGTTTACATGGAACCCAGGCCTATGTGCTGTGCTCAGGCCCCCCTGGTGGCTGAGAAAGGGCATCAGCTCCTGGTCAGCGGCCTTTCCGGCGGCCGCTGCTGCGCCTTGTCTCGGCTCTGTAGTTTGTACGCAGAAGGGCAGGCCTGGCTTTATTGTCAGTGCCATTTCTCTCATTTCATTTGGGGGTGTGTGGCTGCTCAGCCATGGCCCTCGCTCCGGGTGCTGCGCTTGGGCTCCAGGAACGTGCTCCAGGTCGCAGGTGGGTCTGCGCGAGGGGGCGGGTTGCCCGGCGCTCTCCACGCCGTGTCCTGCCTAGCAGCGTCTTGCCTGGGCGTCTGTCTTGCTGCCATCTACTAGGTGGTAAGTGCTTAGGGGCCGCCCGCACGTCCCCATTTTCTCTAGCTCTGAGCTGGAAATGAAGGAAGCCATAAAACCTCGTGGACCACTGTGGGCCAGGCACTTGCTGGACCGTAACTTGGCTGGTCCTGGCGGCAGTCTCGGGAGGCAGGCACTGTCGAGGAAGTTTAAGTTCAAGAGGCTGAGGAGCTTCCCAGAGCCCCCGCTGTGCCGGGCCCCGGGGGACTGTGGCTCCAGGGAGCACGCTCCTCCACGCCAGGGCCGCCCGGCCGACGGCCCCCGGGAGCCGGCCAGCTCCTGCTCACCTGGAGGCGGTGAGCGAGCAGCACAGGGGCGCGCCTCCCCCCGCCTGACAGGCAGAAGATAAACAGCTCCCCGTTAAATCTCACTTAATGCTGATATTTATAAATTTATTCAGCTCGTGTTTACTGAATCGAGAGAATGCCTAATAACCTAACGTGCTTCATCTCGCGTGTTCCTACTAATGAGAATGCAAGTAGTGCTTTTTTAAAAAAAATATTTCATTTGCTTCTACCGTTTCCACCCCTCCTGTTTTCTTTGCTTGGATTTTAATCTGTTGCCAAACTCTGGAAATGTTGGGCCTCTTGAGTGTTGGGAGAGGGCCAGTGTGGACTCAGGGCAGTTTTGGGACTAAGCCGCCCGGCTGAGCCCCACCTGCACATCCAGTGCACCCCGTGGTATTCAGGCCCACAGGTCGGGGAACCCCAAAGATGGAGCATGCTGGAGGTGAAGCAAGAGCCCCTACCTGCTCTGCGGCTATGCTGGGAGGGCTGGCTGCTTTGGGTTGGGGTCTGCGTACTTGGGACCTCCGGGCCAGACAGCAGGGGGATGGCTCTGGAGGCCAGAGTGACCGGGGTGTGGTGCAGCCCCATGTGCGCGTGGGGTGGGGGATCCCCCTGATATGCTCGCTCGCAGCCTGCTGAAGCGGGGCACCTACCCTGGTTGTGCACACCGCTGCGGCGCGCTGCACTGGCTGCTAAGGGTGCAGCTGGGGGGTGTCCGCCCAGCCTTCCCGGAGGCCAGGAGGGGCCCTGGGGGCTGGAGAGTCAGGAGGTCCTTAAAAATGGTAGGGGGTGAGGTGAGGGTGCAGAGAGCTGGGTGCGGGCGACAAGCGAGCCCGGCCTGGTGGGCGGAGGGGCAGGGGTCCAGGGAGGACAGCAGCAGAAGTGGGGTCAGGCAGGGTGGGCGGGCACAGCTGGGAGCGCTGGCACAGGGCAGGGCCTGGAGTGGAGGTGGGAGACCAGGCATGAGTCATGGGAATGGACACAGGGCTGGGTTGGGCCGCAGAGTGGATGCCAGCCGCCCGGGGGCGCCCCCAGCTCCTCTGATCCTCACCTGAGGCCACCCCAGTGCCACTTTCCCTTTTTCTCCTCTCTTCAGGAAGCCATATAATAGAACGGGAGCAGTCTTTTTAAAATTATAATCTTAAATATAAAAGTTGAGTGGAATAATTTGTATTTTCCTGTCATACTTCCCCATATAGCCTATATAGCCACACTTACAGACGGCTGCAAACACTTTTCTTGTCTTGTAATCCACCTGATTACGCCTGTCCTCGTGTGTGGGCTGGAGAGAGGCCATGACGAGGAGACCAGATTCCACCCTGGCCCCCTGGGCCCAAAAGCCCGGGGTGCGGGAGCCCAGGAGCCTGCTTCACCCTGTCCGGGTGACAGGACAGAGCTGTCCTCCCTCCTGGGGCGCGGGGCGGCAGTGCCCTGGGGTGAGCTTCAGCAGGTGTTCCGGCGTCCGGCTGCTGCGGGCAGGGTGTGCTCTGGCGGTCCTGGGCCAGGGGTCCTCTCCCTCCTCCTGGGGCCTCTCCCACAGGCCCCAGCGAGGCAGCCCTGATGTGCCGGCTCTCGGGCTGGGGCCAGGCAGGGGGCAGGACCCCAGGGTCTGGAAGCCCAGCCCGGCCCCGCTGCCCCTGCTCCTGGCTGGGCTCGGGCCTCCCACGGTGCCCGCACGCTGTCTGCGGAGCCCCAGGCGTGCCTGGCGGCCACCGCCCCACAGCAGGCCCTTCCGCCCACACCCCAGCCGCCCTCTGGCACGGCTGGTTGGGGTTCCTTCAGGGGGAGGGCCTGGGCGGGGACTCGTCCCTGTCTTTTGTGCCTCCTCTCCCTCCCACTTCCGCTGCCCTCACTGCTCTGGTGACCTTTCACCCCCCTTGGACGACCCTCAAAGGCAGCTCCTGTGGTTAATAACTTGGCTGGCAGCCCCGCACAAAGCCAGGACCGGAAGCCATTGTCTGGGGGACAATGGCCCAGCAGCCTAATAATGAGGCGGCCGCGGTGTTGTCTGCTGTCCTGGGTTGCCCTGGCGAAGGGGGAGGGGCCGTGGGGTCGCCCCCCGGGGCTGAATTGTTCCTGCAGGGCGGGTCGTCCTTCTGGGGGCACCCGCACCGCGCCCCCCAATCCGCTGCGTCTCCCACTCCTGCGTGCGGGTGGATGGCCCCACTTGGCTGCCCCTGTCGGCGGTGGCCGCAGCGTTGTGGCCCATCGGAGCCTCCGTGGGGAGGGCGCGCTGCCGCAAGCCCTCCTCCTGCCTTCCACCTGTGCAGGGACGGCGTGGAGAGGTGGCTCAGGTGCCTCCAGGTGTGCCATGCCCCTCGCTGCCCCTGGGCCCTGCCCAGCTACAGTCCAGCCCCTTTGGAGGCATGCCCGTGTCTTGGGTCCCAAATCCTCCTGAGGGGCAAAGTGTCTTGCCCGCTGCCCCTCTGTCACCCTCGGCGGACGGCAGCAGGGCCACAAGAGCTGACTGCTGGCTCAGACCCGCTCGGGAGAAGCAGTCCTCCACCTGGCTGCCTGCTGGGACTGCTGTGGAATTTATAAAGGTACCCAGGAATTTTGACTTAATTGGTATGGGTTGGACATTGGGACTGTGTGTGTGCTTTGGGGAGAGGGAGAAAGGGGAGAGAAATAAATAAAAAATAAATCCTTAAAAAAAAAGAAATATCAATGTATCTGTAGAAAAAATATTCCCTCACAGCTGTCACTAGGGGGGTTAAATGGAATATATTTTAAAACATTTTTTATATTCTTAAATACAGTGTTTTTTATTACAGATTTGCTATAAGCAAATGATTTTGGTTTAGGGATAGTCTTCTTTTAAAATCAAGTATATGGAGATAAAAATTGCACATACTGAAATGCACCTGTTGGAAGCATACAGTTCATGAGTTTTGGCAAATGTGAAACCTCTGCATAACCAAATGAGAGCGCGAATAATCCATCACCCCAGAAAGTGCCAGGTGCTTCTGGCGTTGAACTACGTGCACAAGCTCTGCCTGTCGCTGCGCTGGGGCTGCTGTGCAGGGTCACTGGGAAGCCAGCCCCAGGGCTGGGCCGGGACGCGGTGTCCTGGCAGGCTCTGCTCCAAGCCCGTCGAGGCTTGGAGCACGGAGGTGGCACCTCGCAAACCTGGCTTGGAGGCTCCTTCGCATCTTGGTGTGGTGACAATCGCATGTCCCTTTGTCCCAGATTCTTTTTTATCTCACTAAATCCTGAATCCCAAATGAGAGGTGTTGCCATGGTAACAGCTTCCTCCTCTGTCCCTCCCAGCACCCGCCTGCGCTCCCACCCGACCACCTCTCTGGAGGGGGCACCACCCGCCCCTGGACGTGGCGCCCAGGCCTCCTTGGGCCACCTGTGCCCTGAGGGCGTCAGCTCTTTAACCAGCAAGTGCCCGTGAAGCCCTGGGTGAGCAGGGCTGCTCCTGCCCTCAGGAGGGCGAAGAGACGGAGACGCTGGCTCACAGCGGAGGACACGATTCGGGAGACAGGTGCCCATCGGCCAGCTCCACCCCGGGTTTCACAGACCCTGTGAGGAGGAGTTCCTGGGGTGCCTGGGGTGCTCCTCGCAGGAGAGGAGGAACATGGAGGGACCTGAGGCTAGAAGAGGGCAGGCCTGGGTGTCCTGCTGAGGGGGGACCCTGGTGAAGCGGGAGACCCTGATGAGGGGAAGACCCCACTGAAGGGGGAGACCCTAGTGAGGGGGGAACCCTGGTGAGGGGAGACCCTAGTGAGGGGGGGACCCTGGTGAGGGGGGAGACCCTAGTGAGGGGGGAGACTGGTGGGGGGAGACCCTGGTGAGGGGGAGACCCTGTTGAGGGGGGAGACCCTGGTGAGGGGGAGACCCTGTTGAGGGGGGAGACCCTGGTGAGGGGGGACACCTGGTGACAGGGGAGACTCTGGTGGGGGGAGACCGTGTTGAGGGGGGAGACCCTAGTGAGGGGGGAGACTGGTGGGGGGAGACCCTGGTGAGGGGGAGACCCTGTTGAGGGGGGAGACCCTGGTGAGGGGGAGACCCTGTTGAGGGGGGAGACCCTGGTGAGGGGGGACACCTGGTGACAGGGGAGACTCTGGTGGGGGGAGACCGTGTTGAGGGGGGAGACCCTGGTGAGGGGGGACACCCTGGTGACAAGGGAGACTCTGGTGGGGGGAGACCCTGCTGAGGGGGAGACCCTGCTGCGGGAAATGTGCTCATTTTCTTGGAGGACTGGCCAGAGGCTGTTTGGATGTGGCTGTGCAGACAGCTGGGCTCCAGCTGCGGGGGCGGCATCTGCTGCTGGAGGTGAGGAGCTGGGGTTCTGGCCCCCTCTGTCCGGTTCTGTGCTAATGTGTGCACAGGGCCAGGACTGGGCCGGGTCAGGGCCTGTGTGAGCAGCGCCGGGGAAAGAGCTCTGGCCTGTGGGGCCTGGGGTGTGGGGTGGGCTGTGCCTCAACATTGGAAAACTTTTAAGTTTTAATTAGCGGCACAGAACTTAGAGGGAACGGCAGGTTTCACACCCTTTGGCAAGACCTGGGTTCTAACCCCCACCCTATAGAAGGAGGAGCGGCCTCAGGAGGAAGGGGCCTCCATGCACCAAACGGACGGCGCGTCTGGGACCCACCGTGGAGAGCCACCAGCTCAGCGGTGCCCAAATGTCTGCGGTGCAGCCATGGCGTCACCCGTGGGCTGAGCCTTCCCCCCATGGTCTGTGTTCCCCCTGTGGGCTGAGCATCGCACCCCGTGGGCTGAGCATCCCCCCATGGGCTGAGCGTCCCCCCACCATGGGCTGAGTGTTCCCCCCGTGGGCTGAGCCTTCCCCCCCATGGGCTGAGCATCCCCCCCATGGGCTGAGCCTCCCCCCCCGTGGATTGAGCATCTCCCCTCCTGTGGGCTGAGCCTTTCCCTCCCGTGGGCTGAGTGTCCCCCCCTGTGGGCTGAGTGTCCGCCCCTGTGGGCTGAGTGTTCCCCCATGGGCTGTGTTTCCCCCATGGGCTGAGCGTCCCTCCTCCGTGGGCTGAGTGTTCCCTGCCCCCCCATGGGCTGAGCCTTCCCTCGTGGGCTGAGCTGACCCTTCTTGCCAAATCAAACCCACCCAGAGGAGCAGGTGCTGCCCTGGCCTCCAGGAATTTGCTTGGATACTTGTAGGGAAGAGGAAGCAGCAGGCTCTACCATTGCAACTGAGAAATCTGTAGGACCCTGAAAAAATAGGTCTGAATTTAAATGAGGCCTGTGCTGGAGGCTTGGCGTGGGAGCTAAAGTCATGGAGTGAAGCTGCACAGGAAGATCACGAGGCTCGCACAAGGTTTGCGGAAGGATCAAATGTGCCCTGGGAGTGGGCCCCAGCCCTTGGCCATTTGTCCTTGGGTATGCCAAGGCTAATTCTTTTGTCTTCTGCATACTGTTGTATGCGTGATATTTGCAATTTCTTCCAGCAAAGACATCCTAGCAGTGGTTTTAGGGCTTCTACCAGCAGAAAGCAGGGTTGAGCTGAACTCTCCTGTGGGACGGGAGGGTCAGGGTCCAGAGGGTCTGGGCAGTAAGCATGTTTTGGGGTGAGAAGAGGCGGCTGCCATGCCTGCCTGCCCGCTGCATGCTAGTGGGATTTGGAACACCACACAGGCTCACGGGGTCTCCTGGCCCATGTTCCACAAAGCAGGAGCCCCTGCTGGAGGTGAGGTGCACTCTGTGGCTGGAGCTCTCCTAAGGAGCTGCAGCTTCTGTAGTTAGCTCCCCAGTCAAGGATGTGGACAGGCTCTCCAGAGCCCAGGGGAAAGGCCCCCAGGACTTGTCCCTCCCAAACTGTGTCCCCTCAGAGGTCCCGGGTTGCTCTAACTGGACTTGCCCTCTGTTGGGAGTGAGGGCTGCACTTTTGACTGGTGAGCGGTGCCAGGGTGGGAAGCGGCAGGCGCCGGGCTCCGGCACCGTGTTCTTGCTCTGCGTGCGGCTCGTTTCTCCAGCTCAGGTCCCAACCCTGGAAAGGAGACTGGACCTCAGTGCTAATGGCTCTTAGGAGACATTTGGCCAGCAGGCCTGGGAGAGCTGGGGAGAGCCAGGATGTGCATGCTGGCATGGGAGCCCCCATTCTCTCTCCTGGACCCTGAGACACTGCGCCCTCCAGACGCAGCCCTGGAAATGCTGGGCCCATTATGCCGTCGGTGCGGCTGCCACGCAGGCGAACCCTTGGCCATCTCAGGCTAACAGCTTTGGGTTTACTTCCAACGTGTGTCTTCTGGTTGCTGCACAGAATCATCTGTTAATAACACCTCGGTTGGTGGGCAGTAGTAAATAATGCAAAACGCCTGATGGTTGCCGACACCCAGGAAATTCACAAATGGCTCTTTAGAAACTGATTTCAAAGAGTTACCCGCTATCACTTTTCAACTTGATTTCCTAAAACAACAATCCAAATCACATGGTGATGCTATTGGTTGACAGCCAAATAAATTGCATATAGCAGGTACTTATCAAATACTTTTAAATGAATGAATGAAGAATGATTGAATGAGTGCTCTTTCAGTTTTCCCAGCATCACCAGTGTTCTCTATTTTTTTCTGAAACTTCCCCACCACTCTTAAAGCCTGTTTTTCAAGTAAAAGCAATGTCTCTATAAACCTCAACATGTTGGTGATGAGTTTTTGCCATGGTAACATTTTTGATGCCTGTGAACTAGTCATACCCCTCCTCCTATGGGAGTCCTCTCTGAGCGGGTCTTTGCACACCAAACTCCACAGAGGCTGAGAATTACGGCAGCCCCACCTTCCAGTTGTCCCACGTGGCCAAAGCAGGGGGGTGAGGTGGAGGGGTCTGCCCTGGGCAGGATGTGCTGGTTACCTTTGTTGACTGACCTTTTGAACAGCTCTGGTCTGTGAGCTCTGATATGCATTCCCTCAACTTTTTCCCAGCCCATTTTCCTTCCTAATTGTGTTTGCTTCAACTTATTATGAAATCAGTGTGCAGTTCTTAAGATGTTTTGAAGTTTAAAATAATTGGTTTGATGTCAGTGTACCACCAAGTGGCACATAAAAGCCAACTGCATCAGGCACAGATGCAGGCCCTCCTGGTAAGGGATTGATATTTAGGGAAGCAGCATTCATACCCACACCTGGAGGGAGCCACCTCTAGCACCTGCACATGCATCTGGAGAGCTACCGCCAGCACCCACCTGGAGAGCTTCCACCAGCACCCACATGGAGAAAGCCTCTAGCACCCGTGCACTTACCTGGAGAGCTGCCACCAGCACCCACCTGGAGAGTTGCCACCAGCACCCACATGGAGAGCCACCACCAGTACCCACTGGGAGATTGCCACCACCAGTACCTGTGCATCCAGACTTTGTTTCTGAGAAAATTAGGACTGGACTCGACGTGCCCTCATGCTGCTCAGGGTGACCATGCGTGTCCATCTGAAGTGCCCTTGAGAGCACCAACAGTCTGTCTTTGAAAACCTGGTGTGTCAAGGTGGTAATGGAGCAGCCAATGGAATTGGCTTTGGGTTTCTGGGCAAGTGACCTTAAACCCACCTTCCCCAGGACCAGCATTCCACTGAGCTAGGAAATTTTGTGCATTTGAAAATATTTTAGGACTATTGCTCATTTCATTTAATCCTAATGTGGCAGTTTGAGATTATTTATGAATTCCAAAAATAGGATTATGTTTGTAAACATAATCAAACATAAACATGTTTGATCCCCTTTGATTGTATTAAATTCAGCTGAGACATCTGATTAAATTATGTTAAGGCTGGGGCTTTGATTTCACCACATCAGTAGGGTGTAATTCAGGTTGAGTCCCTGCCCCCTTGGTGGGCTATATAAATGGACACTAACAGAAGAAGATATGCAGAGGAAGGGTGCTCCATAGACACAGAAGAGGATCGTGATGTCCCAGGAAAAGAGATGAGGCATTCACCTGACAGTCTGCAGCTGAAGAGAACAGAGCAGGTGAGCCCTGTGCTGGACCTCAGCTGAGAAGGCCTGGAAAGAAATGAACCCTTCAACTTACAGCCGAGAGCAGAAGAAATTGGGCCCACAGAGCCTTCAGAGGAAGGGGAAGGCTGAACCCTTGCAGAGATTAGCAACCATCTTGCTTCAACACATGGCAAAAAACTGGTGAGGAAATACCTCTTATGGTGCCTTGAGTTGGACTCTTTAGGCCTTGTGACTATAAGCTTCTACCGCAAATAAATACTCTTTATGAAAGCCCACAGATTTTTGGCACTTTGGATTAGCACCCCTTTGGCTGACTTTTACAGAATTTGGTACCAGGAGTGCAGTAGATTCTGATGCAATTACCAAAAATGCTGGAACAGTTTTATAAGTGGGTAACAGGTATTTTTTGGAGAAATCGTCAATTGCTTAATGGAAAAAGCTTAGACTGCTTTGACGAGACTGTTGGTAGGAATGTGGAGCCTAAAGTTGTTTCTGATAAGGCCTAGAAGGAAGTGGTGAAACTGTTATTGGAAATTGTAGGAAAGGTGATCCATGTTTTAAAGTTGCAGAGAATTTAGCAAAACTGATTCCTGATATTATATAGAAGGCAAAATTTGAAAATGGTGAGCCTGGACATTTAGCTGTAGAACTTTCCAAAGTAAAATTGGAGAATGCAGCTTGGCTTCTCCTTGCAGCTTATAGCAAAATGCTAGATGAGAGCATTAGTGAGAACTTCCCACTGAATTGTTGGGCACAAAGAAACCAGAAACTAATTCCAAAATTCCAAGCCTCTGGAAATCAAGCCCCCAGATGATAGTGCCCCATTAGAGGAATTAATTAAACTTGGAACTTGTAAGCCAGGACTGAAAATGCAATTATCCAAGAAAGACTTGTGGAAATTGTTATCTGTGGAAATTGGACTCATGCCTCCTATATGCTAAACCAACAAGCTTTTTTGTGAGATTGGTATGAACAAAACCACTGTCAGTCGGGACTGAAAGGGACATGGAGGGGAGAGAGGGAAGGGAAAATAGCTTTAAGAGGAAAACCATGGAAGTTGAGGTCTGGAATTAGGACATCTCCTTAGGCCAAGAGAGGAGCGAGACCCATGTGTACAGAGAGGGTGAGTTTGCTCCAGCTTCTCTATGTAGGCCCTGACACTTGAAGAGGGTGGATGTTCCAGCCTGCTGTTCAGGGAGAGTTTTGCCACCCCAGGCTATAGTGAGGGTGGAGCACATTCCCCAAAGGTTGGGGAGAGTGAGGTCAACTCCCCAGTGCTCTGAGAGGGGTGGACCTGTTCCCCAAAGGTCAGGGAGAATGAGATTGACACCTCTTTGCTCTGAGAAGGGTGAAACTGATTCCCATAGATTAGGGCAAGGTCACCAACTCACTGTTCTGAGAGGGTTAGCCCCATAGGCTAGAGAATAGGGAAATATTGCTGCCAACTCACTGTCCTAAGGGGGTTGAGACTGTACCCCAGAGACTGGGGAAGGAGTAGCAATCACCCCAATGTTCTTGGAGGATGAGGTCTGGAGTCAGTTACCACCCAAACGCTTGATAAGAGGGGAATCAAAGAAATGGTCAATGGAAAGTGGTTGGGGTGACTTGGACAGTATCCACCACAGTACTGGGCAGTTGTTTTAGGACTACCTCAAGTGACCAGGATACACCTGATTTGTGGGCTAGAGTGGAGATCATGCTCCACTAATATGAGAACTTTCTCCCTGCCCACTCTTGCCCTTGGTTAAAGAACCTCTGCTTGTCTTGCAGAAGGGGTCCTCTCACTGAGAGATCAGAAGACATGAGGACAGGGACCTCACTAGAGCACCTATTTCTACTCAGCTGTAGAGTCTGGCGTGTGTATGTGTGTATGTGCATGCACGTGCACCTGGTGCCTGGGTGTCTCTGCCAAATCATCTACTTCCCAAGTACCAGGCCAGGTGTTGTAGGTCCCAATGGATATTTGATAACACGACTTAAACCTGTAGTTGTTTATTGAATTTGAAACAGGCAATATAGCATAAATATTTAAGGTAACTATAAAGTAGTGAAACAAAGACTATAATAACCATCCACATAGTTATTACAAGATCTCAATGAGATCATATATTTATGAGCACCTTATAGACTGGGAACTGAGTGGAATTCCCACGAATGGGCTCCGTCAGTTTTCTGACAATTGTGAAACATTAGCTGTTTGGAAAAGATTATTACAGTGGGCAGAGGGGACCGAGGGTGACACGGCCGCATTCACAACAGCACTTGTGCCAGGTACTAGGACATGATTCCCTTTGATCCTGAGACCCTTCTATGGGTACTGTTCAGACAGACGAGGAGCCCCCACCCCTGAGACTCACCAGCTGTCACTTTGCTCTGATGCTTTGCTGGGCACCTTGTGAATGAAAAAAAGCTAAGGTAGCTCACAAAAGTACTAAGGGGCTGGTGATCCTTCTGACCACCCTAGTGGGGAGAAGGCAAAGGGCAGGGCATTGAGGGCAGAAGAAGAATGTAGGAGCTGAAATGTTCATGAAGAAGGTTGCCGATCTTCCCTGGAGATTATAGCAAATGAGATGCTGCAACCAGTAATTAGGGGTTTGCTGTTTTTCAGAAACCAGGGTGGGCAGATAAAAAATCAACTGACCAGGCTCATCCCAGTTGTCCCACTTTGTGAGAATGCAAACTCAGAGACCAGCACAACTGGGGGCAGCTGGTTATCTAGACATCTGAAATTCCTTTTCTCCTCTCAGTGTCCTTTAACCAGTGAGTCTTCCCGGTACATTTAAAATGGGACCTGGGTCACAAATATTTCGTGTGAAGTCGTGTGTGCCTGTGGTTTGCAACAGCTGCTCCATTTCTGGCAGGAGCGGGGAGGCCAGTTGCCTTGGGCTGTCCTCATCCTGAAACGGTGCATCACTGGAGGTCCAACCCTCTTCACAGTCCCCTTTTGCCTAGAGACACCTGCTCTTTGCTGCTCACCTTTCTCTGAACTTCCAGGCTCCAGATCCCTGGCTCTGCCCCCTAGTGATGGCCTCTTTCGGCCCTATCTGGATCCTGGAGGGCTTCATTCTAAGGCTCCCCTTGGTGTCCCTTCTGTACACATCTCACCTTCACCATTGGAATTGTCTTCTGGGCCTCTGCGTAAAGTACCCACCTTGGATAAGGAGTCCAGACACCCTCATGTCAGCCTGCAGGAGTGAGAACAGTGAGGAGTGCAGAGGTTAGAAGGAAGAGGGCTGCACGGGCCTCAGACCTCAGTTCCTCACCTGTAAAATTGGCAGAGCTACTCCACCCTACTCACTTTAGGGGCCATTTGATTGAAATGCTCATAAGAGGTGGCTGCTTGGCTGCTCCTGTGGTTTTCATTGTCCCTCTAGATGCAGGCTTTTTCAAGGGCTGGGCAATGAGGGATGACAGCTAGGTGCTTGAAGGGGCTGTGGAGAGACAGGCAAGGGGCCCAGAGGGTGGAGGCAGACCTCTGGGGGACACTGTGTGAACCTCACCTATTGGTGGACTGGGGACTCAGGTGTGAGCTTGCTGGAGATCCTAGACCAAAGCCCTGGCACTCCCAGGCTTTTTCTGGTGCTCTTCTAAAATGCGGGTGGCCTCCAACTCCTTGGAAAAGAAAGTGAAGGTTCCAAGGCAGTTCAGGAGTCTGGATCTTTTGCGTGGAAACAATAATATAAAGAGTCCTTAGAATTCCCAGATCAGCCACTCACAGTGTAGCTAAGCTCCCGTACATCTATAAACAAATGAACCAGCATATAATAGTGCTGCTGTATTAGCGATTACACAAAGCATCCAGAAGTTGAATTTACTAACTTTGCATTTATCCAGAATGCTGAAATCTTGAAGAAACAGAATTGATTAGAGGAAGTTGAAGATGAAAACTTTTCTAGAGAAGGATCTGGGCACGTTCAAGGACTTTCAAGGTTGATGGCACCATTTCTTTATGACATCTAATTCTGCTTTCTTTCTCATTGATTCAGATGGATCATTTGAGCACTGCTGTTACATTTATCTGTCATGATTGGGGTCAATTTTTGGATCACAAATAGAACAACTAGAAGGAGAAGGGGCTGAGAGAGGGAGATAGGAAGTGGGGGAGAAGGCAGAAGAGAAAGGGAAGGACCATCAAACAGAATCTTTAAGGATTCAATGAACAAAATGGTGCAGAGTCTTCTACTGCACCAAATACTGAAGCAGAGAGGTGAAGGTAAAGAAGCAGTGAAGAAGCAGCATGAAGCCAGAGAGTGGCCTGTGCCTGGCACTAAGGTAGATTAGTGATGGGTGGCAGGCAGCCTGCAGAGGCATGAAACATTTGTAAATTCAGGTGTTTATAATCTGAGATTATATGTTTCCTGAAGGTAAGTGGCATAGTGGTGGTAGAAATAAACCATTTTATTACTACTACTACTCTCTCTCCTATGATGATGATGTGAGCATCATCTCCTTTGATGTCAATTGATTGATTAATTTTATTCCTTCATCCAGTACATATTAATTGAGCTCCCAGTAGCTGGGGCAGAGGAGAAGCAAAAACAGGCATGGTCTCTCTTCTCAGGAACTCATGGTCCAGTGGAGGAGATAAACATGAATGAAATACTCACACAAATGCATATAAATCTGCATCCACGATAAATGCAATGAAGTGTGATCTGCATTGGAAAGATGTGACCTGGCTTCTCTAAGGAAATGATGGTTGGACTGAGATCTGCTAAATGGAGCCAAGTGGCCTAAGAAGTGAGACAACATGATCCAGGGAGAGTAGGCAGCAGGCACAGAGGTGGTGTGGCAGGAGAAGGGAGCTTCCCCAGAAGGTCCACACTGCTGAAATGAGGCAGAAAGGAGAACACGTGAGGTGGGCCCTTTCGGGAGCTACCGATGAGGAAACCAAGGTTCAGTGAAGGGGAGTGCTTTAGGCAACAGCACAATTCAAAAGAACCAGAGCTGGGACTCAAGCCCTCATAGCTTGGAAGCTACTCTGGACCTAGTTGATGTTTCTCACATATCAGGTACTTTATTTGTCCAATGCAAGTACTTGGGAAAGACCACCTTATCCCTTATTAAAACACTGATGATATTATGTGTTTGTTAGTCAAGACTCTATAATGTACTAACTTTAAATAAATATGAACATTAATTACATATGTACACAATAACCAGTTCTATCCTTGTTTAACTTTCTAACAAGTTTCTGGAATATTCCTGGTTAGTGTCACAATAACAGAATAACCACTGCTGTATTAGGATGGAAAGAACACCTACAGTAACACAGGTAGATTACCACATTGAGACTGCCTGCAATGCTTTCTAGGGTTGCATGTATGCAGCCATCATCACTTTACATAGTAGATATGCTTTCAAAACCTCATCTCTAAGTTAAATTTGGGCAAATCAATACCTAGAGGTAACCTGAAGAACCCCTTCTTCCAGACCCAAGTTTGATGCATTTCCACATTGGTATACAAGGCCTATCCATGATATGTTGTCATGTCATTTATTAGCTCCCATTTGAGGGTTGACTTTAGAGCACTGTAAGCACATTCTTTGCTGTCTTCATGAGAACACGTGGTTGGTCTACAGATTGTAGGTCTAGGACTACCTGAATATATATTTTGACCTGGTGTTTACCATAGAGTCTATACCTAAGGGTATGTATAAATGGTGTGGTTTTGGCTTTCTGTATGAGGTTGGAAGGCTTCTTGGCAGTGATGACATAAGACGGAAGCTGGATGACAGTCCTGTCCAACTGCATGCAGCATCTGTAATAAACTGCCCCCTCCCAGGCAGGCTGTGCCTTGTGCTAAAAGCCACAGGTCACCGCTTTCTCAAATGTCCTGCATTTGGTTTCCCTCACTGCCTGCTTTCATCTGCACTGCAGCTGGCTTCTTATCTGCCTGCCCTCCAAACTTCCTGTCCACTCATGGCTTTTGTCTGGGCCATCTGGCTGTCCCCTCCAAATTCAGCTCCTACCTTCAACCTTTGCATTCATCAGGTGAGGTCACTGATAACTCACAGAGTGGCCATTCATTCCTCCTTGAGGAGGGCAGGGCAGGCTTGGGGTGCTGAACAGGGTGGAGGTCTTGATGTTGGAGAAGGAGCTTTGAAAGTGAGCAGACCTGGGTTTGAATCCTGGCTTCACCCATTACCAGTGTGTCACCTTGGGCAGGTTATTTAAATTCTTTGAGCCTCAGTTTCCTGAAATGGCAAGAAAAAGTTGTTTGTCATTGGTTTGCCCTAAGGATTTAGTGAGATTAAGTATGTAAATAACCTTTACCATCCTTGGCACATAGTAGGTAAGTAACAACAGCTGCTCTTTTGTTGTGACCAGGGTAGAACACAATAGGAGAATCCCTAGAGTGAGCCTCGGAGGTGAGCAGAATTCTGCAGAGTCCAAGGGGCAAGGGGAGAGGTGGGGATAAGAGATGATGCCCAAATTTAAGAAATGGGGCACACACTGAGCAGATTAAGCCAACGGAGGAAGGGCTGGAGGCAGTATCTCAGATAAGGCAGGAAGGTGCGCTGCAGCTGCTTCTTACCAACCACAGGCTGCCTGGCCCCAGCAGCATATTTCTGTGATTAAGCAAGCCTCCTGGTATCTTTTTATTATGCCAATCAATCCCTACCCCCACGAGGCCCCCTCCTCCAATCTGATTGGCCTATGTTCTTCCACCCCTGAGGTTGTTTTACATGTCCCTCAGTTTCTCCATCAACAGTTATTATTTCAGCCAAAATAAGTTTCAATTCAGCCTGTGCCATTTTGACTCATTTAACCCTGGTAGTGACCAGTTGGCTCTTTTAGTTTTGAAGGCTGAACTCCACTTGGCTCATCAGGATTGTTGATCTCAGCATGTCCCAAGTTTTGTGCTATAAAATTGTGATGGTTTTATTGACCAATTAACACAGGTAAATGATGATTGTTTTTATGAAAGTGGCGGTCACTCTCTGGACAGCAGGTTGAGCAATGTCATCTGAGTCTTAATCACACTTCATAAAATTTTAGGGCAGGGTAGGATCTTGGGAGCCATGTAACCAGCTCTTCTTTAACAAAGGAGGAAACTGAGGACTGGAGAGGTTAAACTCCAGATAAAAATGGCCAGCAATATAGAGAAAGTATTGGAAGCTCCAGGAAGGGAAAGTATTTCTCCAAGATAGTTCAATTAAAAAAACCCCTCCAGTTCCTTTCTTACAACTGTGAAACTCAAGCCTCCAAATTCTTGGTGTGAAGATATGCTGTGATGGAATTTGTAAGGTTAATAAATGAGAAACTGGATAATTTAAAGGCTGCTGACCTCTAAGATTTCTATCCACGCTGACGTTCTAAGGGTCTATTTTGTTCTAAAAACGTAGAAAGTACATCATGTACTGTGTTCACGATGATGTACACAGTAATTTATACATTTGCTTAAATTCTTTCTCCTGAATAGGAATATCAGAAAAACAAGGACTGTGTTACTCATCCTGGTTTCTACCAAAGACTTGCTTGTAGTATTTCCTCAGTAGAAGTTTCTAAATGAATGAAAAGATGACAATATTTTGAAAGTGTGTGAGTATAGCTATATTAAAAATGGAAACTAAACCAGTGTTAGAGAACATGTGGAGAAATTGTAACTCTAGTGCATTGTTGGTGGGAATGTAAAATAGTGCAACCACTGTGGAAAGTAATATGGTGGTTCCCCCAAAAGTTAAATATAGAATTGCCATATGACTGGGCAATCACATTTGAAGATATATACCCAAAGAGGGAGAAAACAGAGCCGCAGCTACTTGTCATCAGTGCTTACAGCAGCATTATCCACAATAGGCAAAAGCTGGAAGCACCTCAAATATCCATGAACAGATGAATGGATAAACAAAATGCGGTGCAAAAACACAATGAAATATTATTCAGCCATTAAAAAAATGAAGATAAAGACATACCACAACATGGAAAACCTTGAAAATATTGTGCTCAGTGAAGTAATCAAGGCACATGAGGACAACATTGTAAGATGCCATGTGTAAGAGATGGCTACAAATACCAAATTCACAGAGATAGACAGTGGGTTAGAGGTTACTGGGGGAGGGAGATTTTGTTTAAAAAAAAAAAGGAAGGTGTGACGAAGAGGAACCTGGTTCTTGATGTGGAGGAGAGGCCAAAGTGAGTCTCGGAGCAGAAAAGGCTCTCATTTGCTCAGCCTCACTGAAGACCAGAAGCATACGGATTGGGGGAGGAATTAGTTCTGAGTTGAAATAATGATAGCTGCAGCTTAAGGGTTTTCTGAAAAAAATATTTCCAAAACCAGTGGAACCTCTGCCTGTCTTGCTGAAGCATCTTTGTTCAAGACAGGGCTACATACAAACCAAAGATGGGGCATGGGGCTGCCTTGGCTGGAAAAGTATGACTTACGGATGGGGTTGGGGTTGAAGGTTGGCACACAGGGGACCCGGTCCAGGCCTCCAGCTCACCCAGCCCTGGTGCTAGAACCCGCTGCCTCTGGCTCAGCCTGTTCTTTCCTGGTCTTGACTGTATCCTGCAGCAGATCCCAGCCCTGTCAGGGTTTCAAGACCCTCCAAGAAATGGTCTCCCACTTCTGAGAAAGAGGAGGAGAAATGTGGGAATGAATGTCCACTTGATGGCACTTCAGGGGCCTCCATTTTTACGCCCCCCATGAGTGGGCTCCTGGCCACCACCACGCCCCTGCCGCTGGTGGCTGTGTTCTCACCTGGAAGCTCCAGCTGCCTCGTATGAGGACCCTGGCTGCTGGCACGCCTTCTCCACTTGGCAGCCTCCTGTTCCCAACAGGAGTTGCTTTGCTGGTGGGTTTCTGTACATTTTATGGATTCCGCTCAGGGTTGCTGATCTGAGCAATCTTAATCACCCAAATGAGTGTGCAGCTGCTACTTCTTGTCGGAGACAAACACCCATTGCCATCGTGAAGTGTTGGCTTCCACCCAGGGTGCTGAGGAGACAGTCTATCTGCAGGGCAGCAGTGAAAATGCAATCTGAGCCCCAGGCCCCGCGTGGGCTCCCTTGTAAGCCCTGCTCTGCTTACAGAGGCTGCTGCCCCCCCCAGAGCACCTCCAAAGACCTTCTTCCTTTCTCTCCTTCCTTCTTTCTTCCATCCCTGTTTCCCTTCTTCCTTTCCTTCCTTTAACACACATTTCTTGACCATCTATTGATTCCCAGGCATTAAATTAGGGGGTGTTGTAGAAGGAGAGGATACGAAGGTTGATGGAATCTGGCCTCTGGGAAAAACCTTGCATAACCAAGTTTTGGATAAAAAGCAGAGTCATGTACAGATGGAACTATCCGAAACTCCACGCAGACCACACCGTGTCCCGGCACCCCACACTCCTTAGAAAAAGGTTCCCGTACAGAGGGGTCAGCGCCAGGGCTTGGGCATGGCCTCTGACCTGGTCCTCGAAAGATGGACTCTGAGTATTTCCCTTCCCTGACTTCCAGGTCCTTCATCCCCTCGGACGGCCTCTGTGTGGCCAGTGGTCAGCTCTGCAGGTGCCTACCAGGCCTGGGCTCCCCGAGAGTCCCAGGGGAGAGCACCTTGCGCCCGCTTTAAAATGCACGCAGATGGCAATGCGCTTCTATAGCAGGAAGCACAGAGAAGACGTGTGTGGCTTTAAAACTGATTTTGAAATGTTAGCCATGTTTGTCATATCCATGGAGAGAAAAGTACAATTTAAAAGTAAAGGAGATAAAACACCTTCTGCATTTAGTTTCCAGAGAGCAGCAGAGCCACCTGGGAGGACTGAGGGAGCTGTTGGGTCAGTTGGCCCACTGCGAAAGCGCAGCAGAGGGAGCCAGGTGGCTGGGCAGGTGGTGCTCACGGAATTCGGTCCCCCTGAGGGCGAAGGCCTCGCCTCGGTGAGGCCCCTGCGTGGGTGGGGGAGCCAGGGGCCTGCAGTGTAGGCAGGCTCCAAATCGGGAGGCTGGCCCATGGGCAGTGCCTGGGACCGAGGGGCTGCGCAGTGGAGGCCAGGCCTGGCTGCGGCCACTGGCGAGGGCTTTGGGCTGTTGGCCCTCAGGAGCCGGACCTCCAGGCAGCCCTGTGACGTGGACAGCCCCTGCCTTGCCCACCTCGCTGGCAGCTGCTGCGGCCTCCAGGGGACGCAAGACTGCGTTTCACTGGCGGCGGGACCAGTCAGGTGGGCACCTGGGGGCTGTGGCCACAGCGGAAGGAAGAGACGGCACGGTGCTGGCACAGGAGCGGTTGAGAAAGGTGAGAAGCCGCTTTGACAAGGGATTCATCTTTTCAGGTGGGAAGACAGAAAATCAGGGGAAATGCGAACAGTAACCGCTAATTGGGTGCTGACTATGTGTGTAGGGTGGGGTGGACTCTGTCTGCACCCTGTGGTGCGGGCTCACCATCGCCCACTCTGGGTGGGAGCGAGGCTCAGAGAGGGGAGCACGGCTCCTGAGTGGACGTGCGGAGCCTGGAGGGCGTCCTTTGTCTCCTTCACGCCCGGCCTCCTTCGGGTTTTTAAGCCGGCACCGGGCCACCGTCCTATTGCAAGGGGAAGGCCCCCCAGGCTGCGAGCCCAACTCCAGGCTGGGACTGCAGGGCTGCGTTGGAGGGGAGCCAGCCCTCAGAAGGAGGGGAGGTGCGCGGCCTCGTGCTGGGGAAGCGCGCGTACACCTTCACGTAATTGCGCCTCGTTTCAGCCCGGAGAGTCAGCACCGGGTTCTTCGAACCCCGTTTCCCAGCTGAGGGGCGTGGAGAGGCAAAACGAACGGCCCAGGGTTCCCAGGCAGGAGAGCACAGCCCAGTTCTCTCCCCATGCCAGGAGGAGCCCACCCCGCTGGAGGCGCAGCCCCGCCCTGGAGCTGGAAGGACCAGCCGCTGACCAGGCCCAGAAATGCGCCTCTGCGGACCCTCTCTCCAGTCTGGAGGCCGAGGGCGGGCAGGGCGGCTGGGGGCTCCGCTGCCCCAGGGCTGCTGGGCAGTGCAGGTGGAGGCAGCCGCCTGGGCCTCGCCTCGCTGGTCCTTCTGGCAGTTCCAACTTGGTTGAGGCATGCGGGGCTCCGGGGTGAGGAGATGCCACCACCAACCGCCCGCAGCCTGCGCAGGGCCGGGGCCTCCTACGTGCCACGCAGACCAGACGAGGGCCCCGCTCGCAGGCACCAGCAAGGGAACCCCCGCGGGGCGGACCCACGAGCACCAGGCCCCGCCCCCCTCCGCCTCTGTCCCCTGAAGGGAATTTGCTTCCCTTGGAGGTGGTGGGAGGGGCGGAGGGTCCCCCCCTTATCGGGCGCCCTCGCACCAGGCCCGGGAGCTGGGGGATGACTTCCCCAGTGCCCAGAGCGGAAGCACTGGAGTGTGCGCGCGTTGACAGCTGAAGGCCCCAGGGACCAAGGCCGCGGGCGCTGGAGCGCTGGGTGGGGTGCTTCCCGCGGCCAGCCTCTCCGGGACCCGCTCCTGTCCGCGCCCGCGCGGCCGCTCTGCTCGGCCTCGGCCTCGGCCTCCACAGGCCTGCCGTGCCCGTCCTTAGGGCGCAGAGGTCGGGGGACAGGTCCCTGGGCCCTGGGGGGCTAACCCGGGCCAGGCCCTGAACTTCTGTCCTGTTCTGTCCGCCGAGAGGGCAGCAGGCCGCGGCGGGGAGGCGGGCGCCAGGTGAGACCCGCCGCGCTCCGGGCAGAGGGCGGCCCTCGGGCCGCGCACCCTTCCCCTGCCCCGCGCGCCCCGCGGGCCCCCCTCGCCTCTCTTCCCTTTGTCTCTCCGTTCTCCTCCCTCCCCTCCCGCGCGCTCGCGCGCGCGCCCCCTCCATCTTCGCCTCCAGCCCCCGCCCCTCGGCCCCGCCCCCGGCCCCTCCCTCAGCTCTGCTCCCCGTGATTTATTACTTGCCCTGCTGCTTCTGACAAACTATTTGTAGGAAAATGAGATTTGGTCCGCGCTGGATAGCTCCTCTGGGAGCCAGGCGGGGGGGTCGGGGGTCGCATCCCCCGTGCTGCGCCCCCCCACCGGAGCCCACGGCGCTGACGGGGCTCTTTAAGATAAATGAGCAAAATTAAGAGCCTCGCTGGGGGAAGAAACGCGGGATGGCAGTGAACAAGAGCGGAGGGTGCGAGGTTTCCTCCCAGAAAGTCACCTGCCCGCGCCTCGCTGGGACCTCCCCGCCCCCGGGACGCCCTCAGGCAAGAGCAGAAGGCCGGGGCGCAGAGGGGGCGGCGCCTCTCCAGGCTGCAGGAAGAGGGTGAGCAGAGGCCCCCCGGAGGGGCCTGAGCAGGCGGGCCCGAGGCGCGGACGCCCCGCTCCTCTGCCTGCGCCGCCTCGGAGGCCCCCTCCTTCAGCCCAGGGCCTCCCAGCTGGGCTGCAGCTCCCTGGCTGCGGCCACAAGCCCCCTGAGGGCAGGGGTGCAGGGACACAGGCCTTGCAAGCTCGCAACTGCATTTTCAACTCCAGTGGGATGTGCAAGGGAGTTAGTGTTTTAGATGGCTTTCCTCCCCCTTATTGTAAAAGCAATATATTATTTTTCTGCCAAACAAAGAGCAGATAGACGTAAGCACAGAGAAGAAAATAAAAATAACCTCTTATTCTACTATTGGCAATTGGTATTTATCCTAAGTTTTTAACACATATATTTGAAACCTGGAACATATTGTGCATGCTTTTTACCTGCTTTATCCACTTAATGTTATATTGTGAATGCCTTTTTATGTTATTAAATGTTGTTCTAAAACATAACTTTAATTGGAAACTGTTTTATTGTATGTTTGTATGCTTCATGTATGCTTATTTTTTTAATGAGGCACACTATTTTTCATTTTGTTTATTACTAAACTTTTGCTGTAAGTATGTGCTAACTTTAGCATTACCAATCATCCCATTTTTATTCTAGTCAATGGTAAAAGCAGAGATGCCCACTCCTGGTTCCATAAACATAAGACTCGACATTCTAAAAGTTGACAACTCTATTGGGGCAAGGGCTGAGAACTCAGCCCGGGCCAGCCTTTCTAGAACTTCACAGGTTTCCATGGACCACCTGGATCTGCAAATCAGGGAGATCCAAGAGTGAACTGAATCCAGGGAGGCAGTCAAGGCCTCAGATATTGTGAGAACAAAACCATATGGGATATGTGAAGAAAAGTATTATTCATCTTGAATCTTTGAAAGGCATTTACAAGTAGAACATGTGTCAAATTAGAATAATGGTGAAGTTACCCTAATTGGTGTTAAGTGTGTTGTATGATATGGCACTACTAATTTCAAAGTGTGTTAAATAATAAACCTTGAAAATGGTGAAGTCACCTGAAGAATCTAGTATGAAATGCCTGGCAGTGCAAGAGGGTTAGGAAGTATACAGTTGGAGGAAAAACGTCAGCGCCCAGGGACTCTGGAGAGCTTTCAGGCCGTGAGTACGTTTGAGGTGGAGTTTGCCCCAACCTTGGGAAACGGGGCCCTCTGCATTGAGGCTGCAGCACATGGGTTTCTTGGGGGCCAAGAGAGAATGAAAGCAGCTTGATCCTCGGCCTTGTCCTGCTGCAAACAGGAGAACGTGCCGGCGTGGCCCCTGTGGCCCCTCCAGGCAGCCCCCTGTTAGGATGCCACATCCCGCTTGTGTTGCAGCGTCGACCCTGCGGCCCTGGGGCAGTAAGGCGGGGGCAGTCCAGGAACTATTTTCAGTATTTGGAAAGGCCCAATTACCTATAATAGAGTGTCTTGGGCTAATAAAATGTCAACTTTCTTTGCTGTGGGTTGATTTATACCAACTTGATTTGGGAATACATGTTATCTCAAACAAATTGCCCTGAACTGGCATTTTTCTAGGTCTTTGATTAATAAAAGGGAGAGCCCATTGTTTAATAAGTGCAGTCTGTTTTTTCTAATCATGTGGGAGGTCATGGCTGGGTAAGAAGAGGGTCTTTGATGGAACAAGCTTGGGAAGGAGCCTATAATGTTCACCCATAATTCTTTATTGTCCAAACAAGAGCGGATGCTCTCGACCCTGAAGTGGACACTATGGTGGGCGTGTCTCCTAGAAAAACCATCCAAATCTCTTTCCAGCCCTGATGGTGCTGGAGAGGTGGCATCTGCTGATGACTGCGGAAGAGGCAGGCATGAACATGACAAAAACAGGAGCCTAGACCAAAAAAGACAATTCACAGATGACTCAACCTGGAGTCCCCTCATCTCATTTTATTAGGAAGAAAAGATTTGGTGGCAGGCGTGGGGGTGGAGAGAGAAAAGAAATGAAGACACCATGATCCTTTAATAGGCCCCAAGATTTGCTCCCCATAGTCCAGTCACATTTTCGATAGGAAATTCATGGCTCTTCTGTCCCCAGTAACAGAACGGTGATCTTTATGGGGCTGGTGTGAGGAAGCCGGTGGGCACAGCCCCGTCACATTAAACTGTCTTGGTGAGGAGGCAATTTGTTTGATATTAAGAGTTATAAAAATATCAGCACAGCACGGTTATGCAGGGGATATTGCTCAAGGCAATCTGAATTTTAATGTGGTATGAGCAGTAAGCATACCGTACTTCCTCTCTGCAAATATTTGAAGAGAAAAAACAGGGCCTGGCATGTCTTGCTCTTTCCCTTTTCTGCCTCATGCCGTCTCTTCCCCACAGGTATGTGAGAGCCCAGCAGGCAAGCTCCTGGCTGCCGGGGCCTTGGGAGGGGAGACACTCAAATGCAGCATGAGGTCAGCTTCCAACCGCTCCAGCGCATGCCCCTCACCCAGGCAGCTACACCTGCACTGCCAGGGCTCAGCTCCTTCTACCCACAAGCATGTCAGGATTTTCATCTCGAACATCCTTCAGTTTCTTCCTCCAAAGACGTGCTGTTCCTAAAGCATCCCACTCCCTCTCAATCCTGGCACCCTGAAATGCCCTCTCATTGTCTCCCCACAGCCTGATCCATCCCATCTCTTTATTTCACTCCATGACCTAGAGGCCCACACTTTAACCTCTCCCCTCAGTCTCTTTCCATCAGTTTTCTCATTATTTCCATTTACCGTCATTCCCCTCCTTTCCCCTCCCAATCACCTCTTCCCAACCTCATCTCCCATAAATATCCATTCAGCCTTGCAGATGGATCTTTCTGGAGCATGCTAACCAATTAATTTCACTTCCACAGGGCACCTACTCTGTGTCAGGCATTGCCTAGTGGCTGAAGGAGACAAACATGACTAAGACAGAGTGGTCTCTGTTCTCCAGGGTCTCAAAACTGGTTGGGAGGGGTAGGGGTGGTAGAAGTGGCAGGGGTGTGAGAGTAACCCCTGGTCATTTTAACTCAGAGGAGCCTGCAATAAGATTCCCCAAGAGGCATGGAGGTCTCAAGGAGAGATGCATTTGACAAGGGAAAACCAGGCTTAGACCATGGAAGGGGCGGCTCAGTGGCTGGATCTCCACGTGTACAACCGAGAGGTGGCAAAGGAGACCCGAGCAGACCAGAGTGTGCTTCAGACAGCCGAGATGGCCCGGCGTGGGGTTCAGAGGGAGACTTTTTAGAAATGCGAGTCCTTGCACTCGGCCAAAGAGGCTCAGAGAAGGACATGAAAGGTCTTCAGAGCCAGGGCCTGGCGTCTGGTCCTGCTCCGGGCACTGCTCGCTACGCAGCAGCAGCAGTTCTCAGAGCGTGTCCTGAGCGCTCTGGGCTCCCGAGGCCCTCTCAGGGGGTTTGTGCGGTCAACACTATTTCAAAGCAATTTGCTTTTGCCTTGTTCTTCCTCTCATGAGTGCACAGTGGGGTTTCTTGCAAGTTCTCAATGGACCAACATTTTCCAGTGCATGGTGTGAGGCGTGGGGAGACGTGGAAGAGACCCGGCGAGGCGTGAGAGGGGCCGCTGCTTGAGGGGCCAAGTAGATCAGTGCACTCTAAAGTAGAGCCCCCAAAAGGTTACTGGTATAGCTTCAGATTCCATATTGCAGCAAGCCCTTAAGAAACTACGATTTCTGTAATTTGAAGGTAGCATCAAAGAAGAGTTTCTACAATTGTATGAAAATGGGGTCAATATATTTCTGTGTCTCAACTACTTATCTGATTGAGGCCAGATTTTGTTTACTATACTTCAGCCACAGCAATATGTGGCAAAAGTTTGAATGTGGAAACAAGACATGGGAAGTGCAAATGCACACAATAATGACACTTTGCTCACTGTTTTTAAAAATGTAGTTATTTTCCATAAAAAGATGTTACCCATGTTAACATTAATGGGTTTCTTATCATAATTTTAAATGAGTTAATATAATACGTATTTTAAAAGATCTCAGCTTTAATTTGTAAAATCATAAATATTGATAGATAAAACCCATATAAACAAAAGCTCTTAGGGCTGCTTGATTATTTTTAAGAGTTTTAGGAGGTCTTGAGATCATAATTTTGAGAACTGCTGAACTACAGTGTGTCTCTGAACATTTACTGCTTACAAATCCACTGCTCCATTATACTGGCTTAGAAACAGTGGGATCCTCTACCTCCCATCTCTCACCCCTTGCTCTCTCTCTAGCGCACTCTCTCTCCCACTTTCTCTTCCTCTCTCTTTCTCTTTCTCTCTTCCTCTTCTTCTCTCTCTTCCCTCTCTCTTCTCTCTTTCTCCCTCTTTGTCTTCTTCTCTCCCTCTCTCTTCCTCTTCCTCTCTCCTTCTTTGTCTTCTTCTGTCCCACTCTCTCTCTTCCTCTTTCTTTCTCTCCCTCTTCTTTCTCTTCCTCTTCCTCTCTCTCTCCCTCTTCCTCTCTTTCTTCCTTTCTCTCTTTTCTTCTCTCTCTACCCCTCCCTCTTCCTCTTTCTCTCTCTTCCTCTCTCTCTCCCTCTTCCTCTCTTTCCCTCTTTCTCCCTCTTTCTCCCTCTTTCTTCTCTCTCTACCTCCCTTTTCCTTTTTCTCTCTCTCTCCCTCTTTCTCTCTGTATTCCTTTCTCTCTCCCCCTCCCCCTCTTTCCCTCTCTCTCATGCTCACCCCCACATCACAGAAAACTGTCCTTGAACCCTTTCATCTGCGTGTCTCCCCATTATTCTTCGCCGCACCTTCCCTCTCACAGCACCTGCCAGCACAGTTCCCTACTCCCTCACTTTGTACAGATTGCAGGTCTGAGCTGCTTGAATTCCTGAAACCTCCCTTTCTGCATCCACTCATATCTTCTTAACCTCAAACTCCCTCACTAATCTCCCATAATTCTTCCACAGACAAGCTCCCTGTTTTACTAGGGTTTATTGAGGGTGTATGAGTGACTCAACTTGGCTTGCCAACTTCATTCCAAAAGTCTTTCTTGGCTAAGAACTGGGCCCCACCTGGAGTCACTGGCGAGTCTTTCTGAGCCTCCCCCACGGTACTCGGTCCAGCCCGCGGTGGAGGAGGAGGTGTTGTGGGCACAAGGGAAGAAGCCAGCCTTGGGCACTGGAGATCAGCAGTGCCGGCCAAGGCCTCGATGCCTCTGGACTTTAGCTCCCACCTTGTGAAGTGAGGATTAGAATACCAACCCTGCAGAGTTCTTATGAAACTACACACACCGCGGAGAGGAAGTAGTCATGAAGATTCACTATCACGTCAGAAGCAAGGTGATGCCGACCAGTGAAGGTGGGTGCTTGCAAACATTATCTGTCTTGGTAATTATAAATTAAGGTAAACTGTAACCTAGTCACTAGTTCTCACACTTTCACATGCAGCGAAGTCACCTGGGCAGCTTGTTGAATATAGGGAGGCCTGCAGAAATTCTGATTCTGTAGGTTAGGAGTGGAGCACACCTAATACTGGCCCGTATATATTTCCTGAACTTGCCCGAATCTCACATTTTCCCACTATTGTATGAGATTCTCCAGTCTTCAAAAAAAAATGCACAACTTGTGTTGACTGTATTTATAAAGCTCTCAAGTGTCCAAGTGCACTGTATTTATTGAATTACGTGGGCTAATATGGATGGAAGCCCTCTGTGAAGTGCCATCCAAATGCGGCTTTAATTATTTTCTCGGTGAAAAGCCCATTTGCCTCCTCCATGAAATGGAGAAGTTGGAGTGCATGGCCTCTCCCTCCCCACCGCCCCCAGGACGCCGCTCGCCCAGGGTAGGCTGTCCATTCCTTCCTCCCCCATCGCAGTCCTAATCAAGCGGTCCCTCTGCCCAAGCACCGACGGCACCCAGACTTCGCAGCTGCGTTCAGCGCTGTGGAGGCCAGCCGTCTTGTTTTCCTTTTCTCCCCACTTCATTCTTTGGACCTGCTTGATGTGCCTTGAGCTGGTGGATTATTTCTGTAACCTGAATATGCCTTCACCCTTCATCCCTCTCCCAGCCCACACTCATCCGTCTCGGGCAGTGTTGGGGCGTCAGCATGCTCCCCTGAATCCCTTTTTGGCTGCTTGCTTCTCACCTGGGCTCCCCCTGCCCCCTGCTTGGAGGACGGCCACCACCCCTGCTCTGGACGGCTGAAAGCTGAACACCTGCAAGGCGTTAGACTTCTGCAAAGGGTGCCAAAGCAGAGCTGCTTAAACTCTGGGACATGATGCGAACCTGGCCTTTTCTCTCCAGCGGGGAGGGCTGAAGGGCATTCTTTTTGGGTTCTTTTTTCTCACAGGGTCTGTACCCTCAAGTCCTCACTGCAATTTGGCTTCCAAGTCAAGCCTATGTAGTCGCCAGGTGGCTTTCTCAGGAGGCTGCCACCGCCGCATGAGCCAGCACACCTCGACAGGGAGGAGTGGGGCACAGGCCCCCCCGCAAGTCCGCTGACGTGGGAGGGCACTGCTTTCTCTCTCCATGCAAAAGGCACTTGTAGGAGGCTCAGAGTCGGGGTTGAAATGGGCGTAGGTGGTGAGGAAAGTGGCCTGGCTTTGCCTGTGTGAAGAAATTGTTTTTTCTCTTCTTTTTTTATCTGCTTGATAGAGACTCAGCCAGTAGGCATCGAAGCAGGAAGTTTTGAATCGTTTTCATAAACAGGAGATAAAAGAAGTGGAGGCACATAGAAGCCAGGAGAAGCCGACAGTGGTGGGGCCAGGACTGCCCGCCTGCTCCTCAGCATTTTTCCGTGGTCACGTGGAAGCTGCTGGCTGAAGGGCCGGGGCTCAGAGAAGGGGAGAAAGCATGAACAGGTGAAGCCAGGAGAGGGGGCACATTTCCAGATTGGTTTTGAGGATGAAATAAACTTGAAGAAGTAAAAATAGCTCCTGCCTGCTCAGAATCACTGGATGACGGCAGACGCAGGTGACTTTTCTCTAGAAGCCGGCATGGGTCCCTCACCCTTTCCCTCATCACATACTTGCTGGTGGTCTCTGTGACTGACGCAGGTGCCTGTGGCTCCCTGCACAGTGAGGCTTTATCCCCAGAGGGGTCTACGAGAACTTGCTGAGCAGGAACAGGCAGGATCCACACAGGGAGTGGATGCAAGAAGAGAGGAGAGTGAAGAGCTGTGGCCGTGTGGTCCTAGGGCTAACTGTACCAGCAACAATGTTGGGGAAGTCGGGAAGGAACGATAACAAACTCTGCTTTAGACGAGTTTTGTTTCAGGGGTTGGAAGGTCAAGCAAGAACTATAAGAACTATGAGGAAGGAGCAGGGACTGGGGCAGGGTGTGGGGCGAGGGTTGGGATGATTCATGTGTCTGTTTGGAAGCATTCACTGAGTGCTCTCTGTGCACTCCTGGTGGAGTGAGTCTGAGGCCTGGGGAGCACAAGAAAGGCTTCCTGAATTATTTTGCATGGAGGAAGAGAGTAAGTGTTGCCAAGCCGTGAATGGGATGGGAGAGGAGAAGCTCCAGACCAGGAGATGATGCACTGGAACACAGGAGGCCAGAGAGAAACGGATCACGTGATGGGTCAGTTAGGCCCTGGCTCACCTGCACGTAACTGGACATCCAGCAAGCCTCAAAGCCTACCCGAGGAATCTCACAAGGCAAGCAGCATGGAGGTGGCAGGACATGCTGGTGTGGGGACTCCACCACAGCGCATGCCCTTCCAGAGCAGTCGAGTCCCTGGGTCATCCGTTGTCCCTGTCCCCTGACCCAAAAACCCTGCATTTTGTCCTTCCTTCTTTCTCACAGTGTGTTCCTTGGAGTCCTAGGGATCTATGGAGGCGCCTGAAGGGCACATATCCCCAGGCCTGCTTGCTCACATTTAGGTTGATGTGGATGGCTTAGGTGATTATGTGTTGGATTTTCTGAAAGGGTCTCTTGAAAAAGAATGTTCCTGGAGGAGTAGGTTTCCCAAGCAGCTCTTTTCTAGACTGAGAGGGGCTCATTTGCCAAGACTGCTGTTGCCACAAGTGTTGTGCTCCACCCAGATGCACACGCCTGCACATGTAAGTTCAACCATGCTCTGTGCTGACCCACTCGTTTCACAGTGGCATGTACCTTTCCTCGTCATGAACTGAGCCCTTCCTCCCCTAAAGACCTCTGCATCCTGTCACCCCTCCCAAACCTAGAGTCTTCTTTTTGATTCTTGCCCTAAAGCTCCGAACCATGCGGGGCATTTGAGGCAGGGAATGAGGAGGAGAGACAGAAAGGAGAAAGATAGCTGAGAGAAGAGGGGATGCCAAGACATGTCTGTCTCTAAAGAAGAAGGCTGGCATGGTGGAATTATCAACATTCCATGGCAGCCTTGGCCCCTTGTTAGCCCCATCACTTTGGAGAACATTGGGGAGGGACCTTACTTTTGTTGGAAGAGCATATTGTGTGCCTGACAGTGTCCCAGGGGCTTGCATGATGATTTACTCTTCATACCAATGCTGCAAGATGGGAGTTTTGTGTCCATGTTATAGCTGAGGAACCCTTTCTCTGTGTATATATTAAGAAAGCACATATAAGAAAAACTGTGAGATACTGCCATGTGCATGGGGTTCTTACCATCATCACAGTTGAACCATAATAGGCCAACTTAGCACCCAAGGACAGCTTCTCACCCCCTTTCTGCCCCATCCTGCCGATTGCCATGACCTGAGGGGTGGGGAAGGCCCAGGAAGTTCTCTGCATCCCTGGGAATAAGATGCTGTAAAGCCTATAAAGAAGCAATACTGAGGAACAGCTAGACTTGGGCTTGAATAGCAGATATACAGCATAACCTGGGGCCAGTTATTCAGCTTCTCTCAGGATTAGCTTCTCCTCCCTAAGGATTTAAGTAAAAGAATGCACATAAAGAACTTTGAAGCATCTGTCACATAGAGTGGGCTTAATAGCAGTTAGCTCTGGTCATTATGGCATACAAATAGGGAAACTGAGGAACAGTTTCCCTAAACCTCAGCAGATTTTGGCCTGAGGACCTCTGAATTCAGAGCTCAGCTCCCATTGACACTTGGGTTGCTTTCCCACATTGCATGATGAAGGTTTGGATATTGTTTCCAGCCAGATCTCATGTCCCAGTTGACAACATTTATTCAACCCCTCACTTTTCCCAGTGTCCCCTCCCTGCCAAACCCCTTTTTGTAGGGTCAACTTCCTCTCTTGGTATAAGAATAACAGTTGAAAAGAAAACCTGTTTTCAGCCCACATTTCTAATTTTAGTCATTTATAATAACTCCAGACCAGGAAGCTGGGTCCTGGGAAGAGGTTAAGGGGTTGGAGGAGATAGGTCTGTGTCCAGGGGGCCAGGTTTGGCGGCGCTGGTGACCTGATGCCTTGAAAGGCAAGCAGCAGGAAACACAGCAGCTGGGCAGACAGATTGGGTACAGTCTGCACTTTCTACTTGGGCCAGTCCCGGTTTTTTAAGACAGAGGACCTGAAAATGGAGATGGGTTAGACTGTGGAAGAGACAAGAAGGAAGAGAAAGTGGGACATGATGTATAGGGCAGTGAGTTAGAAGGTGACATCCAGAAAGACCACCTGAAGAAATTAACACTTGAAGGGGAAATGGAGGGACCCAGAAAACAACATTAAGACAAAGAAATGCTGCTGTGCGCAGCCAGAGGAGCAGCGCCCAGACTCACCTGTTCCAGCCGATGGCCAGGTGCCTCCTTCCTAGGGTCTTGGCAGGCCACGCACACGTAAGATGGGCTTTGAACACGTCCTCCCACTCTCACCATCTCATCCTTGGGAGCCCCCAGCCTTCAGTAAACTGCTCTCCAGGCTAAGGCCAGGGGTCCCAGAAAGACCCTCACGTCTTCATGTTCATGAGTAGAGCCTGAATTCAGGGAGCACAGCCATGGGTGTCAGGTCTTGAGCCAAGGCATGAGCATCTGACAGGGAGAGTTTATTTTCTGAAATAAAGAAATCTGAAAGATCATCCTCTGCACTAAAATATTATCTATATATATATAAAACAACAAACTGCTATAGTCTCAGTGTCTTCAGACTCACTGTGTGAGTTCAGATGATGCCACTTTCATAATATTTTGAACCTTATTACCTATGATGTCCCATCTATGCTCTTACATCTCTTGCAGTGGTCCCTCCTGCCAAGCATTTTCAGGCTACCCAAAGGGTAGTTTTCGCAGGCAGCTAGCCTGGGCCCCGTTTGGAGCTTGCTTGTGTTATTTGGGGTTGTCATTTCCACTGTTGAGCAAGAGTTCCCCTCTTCCCAGCAATGCCGTGGCCAGGGGCTCTGTCACCCCAAGCCTCTGCTCCCTGGCCATACCACTGCCCTGTACAGGTTTGAACACTCTACTCAAAGCAGGGTTGCCTGTACCCCACACATTGGAATTTAGTGGAACAGCTCCTTTAATTCACAATCACACAGCCATATTTTCTCATGTGTCTGCAAATACGTCCAGGAAGCCTGAGTTGGGCCAAGCCCCTAAAGTAGCTCAAGTGCTGCCTGCAGCGCCTTCATGACTTTCTACCCCTGCTGCTGGGTCTGGCTCGCTGTGGAAGACTCTACTCCTTGTGGTGGATTATCTACAGGGACCCTGTCACTTCTTCCTGCCAGCAGGCTTTCACCAGCAACGACCAAGGAGCCCAGCAGACAGGCCTGTTTATGTACAAACTCCTATGGATTCAGTTCAAGATCTTTCCAGGAGGTTCCTCAGTTTTGTCATACAAGGATTCAAATAAATTCTTGGGTCAAAAGTATTTCCAAGTTCTATCTGCTGGATGGGACTGGAGCCTCTGCTCTGGCCACCTGGGAAAACCTGTTATTCCAATGAGCAGTATTGGCTGGCAGGGGACCCAGTGCCAGTCTCCTGAGGACTAGACCTGCCTTGGCTTGGTGCCATGGAGAGTCATTCTTACGTGCCCAAACACCCCTGAAGAGCCCAGGACTGCCTGCCCACTGCACCGGCTGAACAAACAGTTCCAAAAGAAGGCATTTTACTAAATCTCTGCAGAACTTTCCCAAGATTGCCAGTCTTTGTGGAAATTGTGACTGCCTTCTACCTGATGCACAGGGGACATAGGAGTCCAGGAGGGGGAGAGGGAGATGCTTCAATTGCATGGACTATAATGCAAGGAAGCGGTGACCATCTATCAGTCTGTCCAGACCAGTGGATATCCTGAAAGAAGGCAAGGGTCTTGTTTTTCAAATCCACAGTCTCATGAAATGCCTTCCTCTTGGTCACTCATTAAACCCTGAGTGCGGCAGCCTGCCCATGGTGCCCCCACTGCGCCAGGTTTCCCTTTCCTTTCTTCCTTTCCTTCCCACTTTCCTCCCCCCTTACTCCTTGTCCTTCTTTCTTCTTCCTTCTTTCCTTCTGTATTAATTAAATACTTATTATATACCTCACACTCTGCTGAGTACTAGAGGGATGAGAGAAGGTATGACACTGTCCTTGCCCTGAAGGGCAAGCAGATGCACACACAATTAGCTATAATAAAATACATGAAGGATTGAGGAGATCTGCCCAAAGTATCACGAGAGCACAGAAGAGGGAGAGAAGGAATGGCCTCAGGGGTCATCAGGAAGAGCTGCATGAGAAGGTGATTCTGAGATGCTTTTTAAGAGTGAACAGGAATTTTCCAGGTCAGCAAAGATGGGAAGGGTTTTCTAGGCAGGCCCACAGCGTGGAGCCCGACTTGGCTGGAGCGTGGCGTGCTGGATGACCAGGCTGTGATGGGACCTGAGCATCACGTACAGGAGTTGGCGCTTTATTTGGTACGAGATGGAGACCTCTGGAGGCCACGGCTTCCTCGGGACGGAAGGCCAGCTCAGGGAAGCTCCCCCTCCATTCTCCCCGGCCCACCCGTCTTCCTCCCCTTGCCCATAGCATCCTCCCACCCAGGAGCTCACCCCAGGGCGTACCAGGGGATTTCTACTGAGGCTAAGGGGCGTCAAGCCTCCTCGACGAGGCCCCAGAACCCCAGCGAGCTGGCTTGTGCCAACGCGGGCTCCCAGGATGCACCGGGAGCCTGGGAACCAGACGGAGGGAGGAGGCTCAGCTGAGGAGCTCAGGATTTAATTCTATGCATCATTAAGTAGTCCTCTGAAAGCAGTGTCCCCTATACATCATCCATGCTTAGTAAACAGCACGCTGACATTACATTAGCGGCTGGAAATGAATTTTCTCTTTTATAGGGAAATTGAGAATCCGCCAAGAAGAAAGAAAGAAAGAAGGAAAAAAAACCTCAAAACCAATTATCTAGGCATTTATGAGTTCCACCCTGGTCCCTCTCTCTCCTCTCTCACTCAGATGCAAAGAAGCATTTAATATTTAATATATTAAGAAAAGAAAGAAACTTTGATAGATTATGTGGAATCCAGCATTAATTCCCTCTGCCCCTCCTTACTTCCTCAATCCCCCCTCCCGAAAACGGTGCCTGGTTCTAGCTGACATTTAAATGGATTAAGGTGTTCAGATTTCCTTAATAGTGTTGACATTTTGGAAATATTTCTGGTTTTTTTTCTCTCTTTGAAATAATAATAATAAATAAATATCAGAATGGATCCTCTCCTCCTCTCGACAGGCAGACCCCAGCGCTGAGCACAGGTGATTTACATTCTTATTTACAAGATTAAGGATCAGGACAGACAGAAGTCCAAGTCCTCCTTGTGAAGCTGGTGGGGTTGAGCATGGAGCGGTGGCGTGGCTCCTCAGCAAGAATCTTGCTAAGTTCTGCCCCAGGCCTCCAGCCCATTCCCCACGTCCCCTGGGCCTGGGGCAACTGTCTGCCTCCCTCCCCCACCCTCGGCCCTCTCTCTCCCTTCCTCTTCTTCATACGATTGTGTGATCTTCCCTCCACATTGACCTGTCAACCTGAATGGTTGGGTCCATTCGCATGGGCAGAGCTGTCCCCGTGCCAGGCAGAGCCCCCCCGACAGCCCTCCTGGAAACAGGGCCCTGTGGTCCAATGGTGGAAGCAGAGTGGAAAGGGTGGATTTGCTTCTGCCCGCTGTCTACCCTGGGGTTTCGGCAAGCTTTCTCCCAATGTGCGGTGCTGTTTTCCCCTCTAGACACCTAGGTTCCTGAGAACTGGCTCCTCGTCTTCATCTCTGTATCTCAGCACTAGCAGAATGTTTGGCATACGGAAATTGCTTGCAAATGTTTGTTTAAAGGAAGGAAAGAACGGAGGGAAGGAGGGAGGAGAAGGGGGAAAAGGGGAAAGGAGGGAGGGTTAGGGCGGAAGGAGAAGACAACGGGCAAAAGGCAGTTGGGAGGCTCGTGGGTTGACGTTGCAGCCCCGGTGCTCTCTGAAGCCTCCAAAAATACCCAGTCAGCAACAGACTGAGTTGCTCCCACCTGCAAGTTTTCCACAATCTAATAGTTGTTGTTGTTTGCCTCACAGTGTTTGGGGGATTGTGTGGGTACAAATATCTGACAATGCTCCTTACAGAGCCGCTTTATGAGTATCAGCCAGAAGGGGGTGAAGGGAGAGGCTCCTTCATCTAGACGGCAACTTGACCTTTCATGACTTGGTTTTCTCACATAGAAAACAGGGATAATAATGCTGGCCTGAGAGCACTGTGACGACGACAAGGCTGATGTATGCTCACAGTTAGGACGGTGAAAGCATGTAGCGAGTGGCCAACAAGCTCTGGTGCTATTGGGCATTTCACACAGTAGCTGAACAAAAATAGCTTTCACGAACCGGGCTAAATCAGCCAAGATTTGAGACTATTCCAAGAAGGAAAAGTAAAGAAATCTCCAGAACCAGTTATGAGCTCTGCCCTAATCTGTTTCTCAAGTTCTACTTTTACTTTTGAATGCATATATTATAGAAACAAATCAAAGCAACTTGGGCAGATTTTTAGAAGAGGAGTTTCCAGCAGTTTCTGCTGGAAGAGTTCTCCTGAGCTTCGGCTGCTGCACCCGAGTGCCCGAGTGACCAGGGCAGACGGGGGCCTGGCAGGCGGCAGGAGGTGAGCCCATCCTTAGGCTCTCTAGGGCGAGGGTCTCCTCCTGGTCTTGTCACCTGCCCACTCCTTCCAGGGTGCACCGGTGTGTGTGCTTTCAGAGAGAAATACCCAGAAGAATTTGCTATTTGATCTATTTTCACAAAGCTGACTTTTATTTAATCTTCCAAAGGTATCCTGGCCCAATTTTTATGGAACCACCTTAGCCCGCCCGTGGCCTGTGTGACCTGGTAGGTACCATGCACAGACTTGCTTGGCTTAGCAGGGGACTTGGGGATGGGTTTAAATCGCTTTTTTACATCTTAGCCATGATTAGCCTAGAGTCTGCATCGTATTTTGCCCTTTCTCCAATTTGGGGACCCTTCCTTTGCTGATCTGCCAATACTTAAATTTTTCAATGCTGGCTTTCCAGCCATTGCTTCAGCTGTGTGCCTCGGGGTCTGAGTTCCAAAGGAGGCATGCGTCCCCACATGCCATGCTGTCCTGGTGTAGAACTAACAGGTGAGTTAGACACAGCTCCCTTCTTCAGCTTACAGCCTGGAAGGGTATCAGCTTCTAAACCTGTAAAAAGCCTGTTACCAAAATGCACTCAAAGCATCAAATCAGCACGGACAGGTCAGGACAAGACAAGAGGGAGTTAAGTGAGAAGTCAAGCGACAAGAATTCTCCGGGCAGGCTGGTGAGGGGTGGGAAGTAATGCAGAGTTAACATAAGCATATTCCTTTTCTCCGTTTAACAAAGAATAATTCAATTAGGCTTATTTTAAATTAGATAATCCCGATTTTACCTGAGTAAGCATATTCAGGAGATAGGAGAAAGGGAGTTCTGGTTGTAGACCTTGTCTTGGACTGCGGCTTCCATCCTGCAGTTGTCCGGAACCCTATTAAATACCTTCATATCGTTTAGGCTTTGAGCTGGCCACCCCATCCACCCACGCGCCTATCCCCTCAATCTTTCTCCGTTCTTTTCCTCATCAGGTTGTTACTTTGCATCCATCACGTCCTAAATGCTGTGCCAGGTACTGGCGGAAGGACTCGACCTCTACCCTCGAGGAGCGTGGAGTGTTATTTTAGCCAGAGGGCTAGAGGACTTCACACTAAATTATAAACACCACTTTTCCTTTTCTGAGTCCTCCGTTGAGCTCATCCACACAAAATCACTTAAATCACACCCATAAGGTGAAGAGGCTGGCCTGACGAGTGCCCACATAAACACCTCTCTCAAGATTCAGAGCCTCCCCTGTTCAATCGTGGGAGCCCCCAGGTTCTTTCCTCCCACCAGGACTGACCATTACCCCAGATTCTGGCTTTATTATTCCTTTCTTTTCCTTTATAGTTGGCCTCATAGCTATGTATTCTGAATAATACATGGTTTATAATTTCATATTTTTGCATCTAATATAAAAAGTGTCATGCAGTGTATATGTGTGCTCTTGGGCAGCTTATCATTTTTCTTGATTTGCCCCACAGCATGTTTTGAAGTTCCTCTGTGTGTGCAGTCATTTCATGTCTGCATGGCAATCCAGCATAAGAGTGTATCACAATTTTGCTCATCTATTGTTCTGTTGGTTTGCTGGCTTGTTTCCTGTTAGAGCAGTACTGCTATGAACATTCGTTTCGATGTCTCTTGCTCATAGACCAAATGTTTGTTTTTGGGTGCGCACATCTTTTAATTTAATAAGTAACGCTAAATCGTTTTCCAATGTAGTTGTGATAATTTACACTCCCACCAGCAACTAGAGTTTGCTTGCTCTTCCTCTTTACCAACACTTGGTATTATTAGACTTTGAAAATTTTTGCCAGGTCTGGTGCATTTGAAATTGTTTCTCACTGTGGTTTTAATTTTACTTTGCCTGATTACCAGTGAGGTTGAGCGGATTTTTGTTTTCTTGGCAACTTGTGTTTCCTACTCTGTGAAATGACCATTCATGGTTTTTTTTTTTTTTGGTGGTGATGGTTTTTCTTTGTGTGGCTTTTTTTTTGCCTATTTTTCTGTTAGATTGCCTTTTTCTTCTGATTTGCAAGACTTTTTTCTACCTTCTAGATCTTAATCTTTTGCTGACCATATGTGTTGCAAATATTTTCTCCCAGTTTGTGCTTATATTATCATTTTTTTCATAGTGTATTTTAATGAACCCATGTACTTAATTTCAACACAGAGTTAACAATCTTTATTTTATGGTCTTTATTTTTATATTGTGTTTTAAAGGAAAAGTATTTCCTATCCTCCCGTATTTCTTTCTAAAGCTTAAAGTTTTATCCTTCATATTTAAGTTTTTAAGCTATCTGGAATTGATTTTCTTAACAAATCAATATTATTGGTACGTATTAATAAAGCGTACAATTCATCCAAAGTGTACAATCAATGGTATTTGGTACATTTATCACTTTAATCATTATTAATGATGAATTATTATTATTATTGCAATAATAGCAACACAAAAACAGACAAACAAGAAATTCCTCACCTCTCGGTCTCTCCGTTTCCCTTGCTGTACATAGCTGCTGTTTCTGGCTATGGAATTGATTTTTGTGTGTGCTGTGAAGTAGAAATCCAGTTTCATGGTTCTCTTCATGGTTCCCCCATTGCCCTCTGTTCGTCACCTGTTCCCGGTGTCTGGACAGTCTGCCTTCCCCGTGTTGATCGGCAATGCCCATCTGTTCTACATCGAGTGTCCACACCCATGGCTCTGTCTTGGGTTCTCTAGTCCATTCCAGGGGACAGTTTGTCTTTCTCAGCTCTGATGATGGACTAGAGGATTTGGTGGCACTCTTGAGTCAGAATACTATGCGAAATTGCCAAAAAGTATTCATTTATTTATTTTTAAAAAGACTTTTCCTTACAGAGATGGGATAGTGGAAGGAACACTAGACCTGAAGAAAAAGGTAAAAATCCCAGATCTGACACCTTTGTGACTTTGGGCACTATAACCAACTTTTCTGAGTCTTGTTCTCTTTATCTGCTAAATGGAATACTAATTTCAACCCCAGAGGCTGTTATGAGAATTAAATTAAATTTTGTGCTTTAAAGGGTGTGAACGTACCTGGCATGTAGCAGAGGCCCACAGAATGTGTTTTGTAGCACTCCAAAACCTAGGTCACGTGAATGTTTTCTCATGGCCTCAGTACAAAGTAAGTCAGGGCTTCAAATTGCCCCATAAGAAAATGAGCCATAGACTCCAAAACTGATTTTTTTGTTTGTTTGTTTCAGCTTAGCAAGCTCTTTTCCCCAAACCTCCTTATGTAGTTCCAAACTCTTTTTAGAGGGTAAAGGGCTACTAAGTTTCTCTGCTAAAAAATGAATGAGGGCAAAGGGAAACTCACTCTGGGTACTGAGTTGGGAAAAAGTCATGCAGAAAAAGTCACTATCCAAAGCTTAAGTTCCAGGTTCTGAAGCCCAACCTACAGAAAGGCTTTTATTACCAGTTATTGGCAATATAATAATAATAGCAATAAAATATAGTCCTTTATAGTTTGATATGTCTTTTTATCAGTTGGTCCATTTTATTCTCTTCACACAACAAGGTGGTCAGAGGTAGAAAGCTGGCTCCACGAGTTGGAGACACATTCAAGTTCGCTGCTCAAGTAAGTGAATTTTCCGGCATTCAGACTCAGGTCTGCCTGCCTGCACTCTCTTATTAAGGTGCCAAGGGTGACTCTGTCTGTATATCCTGGGATGATTTCAAATATGTTGTCCCATTGTCTGCATTGTACATTTGTAGGCCAGATCACACAACTCAATTTTAGGTTCAGAGAACGTTGTAAATAAGACAAGACGTCTAGCAGAACTGGGGTGGGGCATTCTTTCAGGTAATTGCCAAACTTTCTCAACTCCTCAGATGCAAGGAGTTTTAGAAAGTTTTGTTGTATGCAGATGTAAATGTGTTCTCATGGGTTTCTCCGTGGGTCTTTACTGTAAAGTCCCAGCTGGGACCCAGGCCCTCTGGTGGTCTACTGGGCTTGGGACAAAGGTGAGGCTGACTTGATACCTGCTTCTGTGCCAAGGCAACCCGTATTTCAGGAGATCTGGCCAGGCTTCAGCAAGCTCAGTGGAGCAGCTGGGTCTCCAGGCCCTTGGTCCTACCCTGACAACACCTTGGGAGCAGCATCGTGGGAGCAAAGGGCATCTGAGTTGCCTGAGAGTTCCTGGGGTTCTCCTTAATTAGTGGCTGTTAATGAATCTTGAGTGTCGACTTGAAGGAATTTCTGGTGCTTTATACTGCTGCTTCCTGAAGAATTCAGAGCCCTTCCAGGCCTCCATTCCAAGTGTGGGCCTGCCTGTCTAGCCCACCTTTCACACACAAATATCCCAAGAAGACATGCTCAGGCCCTCACCCCGGTATCACGAATGGGATCTATATGGAAATAGGAACTTGAAGATGTCAGCACTTAAGAGGAGCCAGACTGGATTAGGGTGGGCCCTGATCCAAGACGATTGCTGTTCTTATAAGGAGAGGAACTTTAGACACGGTCAGCAGCAGCCAGAGCGAAGGTGGGCCTGTGCCACAAAGCGTCCTGGGTGCCAGAGCCCTGAAGGCCTGGAGGAGGCATGGCCCTGCTGGCACCTTGACTCAGACTTCGAGCCTCCAGAAGACAATACTTATTGCCCAGAGACAATAAATTCTTGCTGTTTTAAGTCACGCAATCTATGGTGCTTGGTTACAGCCCCTTAGGAAGTGAACACATCTTCTGCCTCCCAGTCCCTGGTCCCAAGAATGCCAAGGGGCTCCTCACCCTCCCTTCAGTGGCTTTAGCCCATTTCTCTAATGTGTGCTGGCATAGCCCTCTTTACTGAAATGCTTCTTCCCACCACTCTAGAGCTCTAGACGTTCTTTGGCTCCTTGTCCTTGAGACCCCGACCCCGGGCTCTCCCTTGTAACGCATACTCAAGGCATCGTACGCTTCCTCCTTGTTGATGTCTTCTAATCGTCACCACTTGAGCCTGACCAGAGATGAGCACTTCAGTCTGTAGGCATCTTCACCATGGTGCTCGTGCTCCCTTAAACTCACCTCCCACCACTTAAATTGTGACCATCCCATTCCTTGATGATCGAAGGGTTATCTTTGACTCTCCTCCTCTCCGCTCCCTGTCTTAGTAATCAAATCCTATCCATTTTTCCTTTCATGATATTTCTTGCCATTTTTGCTGCAGGCATCCTGGTTTAGGTGTGCAGAACTGGGTTCCAATGGCCTCCAGGCTTGATTTTCCACAGTTTCATCACTCTGTTGAATCATGATGTCCTGTCCCCTTCTCAGATGCTACAAGGTCTTCCTTCTCCCGTATTTGATCTCTCAGTCTTCCTAGTAACAGGAATTGACTTTACCCAAACACATTCAATTAATGCTAAGGTTTTTGAATTTCTGCTTGTATGTGTGTGGTATTCTGGGCCCTTCTCTTTGCAGGGATCTTCTCAGCCACCTCCCTCCATACAGTCCCAATTCATGCCTGTCTAGTAAGTTCTGCCATGCCAGTGGCCCTGGGTACCCCTTGCTGTGGTACACAGCATGCACTGGCTGCATTTCATGGAATGTATGTAGGTTTTTTTCTCAAGATGTAGGAGAAAGTTGGAGTTAGGCTCCCTCAGTCTGCCCATATGTTCTTGATGCTGTTGGATTAACTTTCATAAATTCCTCATTGACCTCTTTTCTACAATTGTGCACTCAGTCTTCTCAGCTCTTCTCAGTTCCCAACCCGTCTCATAAATCTGCTTCTCTAATCTCACTTTGGGAATGACCTTGATTTGCACCTGGTGCATGGATGGTGCCTTAGGCTGCAGGCACAGGGGTGGGAGAAAGAGCTTAAAAGTCAGAAAAGTTAGGTCCTTGAGGAAGTCACTTGCCTTCTCTGAGCTTCTGTTTTTTCACATATAGGCTAGAAACAGTACTTCTCTCTCAGGGTTGATAATGAGTTTTTGGTTTGAGTAATGTGCATGGAAAGGCTTTGCAGGAGTAGTTATGAAACCACTTCTCTGCACCTTCAGACCTTCAGCTATTTCTGTCTCTAGCCTCAAAGTGCTCCTCTACCTTCCCTTTCCTCTTCTCCCTCCATCTTACATTGGCTCCAGCAACTTCATGTTTTCTTTCTTCATTCCCTCTTTCTTCCCTGTTGGCAAACAGCCCCCTCCCTATCCTTAAACCACCTTTACCTTGACCCTGCTGCCTGCCTCCCACCCTGACAGCCATGCCTTCTTCCCTCTACTCTGGCGTCCAAAGAAGACATCAAGAAGCCACCCTGGTTCACAGCCCACTCTTGCCATAACTCCTGCCTTTCTTCCCAGCTTCTCTCTGCGAGCCAACAGACGCACCATCACATCTCAGTTCTTACCCTCCTTAACCTTCTTCAAAATCTAACATTGCTAACCACTGCCTTACTTCTTGAAATGCCCTCTCCTCTCAGTTTTCTTGGCACTCCAAACTTTTACTTGAATGTACCCTTCCTTTATCCTCCTTTGCTCTTTACCATATCATTGCTTTTCTGTCTACTTTTCTAATTCAATAATCCCCCCTTGCCTCCTGTTATGGATTATGTCCTGCAAAAAGATGTATTGAAGGGCTAATCCATGATTCCTTTGAATACAACCTTATTTGGAAACAGGGACATTACAGATGGAATTAGGCAAGTTAGAATGAGGTCACACTGGAGCAGGGTAGACCTTAATCCAACTTCCCTGCAGTTCTTATAAGAAAAAGGGATTTTTTGGGAAGTGGCTGTGGCTCAATTGATTGGGCTTCTGCCTACCATATGGGAGGATCCAGATTTGATCCCCGGGGCCTCCTGGTAAAGGTGAGCCAGGCCCATGCAGCGAGTGATGCAGCAAGATGATGAGCAACAAAAAGAGAGATGCAGGGGAGAGTCAAGGCGAGACATGACAGAAAGCAGGGACTGAGGTGGTACAAGCAGTAGGTTACCTCTCTCCCACATCAGGGCTTGCCAGGATCAAATCCTGGTGAAGCTTAGAGGAGAAAATGAGAAGAGAAGACAAAAAGAAACAGACACAAAATATCACACAGAGACCAAAACAGCAGGGTGGTGGGGAGGAAGAAAATAAAGAGGAATTTGGTAGAGGGAAGGATACCATGTGATGACTGAGGCAGATGCCTTGGACTGTCAGGAAGCACCACCAGAGGCAGGAGAGAGGCCGGAGTAGCTTCTACCCAACAGGTCCAAGAGGAAGCATGTCCTCCCCGATGCCTTGCGTTGGACTCAGCCTGCAGCCTGCAAGCCAACACCCCTCTATGGTTTTAAGCCATCCAGCTTGTGATATTTTGTTGTGGCAATCTTAGGAAACCAAGACTTCCCTTTTTCCCAGGCCTAGTTTTCTGCCATCAGTCCACCCCAAACAGGAAAGCATCATCTCATTTTCTTCCATGCTGGTTAATCCACACCTGAAGTATAGTGTTTATTTCTAGGTTGCACCTTCTAAAAGAGTTATTACAAACTTCAGTATGTTCCATGGAGGGTGACAAAGATGGAATAGTTGGTGAATGGATATGGAAAACCTATGAAGAGAAAATTTGGGAAAAACATACTCTCTGCTGTCTTAAAACATTTGAAAAGACTTCAGAAAGAATCTTGGTCTACTGATTTGGATCCCTATAGAAAACAGAAATTAGAGGTAGGCAGATTTGGAATAACTATCAAGTAATACCTTCTAGTCTTGTGAAAGTGGTAAGGTTGAAGCTCTGCAATAAGATGATGTGGCTTCAAATCACAGCTCTGCTACTTCTTAGCTGCATGACACTGAGCAAGATATTTCATTTCTCTGTGGCTTCATTTCATCATCTGTAAAATGAGTGTAGTTCTCATTTTGTATTATTCTGAGGATTACAGAAATCATTGTATTTAGAATGCTTAGCTAAATGTTAAGCACAAAGAAATTGCTCCTTCTCATGCTTCTCCTCCTTCTTCTATTACCATCTTCTTCACCATCATCATCATCATTATCATCTACAGTTAGTCCAGCAATGGAGCCAACTCTTCCCAAAGCAGGAGACTTCCTACTTCTAAAGGAATATTTAAGCCTAGTTGTGCTGGGGCAATGAGAAAATGTTAATGCTTTGCAGCATGTAGGACTTGATGCTATCAAAGGTCCCTTCCTACAGTCACTCCCCATCTCCACAGTCCATTTGGAGCTCCCACTTGGTGTTTCCTGGGCCCATCAACGGCAGCTTGATGCTCCCTAGAACCCAGGCCTAAACCATCCCTGCATTTCTGTGACTCCCTTTTGTAGGTGGCACATAGCAGACTGACAGAGAGGCTTCCTGAGGGCAGGGTCCCTACAAAAGGAACCAGTGTCCACAAGCCTCCATCCCCACTGGGGTCTCATGCCTCTTCTCATTACTAATGCTCTCTCCTGCCCCTCTAAGACTTGGCATGTTTTGTGGAATGCTCTTGGTGTCTAGCCTTTATCAAATTTCTAAGTCTGCCTCCATGGTAGTAGGCCCTGGATTCCACCCTTTTTCTCCTAAAGCTGGTCCCAGCTCATGCCCTGGTCTTGACTCCAACGAGCACCAATGTATATCATCAAGGTTACCAAACTCGTGTGCAAGTTTAAACATTTGCCCCTTTAGTCTTCAGTCATTCTTCATTGTACATCTCCTACATCCTTATGCTATGTCCTTCATTATCACCCTCACTCAGGCCAAAATCTTCTTTCCCACATTCATAACTCACAAATAAAATTCTATGCCCAGACTCTTCTTCCCAATGCCATCCATTTCTCCCTACCTCAAACATTTCAGTGCTTCCATAGCTAACTGTAGAGGGGTCAAACACCGTAAGTTGCATCCAAGGTCCCCTGTATACTGGTCAATTTTTGTTTACACTTTTTTGAGGAATAATTTCATACCGTAAAGTTTATCCATTTCAAATGTACAGTTTGGTGAGTTTTAGGAGGTTTGTGCAGCTGTACATTCACTACCACAATCAAGTTTGTACATTCCCATAAACTAGCAAAGTTCCCTTGTGCCCCTTTGTAGTAAATCCCTGCCCCTCCAACCCACTTCCTGCCACCTGTGATCTCAAGCAGCCACAAATCTTTTTTGTCATAGTTTTTTATTTTCTAGAATTTCATTGTAAAGAGATTCCAATAGTAAATAGTCTTTTATGTCTGGTTTCTTTTACTTAGCATGGTGGTTTTGAGATTCATTCATTTGTGGCATATATCAGTAATTCATTCCTTTCTGTGCTGTGTATTAGTCCCTCATATGGATAAAGACATTTGGGTTGTTTCTGGATTTGGGCTATTTTGAATAAGGCTTCCGTGACTATTCATGTACAAATTTTTGTATGAACATATGTTTTCATTTATTTTGGGTAGATATCTAGGAGTAGAATTTCTGGGTCCTATAATAAATGCATTTTGACTTTATAAGAAACTGTCTGACCCACTTTTCCACTCCCCTTCTAAAACCTACTTCCAGCTAAGTGCATTGTCCCCTGATCATGCCTTTGCTTTTTGACCTCTGACCAACTGATCCCTGAAGTGCCCTCTACATTTCATGCTATTCAAGTCACTGTAAAAACCATTTACTCCCTGTGCAAGATACTGTGCAGGGATAAATAAGACACAGCCACCGTCCTATGAGGACTCACTCTCTAGAAGGTAAGACAGCTGTGAGCAAGACCATCCCATACAAGGAAGGCCACTGAGAAAGAGGAGCCAAAGATGATGGGAGAGGACTGGGGAGACCAGGAGCGAGCTCTTGGATGGGGCACAAGCAGGGAGTGTGGAGACCTGCAGAGGAGCGAGCCTGCTCTGAGGCCTAGGAATGCACACATCTAATCTCACCTCACTTGGGAAGCCTTTGCTGAGAAGCCATCCTAAAGTGCTTGTCCTCAAAACTTCTCAGTGTCACCTCAAGCTGCAAATCTTCTTTTCTTCTTAGGAGAAATTCTTTCAGACTAATGTACAAATGAAGCCATATTCCAACAGGACCTGAGCCCAGCAGTCAAGTATTTGATCTAAGGGACAGATAACAGAAGCCTGGAGCCGGGCTGGAGGAGCGGCCTGGATGCTGGAGAACGTGAGCACTGTGAAGTCTGGAATCCAGCCACAGGGCGGAGCTGTTCTTCACCTGTGGCTGCAGATCTGGGGTGTGTTCTGGGCATTTGGAGTCCCTGTGCTGGGCCATTAGGGTCCTTTCATGTCCACTGCTAGGGCAGAGCTATGTAAACTGTGGGTTCTCCTCAGATGAATGAAAAAATGCATACATGGCCCCAGGTGGACTCTCATGTACGTACAGCATGTTGTAACATGTATTCTGGATCAATCAGCTGTGCAGACACCTGCACAACTTACAATTCTCACTTACTGCTTTCTGGTTTCATGTTCAACAATCCACATACAGAGTTGAATGTCTAAGAAAATAATTTCTTTGTGTTCTGATGCTGTAAAATATTGTTTGGATTAAAAGGGCAGGAATAAATGGATGGATCTCAATTTTTTTTTCTTTTGGTTTGGAGATGACAGGGCAATCCATCAGACAACTTCTTTGGCTCTCTGTGACATTTCAAGCTCAAATGTTTTAGCTTCCTTATTTTTTCTTTTCTCATTTTTTCACCCCCTGGCTCTCTATTGAACTGTGCCTCCAAGAAATGCATCCTATAGATGTGGCTCCTTTGACACTTGCCATGCAGCAGGCACTCAGCTGAGCTTGTCGAATGACAGCTAGGAATACTCAGGTTAGCTTGGCAGGTTGTGCCGAAGATGAGGTAACTTCACAGCCTACCTGTGATGTTGCCACCTGTGGCTGAGAGCTCCAGCAAGCCATTCTTGCAAAGCAGACCAGGCCCCAGACATGGCCAAAAACACAGATGCCAACAAAATGTGGTTTCAGCAGCAGAATTGTGTGTGAAGAAGAAATACTTGAAGCCAGAATGCTTGGCTACTTTACTTCCCTCTACCACATGTACAATGTGAACTTGGAAAGGTTACTTAAACGCTCTAATCCTCAGTTTCTCTGTCTATAAGACTGATAAAATAAGCAAGTATAAGAATAAAATGAACTAATGACTGTGAATCATTGTCAAAAATATAAAACATACTTGAAAATGTAACTAACCTTTGTGTTAGTTAGCTATTGCTGCACAACAAGTAACCCTAAAACTTAGTGAATTAAAACAAACATTTATAATGTCACAAATTTTGTGGGTCTGGAATCTGATATCAACCTAGCTGGGTGGTTCTGGCTCCCAGTTTCTTAAGACTTTGGCTGGGCCGCACCAATCGGGGGACTGACTGGGGTTAGAAGACCTGCCCGCACGAGGGCTTCCTCACGTGGCTGTTGGCAGGAAGCCTCAGCTCCTCAGCACGGGTCTCTCCGTAGGTCTCATGAAATGGCAGGTGATGTAAGAGCCCGAGACAGAAGCCGTCAAGTTTTGTGGCCTAGCCTCGCACCCTTCTGTTCAATCTGGGGGGCCCATACAGGGTAAGTACCAGGAGGGGACATTTGGGACCCCAGCAGCTGACTGCTCCCTGGGGAGTGCAGGATTTAGCTGGTTGTCCCTGAGGTCTTCAGCCCGTGACCACATCCCTGCTGGCTCCACCGGGCTCCCCCGCAAGCCTGCCCGCAGCTTCTACCCTCCCCACTTAGCCAAACGTTCCTGCTACCATTGTCAAGCTCTATTCTGAACTAAGCGTTTTCTCTCTGTCTCTCAGGGGGTTGCGCTCTCGACATGCCGGGCAGCGGCCGCCCTTTCAGGTGCGGCTCCTGGAGTTGACGTAGCCCCTCACGTCCTCATTTCACTTGAGTTGAGGCCTCTCATGGACAGTCAGGGAGAGATGGCCTGGGGCAGCCAAGGACAACTTCCTGGTTTCCAGGTTTGGAGATGGGTCTCGCGTTTTCTATTTTTCAAACAGCTTTTGTTCTGGGACTCTTCTTAGGTCCTGCCGGCTCTGAGGCGGGCGGTGTTGGCGGATTGAAAATCTAAGGCTCAGCAAGGGGAAAGTTCCTTCTAAGTCCTAACTGGGGTGTTTGCTGAAGTAAGGAACACAGTAAGTAGAGAAGATACTGTGTGGTTAAAACATGTAGTTTTGTTCTAAACATCTATAGCCTGAGGAGCCTGGGGTGTGAAGCAGAGGTAAAAAGCAACCCTCAGGGGAGGATCGGGATGATTAACTGGACACGGAAAAGAATCTAATATCCTGATGATTCTGCTTTCTCTGCAGAATTCTCCCCTCCTCCTGGATGTCATGCTGTTTCCAGCCTTCTTGGTCCCTGATGTCCAGCACTGGTCTCCTCAAGACTGTTCTCCTCTGTCCCATGGCCCTCACTGGCTGCTCTCACATGCCGCCATCCTGACGTGTTGCTGCTTTCTAGTGGGAATGTCCTGAACAGACAGGCTGTGAGAAGCTGCGGCAGCGCAGGTTTTCCACGATGCAGCCCTCCACACAACTTCCAGGCTCAATTTCCACAGGGCCCAGAGGGCCTACGCTAGCCATGAAGAAAGGGGCTTTGAGTGAGGACACCTTGGGCCACCTCTTGCGGAGCTGGAGCCAGCGCCTGCCAACTGCCTGGAGCCCAGCAGGTGGACTGTCCCCCCATGCTCATACCATAGACCGGGGTACATGCTGCCTGCTCTCCCTGCCCGGCCCTCCAGCCATCACAAGAAGTGGGGTCCCCTGAAGGCCAGGCGCCCCACAAGCCCAGTCCCACAGGCCATTCGAGCAGCTGCTTCTCCAACCTTATCTTCCTCTTGCCTCCACAGAAACCTGAGAAAGACAGAAAGGGGGAAGTGGCATGGTTTCCCAACACAAATAGCCCCACAGAGCTTTCTCAGCGGTGACCCTTAGCCTGTCGTGTCAGCCTCAGGCTGAGGGAGGAAGGAAGTAGACCTTCTATTGAGTATTTTTCTTCCCCTGTCAAGAAGATCAGAGGAGCTGAGGCCGGCAAAGAAAAGGAGTCAAAAGCGCCTTGGAGCCTCCTTCTGCAGGATTTGTGTTGCTTCTCCCCTCCCTTCTTGAAGACTAAGAAAACAAACTCCCCAGCCAAGTAAGGCCCCAGGCCCGACTCCAGCGAGCCCATAAATAAGGACCCTTCAGCCTCTCTCTCCCTGGCAAGTGGAGAGGGCACTTTGGAGCGGAACATTTGATAGCCGGGGCGGCTGGGGGGAGAGTGCTTGTGTTAATTGAATCCCAATTTCCTCCTCCCAGGCCTCTTATCTTTTTAATTATACGAGGCCTTTAATCTTCCAGAGGACTCTGTGTCATTAACGTGTGATTCCCACTGCAGATAGGGGTCTGCTCAGGGTAATGGGACCTGCAAGCTTTGGGAAACTTCTTACTTTTGAAAACACCCAGAGTGACCCAGGGCAACTGAAGGTGGACTCCTCTGGGCTCTCGGATGCCATCCCTAGACGCTCTGAGGCAGTGACAAGAGACTGCAGGGCACGGAGAACCACTTGTGTCCCAGAGAGACGGGCTCAGAGGCGAGGTCCCAGAAAAAGCTAGGTATTTCGTATTTCCTAAACTCTGGATGTAAATTAGATGCTTGTGAGTGGAAACTTACACTTGCACAGGCTCCCGCTCCCTCCGCAGAGCTGTGTTGTCCCAGGGTGACCTTGGCTTGCAGTGCTCCTGGATTGCTTTTCTTTCCAACCCCTGCCCTCACTGCTGCCCTGACAAATGGGTGCAAGGAATGGACATCTGGCTCATATCGGGTGATCAATAAATGCTTGTTAAGTAAATCTTTAAACAAGAGTTCCGAGAGCCATTCAACTTAAAACAGGAATTCACAAGCATTAATTGAGCGATTACTGCACTATGTTTAAGCGTCACCAGAATTCATTTGCTGGGCTATATGGGGCCCCCAGGGCCCTGACCCAGCAATCTTTTATGTCACAGGCACGTTGTCCCCTGTGTGTGCAGAAAGATGGGTTGAGGCGGACCCCCCCAAGGCACCTGGTGCTCACAAGACGAGCCGTTTCTCATCGCAATAGCAAGATGAATATTGTTACTTTTTAAATACACGATTATATACAAATAAGAGTGTGTATAAGGCAGTTTACTTGCATGTCTACTTCTCTACCATCCACAGCTCCATTCGTAGTTGCAATTGCAGCACGCCTCTGAGGACAGGGGCACAGCCCCCAGGATCACCAGCAGATGCTCCGCTTCCAGCTGGAGTCCGGGAGGCTCCTGTCTTCAGAGATACCTGCTCTCCTCTGGTTTCGCCATCCACTGACCTTGGAGCTGGTGGGGGTGCCGATGAGGGCCACACAGCAAGTGGGTGCGAGGGTCAGGGTCCACCCAGCTCTGACCCCCAGCCCACGCCAAAGCACCCTCCTGTTGAGATCACAGGAGGCTGCTCTGGACTGCACCGGCCGGCCACAGGCTCCTGAGCGAGACAATGACCCTGGACATGGTCCAGAGAAGAGCAATTAGGGCACTCGAGGGGAGGGGGAGGACAGACTTAAAAACCCCAAACCAGCAAAGCCTGGCAGAGGAAGGGCGAGCAGGGAGGTGAGGGGGCGCAGGGGAGGGGGCCGGTGAGTGCGTCTGCCCAGGAGGCGCTCACTGAAGCTGGCACAGCCGTTCCAGGACAATGACAAGAAAGCTCTACAAACATGTTCACACGTTTTCTACCCACTGTGCCACCCACGGGGCGGCCCAGGTTGGAAGCAGAAGTGGGCTCTGGTTGTGCGCTCCCACCGAAGGCTGACTCCTGGCTGCCTCAGTCCCCCACGTTTCCTGTGAAAGATCAGAGAGCAGGTCCTTCGAGCGCTGGCGCCCACACGCGGTCACGACGCTCAGCTCTGCTGCTGGGGCGTGTGGCCCAGCAACGTGGAAAAGGGCTGTGCTGTAACAAGCACTGCCAACAAGGGCGGGCAGCGCCCGGGCTGGCTCTCCAGCCATGGTTTGCCAACCTGTGGCCTCGACCAGGCCCCAGCCAGTGGACTCGCGCCTTGGTGAGCGCACCCTCACTGCACGAGCAGGTCGTGGTGTCCAGGGATGTCCAGAAGCCAGCAGGGGACTACTGGGGCTTTCCGGGGGGTGGGGTAACAGACAAAACTGTACCAGATAAAATGGCCCAAAGTAATAGTTCTGATATTCGTAAATATATATTGATGGTGGAAGACTGCCTTTTCTTAGAAAATATTAGTTGGGGAGGCTTTGAAAATATAATTTACTCTAAGAAACCCAAAGTCTCATTTTAAAATTCCTGGAAACCAGAAAACAAATGTGCTGCTCCATCTATCCATTCCACCAACGCCCCTGTTCTGAGATAGAAGACAATTTTATTTCTTGACAGGTTCTTTAAGTGACATTGCATGGTGTGGTGTGGTGTGTGTATTTGCGAGGTAAATGGTGTGTGTGTTTGTGAGGTGTGTAGTATGTGTGCATTTCTGTGGTGTGGGTGTGGTGTGTAGTGTGTATTTGTACGTGTGTGTAGAGGCGGTGGAGGAGACGGAGAGGAGAGCAGATCATGAATGAGTCAGTGCTCAAAAGCTTCTAAGAACTATTATGTTTCTGGCGTTTTTTGCTCTTAGCTCCATTGAAGACCCTCAAGAAAACGAGAAGGGCTTTGTTTGTTCAAGTGACCCCAATGGAGTCCACAGTCTTCGTGGCAACAGGCTGCGCTCGGTTCACTGCCTGCCCTAGTGCCCTTGGCAGACCTGGAGCTGCCCTGGGCTTTGCACTCTCAGCCACGCGGTCAATGGCTGCCGAGAGCAACAGATCAAGGCAGTCAGAGGCGTGGGGCCTGAGGGATGCAGTAAGAGGCGCAGGGGCCTGAGGGACGCAGTAGGAGGCGCAGGGACTGAGGGACACAGTAAGAGGCGCAGGGCCTGAGGGACAGCAGTAAGAGGCGCAGGGACTGAGGGACGCAGTCAGAGGTGCAGGGCCCTGAGGGACGCAGTCAGAGGCGCAGGGGCCTGAGGGACAGCAGTAAGAGGCGCAGGGCCCTGAGGGACACAGTCAGAGGTGCAGGGCCCTGAGGGACGCAGTCAGAGGTGCAGGGCCCTGAGGGACGCAGTCAGAGGCGCAGGGACTGAGGGACAGCAGTAAGAGGCGCAGGGCCCTGAGGGACGCAGTCAGAGGTGCAGGGCCCTGAGGGACGCAGTCAGAGGTGCAGGGCCCTGAGGGACGCAGTCAGAGGCGCAGGGACTGAGGGACGCAGTAAGAGGCGCAGGGCCTGAGGGACACAGTAAGAGGCGCAGGGACTGAGGGACGCAGTAAGAGGCGCAGGGGCCTGAGGGACGCAGTAAGAGGCGCAGGGACTGAGGGACACAGTAAGAGGCGCAGGGACTGAGGGACGCAGTAAGAGGCGCAGGGGCCTGAGGGACGCAGTAAGAGGCGCAGGGACTGAGGGACACAGTAAGAGGCGCAGGGCCCTGAGGGACGCAGTCAGAGGTGCAGGGCCCTGAGGGACGCAGTCAGAGGTGTAGGGCCCTGAGGGACGCAGTCAGAGGCGCAGGGACTGAGGGACGCAGTAAGAGGCGCAGGGCCTGAGGGACACAGTAAGAGGCGTGGGGCCTGAGGGACGCAGTAAGAGGCGCAGGGGCCTGAGGGACGCAGTAGGAGGCGCAGGGACTGAGGGACACAGTAAGAGGCGCAGGGACTGAGGGATGCAGTCAGAGGTGCAGGGGCCTGAGGGACGCAGTAAGAGGCGCAGGGACTGAGGGACGCAGTAAGAGGCGCAGGGACTGAGGGACGCAGTCAGAGGCGCAGGGGCCTGAGGGACGCAGTAAGAGGCGCAGGGACTGAGGGACGCAGTAAGAGGCGCAGGGGCCTGAGGGACGCAGTAAGAGGCACAGGGACTGAGGGACGCAGTAAGAGGCGCAGGGACTGAGGGATGCAGTCAGAGGTGCAGGGCCCTGAGGGACGCAGTCAGAGGTGCAGGGGCCTGAGGGACGCAGTCAGAGGCGCAGGGCCTGAGGGACACAGTAAGAGGCGCAGGGACTGAGGGACGCAGTAAGAGGCGCAGGGACTGAGGGACACAGTAAGAGGCGCAGGGACTGAGGGACGCAGTAAGAGGCGCAGGGACTGAGGGACGCAGTAAGAGGCGCAGGGCCCTGAGGGACGGCAGTCAGAGATGCAGGGGCCTGAGGGACGCAGTCAGAGGCGCAGGGACTGAGGGACGCAGTCAGAGGCGCAGGGGCCTGAGGGATGCAGTAAGAGGTGCAGGGGCCTGAGGGACAGCAGTCAGAGGTGCAGGGCCTGAGGGACGCAGTCAGAGGTGCAGGGGCCTGAGGGACGCAGTCAGAGGTGCAGGGGCCTGAGGGACGCAGTCAGAGGCGCAGGGCCTGAGGGACGCAGTCAGAGGCGCAGTGGCCTGAGGGACACAGTAAGAGGCTCAGGGGCCTGAGGGACGCAGTCAGAGGCGCAGGGGCCTGAGGGACGCAGTCAGAGGCGCAGGGGCCTGAGGGATGGCAGTCAGAGGTGTAGGGGCCTGACGGCAGTCAGAGGTGCAGGGGCCTGAGGGATGCAGTCAGAGGTGCTGGGGCCTGAGGGACGCAGTCAGAGGTGCAGGGGCCTGAGGGACGCAGTCAGAGGTGCAGGGGCCTGAGGGACAGCAGTCAGAGGCGCAGGGACTGAGGGACGCAGTAAGAGGCGCAGGGCCCTGAGGGACGGCAGTCGGAGGCACAGGGTCCTGAGGGATGCAGTAAGAGGTGCAGGGCCCTGAGGGATGGCAGTCAGAGGCGCAGGGGCCTGAGGTATGCAGTAAGAGACGCAGGGGCTTGAGGGATGCAGTCAGAGGTGCAGGGGCCTGAGGGACGCAGTAAGAGGCGCAGGGCCTGAGGGATGCAGTAAGAGGCGCAGGGACTGAGGGACGCAGTAAGAGGCGCAGGGCCCTGAGGGACGGCAGTCAGAGATGCAGGGGCCTGAGGGATGCAGTCAGAGGCGCAGGGACTGAGGGACGTAGTCAGAGACTCAGGGCCCTGAGGGATGCAGTCAGAGGCGCAGGGACTGAGGGACGCAGTCAGAGGTGCAGGGGCCTGAGGGACGCAGTAAGAGGTGCAGGGACTGAGGGACGCAGTCAGAGGTGCAGGGGCCTGAGGGACGGCAGTCAGAGGCGCAGGGGCCTGAGGGACGCAGTCAGAGGCGCAGGGACTGAGGGACGGCAGTCAGAGGCGCAGGGGCCTGAGGGATGCAGTAAGAGGTGCAGGCCCTGAGGGACGCAGTAAGAGGCGCAGGGACCTGAGGGACGGCAGTCAGAGATGCAGGGGCCTGAAGGACGGCAGTCAGAGGTGCAGGGGCCTGAGGGATGCAGTCAGAGGCGCAGGGGCCTGAGGGACTCAGTAAGAGGTGCAGGGACTGAGGGACGCAGTCAGAGGTGCAGGGGCCTGAGGGATGGCAGTCAGAGGTGCAGGGACTGAGGGACACAGTCAGAGGCACAGGGACTGAGGGATGCAGTCAGAGGCACGGGGCCCTGAGGTATGCAGTTAGAGGTGCAGGGCCTTGAGGGATGCAGTCAGAGCCGCAGGGCCTGAGTGACACAGTCAGAGACGCAGGGCCTGAGGGATGCAAAGAGAGGCACGGGGGCCTAAGGGATGGCAGTCAGAGGTGTGGGGCCCTGAGGGACCCAGTCAGAGGCGCAGAGCCTGGAGGGACCCAGTGAGAGGCGCAGGGTCCTGTGGGACCGGCTTTAAGGAAGACCATTGCGGCACTTGCAAGCCATGCAGCTCAGCAGGTGGCCCGACATGGCGCTGGTGCTGCAGAGCCCGGCTGCGTCCAGCCAGAGCAGCTGCTCTCCCAGAGGCGGCCCTGCCTTACGGCACACAAGTGTGTCAGGAGAAAATACTTGTAAGAAACTGACTTTGTTTCTACCTGCTTCTTGATCCCAAGAGGCGGCACAAGTTGGAGATAAGCAGATGACTCCGCAGGCCCCTGCCATGGACCCTGGGCTGACGAGGCAGGCCCAGTTCTGACCCCAGCTCAACCCTGTGAGCGCTGGACATTGCAGGAGCCCCTCTGCACCTCCAACGATGCTCTGCAAACGCTGTCTGCTTTGTGCCACCGGTTCTCACACTTAGTGGGCCTCTCGTGCAGCCTCCCGCCAACCCAGTCTTGGACACTTGGGGACAGTGGGAAGCTGCTACTGAGCAGCTCAGCTGCTAGTTCATCCCTGAAACCATCTCCTATTTATCACACAACTGCTCTTCGGTTATAAAAATTATACGTATTCATTATAGAAAATTTGAAAGATAAAGAAAAATGGATATTGAAAAAAATCTCTGATAAATATAATACATGGTGATAACTACTATTGGCATTTTGGTGTTTCTTCCTTTTTGTGCATGTATGACATGCATGTGTTTACAAAATTGGAATCATGCTAAATACATATTTCATACCTGGCTTGTTCTTTGCACTGACATTGTGAACACTGAATAGTCTTTCAAGAAATATTTTTAATGGTTTCAAATGGCATTTGTATATCAACAACAAATGGAACAATTTCCTTAGTATTAGACACTTAGGTTCTTTTTAATTTTTCAGTATTATAAATAATACCACATAAAACATCATTTTAGGGAAATCTTTGCTGCATTTTGATTACTTTTTGAAGATAAATTCCTGGAACAAAGGGTGGGGGATTTTTGAGGGCCATGGTACGGAAAGTCAGGCCGTGGCCTGGAAAGGCAGTGTGTTGACATGCCTGGCGGCCAGCAGTGCTGGAGCACGCTCACCCCCTCAGGTACCACCGGACACGAGGAGGTTCTTTTCAGACCTCCCAGCTCCCACCTCCTCCAGGCTACGCAGTCACTGCCTTAAAGTCCTTCCAGGTCTGCTTTCCACGCTCCTCTGCAGATACTCTGGTTTGTCATTTTGCTTTTTATAATGTGTACATCAAATCTAGCCTGACCTGTTCTCACCATCTTTATGCTGAATCCTATATTCTGTCAATGCAGTCTAAGACTGTATTGTTTTTTTTCTATATTTTAGCAGCCAATTGATTCATCTGGCACCATGAGGTCTCAATAATCTGGTTAATTGAGTCTCCCATTTAGGATCTGTTCAACGGATCTTTTGAGCCTAAACATTTGTTCTTGGTGCATCAGGCATGTTCCCACACCACACTGCCCTGTTGGCTTGACCCAGGTCTTCTCACCTGGGCAGAGGTCAAGAGAAGGTCATGGGTTGCTGGGACCTGGGCTGGCGCCACCCTGACCAGCAGGCCACTTATTGGTGCTCTCAAGAGTAGCTGGGATCTAGGCTTGAAACAACACTGAGAAGGGCTCTCGTGACGCTGGATGCCCTGCCAGCAGGCAGGGGTCTCCTTGGGGGCTCTGCAGGCTGCAAATCTGCCCAGCCAGACAGATTGACCATGAGATGGAACCAAGGACCGTGGCTTGCTTGGCCTCTCTAACCACTTTCCCAAGACAAATAGAATGAATTTCTTTGTGAAGCCTCACCTAAGGCAGTTTTGTGGGCAGGCCCGAATACTGCAGGGGCTGTAGCAAGAGTCCAGGTAGAAGCCTGCAGACTCCCTGCCTTCCCACCTCCAGGCTGTCCAGCCGCTTGGCCAGTCCTTGGCCAGGCTGTTCACTGGGGAGGGGCTCCAGGCAGGCTTGCCCTTTCAGCCCGCACACAGTCTTGAAGGCACAGAGGCCCTGGTTGTCCTGGGTCCACATACTGCTCATGGGAAACTGCTGAATCGGCTCTAGGAGCTTGGGCAGGGGCAGGGATGGGGCTGGGAGGATCAGCCAATCCAACAAAGCCAGAAACCCCCAGAAGAGGACAATGGAGCATGCTTAAGTCAAATCAGGTGTGTTTCATTTCATCATCCACAATCATCCTTTGCTATTTAAATCCTTTGTGCAGGAGGTAAAGCAGAAAATGTAAACACATGCTGAAATAAATCCTCTGCCTTATAGCTTGATTTTTACTTCACGTCAGAGTAAATAGACCTGCTGCGACAGCGGGCTCTGGTGCTCCAGAAGCTGTAGCTCCAAGGTCCTGGGTGTCCCCAGCCCCAGAGGCAACCTCTGGGAACACATGACTCTAAGCTCAGAAAACATGCTCCTCACCCACCCCCAGCCTCCTTTGACCTTTTATTCTTCATGACAAACCTGTAGGAGAGAGCCAGCCCCACGTCTCAGGGTCTCTGGGCTGTCACCAGCATTACTATCCTGGGTTACAGGAGTCGAGGAGATCTCTCCCCCTTTAAATCCTGCCCAGAGGTGGGGTCCAAAAGATGGCAAAAGACATGGAACCTTGTCCCTGGTCAGATTTTGAAAAAAGTAAAATTATTTATTAAATGTCAGTACTGGGCTGAGCCTGTGGATGTTTCCTGAGCAGCTACGACGGGTTACTAGTCCCCGCCTTCCCCCCAAGCTAGGAGGCCCAAGTGAGCGGCCTCCCCGGGCTGCCCCACCCTGCCGTGTCCTGGCCCCTCTCTCAGCTGCACCACATGTGCACCATGCCATCCAGTAAGTTCTCCTGGCCGAGTTGAGGGGAGGAGAGGCATTCCTTCCAAAGCTGGACTCATCACAACCAGGCCAAAGCCATCCCTGGAAAGGAGGCTGAGAATAGAACTGGGTTCCAGAGGACTGGATGAGTTTGGGGGCAGGAGGAGTGGGGAATAAGCCCAAAATGGATATGAGAGGATTAAAACTGGCAGCATAGAGGGCCTGGCTGACGAGAGTGGCAGAAAGTACAAGGAGAACCTTCAGCCCCGGGTTTTGCAGGCATCGCCCAAGGGCCAGATTGCATGGGAGAGGCCTCGAGGGAGAAGTCAGGACAGGGGTTGCTGCAGGGGAGGACGAAGGCACTGGTCAGAGGTGGGAGAAGAGGAGGCAGACAGCGGCAGCACCTCCACACCCTGCAGCTCCTCACAGCCTTTGTGCTCAGAAGCCCCTGCTCCACTTTGTGCTCAGATGCCTTCAGATGAGCCCTGAGCGTGTCTGTGGAAACGTGTGCTGAGGTTCGCTCTCAGAACTTCCAGCAGCGTCAAAGGGTGGCTTGAATCAACGCAAAGGATGACTCAGGCCGGTTCGTTGGCAAGTGCCGCGGGGCCTGAGGAGCCATCACGTGCGACTCAGTGACGGAAGTCAGACGAGCATGCCCAGCGGCATTTCAACCACAGCAGAAGGCAGGCAAATTTGGCAGCAACTCGTTCCTCAGGTCATGTGTTGCTGTTGGGGTCACCTCCCGCTTTGGTCTTAGCACACACCAGCTGCAGTTCCTGACCTTTGGCCTTGAGTAAGTTGGTCAACACTGCCTTAATGCTTCCACTGAGCAGATTTCACCTGGGGCAGAACGAGGGCCAGGGGCAGCGTGTCTTAGGGACATGGGCTCCCCTGTGGCTCCGATCCTCCTGAGCAGCTCCCTGTCCCTCTGCCTTTGCTGCTGAAACCCACAGATGTACGGTTCCTGCTAGGAGGGACTTGCATCTGCCTGCGGTAGAACAGTTTCTATCAATTAAATGACGTTGGTGTAGGCAGATCTGTTCAGTGCAGGGGTGAATCTTGCAAGGGCTGGCAATTCCAGGCAAGCAGATGTTCTCACCTTGCTCTCTTGCTGTTAGGCTCAGCCTGTCCTTGCTGAGGGTCTTCTTTCCAAGAAGAAGGTCCGTTTTGTTCCCAGTGCCTTCTTACGATCTGCAGATCCCTCCCTGGCTCACTGGCAGAAGCAGAGTGGAACTTGAGTTGGAAGATCCGCATGTACAGACTCTTTGAATTGATTAACTTCTTGAGTCTGAGTTTATTCAATTCTAAAATATTCACCCAGCCTAAAACAGGATCAAACCACCATCACAACTGCCATCACCCTGCTACCCGAGGCAGCGTTCCCTGTGTATGACGCGTGGTGCTAAGCGCTCCGCCCCAACTGAGTCCTCAGATCAACACGAGATGCAGTATCTTCACTTTACAGGTGAGGAAACGAATCACAAAATGCTTAAATAAATTGCTCAAACACATGCAGTTAGCAATGATGGGCAGAAGTTTGCGCCCAGACACACTGACTCCAGGGTCTGAACTTTCAAATCTCAGCCAATGCTGCCCGGGAAGCACATCTGCCTTAACCGCCAGTCTGCACCGGCCCTCCTCTGATTCCCCCGCTGCCGCCGACCTTCCAGCTGGATGCCTGGATTCAATTTTGTCTGGGACGTGGCGCAGCAAGGAGGCCTGTCTTCCACAGTCTGTACTCTTCCCCTGCTGCTTTGATTCCCACATGCCTAAAGGTGTCCGCTGGACCGCACGGCAGGGCTGGCACCTGCCTCTTTGAGTATGAAACAGCTGGTGAGTGTCAGGTGTGGGCCTGAGATCAGGACATGGGCCCGTGGAATGAGCTCAGCATGTGCCCTTTCCCAGGACATGGGGGAGGAAACAACAGTGTCTTGTTGCTTGGGAAATGTTGATGGGTGGCCTGGCATCTTGGGAATGTGTTCAGACAACCAGGGCATGTTTTCCCAACCTTGCCTTCTCCGCCCCATTCCTGGGATGGCACTTTGGACTCCTCACCACTGTTTCCAGACACACAGGAGAAACCTGGTGTTGATTTTCAGCGCTCCAAGGGCAACTTCAAGGCAGGAAGCTCTGTGTGTCAGCCTGTGCGAGTCAGTGCTAAATACTTGATATATGCCCTTTAACTAACCTCCCCAGCCCCATGGAGACACCACTGTAACTCCTATTTTATAAATGTGGAAACTGAGGTTCAGAGAGGTCGAGAAGGCTCCTCCAGGTCCACAGGCAGGGATGACGGAGCTGGACTGAGTCTGCGTTAGCTGCTGTGTTTCATCTGCAGCTCATGGGGCTGTCCATGGGTGGGCGGTGGGAGGTGAGTGGGGGTAGGGGTGGAGGGGTGGGTAGGGGGTGGGTAAGTATTGGGTGGGGAGGTGGGGGGAGGTGGGTATGGGTGGATGGGAGGTGGGCGATGGGGCCGTTCAACAATCCAGGTGAGTGGAGGAGGCCACAGAGGAGGCCATGGAGAAGAAATGGGGGTTCTGGAGCTCCTGGAAAGGAAGGCATTGCACCCACCCAGCGTCCCAGGCACGTGTTGCTTTTGCAAGCTCCTGGCCCTTTAACTCTGCTCGGTGCTGTGGAGTCCCCTCCTTGCGCTGCTTTACTACATTTGGGTGGTTTCCTTACAGTGATTGTCGTAGTCATAACTATAATAATCTAGCAGCAATGATAAGATTCTGAATGGCTCAAGCGCCTTTCTTCTGAGGATGCTAATGTCCATGAGGTGGGGGTGAGAAAGGTCTTAGTGGAAATATGCTTAGGCCCAATTTGGCGGACAAGTGCAGGGAAGTGCAGACGTGTCCCGAATGAGAGCAGCCGTCCCTCTCAGCGGTGGCGAGCTCTGCCTCCTGTCGGAACTGCGTCCTGTTTGGGAAGATCCCTGGGTGCCTTCGCGGCCACTTCGGGCCACGTTGTTTGCTGTACACAGCTCAGCCCTGTGTTCTAGGAACTGCAAAGCCCACTTGAAGCCATTGCCTCATTTAACCCACAACCTCAGAAACCCCGTCTGTTGTGATCGTTCCGGCCGTGGGGTCTATTCTCTTGTTCAACAAGCTTGGGCCATGTGCCAGGCGTGTCCCTGGCACTCAGAGGCCAAGTGGCTGAGACACCTGGCAGGACTCAAACTCAAGCCTTCTTTCTCCACTCCCTCTGCTCCTTTCCTGTTTCATGCCACCATCTTAAATGCTAAGTGCGAAAACTACCAACTTTCAGCACTTTATCTCTAATGTTTCATATATTCATTAGGGCTTCCCAAACACATGGGAAAATATGTAAAAAGTAAAGGACTCTACAGTTTCCAACATGGTTAATATTGTTAGTACAGCCTGTTTGTGGCGAGGAGTGTGTAGCATGTAGGTCTCTTTTATTTTAGGCAGTACCAGGGATAGAACCCAGGGATTTGTACCTGGGAAGCAGGTGCTCAGCCCCTAAGCAACACCGGCTGCCCATGTGGGTCAGTCATGGCCGATGTCCAGCCTTTGTTCACTTCCACTCAAAACCCTGGCCTCTATCCTCACCTTTCCAAGATTTCCAAGCACTCTACTTCTGGAACATTTGGTACCTTTCCTTTTAAATTTATTTTGCAGCAGGTTTTTAAATAATGCTGAATACTCTGGAAAGAAACATTGAGGGCAGCCCAGCCCAGTTTCCAATTTTCAAGCCCGCCCTCCTGCCAGGTTCTGACTGCTCCCCTCCTGGTCTGTGGTTCTTCAGACTCCAGGTCCTGCCTTATCTCTCAGGTTGGCCCAGTACATGCTGCCACCACGTGGTGGTTTCATTTTCTCCTTCTTCCAACTGTGTCTGCACTTAGAGAAATGCATCTTACCACATCAGTGAATTTACTGAGTGCCAGCTGTGCCCCAGTCACCAGGTGCAAGAAAAGACAGAAATGTTGTCTTCCTGGGACTAACATTCTGTGTGCATGTATGTGTGTGTCAAGCAGAGAGAGAGGGGGAGAGAGAGGAAAAAGAGGGAGGAAGAGAGGAGAGAGAGAGGGAGAGAGAGAGAAGGGAGGGAGATAAAAAGAAGAGAGAGAGAAAAGAGAGAGGGAGAGAGAAGAGAAAGAGAGAGGACAGAGAGAGCCAGTAAACAAATGCATATGGAAAGTGTGATGGTTAGGCTATTGTGTCATCTCAGCCAGGTAATTGTGACGGGTTGTTTGGTCAAGCAAGCCCTGGGCTAACTGTAATACAAGGGCATTTATGGACTTTAGTCTCCATTGACTTTACTGCAGTGGTAAATCATAGATAGCTGGTTATAATTTCATCAATTAGGGAGATTGCCATCAGCAATGAGTGATGCTTAACCCAATCAGTTGAATCCCTTAAAAGGGGAAGTGATCCCAACATCGAAAGAGAATTTCCCAGCTCGTTTTTGGACAGCCAACATCTCCCAGAACTCGTCAAGAATCTTCACTGGACTTTCATCAGAGCTCCTGGTTGCAGCCTGCCTGCGGAACCTGGACTTGCGCATCTCCAAGGCTGTGTGAGAGACTCTGATAAATCTCTATTGACAGATATCCCTTGTTGATTCTTTCCCTAGAGAATCCAGACTAATACAGAAAGAACAATGATATAACTTCAGATATTGTTAAATGCAGTGGAGTGACTGGGAGAGCTTCAGCTGGAATGGTCAGAGAACGCTCTTGTGAGGAGGGGATGGTTAAGCCAAGAACTAAAGAACAACCAGGAGTCAGTCATGGCAAATGGAGCTTTCCAGGCAGAGGGAGATGGGGTGAAGGCTGAGGTAGTAGTGGGCTGAGAGGTAGGCAGGGTCAAACCACACAGGGCCTCCAAGGCCTTTCCATTGCATTGGGAGCAATTAGATGGTCATGAAAAAGGGAGAGACAGGATGTGAAATACCCTGTGAGGCTCTTCACGTTGTGTCTGGACTTCCATTAAATTGAACATGCAAATGCAAGGGGGTTCACGCAGAAATTGTGAACAGGCTTACACCATTGTTGTACATTAGAATTGTCTGTGCTGGGCCCCACCTGTGGCTACTGTGGGATGCAGCAGACCAGGTTAGCAGGCCAAAGGCCAGATCACCTATAGGCTGAGTCCCTCCCTGTCCCCTCTCCTGGAGAAGTGGACCCCTGCAACCTCCTCAGCCTGGGGCCACAGACCTGGAGCCAGAGGACCACAGCAGTCTGCTCCAGCGTGGGGGGATGGGTGCAGCAGTGTCTGCAGCCTGACTCATTGATCACCCCCACCCCGCCGAGCCGAGCCTCCTTCCTCTGCCCTCTCTTCCTGGTGGTGCCCCACCTCCCCTGGTGTCCTCAGCCCTACTGCAGCTTTCCAGACCATTTCTGCCTATCCTCTAGCTATTTTTCTGAAGAGAAGTGACTTCTGTGCCTCTCTAATCCTCCATCTTTCTGGAAGTCAGATAATGGTGTAATGTATTAATAATTGCTGTTTGAAAAAATTTTCATTAAGTCCTGAAAATGATGATTTTTCTACTTTCATTCTTATCAGCAGTTTATCACCTAGAACTATTTGGTTAACATGGTTTATATAGAACAATTAAGATAAATGCTTACTTTTTTCTTTTAAACTGTCAATCTTATTAATTAGTTGGTGTACCAGTTGCTTTCATTGCTCTCCAGTGGATTGTGTCTTTTTCCTCTTTCTCTGCAATCAACTGCTGTGAGTGTACCTGGCACCAGGGAGTGGTTCCCGCCAAGGAATCCTTAAAAGATAGCTGATTCCAGGTCTGGGGGAGGAACTGTACAAGATGATCCTGGGATGTTTTTTGCCAGAAAGCTAGGAAGTTATCAACAAGTAATGGTTTTAGTCAAAAGGATATAGATGTCCAAACATAAGAGTTTTCATAGGCCAAAAATAGGGCAACTTTAACATAAAAAAGAATAATAAAAATTATTAAAGCAAATTGACTATTCAAAATATTTTATTTCACTGTACAGATAATAGATATATATCTACAGAGACGGAGACAGAAGAAACTGAATCAAATATTAATGCGTATATAATGTTTTTAGCCATTGCCGAATTTCCCTCTGTAAGTATTTTTGTATTACTTCCAAATTACATAAGGGAAGCTGTTTCTGTACAACCTCTGCAACAGAGTATATTGTTGAACTTATGAAGATTTACCCATTTAGCAGGTGAGAAGTGGCATCTTGGTGGGATTTTAATTTGCACCTATCTTATTATGAGCCATGTTGAACAACTTTTCTCATGTTTAAGATCCATTTTCAGCTGTTTTCCTATGAACTCTCTGTTCATGTATATATTTTTGATGGGATTTGTTGACATCTTCCTCCTGCATTTATAAGAGCTATTTGTATAATAGAGATAGTAGCATTTGTCTACTGTGAGATGCAGCAGACCAGGTTCACTGTGATATAAATTGCAAATGTATTTTCCCACTTACTTGTGTGTCTTTTGACTTGGTAGTCTTTTTGACATGTAAAAGTTGTTTTTTTAAAAATATAGTTGAATTTATCAGTATTTAACTGCTTTTGGATGACATTTTTATTATTTTTCCAGTGCGTCTGGAAACAGCTGTACTGGGCATTTTGTACTCCTCTGAGAAGAGAAAAAGCAGCCCCTGACGCCCAGGGGCAGGCCTGGTGCCATCCGCTGGCCTCAGTGTTGCTGTGATCTGACCTGGTGCACACCGTGAAGCCGCGGCATCCTGCTGGACACGATTTCACAGAACATCGACGTCAGACAAGGTCACTCTGCGGCAAAAACAAGACCACTCCACAATCATGTCTGGACATAGATAAAACCAGACCAGATGCTTCCCATCTTGGCTAATACGAGTAACTGCTGCTCCTTTATCACTTACACCTTTAACATTAGTCTAGTTTTCCATCCTTCTAGATAAGATTTACTGAGATACCCAATCCTAGACAGCATCTGATCGAGAACAAAGCCCTGCATCCTTAACTCTCCCCACAATCCCCTGGCACCACCCGAAATCCTGTAATAAGTCTGTTCTAGCACCCACTTCCTGAGCCACGCCACGTTCCCATGGCGTGTGCACATTCTCCTTGCCTGTGGATGTATTCCTGGCAGTTTGATGGCGTAGGGAGGGGTAGAGGAAAGCCCTGGCTGAGGAGGAAGTGTGGTTGGAATGCTTGGGTGCTGATCTTGCTTCTAAGATATGTTTTCATGTTATATATGAGGAAAAACTAATGAGGCATGGTTACCATGGGGGCAGTCCTGGGCTTTGGCTCCCTTTCCTAATTCATTCTGTAGCCTTGGCTTCTGTTGAGAGTCTACTGCAATGTCCACTCTGCCTTGTTTTCCTTTGTTTTCCCCATTGTCCATTTCCTCAGCAAGGACAGGAACAGTTAAAGATGCTCTTCAGTGCCAGTTTGCGTTGGGGTGAATTAGTGAAAATTCTCAGGATTTGGAGGTTGTGGAGGGTGGGCAGGAAGCTGGGTTAGCAGCTGAGTGTTGCTGTCACTCTCTGTTTTCTCCAGAATCCTTTTTCTCCTTGAGTCGCCAGATCCACGGGGACAGAGCCTGCTGCCCGCCCACTCCCCTGTCCTTGGACAGGGAGCTCGGCGGCTGGGCGGCACCTGCGCGCTGGCGCCACCCCGTGGCCTCCGGGTAGAGCGACCGGAAAGTCTGCGGGTCCACCCCAGAGGTGCCCACAGGTGAGTGTGTCCTGTGGGGGGCTTCTCCCAGTGTGCAGTGCAGGGACTAGGGGGTCCGAACCCAGTGTCCCCAGGAAGAGTTAGGGGGAGGGTTGGGATGAAGGAGAGGCGGGGTGTTCCCCCATGGGCCAGAGTGTTAGGGGGACACACTGGTGACCAGGAGCTGGACCCATGCCTAGTGGCCCATGAAAAAGGGGCCTCCGTCCCATCTGGTGCTGGGTTGTTAATGCCCTACCCGCAATACGCTGGACCGATTATCCGGAGGTCAGGAATTGCCAGTGACGGCTGGGGAGGCCCCCAGAGGATGCCCTCTGAGTGTCCTGTGTGCCCTCTGGTGCCCTCTTGTTCGGTGAGGGTCACACAAGGCCCCAAGCTCCCAGGAGGCGTGGGTGGGGGCAAGCTGCTTTGAAGGCTGTGTGCAGTGGAGTCCTTTACCCAGCCCCCGTGTGTCCCTTCTCTCCTGGGATCGAGGAGCTCCAGAAAACGTTGCACCCACACAGCATCTGCCAGGACCAGCCCAGACCCCACCTGCCTGGAGGCCTCTGCCTGGGGCAGGTCCAGCTGCTCCGAGCCTCTGGAAGGCATTCCACATCCAGCCCAAGTCGTGTGGGCCAAGGGGCTTCCAGGTGGGCTTTTCCAAATCAGCAGCCATCCTGGGTGGGACAAGAGAGCCCCAGGGATAACCCAAAATTATTTTCCCAGGTCATAAGAGTGGCTTTAGCTAGCCTTGGCTGAACACAGATGCCCTCCCTCGGCTCCTGGCCAGGGGAAACCATCTATGGCATAGTTCGGGGACACTTGCTGTTTTCAGGGGCCACCTGGCAGAAGTGGGGAGGCATTCTAAGTGAGCTTCCGGGAACCAGATGGCCAGATTCCAGTGTACACCTGCAGAGTTAGGGTGAGTGTTACTATTAGAGAGTGAGGTTAAGTTACAGTTAGAAAGGTGAGAACTGGGTTGAGTCCAGGGTGATGGTTGGAAATAGTTTTCCTCAAGTTCTCCAAGTCCCCTTCCGAAGGCGCAGTCACATGACGAGCCTGTCTCTTGAAATTGTTCCTGTGACACCGGATCCCATATACCACCTAGATCCCCTCGCTTGGAGATCGACAGGATCCTCCAGAAATTTTCAGTCACACTTTTGCTTTGGGGGGGAGGTATCCCAAACTGCTTTTCAGACTAATTTTTTAAAGTGAGAGCATATAATGCTTCACAAAACTTTCTAAATGTCACGTTGGCTGTTGGGAACCGCTGGAGCCTGACGTGGGGGCCTGGGTGAGGCATCGCAGGTCTGCTCTGTGCACGGGCTGTTGCTCCTCAGTTGTATGAGCATCCTCCAGGGTGTCAGGCACATGGCAGCACACCTGGGAGGCCCCGGGAAGGTACCAGCATCACTTTAGGGGAATCTTGGGGACCGCTAAGTCTGCAGAAAGGTTTACAGTCCCACTCCAGTGGCCTGGGCAAGACACAGCTTGGGGGAGAGGCCCATGGAGGCCTCTTCTGGCACCAGCCTCTTAAATGTTGTTGAAGTCCCCTGGCAAGAGGCACCAGTTCATGCAAAGGCTGCCTTCAGCTGCTGGGGCCTCGACGACCCTGATCCCAATGGAGATGGAGCCAGGTGGACCCACACTGAGCGGGCAGGCGGGTTGTCACTGTGCGGAGGCGTCTTTCTCCAGCCTCTAGGCTGCCAAAGGCCCATCAGCACCTGGGGGGGGCATGCCCCCATGGCTGCCAGGTGGGAAGAAACCCCTCCCCTCCTGCACACACCTGGATGGGTAGATCACAGAGCAGGTGTTCCTGCACCGCCTTGGTGAGCCCCTCCTGGGGTATGTCCATCACCTTGGAGGCAGCGCCTCCTTTTTGTCCTCTTCTCATTCTCACAGCCCAGGCCGACCTCTGGCAACCCCCCATGGCCAGTTTCCCCGCCCAGCTCCACGGGCAGAGCGCGATGGGCAGCCCGCTGGCCTATGAGAAGCGTGGGACAGGGGCTGCTGGGAAGTTGGGTCCAGCCAGGGCTGCTGGGCAGCTGCCGCCCCCTGCTCTCCTGCCCTGGCTGAAGGGACGGCTGAGCTGCCACAGCTTCGCCTGCAGTTCCTGCCCCAACATGCAAAACGTCAGCTGCAAGGGGGGTCCCACAGCCTCCCCAGTTCTCCAAGGGCAGCTCCATTCCCAAATCCCAGAGCCAGCCCCTCTGTGCTCTTTCTTTACACACCACTTCCCTACCTGCAAGTACACCCAGAATCCAGACACTCTCACCCCAGGGCCATCCCAGGCCGGCTGTGGCAGTGACCTCCTGACCTAGCTTCTGCTCCCATCTGCTTTCACCTTCGTGGCTGAATGATCCTGTTTAAGCCTCGGGGAGCACACCTCAGTTTTGAGCTCGAAACCACCAGCAGTTCCCACCTCACTCTGTGAAAGCTCGAGTCCCCCAGGACCTGCGGCCGACCGGACCCTGCTCTCCCCCTTGTTTTGCAGACTTCCCTCCTGATGTTCCCTGTGCGGCTTGCTTTTCCCCAGCAGCGCTGGCCTGCTGGAGGATCGCCCACCACACACTCCCACCTCAGGGCCTTTGCACAGTGAGTCTGTCCTGTTCATTCTTCCCCTATGGAGCCAGTGACCCACTGGTCCTGTCTTAATTTGTTACACTGTTTAAAACTGCGGTCCCTTCCTCCTCTTATCCTGCTTCCTGCTTATTTTTTCCGTAGTGTTTTTTACTAATTATTTACTTATATAATTTGTTTATTAGCACTGGAACACAAGCTTCAGGATGTCAGGGATTTCTCTGTTTTAGTCCCCTCTGTAGTCATCTAAATATCTAGAATGGAACCTAGAATAAAGAGGGTGTTCAGTAAATGAATGGAGTGTGATGTGTTATAACTTGGTATGCTGTCATGAATATTGGTATACAAATATCTGTTTGAGTTCTTGCTTTCAAGTCTTTAGGGAATATACCTAGGAGTGGAATTGCCAGCTCATGTAGTAATTCTACGTTTAACTTTTTGGGGAACTATGAAACAGTTTTCCACTGTGACTGTACCATTTTTCATTCCCACCAACAATGTAGGAGGGTTCCTGTTTCTCCACATCCTCCCCAACACTAGTTTTCTGTTTTGATTTTTTTATAACAGCCATCTCGTGAGTGTGAAGTAGTATCTCACTGTAGTTTTAATTTGCATTTCTTTAATGCCCAGTGATGTTGAGCACCTTTTCATGTCCTTATTGGTTATTTGTATATCTTTTTTGAAGAAATATCTATTCAAACACTTTGCCCATTTTTAAATTGGGATTTTTTTTGTTCATTTTTAGTAGTACTTTATATATTTTGGATATTATACTCTTATCAGAATATGGTTTGCAAATATTTTTTTCCATGTGGTAGATTTTCTTTTCACTTTTTTGATAATGTCCTTCCACTCAAAAAAGTTTTTAATGTTGATGAAGTTCATTTTATTTATTTTTCTATTTTGTTGCTTATAACTTTGGTGAAAAATTTAAAAATCCATTGCCTGCTACAAGGTCCTGAAGATAGTTTCCTATGGTTTTTTTTCCCCCTCCTTCTCTCTCCTGCCCTGCTGGTTTTTTATTTTTTGTTGTCTGTATCCATTCGCTGTGTGATCTTCTGTACCTATTTCTTTTTTTGTCTTCTCTTCTCATTTTCTCCTCTAGGATTCACTGGGATTTGATCTTGGGAGCTCTGATGTGGAGAGGGATTGCCTGTCACTTTCACCACCTCAGTTCCTCGTTTCTATTGCTCCTCACCTTGACTCTTCCCTTCGTCTCTTTTTGGTTGTGTCATCATCTTGCTGCATGACTCACTTGCGCGGACACTGGCTCACCGTGTAGGCACTTGGCTCACCCTGCGGGCATGCTGGTTTTGTTTTTGTTTTTGTTTTTGTTTTTACCAGGAGGCCTCAAGGATTGAACCCAGGTCCTCCCATATGGTAGGTAGAGGCCCTATCACTTAAGCCACATCTGCTTCCCTCCCTATGTTTTCTTATAATAGTTTTATGGTATCTGCTGTGTATTTAGGTCTTTGATGTATTTTTGAACTAATTTTGGTATATGGTGACATGATGGTGTCCACATTCTTTCTTTTGTATATGGATTTCCTGATGGTCCAGTACCATATTTTGAAAGACTGTTGTTTCCCTATTGAATGGACTTGTACCCTGTCCAAAGATGTGTGGGTTTTTGTTTGGACTCTAAATTCTATTCCATTAGTATATATGTTTATCCATATGCCAGAACCACACAGTATTTATTACTGTAGCTTCATATTAAGTTTTGAAATGAGGAAGTGAGTCCTCTAACTTTGTTCTTCTTTCATGATAATCTTGGCTATGCAAGGTCCTTGCAATGCCATTTGAATTTGAGTTTTTAAATTTTTTTTTGCAAAAATGCTGCTGGAAATTTGATAGGGATTGCATTTAAATTTGTGATCACTTTAGGTAGTACTCAAAGCTTAACAATATTAAATCTGCCAAGTCATGAATGCTAGGTGTATTTCCATTTATTTAGAGCTTCTTTAATTTCTTTTAGCAATGTTCTGTAGTTTTCAGTATACAACTCTTTCACTTTCAGGTTAATTTGGTCTTCTGATTGCTTTTGGTGTGAAGTTAGTTTATTGATTTCTGATCTTTCTTCTTTTTTAATGTAGGCATTTAGACCTTTAATTTCCCTCTGAAAACTGTCTTCCTTGAATCCCAAAGTTTGGTATGGTATGTTTTCCTTTTCTATTGTCTCAAGATATTTCCTAATTTCCCTTGAGATTTCTTTTCTGACCCATTGGTTGTTTAATATGTGTTGTTTGATTTCCACATATTTGTAAAATCCCAGCTTTCCTTCTATTGATTTCTAACTTTAGCTCATTTTGGTCCCAGAAAATACTTTGCATGGTTTTATATTTTAATATTTACTTTGCTTTTATTTGTGACCTAACCTATGGTCTATCCTGGAAAACGTTCCATGTGCCCTTGAGAAGAAACTTCTGCTCCTGCTGGATACAGTGATCTGTAGATGTCCCTCCTGTCTAAGCGGCTAGTAGAACTTCTCATGACCTCCATTTCCTTATTGCCCTTCTGTTTCATTTTCCCATCCATCACTGGAGTTGGTGCATTGAAATCTCCAGCTATTACTGTAGAAGTATCTCATATATTTTTGGTCCCTTTTGTGAGGTGCATACAGCTTACTAGATTGAAACTTTTATTAATATATAATATTCTTTATTGAAGTATGTTTTTCTGACAATAATGTGGTGATTTGAAGTTGTATATAGCCCAGAAAAATTGTTAATAAATTTAACCCACTCCTGTGAGTGTGAGTTCACTGTAAGAAGGACCTTCTGATGAGGATTCTTCAGTTAAGCTGTGGCCCAGCCCATTCAGAATGTGGCCCAGCCCATTCAGCCATTCCTATCACTGAATGCTTTCTAAGAGGATGGAACTCAGAGAGAGAGGAGGTGGGCAGCAAGCCTCAGGAGACAAGAAGCTGAAGCCGGCAGGGAAGGGAGAGCCTGGGAGACACTGAGATGCAAGCTCAGGACGCGGATCCCAGCGGGCAGCCCAGAGCCCCCGTCTTCAGGGAGAAAGCATGGCCCTGAGGCCTGATTTGGATTTTTAGCCTCAAAACCATAAATGAGTAAATTCCCATTGTCTAGCTCAACCCATTACATGGTAGTTTCCAGAGCATCCTAGGTAGCTAGAGCAAGTAATAGTTACTTGGGCTCTGTATTAATAACAATTCTCATGGTATATCTCTTTCCACTCTCTTACTTTTAGCCACTTTGTGTGTTTGTTACTAAGGTGAATCTCTTGTAGGCAGCGTTTAGCTAGATCAGGCTTTTTCCTCCAATCTGCCAGTCTCTTCCTTTTAATAGAAGAGTTAATTCTTTGTCATTTAAGGTAATAGCAGAAGGAAGAATTTAGCTTTTTGATTTCTGTATTCCTTTTATTTTTTTGTTCCTCAATGACTCCAGTGCTGCCTTTTTAGTATTTATAGATTTTTTGTAGTATACCATTTTATTTAATTTCCATTCCTCTTTCCTTTGCTCTACATTTAAAAATTATGTTATTAGTGGTTACCTCTTTTATTAACAATAACATCTTAAACTAATAACCTAGTTCGACTAGTACCAATCTCATTTCGGTAGTACACAATCTCTATTCCTATATCTCTGTCTCCTCTTCTTTGTGCTATCACTGTCTCAGAGTATATCTTTATACCTCACATGCCCATTAGCAAAGATTTAATTTTATTTTACTTTTTATTTCTCTCTGCTTCTCCCCTCCCCCCCTCCCACCCCACCCCAGTTCTCTTCTCTCTGTGTCCATTCGCTGTGTGCTCTTCTGTGACCACTTCTATCCTTATCAGCGGCACCAGGAATCTGTGTTTCTTTTTGTTGCATCATCTTGTGTCAGCTCTCCATGTGTGCAGTGCCATTCTTGGGCAGGCTGCACTTTCTTTCGTGCTGAGCGGCTCTCCTTACGGGGTGCACTCCTTGCACGTGGAGCTCCCCTACGCGGGGGACACCCCTGTGTGGCAGGGCACTCCTTGCATGCATCAGCACTGCCCATGGGCCAGCTCTACATAAGTCAAGGAGGCCCAGGGTTTGAACACTCTATCCATTGGGCCAAGTCCACTTCCCTAGCAAAGATTTTAAATATTTTTTACAAACTTGCCTAAGTCATATATTTCATGGCCCTATTGTTAAGAGCATGTTTTTTTATTTCATCTTGTTGTAGCGACCCTTTCACTAATATATAGTATCCTTCTTTGTCTCTTATAACAGTTTTTGACTTAAAGTCTATTTTGTTCAATATTAGTATAGCTACCAGAACTCTAATTTAGTTACTAATTGCTTCAAGTATTTTTTCCATTGTTTCATTACACCCTCACTACAGCAAATTCAATTACTGTACTTTATAACTCTAAATTTGTGTATTCTTTTTATAATTTCTATCTCTGTCTTGTTTGATGTTTTCCTGATTTATTTTCATTCTTTATAAATGGTTTGATTTAGGTTATTGAACACTTTTAAGATAGGTGATACAAAGTATTTGATTAATAGTTCCAATGTATGAGCTTCTTCAGGAATTTTTCTTGCAAATGCTTTTTTATCTTCTTCTGTGAATGGGTTATTATTTCCTGTTTATTTGTTTATTTTTTATTTTTATTTTTTGACATTCTGATTTTTATGTTGTTATAACTCTTGTAATCTAATGCTCTCACTCCATTGCAATTAGTAGGATTTTGTATGTGTATGGTTGTTGCATGGTAGGTGTGTCATTTTGTGACTTTTCCAAACAAATTTGGTCCCAAATGGGGAATGGAAAGAGAAGAGAGGAAAATAACTTCTACCTAATTGAGACACCTTTGCCACTTTTGCCTGAAGGGTGTTGGAACAATGGCTGCCCTTAGAGCCCACCCTGGCACCGGAGAGCACCACTGGGAGCCAGGGCTACAGACCCCACAGCTGCCTGACATGTGGTTGGTGGATGGTTTAGGGTTTAAGGGTATGGGGTCAAGAGTTTAGGGTTGATTGTAGGGGTCTGGGTCAAGGGACAGGGTCAAGGGGCAGTGTTTAGGGTCATGGTTAGGAGGTCAGGGTTAGGGCATTAGGGGGCAGTGGGTGAAGGCAAGGGTTAGGAGAAGACAATGTTGGGTCATGGTCTAAGGTCAAACAAGGGCCAGAGTAAGGGCTTAGGGATTAGGGGCCCAGGGTCAGGGTTAGGGGTTAGGATTCAAAAGTTGGTGCCAGGAACTTGGGGCAGTAGGGATTGCCGGGAAACTGACCACCAAGCTGCTCTTCTACCCTGAGTGAGGGGCCCTCTGACCCTAGAAGAGGGACCATGCTACCACCATCCCACCTGCAGTCTCTGCCCGACCTGCACGACATCAGCAGTAGGTGGTCCTGAGGCCTTCCCACTTCAATGGACAGCAGCTCCGTGCCCAACACAGTGGAGTCAGCCCTTCTGCAATCTTCATCTCACTCCCTACTTTATTCCTTTGAATATACCCGGAATCTAGATGCTTCTCACCCCATCACGAGTGCAAAGCCTCAGCCGTGGCAGTGACGGCCTGACTGGCTCCCACTACCTCCTTCCCCTTCACAGCTGGAGTGATGCTCTTCAGACCTAAGAGATCGCATCATTTCTGTGCTCAGAAACCATCAGTGGCTCCCCAGCTTACTCATAGTAATGGGGATAAAGTCCTCACAGGACCTTCCAGCCTTACTCTGACCCCACTCCTCCCTTGTTTTGAAGATTTTACTCCTAACAGTCTCTGTCTGCTCATTTTGCCCAGGCAACACTGGCCTCCTGGAGGATCTCCCACCACACATAGAGCACTTCTACCTCAGGGCCTTTGCACATGGGGACTGCCTGGTTCACTCTTGCACTAGACAGCCATGTGACTCATTGGTCTATCTTTACTCAAATGATTACACTATTTAGAATTGCAGCCTCTCCACCCCCCACCCCCCCTTTATCCTGCTTCACTGTTAATTTTTCCCATAGACCTCATACCCTTCTAATATACTGTGATGTTTAAGCTCATGTGTCAACTTGGCCAGGTAATTTTGCCCAGTTGTTTAGTCAAGTAAGCCTATTGTTACTGTGAGGACATTTTATGGGCTTAAATCATCAGTAGGTTTTTTGCATCTATGGCTGATGATATCTACAATCAACTGAGGAGATTGTCTTCAGCAATGAGAGATGTTTCATCCAATCAGTTGAAGGCCTTAAAAGAAGTGATGATTTCAGCAGAGGGAGAGCATTTCCATCTCTACTTCAGCCAGCAAACTTGTCTTAGAGAATTCATCCAAAACCTTCATTAATAAGGTGGAAGTGAGTAGTTGTGCAGTGAAGGGATATGAGGGGGTGTAGGGATACTATTGGGTTGGGCAGTGCAAGCTTGGCAGGGGGCTAGGGTGGGAAGGATGGGTTGGAGGGTCCGTGGAACTAGGGGGAGGGTTGAGGGAGGGAGCAGGTAAACACTGGGGATTGGTGGGTACGTGGCTTAAGCTACAATGTTGAGAAAGCTCTTTTGGCAATATGACAAGGAAGGGTTACTGGTTTAGGGTGTTAAATGCGGGCATGTTCGGCACAGGGCGCACCTGGGGCAGGCTGCTAGGGAGTGTGTGAGTGCTCATCTTGTCAAAGTGCATTATATCAGTGGATGCAGACCCATATAATGAGCAGGAAGGTGTTGTACTTCCATTTTGGGGAGGCCCAATATGTTCTCAGACAGAGGGGAAGGTGTCTCTCAAGAGCATGGGTGGTTCTTAATAAGGGAGGACAGACTAGTGTGTCCAGCCTCAGTGTTGTTGCAAGTATCTATGAATCTTGTCTTTTAAGGAGTGAAACCTGGTGGTTTCTGTGGACCCTGAGGGGTGGGGGAGGGAGAGATAGACTAGATGGAAGAGGGGCTAGTTAGGGGGCAATGGAAGTGTTCTGCATGATCTTGCAATGATGGATACAGGCCATGTTAAGCTTCATCAAAAATTTATAAAAGTGTATGGTCTAAAATATAAACTGTAATGTAAATTACTGACCATGATTAGTAGATGTGTTTCAATATTTGTACATCAGTTACAACAAATGTACAGTCTATGTGTAAAAAGGTCATTAATAGGGAAGGGGAAAAGGGGGAAGATGTTGGGTATATGGGAGATCCCTATATTCTGTACGTGACTTTACTGTGACCTAAAACTTCTTTGAAGACATAATGAAAAGAAAAGTAAAACACTGAGGAAGAAATGGAAGAAATTGCCACTGTTCATATAGGACAACGGTTATTACAGTGCAGTGATGAAAGGCAAAATGTCAAAAAAAGTTTTTTAATAATTTTCAATTTTTACTACCCCAATTTTTTAAAACTTTATTTTAGTTCTAGTTTTTCTAAATTATTATGTATTTTATTTCATATATTTAAGCCTATCATTACTATCTCATTTTCCTATTAATTGAATTTGGCCATATACTTGGCTTCGTTTTTGATGAAGTTTTGGATCACAGAAGGGTTACAACTATGGCAAGGGAGGAGCATTGGTGTAGGGTGTCAGTGATGGGAGATACATCAGAGGAGGTTCACCTGGGCATACATATAAGGTAAATAAATATGTTCAAATGTTCATGGGGCATTGCCACAGTGGGTAGAGTTTCACACAACTACCGAAAGAATACTGAATTCCCGTCCTGGGGGGCTCTGCCACATTCTCTAATGGAACAGTAACAATCCCCCAAGTACAGGGGCAATGACCAGTGAAGAAGGATGGTCCACTGATGGGCCCTTGATATTGATGACTATGCTTATGGGCCTTTTGCTCTTGAAATTGCAACTTAGCTTAGTGTTGTAGGGTGCCTAAGAATTACCTCCTGAGAGCCTCCATATTCCTCAAATGTGGCCACTCTCCAAGCCAAACTCAGCATATAAATGAATTACCTTCTGCCCAGCATGGGACATGACTCCTGGATATGAGCCTCCCTGGCACTGAGGGATTATACCAAGCACTGGCTTGTGATGCAACTGGAAAAAGAGCTTGAATGAAAGGGGGAAATGGTAAAGATAAATGAGTTTATATGGCTAAGAGATTTCAAAATGAGTCGGGAGATATGCACATCTCAGCAGGATCTCATAGACTGTCAAAGTAGATACTACCCCAAAGAGTGGAGCTCCTGAAGGCTATGGAGACACACAGGTCCGACGGTCATGGCAGATAGCTCCAGAGTTTGGTGCCTTCTCAGTGGCCCGACTTTGGAGTTTGTGCTCCCAAGTGTGACAGAGTTGGACTCAGATGTGGCTTCTCTACACATGTCTCTTCTGTCCCTTTTATTGAACCTATAGTTGGCCCTGAGTTGACTGGTGTGTGTCTAAGAGACTTGAATCTCTGGGCTGTCCATGTGCCAGCTGGGCCCTGAGTCTCAGAGGAGTTGCAAAATCTATTCTCTAGTTCATTGGACTCATCCAGAAGAACTAACAAGGAGGTGAGGATGGACAACCTCCACACCAAGGAACTAAGAGAGTCTACAAATGCAAGCAAGAGAGTCCCATCTGTCAGCCATATGGGATCAAAACCCCCTTTCAATTAGAGGTGGAGTAGGCATCACCCTCACAGAATCCTCAGGATTGGGGAATAGAATATGGACTAGAGTGGGCTTACTGATATTCTACTATAGACTTATTGTGATTCTAGCAACGGAAGAAATTATATCATTGATATGGAGACAGTGGCCACTGGAGTTGCTGAAGTCAGGGAGAGGGAAAAAGAAGTGTAATATGGGGACAACTTTATAAAATCCTATAATATTTACAGATATCTCCTATTGGTTCTGTTTCCCTAGAGAATCCTGATTACTACAGCTTGGCACCAGAGTGGTTCTTGAGAAGCAGAGCTTTAAAAATGGGATTTCTGGGTTGGTTCTGGGGTTTTTGCAACAGGCTCTCTACTCTAATTAGATACAAAGACACATAATGGCTCTATTTCCAGCAATAAAGAAGCCACTGATAGACCATGGTGTGAGTTGTCAATAGAAATACATAAAATATCACCACTGGCTATGGCTACTCGCGCTTATAAGAGGCAAAGCTCTGGGTGGGAATGTTTTTGACAATGTAATAGAGTTTTGTGGAATTAAAATGCATAATTATGTTGTCTTGTTTTTCCTAAATATGCTGGCTACTGCTATAAAAGAAAGGGATGAGCTCAAGCCTTCAAATTTTCAACTTAAGTGCCACATAAAGGATGTAAAATTTCTGTGTGCCCTGAAAGAAAATCTTATTTGGCATAGCTGCAGACTTGAGATCTCTGAAAAACAGGCCAGAGTCTCATTGTGTGAGTAGCAGAGTTGCAACAGAAACTAAATTCTCAACTATGCAGGCTGACTGCTGTTAAAGTGAGGGTATTGATTAGAAAGGAATGGGATCCCCAAAATTGGAATGGGGACTTACAGGTTGATAATGATGGCAGTGGGGAAATTCTGTCGAGTCTTTGCCAGATAAACCTGTAACAGTATGTGCTGAGAAAACAGCCAGTGACCTCCATTCTGTCCTGAGGAGACTGCCATCTAACTGCCATCTGAAGAGATTAGTCTTGTTTCACCAAATGAAACTGCAATGGAATGCCCTGAGGTACCTGGCTTGCAAGAAACTTCTAATCCTTGTTATCCATTCCCACCACCCCTCTTTCCTTCTAGACCTGTAACTAAACTGAAGTCCCAATGGTTCCAAAAAGGTGAGGTACAAAGTATGACTCTTGAGTTTTCCAATTTAAATAGACAGAAATCAGGGGACTATGTGTGGGAAGGGGTACTAAGGGTGTGGCATAATCGTGGAAGGAATATAAAGTTGGATCAGTCTGAATTTATTGACATGGGCCCACTAAACAGAGATCCTGGATTCGGTGTGGTAGCTTGAGGAGCTAGAAAGGGCTCTAACAGTTTGTTTGGGTGGCTGACTGAAACATGGACCGAAAGATGGCCACCATTGCCTGAAGCTGAAATGTCAGAACTGCCCTGGTATAATGTAGATGAGGGTTTAGAAAGATTGGACTATTAGAGTGGATTTATCATATAAGACCTGCTCACCCACCCCAGGAATATCCAGAGGGCACACCTTTCACCAGAACTGTGAGGAATTTATCTATCTGTCTGTCTATCTATCTATCTATCTATCTATCTATCTATCTATCTATCTATCTATCTATCTATCTATCTACCTATCTATCTATAGATAGGAGATAGTGGCGATGGAAACCAGGACTTCCTACACAGGAAGCATGCTCTCAACTACTGAGCTACATCTGCACCCCAATAAGAGTTGGTTTTTATTGTTTGGTTAGTTTTTGTTTTTAGGAGGTACTGGGAATCAAACCTAGAACCTCATATGTAGAAAACAAGTGTTCAACCACTTGAGCTATATCCATTCCCCAAAGAATAAATTTGTGAGACTAATTTCATCATCAATGAAGTGTTCTGTGGTTGCTCTTCTCTGTAGGTCATATATTATTGTGGGAACTGCTGTCACTGAGCTGGGATCCTTAAACACAATGGGGGATGGGTGGATTCCAGATTAGCAGAAGCCAAGTGGCAGCCTGTAATCACCAAAGACAAGGCTGCCACAATAAACAGCAGACTCAAACAATCAAAATAATATGAGTCACAGAGACCTATGGTGTTGGCTAATAGATTATGGGGTACCTAGAAGTAAAATAGGTGGATGGTCTACTAAATTCCTACTTGATTTGTGTAAGCAGAACAGTTCTAGGTCAAGTGAATACAAGTCTAGCTTAACTTACAAAAGCAGAGAGTCATGACCCTTTAATCAATTCCCAGACTTGAGACACATTATAGACCCAGAGCTCCTTGAATGAGGGGAAGGCCAGGTCCCCTTGGGGAAGGACCCTGTTACACTGCCAAAAATTTATACTGTTAATCATCCTTTCAGCCTTTCCCAAAGGGACCTATGGGCTTTTACCAGGGTAACTGTGCACTGGGGAAAAGGAAATGATCAGACATTTTGGGGATTATTAGACACTGACTCAGAAGTGACATTAATTCCAGGAGACCCAATACATCATTGCTGTCCACCAGAGTAGGGGCTTATGGAGGTCAGGTGATCAATGAAGTTTAGTTCAGATCAGTCTCACAGTGGGTCCAGTGGGCCCATGGACCTATTCCATGCAGTTATTTCCCCAGTTCCAGAAGGCATAATTGGAATAGACATACTCAGTAACTGGCAGAATCCCCATCGTAGATCCTTGACTTGTGGAGTGAGGGTGATTATGGTAGGAAAGACCAAGTGAAAGCCACTAGAATTGCCCCTACCTAGCAAGATAGTAAATCAAAAGCAATACTGGATTCCTGGAAGGATTGCAGAGATCAGTGCCACCATCAAGGATTTGAAGGATGCAGGGTGGTGATTTCTACCACATCCCATTCAATTTTCCTATTTGGCTTGTGCAGAAAACAGATGGATCTTTAGAGATGGCAGTAGGTTATCATACACTTAACCAGGTGGTGGCTCCCATAGCAGCTGCTGACCCAGATGTGGTATCATTGCCTGAGAAATCAACTCATCCCCTGGTATGCAGCTATTGATCTGGCAAATGCTTTTTTTCTAAATTTCTGTTAGTAAGGACCACCAGAAACAATTCACTTTCATCAACAATTCACCAGCAGTATAACTTCACTGTCTTACCTGAGGGGTACATCAACTCTCAACCATAAGTCAGAATATTACAGGGACCTTGATGTTCTCTCCCTCCCACAAGACATCACACTGGTCCATTATGCTGATATTATCATGTTGATAGGACCTAGTGAGCAAGAAGTAACAAAGACTCTAGACTTCTTGATAAGGCATTTGCATGAGAGAGGATAGGAGCTAAATTCAACAAAATACAGGGGCCTTTCACATCAGTGAAATTTGTAGGTATCCAGTGGTATGGGACATGCTGAGATATCCCTTCTAAGGTGAGGTATAAGCTCTTGCACCTGGCCTCTCCTATGATCAAAAGAGAGGCACAACATTTAGATGGCTTCTTTGGACATTGGAGACAACACGTTCCTCACTTGGGTATGCTACTCTGACCTATTTACCAAGTGACCAGAAAATCTGTTAGTTTTGAATGGGGACCAGAACAAGAGGAGGCTCTTGGGCTATCTCCCTGATATCCCTGTGTGCCTGTTGGCCCCCTTCATGCAGAGTTTCCTGGGATGGGGAGTTGTTATTCTGATTTCTGCCCATGTCCATTTCTTTTGTTATTCTTGAAGGGGAAAAAGGCTTTTCTCAGTGTTCCCCATCGTCTGCAGTAGCTGGATTGATAGAATGGTGGAATGGCCTTTTGAAGACTCAGTTTTCAGTGGCAATACCTTGCAGGGCTTGGGCAGTGTTCTTTAGGAGGCTGTGTGTGCTCTAAATCAGCGTCCACTCTATGGTGCTGTTTTTCCCATGGCCAGGATTCATGGGTCCAGGAACAGCAGGAGGCTCTGTGATAGGTCCAGCCTGCTGTGCAAGCTGCATTACTACTTGAGCCATATGATCTAGCAGATCCAATGGTGCTGGAAGTTTCAGTGGCAAATAGAGATGCTGTGTGGAGCCTTTGGCAGGCCCCTATAGGAGAATCATGTTGCCAACCCTTAGGATTTTGGGACAAATCCCTGCCATTCTCTGCAGATAACTACTCTCCTTTTGAGAAATAGCTTTTGGCCTGTTACTGGGCATTAGTGGAGACTGAACATTTAACCATGGGCCACCAAGTTACCATGAGACCTGAGTTGACAATGAGCTGGGTATTGCCTGATCCACCAAACCATAAAGTTGGGTGTGCACAGCAGTACTCCATCACAAAGTGGAAGTGGTATATAGGAGACGGGGCTTGAGTGGGTCCTGAAGGCACAAGTAACTTACATGAGGTGCCCAAATGCCCATAGCCCCCATTTCTGCCATATTACCTTCTCTTTCTCTGCCCACAGCTATGGCCTCTTGGGGAGTTCCTAACAATCAGTTGACTGAGGAAGAGAAAGTTTGGGCAGGTACTGTTTGAAAGTGGACAGCTTCACCACTGTAGCCCCTTTCTGGGACATCCTGAAGGACAGTGGTGAGGGTAAATCCTCCCAGTAGATGGAGCTTTGAGCAGTACACTTAGTTGTTCATTTTGTTTGGAAGGAGAAATGGCCAGAGGTGTGTTTGTACACTGATTCATGGGCTGTAACCAATGGTTTGGCTGGATGGTAAGGGACTTGGAAGGAAAATGATTGGAAAATTGATGACAAAGAGATCTGGGGAAGAGGTATGTGAATAGACCTTTCTGAGTGGGGACTTCAGCAGAGAAAGATTTTAATAATTAAGTGAACTAGGTGACCTAGTCTGTAGATACCAGTCAATCTCTTTTCCCCAGCCACTTGTGTTTTACCCAATGAGCTTATGAACAAAATGGCTGTGGTGGTAGGGATGGAGGCCATGCATGGGTTCAGCAACATATATTCCCCCTCCCCAAAGCTGGCCTGACTACAGCCACTGCTGAGTGCCCAATCTGCCAGCAGCAGAGACTCACACTCAGTCCCCAGTATGGCACCATTCCCTGAGGTGATCAGCCTGCTACCTGGTGGCACTTCTATCATGGAAAATACAGCAATTTTCCTAACTGGAATAAACACATACTCTGGATATGGGTTTGCTGTCCCTGAACTCAATACTTTTGCCAAAACTACTGTCTGTGGACTTACAGAATACCTTATCCACCATTGTAGTACTCCACAAAGCATTATTTCTGATCTAGGAACCCACTTCACAGCAAATGATGTGTGGGTATGGGCACATGTTTCCCATCATCCTGAAGCAGCTGGGTTGATAGAATGGTGAAACGGCCTTTTGAAGACTCAATTATGGTGCCTACTATGTGGCAATACTTTGCAGGCTGGGGTGATGTTCTCCATGAGGCTGTGTGTGCTCTAAATCAGCATCCACTCTATGGTGTTGTTTCTCCCATATCCAGAATTCACAGGACCAGGAATCAAGGGGTGGAGATGGGAGTGGCACAACTTACTACTACCCCTAGTGATCCACAAGAAAAAATTTTGCTTCCTATCCTTATGACCTTAAGCTCTATTGTCTTACAGGTTTTAGTTCCAAAAGGAGGAGTGCTTCTGCCAGGAGGCACAACAACAATTTCATTGAATGAAAGTTAAGACTGCCACTTTCACTTTGGGCTCCCCATGCCTCTGAATCAAAAGGCAAATAAGGGAATTGCTGTACTGACTGGAATGGTTAATCCTGACTATCAAAGGGAAATAGGACTGCAGTTACACAGTGGAGGTAAAGAAGAGTTTGCTTGCAATACAGAAGATCCTCTAGGGCATGTCTTAGTACTACCATGCCCTATGATTAAAATCAATGGAAAATTTCAACAACCCAATCCAAGCAGGACTACCAATGGTCCAGAATCTTCAGGAATGAAGGTTTGAGTCACCCCACCAGGCAAAGAACAATGTCCAGCTGAGGTGCTGGCTGAGGGTAATGGGAACATGGGATGGGTAGTAGAAGAAGGTAGTGATAAATATGAACTACAGACACATGACCAGTTACAGAAATGAGGACTGTAATGGTCATGAATATTTCTTCATTATTTTGTTGTATGTTTGTATATGTACATTTAAAAACTCTGTTTTTTCCCCTATCTTATTCCCTTTTCATATGACATAAGTGGTATTAGTTTCATGTCATAGTATTTAAGTTATAAGATATCATGTTTCAAGTTTAAGAGTGAATATTATCCAAGGACTGGCACCCCGTCTGGAGAGATTTAGTGCATTTCTGTTGTACACAGTACAGTTACGTATTGTTAGGCAAAAAAATGTATCCGTTATTGGTTTTATTTAGAGATCGACATGTATGGCCGGCAGTTGACAAGGGGTGGACTGTGATGGTTGGGCTCATGTGTTAACTTGGCCAGCCGATGGTGCCCAGTGGTTTGATCAAGCAAGCACTGGCCTAATTGTTACTGTGAGGACATTTCATGGACTTAAGTCATTAGTGAGTTGATTGCATCTATGGCTGATTACACCCACAATAAACTGAAGAGATTGCCTTCAGCAATGGGCGATGTCTCATCCAACTAGTAGAAAGCATTGAAAGAAGTGATTATTTCAGCAAGCAGAAGAGAAAATCTCCAGCTCTACCTCAGTCAACCAACATCTCCTGGAGAATTCATCAAAAGCCTTCAACAGAGTTCCCAAACTTTCATCAGAGTTCTGAGCTTACAGCCTGCCCTACAGAATTTGGATTCGTGCATACCCAGTCGAATGAGATAGTTTATAAAATCTCATATCATTTAAATATATCTCCTGTCAGTTGTTTCCCTAGACAACCTTGAGTAATAGATATTACATGTGATTTGTTTATTAATACTAGAACCTAAGCTCCAGGAAGTCAGGGATTTTTCTCTGTTTTGTCCCCTTTGTTGTCTAAACACCTAGCATGGAACCTAGAATAAAGTGGATGTTCAGTAAATGATTGATAAAACTGTATTATAACTTGGTATTTCCCCTTGTTAATATATCTTGAACATCTTATTCTTAATGTATTTATTTTTGTAGAGAAGTTTTAGGTTAACAGAAAACTGTGCAGATAGTACAGAGAATGGAGAAAACAATTTTTCAAAAGTGGTTTTTATTTTATTGTGTTAACATATATACTGCATAAATTTATAAATAAAAAACAAGTTTTTATTAACTAAACCCAAAGCACAATAATAATAACTAAGTACAGTTTTTTGTAATACAGGTTTATTAATGAGAAGAATGGACACCACCATTTCATTTAATGAGCTGAAAAGTAAGTGTTCCCTGTCATCCAAATTAATCACAAATGTGCATCTACTAATGCTATTATAGTTTTGTATACAAGAGCCAAGGAATTTCACATTGATTCTCTTAGTTCTTTAGCACATGAGAGATTCAAATACTTTACACACAGTATTTGCTGGTGAGCAATGCAATAAAGATCCATAGCCTTTAAATGCTGTACAGTCTTACCAGACCTGTCAATTTGTCTTTTCCTCCTCCATACATATTTTTACCTATAATAGTTGTAATTCATGCTTCCAGATTCCATTTCAGCTTATACTGAGTTTAGTGTTTTATCAACTTCTTTGAAAATATTCTCACCTGAAATTAGTAATTCCACACAGACTATACATAAAGGCTGATTTTAAAAAATTAATTTAATTTTAATTATCTTTTTAAAAAAGCTAATAGATCACACAAAACATTACATTAAAAAAACATAAGTTTCCCATATACCCCACTCCCCACCCCATCATTTTTTAAATTATATATTTTTGAAGATACATAGATCACAAAAAAAGTTACATTAAAAAATATAAGAGGTTCCCATATACCCCCCAACCCCCACCCCATGTTTTTTTAGTCTCTTTCAACTCAGTACTGAGGCACTGACCTCTCAACTGAACCACAACTGAGCAGTCTCTGTATCACCTGTGGACTCATCAAGAGCCAAGGAGAACCACTTTCAGTGATTTGTCTTGTTTCAATTTCCCCCATTTCAAGCAATTTTAAGTGTACAATTCAATGGTATTTTTGAACATTTACAGTGTTGTGCTACAGTCACCTCCCTCCATTACCAAAACTTTTTATCATCCAAAGTAGTAACTCTGTACTCATGAAGCAACAATTCCCACCCGTTAGCCCCACCCCTTACCCCACCTCTAAGCCCTGGTAATCTGTAACCTTTCTGTCTCTATGTATTTCCCTAATCTATATACTTCATGTAAGTGGAATTGTGCAACATTTTTGTTTCTAAGTTATTTCACTTAGGTTATTATTTTCATGGTTTATCCATTTTGCAGCTTGTATGAGATCTTCATTTCTTCTCCTTTTTAAAAATTTCTTTGTCTTATTTGTTTTAATGTTACATTAAAAATTATGAGGTCCCCATATACCCCCCTCACCCCACTCCTCCCATAACAACAACCTCCTCCATCATCATGGGACATTCATTGTACTTGGTAAATACATCTCTGAGCCCTGCTGCACCACATGGTTGATGGTCCACATTATAATTTACACTCTCCCCCAGTCCACCCAGTGGGCCATGGGAGGACATACAATGGCCAGTAGCTGTCCCTACAGTACCACCCAGGACAACTCCAAGTCCTGAAATTGCCCCCACATCTCATCTCTTCCTCCCATTCCCCACCCTCAGCAGCTACCATGGCCACTTTCTCCATCTCAATGCTACATTTACTTCCATTACTATTCACAATAGTTCCAGAATAGAATATTAGTAAGTCCACTCTAATCCATACTCTATTCCTCCATTCTGTGGACCCTGGGATAGTTATGTCCACTCCACCTCTGTATCGAGAGGGTGCTTAGAGTCCACTTGGATGATGGATGCAATTCTCCTGTTTGCAGTTGTAGGCACTCTTGGCTCCCTGGTGTGGTGGTTGACCTTCTTCACCTCCCTGTTAGCTGGCTGGGGTAAGTCCAATAAACCAGAGGGTAGGAGTTGCAAGTCTGTTGAGGCTCAGGGCCTGGCTGTCACATGGACAGTCCAGAGATTCAGGTCCCCTGAATATACACTAAAACCCAGTGCCAACCACAGGTCTGGTAAAAGTGACAGGAGAGGCTTGTGAACAAAGATCACATCTGAGTTCAACTCCATCACACTCAGGAACACAAACTCCAAAGTAGGGCCAACTGAAATTGACACTGAAGTCCATCTGCCATGACCCTAGAACCTGTGGGTCTCTGTAGCCCTCAGAAGAACCAATATTCTGAGGTTGTATCTACTTTAGCTGTCTCTGGGACTCTGCTGAGGTGTGCGTAAGGGCAACCCCTCTGATGACCTCCCAGCTCTTTTTTGGATACTCATAGCCATATAAACTCATTTGTCCTTTCCATTTCCCCCTTTTATTTAAGGTCAAAAAGCATTTTTAACTCCTGATATTACATGTAGGCTGAGATATTCTACTGGTCTGAGTTGACCCTTTTTTTCAAGGTCGTTCTCCAGCTGTTAGGCCTCAAAGCAGGGTCTTTATGGATAACCAGAGATGGAGTGAAGAAAACTTCAACACAGGAGTTAGGCAAACTCACATTTATTATGTCTGCAGAGGTGAGGAGCCAAGGCCAGTCCAAAGTGACTCAGACCTGACTTCCCATGCTGCAGTTCCACTCTTGTTTAAATACCCAAGTTACTATTTAGCATTTGCTTTGATTATGCATTAGTTTTTATGCATATGGAGGAACACACATAGCCAGTTATATAATTGTATGATTAGTATGTTCAGGAAATCATGCTTGCACATACAGTGCATGATCAAGAAAGGGGCAGATAACTCCATCCCTGGTGGGAATTTTACTATGTTAATTAAGCAAGTTGATGCAAGGGCAGCAAGGGGCTGCTTCTGTGAAGGTCTGGCCAACTGGTTGAAGCTGGTTTTCATACTTCATTGCTTCAACAGGATATTCTTGACCACCAAAAGTGGAATTTGGGCCAAAGAGAGGGTTGCATTTCATTACCTTCTGATTTACATACAATTCTTTTCTTTGTATCCTAGCAACAGGGAGAGAAACAAGTTACTTTCAGGTATTCGGTCATCTTACATCCATCAATTCCCTCTTTCTAGTTTTTGGTGATATTCTTATCTCAGGGGAAAAGGACAAAGCTCAGATCTTCTGTAACTACTTCCTGATGAAATTATAGGTGTTGAGCTCTTAGAAAACTTTAGTAAGAGGGTTGTCAGAGGAGGAAAAGTTAGTTTGTTAGAGTTTGCACCTGCTTTTATTTAAAGCACTGCATGTATGGTATGAGTACAGCTGCAATCATCAAAAGAATAAGGATAATAATTAACAAAGGGGACCAGCCACTTGGTGAAGCTGGATGGGTTCCAGGAGGGGAAATTATTTTCCTGTATTATGAGATTATTGGCTTTGTTTTTTTAGTTTTTTAATGCTCTCACTTCTTTGGAGAGGTTGGCGACTTAAGTACAGGGATGCGGCTGCAGTATCAACGAATGCTGTGATTCCTAAAAAGGTAAACAAGGGGATTAATTGGCTTTTAAAAATTATTTGTGGTGTTACATGTTTTGGGGTTTGCTTTTACAAAAGCCTGTTGAATTTTGTTTAAGTAGGCTGTTCTGGCTATTGCTTTTAAGGTGTAGATTAACTGAAACATTTCACAGTAATCTGGTTTAGGCATTACTTGATAGTGATTGTGCAAATTTACACAGTGCCAATACTTGGTTCTATTGTAGAGGTTTTTGATGATTTGCAAAACATGTGTGAAGGATGAGTGATATCTTCCCTCAGGCCTAGTTACGGGCAGGTTCCTGTAGTAAGAAGAACAAGATTAGTATTTGTGGGAGATTTTTCTTCTTGAACAGGAACCGCAGGTTCTCAACTGGCTCCATCTCATATTTTGCTTCATGCTCTGGTGTGATCTCTGGCTCAGAATCTCCTTTATCTGCTGGCTCTGATAAGTAGTAGGGTTTTGCTCTGGTATGATGGACCCAGGACTTGATTCCCTGTAACTTAAGAGAAGAATGAGATATTAAGAGTACTGTGTAAGGTCACTCCCATTTGGGTTTAAGCTGATCTTCAGGATGTTGCTTTTCCAAACTTTTAAAAGAACCTGATCCCCGATTGAGAAGGGCTGGAGAGGCTGGTCAGTGAGGCTGGTCAGTGGGGTATTTTATTTTATTTTATTATTTTTTTATTTTATTGACTTTGTAATAATATTACATTAAAAATATATGTATATGAGGTCCCGTTGAACCCTACCACCCCCACCCCACCTCTCCCCCCCCCCCCAGCAACACTCCCTCCCATCATCATGACACAGCCATTGCATTTGGCAAGTACATCTCTGGGCACCCCCGCACCCCATGGTCAACGGTTCACACCATGGCCCACACTCTCCCCCATTCCATCCAGTGGGCCCTGTGAGGATTTACAATGTCTGGTGATTGCCCCTGAAGCACCATCCAGGGCAGCTCCATGTCCCAAAGACGCCTCCACCTCTCATCTCTTCCTGCCTTTCCCCATACCCATCAGCCATCATGTCCACTTTTCTCAATCCAATGCCACCTTTTCTATGTGGACATTGGATTGGTTGTGTCCATTGCACCTCTATGTCAAGAGGAGGCTCAGATTCCACCTGGATGCTGGATGGGAGTGGGGTATTTTAGATGCATATTTGCATATGTGTGCATGGTGGTAAGGAACTCTCCTAACTGCAAAGCCCACTTAAATGGAGGGCTCCCTCTAAGGTCACTGGTGAATTGGGTTTTTCCTTCAGGTTACTCAGAAAGGGCTTTTTGTACATAAGTTCAAAAGGACTTAATTCAAATCCTCTTCTAGGGGCCACCCTAACCCGAAGGAGAGCTAGGTTAAGTGCTTCTGTCCATTTCAACTGTGTTTCTTGACAAATTTTACTTAAGGTTTTCTTCAAAGTATAGTTCATTCTTTCTACCTTCCCTGATGACTCAGGTCTCCAGGCTGCATGTAGTTTCCACTTAATTCCAAGGCACTGATTGACACCCTGTACCACAGCTGAAATAAAAGCAGGCCCATTATCTGACTGAATTGTTTGGGGCAGTACAAACTTCGGGATGATTTCCTGCAGGAGGAATTTAGTTACTGTGGAATGATGTTCTGTGTGGCAGGGAAAGGTTTCCACCCACCCTGAAAAGGTGTCTACAAATATCAAAAGATACTTAAAATTTCCTATGATTTTGGCATTACTGTGAAGTCTACTTGCCAATCTTCTGCTGAGGCAAGCCCTTGACTTTGTGTCCCAAAAGAAGTCCATGGTGTTCCCTTTGGGTTATTTTTCTGGCAGGAAAGACACTGGTTAGAGACTTTTTGCACAGCTCAAGCAAGGTGAGGTCCCACCATTAGTCAGTGAAGAAGGCTCAGTAGTGCTTGTTGTCCCAAATATGTGGTTTGGTGGAAATAAGAGACTAGGGTATATACTAGATTCTCAGTCAGATAGAATTGTCCTTGGCTGTTTTGCAGCCACTTACCCCCTTTTTCTGATTTTTTTTGAATTTTCCTGAAAACCCCATTTTCTTGCATGTTTGAGGTCTGCAGGGGTATAGACTAGACATAAAACTTCCTCTATATGTTGAGGAATCTGAGGTTTAATGAGTGCAGCTACTTGACTAGGAGGGTAGCCTTTTCTTGCACCCTCTTTTGCCACTTGGTCTGCTTGCCTGTTCATAGGGCTACATAGGAGTCTTCCTTATGATGTCCCTGGCAGTGCATTACAGCTACTTCTGCTGGTAGTTTTATTGTTTCTAAAAGTTCAGTTATTTGTGTGGCATGCTTAATGTCTTTCCTCCCAAATGATAAAAGTCCTCTCTCCTTCCAAATGGTCCCATGTGCACACAAGAAAAGCATATTTTGAATCAGTGTAAATGTTCACTCTTTTTCCATCTCCTCTTTAGAGGGCTCTAAGAAGAGCAGAGCTCCCTTGGGGAAGTGGTGCATCTTCTATTACTTCCCCTACAGTTATAAGAGCATATCCAACTTTTCAAACACCCCCTTCAATGAAGCTACTTCCATCCATGAAGATTTCTAAATCTGGATCTAGTAGAGGAGTATTCTGCAAGTCTTTCCTGGAAGAAAAGACTTCTTCTAGCATTTCTATACAATTATGAATAGGTGTTTCCTCTGTACTTGATGGGAATAGAAAAGCTGGATTTAAGGTTGCACAAACTTTTAGTTTAACTTCTGGGTTGTCTAGGAGTGCTGCTTGATATTTTCCAAGCTTCCCTTGGGTTAGCCAGATTTCTTTTTCCTTCAAGCAGTGTGAGTATTCAATGGGGGGGGGGGGGGCGTTGAATGGTGAGGGGTTGTTCTAATGTAAATTTTTCAGTTTCCTGTAGTAAGACATAGGTTGCAGTAACAGCTCTTAAACATGCTGGCCCTTTTTATGCAGTATTGTTTAGTAATTTTGAAAAGTATGCTACCAGATGATGCTCACCTCTCAATTTCTGAATTAATACTCTAAGGGTTACAGCTTGTTTTTTATGGACAAATAAATTAAAAGATTTTCTGAGATCTGATAATTGCAGAGCAGGGGCACTCATTAGCTCCCTCTTCAGTTGGTGAAAGGCTTGCTTACATTCATAGGCCACTGGAGGGGCTCTGCATCCCCACCAACTAAAGCTGTGTGTGTTTTTTGTTGGATCTCCTGTAATTTAGTGATTGATTTTTGCTTTGGACCACCTTTCCACAGCCCAGCAAGAATGCAGATTCCAGTGAGGATCAGCTTCAGGGACCACCTCATTTGGGGATGTAAGGTTTTGAGGTGCCACCTGCTGCAATGTCTTGGCTTCTTGTTGCACTTTTTCAAGGACCATACGTCTTTCCTTGGGGGTGAGGAGGACGTTTATAAGGGCTTGTATATAAGCCACATTTTGTGTGGCAAAAATGGAAACAGTGTTGTTACTTTCTCAGTATCTGCACAATAAGCAGGAGTGTTATTTTTCCAATTAAATAAACCAGATGTGGTGAAAGGAGTGTGGATGAAAAGAAAGCTTTGGGGTCATCCTTGATCATCAATTCCATTTGGAACTTGCTGGAGCAGGAACTGACCTACAGTCTCCTTTGGGTTGGGGGGGCTACCCTGGCCAAAAACAGCTCCACTCTGAGTGTGGGAGGGAGATTGGAGGAAAGGTCCCTGTGGGAGGGAAAGGAGGAATTGCATCAATGGGTTCTAAGAGAGGGGATCTCAGGACCTCAACTGTTTTTGTAACTGGGGCTGAAGGGGGCCCACACAACATTAACCCACAACTCTTTCTAGTTTCCTTATCTTTCCACAACTCAAAGAACACTTAAACAAATGGGTCTGCCCATTTCTCTTGCTGTTTACAAAACAAATCCAATTGCAGTGTAATATTAAAACTCAAAGTCCCATTTTCTGGCCAAATTTCTCTGTCATCTAATCTATATCTAGGCCAAGCTTCATTACAAAAAGTGATTAATTAATTTTTCTGTAACCCAGATTCCCCAAATTTAGACCAGTTTTTCAGGATGCATCCTAGTGGTGAGCACTCAGGTGCTGATGCCTCGTTCCCCATGGTGGTGGAAAGAGAGAGAGAATAGCCAAAAGTAAAGGCACAAAAGGCAGCAGGCTTCCCCTTAAAGGGAATGAGGGAGCGGGACTCAAACCCACAAAACCTCTCCCACTACCACCAAACCTTCACTACCTTAGCGAAGGTAAACCAAATGCTAACTCACAGTTAGCCAAAGCCAAACAGCAGGTTTCCCTTTTAAGGTATTGAGGAAGTGGGACTCAAACCCACTAAGACCTCTCCCACTGTAACCAAACCTCCACTACCGTAGTGAAGGTAAACCAAATGCTAACTTGCAATTAGCGAAAACAAGAAGAGTAAGGAATAAAGGAATGAACTGACCTGCCAGGAGAAGGAGATGATCTAGTCCTCTGTCCTAACCTCATGAGCCTTTGTTCCTTTGGCAGCTGGAAAGGGGCTCTGCCCTGGGTAGCCCCTGAGTCCTTGGGAAAATCCTGAGTGGCCGCTGGAGTCAGGGATGCCTGGGTGCAGACAACCACTTCCACAGCTCACCTTGGATGCATTCTCTGGTTACCATTTTTATTTATTTATTTAGCCCCTTCATGGTCACCAATTTGTTAGACCTCAAAGCAGGGCCTTTATGGATAACCAGAGATGGCATGAAGAAAACTTCAACACAAGAGTTAGGCAAACTCACATTTATTATGTCTGCAGAGGTGAGGAGCCAAGGCCAGTCCAAAGTGACTCAGACCTGACTTCCCATGCTGCAGTTCCACTCTTGTTTAAATACCCAAGTCACTATTTAGCATTTGCTTTGATTATGTATTAGTGTTCATCCATATGGATGAACACACATAGCTGGTTATAAATTGTATGATTAGTATGTTCAGGAAATCACACTTGCACATACATTGCATGATCAAGAAAGGGGCAGATAACTCCACCCCTGGGTGGGAATTTTACTATGTTAATTAAGCAAGTTGACGTGAGGGCAGCAAGGGGCTGCTTCTGTGCAGGTCTGGCCTACTGGTTGAAGCTGATTTTCATACTTCTTTGCTTCAACAGGATATTCTTGACCACCAAAAGTGGAATTTGGGCCAAAGAGAGGGTTGCATTTCATTACCTTCTGATTTACATACAATTCTTTTCTTTGTATCCTAGCAACAGGGAGAGAAACAAGTTACTTTCAGGTATTCAGTCATCCTACATCCATCACAGCCACATCATCAGTTGGTACTTGGTAGTAATCCCTTGGTCCCAGGGAGGCTCATCCCCGGGAGTCATGTCCTATGCTGGGGGGAAGGCAATGCATTTACATGCTGAGTTTGGCTTTGAGACTGGGCCCAATTTTTTATTTCTTTTTATAGCTGAATAATATACCATGGTGTGTATATACCATTTTCTTTATCCATTCTTTAGTCGATGGATATTTGAGTTGCTTCTACCTTTTGGCTATTGTGAATAATGCTTCTAAGAACAGTTGTGTACATTTGTTTTTTTTAATACCAGTTTTCCATTCTTTTGGGTATATACGTAAGAGTGAAATTGCTGAATCATATAGTAAGTCCATGTTTAATGTATTGAGAAGTTGCCAAACTATATTGTATGGTACTTCATCATTTTATATTCCTGCCAGCAACTGTATGTTTCCTTTACTCCTCATCGTCTCCAACCTTTCCATTTTTTGGATAATCACCATATTAGTTGGTATGGAGTGGTATCTCATCATTTTGATTTACATTTCTCTAATGGCTAATGATGTTGAACATTTTTATGTGCTTATTACTTATTTGTATATCTTATTTGTAGAAATATTCATTCAAGTGCTTTAACCATTTTTTAATTGGGATGTTTTGTTTTGTTTTTCACTTTATCAGTGGAGTCATTTCAAGTTTCCTTTTTTCATTAAAAATTTTATTGAAGTAAATATTCATACATGGACATACATAAACAAATGTATAGTAAAAGTTGTGAACTTAGAAAACAAACATGCATAAACAGTGCTCCCATATATCATCTCACCACCAATACCTTGCAACATTGTAAAACATTTGTTACAAATTATGAAAGAGCATCATCAAAGTATTGCTACTAACTTTAGTCCATATCTAATTGAGATGTTTTTGTTGCTGAGTTTTAGTTCTTTATTATATATTTTGGATATTAAACTCATCATATATATGGTTTCCAAATATTTTCTCCCATTCCATAGATTTTCTTTTCTCTTTATTGATAATGTTCTTTAACTCACAAAAGATTTAATTTTGAAGAAGTCCTATTTATTTTTTTCTTTTTTCACTCATGCTTTGGATATCATATGTGGGTATCTGTTGTCAGATACAAGGTCCTGAAGATTTCCCCTAGGTTTTCTTCTAAGAGTTTTATGATTTTAACTCTTATATTTAGATTTTTGATATAGTTTGAGTTAGTTTTTTATATTGTGAGAGGTAGGGTCCAAAATATTTCCTTTGCATATGTACTTTCATTGTCTCAGCCCCATTTGTTGCAAAGAGCATTCTTTCCCACATTGAATGAATGGACTTGGCACCCTTGTTGAAAATAAACTGACCATAGATGTAGAGGTTTATTCCTGAACACTCAATTTTATTCCATTTTTCTGTGTCTATTCTTATGCCATTCCTACACTCTTATTTTTATTTTATTTTATTTTATTTTCCAAATTCTACTCAATTTATTCATTTTTTAAAAAGATATTACATTAAAAAAATGAGGTCCCCATTCGCCCCCACTGCCCCCACCCCACCACTGCCCCCGCAATAACACTCTCCCCCATCATCATGTCACATCCATTGCATCTGGTGAGTACATCTCCAGGCATCGCTGCACCCCATGTCCCGTGTTTCACACCATAGCCCATACTTTCCCACATTCCATCCAGTGGGCCATGGGAGGACATACAACATCTGGCAATTGTCTCTGGGGCACCACCCAGAACAACTCCAAGTCCTGAGAATGCCTCCACATCTCTTCTCTTCCTCCCCTTCCCTGCACCCAGCAGCCACCATGGCCACTTTTTCCACATCAATGCCACATTTTCTCAATTATTAACCACAATAGTTCATGAGTAGAATATCATTAAGTCCACTCTGATCCTTACTGTATTCCTCCTTCCTGTGGACCTTGGCTTGATTGTGTCCATTCCACATCTATGTCAAGAGGGGGTTTAGATTCCACATGGATATTGGATGCAATCCTCCTGCTTTCAGTTGTAGGCACTCTAGGTTCCATGGTGTGGCGGTTGACATTCTTCAACTCCATGTTAGCTGAGTGGAGTAAGTCCAATAAATCAGAGTGTAGGAGCTGAAGTCTGTTGAGTTCGGGGCCTGGCTATCATTGTCAGTCCAGAGATTCAAATCCCCTAGATATATCTTAAGCCCCAGCACCAACTACAATTCCGGTAAAGTAGCATGAAAGGCTTGTGAAAAGAGATCCCATCTGAGTCCAGCTCGATCACACAGAAACACCAGCTCCAAAGAAGGGCCAACTGACATGGCAGTGAACCCCATCTGCCATGATCATAGAACCTGTGGGTCTCTTTAGCTCTCAAGAGGACCAATACCTGGGGTTGTATCTACTTTATCTGTCTCTGAGACTCTGCTCAGGTGTGCATAAGGGCAATCCTTCTGACAACCTCCAGACTCTTTTTTAGAGATTCATAGCCATATAAACTCATTTGTCCTTTCCATTTCCCCCTTAATTTAGGTCAAACAGCATTTTTAACTCCTGTTATTATATGTAGACAGGGATATTCTGCTGGTCCGCACTGAACCGTTAATTCAAGGTCCTTTTCTAGTTGCATCATCAGCTGGTACTTGGTAGTGATCCCTTGGTGCCAGGGAGGCTCATCCCCGGGCATCATGTCCCATGCTGGGGAGAAGGCATTGCATTTACATGCTGAGTTTGGCTTTGAGACTGGCCACATTTGAGTAACACGGAGGCTGTCAGGAGGGAACTCCTAGGCAAAGACCTACACTCTTTTAGATACTATAGCTTAGTAATATGTTTCAAAACCAGGAAGTGTGAGTCCTCCTACTTTGTTCTTCATTTTCTAGATTGTTTTTGTTATTTGTGGCTTCTTGAAATTCCACACGAGTTTTGGGATCAACTTTTCCATTTTTGCAGAAAGGGTTTTGGGGATTTTGATAGGGATTTTGTTGAATCTATAAGTTGCTTTTGGTAGTATTGACATTCTAACAATACTAAGTTGTCCAATCCATGAACATGTGGTGTCTTTCCATTTATATAGGTCTTTAATTTTTTCATCAATTTTTTTAGACTCCAGTGTACAATCTGTTCCTCACAATTTTTATGTAATTTATGTATATTTCTTCCTAGGTATTTTATTTTTTTTAGTGCCATTGTAAATGAAATTTTTCTCGTTATCTCCTTTTTTGATTTCATTATGCTAGTATGTGGAAATACACAATGATTTTTTCCTTAGTAACAGCTTTATTGAAATATAATTCACATACCATACAATTTACTCACTTAAAGTGTAAAACTCAATGCATTTTAGTATATTCATAATTGTTTAACCATCACCCCCAAAAGAAACTTTGTATTCTTTATCACTTTTCCCTTCCCTCTGCAATTTCTTCCCAATTTTCCCATCCCTAAGTAGCTACTAATTGACCTTCTGCCTCTATACATTTGTCTATTCTGGACATTTCATATAAATAGACTCATACAGTATGTGGTGTTTTGCCATTGGTTTCATTCCCTTAACATATTTTTGAGGCTCATCCATACTACAGCGTGTATTAGTACTTTATTTCTTCTTATTGCCAAATAACATTCCATTGTTGGATATACCATATTTTATTTATCCATTCATCATTGGCGGACATTTGGATTGTTTCCCCTGTTATGAATAATACTGCTATGAACATGCATGTACAAGTTTTTGTATGAATATATGTTTTCATTTCCCTTGGGTAGATAACTAGGAGTAAACTTGCTGGGTCATATGGTAAATCTGTTTACTTTCTTAAAAAGTTACACATCATATTTTTAAAAGTTCTATTCTAGTGACATATATACAACCTAAAATTTCCCCTCTTAGCCATAGTCATAATTCAGTGCTGTTAACTGTTCATTACCAAATTTTACAATCACCCCAAATAGAAACTTTGTACAATTTAAGCATTAACTCACCATTTCCAACCCCCAACTCAGCCTCTGGTAACCTATATCCTGGATTCTGACTCTGAGTTTGCTTATGCTAATTATTTCTTATCAAAGAGGTCATACAATATTTGTCCTTTTGCTTCTAGTTCATTTCATTAAGCACGATGTCCTGAAGGTTCAATCCATGTTGTTGCATGTATCAGAACTCCATTCCTTTTTATGGCTGAATAAGCCATTGTATGTATATACCACATTTTGCTTATCCATTCACAGTTGATGGACACTTGGGTTGCTTCCATCTTTTGGGAACTGTGAATAATGCTGCTATGAACATCAGTGTGCCAATATTTGTTTGAGACTCTGCTTTCAATTCTTTTGGGTATATACCTAGAAATGGGATTGCCAGGTCATATGATAATTATATACTTAGCTTCCTGAGGCACTGCCAGTTTTCCACAGTGGCTGCACCATTTTTGTCAGAATCGTTGACCCAAATGGTATCAGGAATGAAAGACAAAGAGAAGACTGGGATCAGGGGGTCTGAGAGCATCGAGTCATCGAGCTCATCAGACAACTTTATTATTTCCAAATGGCATTATATAAACTCAAGCTATTGTAAGCATAAGCAATAACATGCAGCTGTACAGTAAAAATTCTCACAAGCTGCAGGACTACAAAATCTTATCTCAGAGTACAAGGTCTTAGGGCTCTTTCAAACTGCAAAATGTGTTTTCTCATATTTCTTCCTGCCCCAGGCAGCTTCAGTTCTGTTGACCTGAAAGGCTTAATTGCTGCATTCCTGTGTTAACAGCATAACCATGGAAACAGCACCACCGTGCCTTTGTTTCCCACAAGCGTTCATATTTCTCCACAGTCTAACACTTATAATTTTCTGTATTTTTTAGGAGATACTGGGGATTGAACCTAGGACCTCACACATGGGAGGCAAGCACTCAACCACTTAACTACATCTGCTTCCTGGTTTTTTTTTTAATTATTTATTATTTTTTTTTAATTACATTATGAAAAATATGAGGTCCCATTCAACCCCACCGCCCCCGCCCCCCACTCCCCCCACAGCAACACTCTCTCCCATCATCATGACACATCCATTGCACCTGGTAAGTTCATCTCTGAGCATCACTGCACCCCATAGTCAATGGTCCACATCATAGCCCAGACTCTCTCACGTTCCATCCAGTGGGCCCTGGGGGGATCTATAATGTCCCGTAATTGTCCGTGAAGCACTATCCAGGACAACTCCACGTCCCGAAAATGCCTCCACATCTCATCTCTTCCTCCCGTTCCCCACACCCAGCAGCCACCATGGCTACCGTTCCCACACCCATTCCACATTTTCTCTGTGGACATTGGATTGGTTGTGTCCCTTGCACATCTATGTCAAGTGAGGGCTTAGATTCCATATGGGTACTGGATGCACTCCTCCCGCTTCCAGTTGTAGACATTCTAGGCTCCATGTTGTGGTGGTTGACCTTCTTCAACTCCATGTTAGCTGAGTGGAGTAAGTCCAATAAATCAAAGTGTAGGAGCTGAAGTCTGTTGAGGCTCTGGGCCTGGGTGTCATATTATCAGTCCAGAGATTCAAATCCCCTACATATATCTTAAACCCAGCACCGACTACAATTCCAATAAAGTAGCATGCAAGTCTTGTGAAAAGAGATCCCCTCTGAGTCCAATTCCATCACGCAGAAACACCAGCTCCAAAGAAGGGCTATCTGTCATGGCAGTGAACCCCTTCTGCCATGACCATAGAACCCGTGGGTCTCTTTATCCCTCAAAAGAACCAATACCTGGGGTTGTATCTACCTTATCTGTCTCTTAGACTCTGTTCAGTTGTACATAGGGGTATTCCTTCTGACAACCTCCAGACTCTTTTTTAGAGACTCACAGCCTTATAATCTCATTTCTCCTTTCCATTTCCCCCTTACATTAGGTCAAACAGCTTCCTGAAGTCATGTCATTATATGTAGACAGGTATATTCTGCTGTTCCGCATTGAATCTTTAATTCAAGGTCATTTTCTAGTTGCTTCTTCAGCTGGTATGTGGTAGTGATCCCTCGGTGCCAGGGAGGCTCATCCCCGGGTGTCATGTCCCACGCTGGGGGGAATGCATCGCATCTACACGCTGAGTTTGGCTGTGAGAGTGGCCACATTTGAGTAACATGCAGGCTGTCAGGAGGAAACCCCCAGGCACAATGCTACTCTAGGCCTTGTTCTTATTGCAGGTGTATAGGCTCAAAAGTGTAACCATTAGTATCATGAGCCCACTGTTGGGCCCTCCTTCCTTCCTGGTTCTTGCTGTTGCACCTGGAGGATTGCCGCTGCTCTCCCAGGACCCACAACAGTGACCCCCCCGGCCAGGAGCCCAGTACCCCCCCAGCTGTTGTTTTTGTTTCCACTATGAGTATATATAGACATTACCATATACCCTGGGCATATGCCCTGTATAACTCCCTGTCAACCATATATATCCTGTCAATAACATCCCATATCAGTATTCCTCCGCTGCCATTGTTGAACCACTCTGTGATCCAAAACTTCCCGTAAAGTGAATCCCAACATAATGTCAGCTTCAGAAGAGTCTTAGATCACCGAAATTCATATATACAATATACAGTATTTCCCCAGATCCACCATAAAATCTTTTCCCTTGCACAGCAATAATCTTTTAACTTATTCATATCATATTTCCTGAAACTGATGTACAGATTCCAACACTATACTTTTCAAACAAGGTGACATTTGTGCTTACTATGTGGTCCATATTTTAGGCTGTACAGTTTTCTAAATTTTTTAGTTATCCTATGTTTTGACTTATGGTTTTCATTATTAGTCTGTCATCCCCTATATGTTTTTGGTGTAATATTAGCTGTTTTATATTCATCCTCATATACACTCACATAACTCCTCTTTTGCCCCCTTATTTACCTTTGTTCCATCCATTCCACATCCATTTTCCCCTCCCCTTAGGGCCCACAACGCCTGCCAATCTAATGCCCTGGGAGCCGTCCTTTCTCACGAGAGATACAGTTCTCTCTATTCAACGGCATTAGTCTTCCCCAGGATATGGGTCCACCCCACCCAATGGTAGAACCCACCTTGGCAAAATGAGCCTTCAGCTATTCCCTCCAGAGTCTGTCATGCATCAGACCATACCCCCTGAGCGTCCTAACCAGGTAACCCTCCTACTTATACTTTGATACGTTTTACTCAACATTTAGTTCTCAACGAACTTCTGACACTCTCCCATATTCGTATGTTGCCCCTCCCTCCCACCTATTTCTTGGACAATATTACCCCTCTTCCCATCCCCAGCCCCCCTCAAACCCAGAAAACCCCACCCGAAGGTAACCCCTTGCCCCCATTTTGTCCCTTCTTTGTGCTCATACTTACCGCCAGCTCATCACAGATTCCACCCCTGCAGACATTAACTCACATCCTTCCTCCACCCCCCGATTTCCTGTAAGCCACTTTTCCAGACTCTAGCTCTCTGAGGCACTTAACTTATTTCATATCATTGAGGTCATATAGTATTTGTCCTTCAATGCCTGAGTTGCTTCACTCAACATAAGATTCTCAAGGTTCATCCATGTTATCACGTGCGATTGTAGTGTATTGGTTCTTACAGCTGAGTAGTATTCCATTGTGTGTATATACCACATTTTATTGATCTACTCATCTGTTGATGGACATTTGGATTGATTCCAACTTTTGGCAATAGTGAACAATGCTGCTATGAACATTGGTGTACATATATCGGTTTGTGTCCTTGTTTTCAGATCTGATGGGTATATACCCAGCAGTGGTATTGCTGGGTCATATGGCAAATCTATGGATAATTTTTTGAGAAACCGCCAAACTGTCCTCCAGAATGGTTGGATCCTTCTGCATTCCCACCAGCAATGGATGCGTGTTCCCCTTTCTTCACATCCTCTCCAGCATTTGTATTCTACTGTTTTTTTCATGGCTGCCAATCTTATGGGAGTAAGATGGTATCTCATTGTAGTTTTGATTTGCATTTCCCTGATTGCTAGAGATTTGGAGCATTTTTTCATGTGCTTTTTAGCCATTTGTATTTCTTCTTTGGAGAAGTGTCTGTTTAAGTCTTTTTCCCATTTTTTAAATGGGTTGTTTATCTTTTTGTTTTCAAGATATATGAGTTCTTTATATATGAAAGTTATAAGTCTCTTATCAGATATATGGTTGCCAAATATTTTCTCCCATTGTGTGGGTTCCCTTTTTACTTTCTTGACAAACTCCTTTGAGGTGCAGAAGGCTTTAATTTTGAGGTAGTCCCATTTATCTATTTGTTCTTTTGCTGCTCGTGCTTTTGGTGTGATATTCATGAAGCCATTTCCTATTACAAGGTCCTGTAGATGTTTCCCTACACTGCTTTCTAAGGTCTTTATGGTCTTGGCTCTTATATTTAGGTCTTTGATCCATCTTGAGTTGATCTTTGTATAAGGTGTGAGATGGTAATCCTCTTTCATTCTTCTACATATGGCTATCCAGTTCTCCAGGCACCATTTGTTGAATAGGCCATTCTCTCCCAGTTGAGAGGGTTTGGTGGCTTTATCGAATATTATATGGCTATATACATGAGGTTCTATATCTGAACTTTCAATTTGATTCCATTGGTCTGTGTGTCTCTCCTTATGCCAGTACCATGCTGTTTTCACTACTGTAGCTTTGTAGTATGTTTTGAAGTGAGGAAGTGTGATTCCTCCTATTTCGTTTTTCTTTTTCAATATGTCTTTGGCTATTCGGGGCCTCTTTCTATTCCAAATAAATTTCATAGTTAGTTTTTCTAGTTCCTTAAAGAAGGCTGTGTTGATTTTTATTGGGATTGCATTGAATGTGTAGATCAGTTTTGGTAGGATAGACATCTTAATAATATTCAGTCTTCCTATCCATGAACAGGGAATATTCTTCCATTTATTTAGGTCTTCTTTGATTTCCTTGAACAATATTGTATAGTTCTCGATGTATAAGTTTTTTACCTCTTTAGTTAAATTTATTCCTAAGTATTTGATTTTTTTATTTACTATTGTGAATGGTATTTGTTTCTTGATTTCCTCCTGATCTTGCTCATTATTGGTGTATAGAAATGCTACTGATTTTTGCGCATTGATCTTATAACCTGCGACTTTACTAAACTCATTTATGAGTTCTAGGAGCTTTGTTGTAGATCTCTCAGGGTTTTCTATATATAGGATCATATCATCTGCAAATAATGAAATTTTGACTTCTTCCCTTCCAATTTGAATGCCTTTTATATCTGGTTCTTGTCTCAGTGCTCGAGCAAGTACTTCCAAGACAATGTTAAATAGGAGCGGAGACAATGGGCATCCTTGTCTTGTTCCTGAGTTTAGAGGGAAGGATTTCAGGATTTCGCCATTGTAAACAATGTTGGCTTTCAGTTTTTCATATATACTCTTTATCATGTTCAAAAAGTTTCCTTGTATTCTGATCTTTTGGAGTGTTTTTATCAGGAAGGGGTGCTGTATTTTGTCAAATGCCTTTTCTGCATCTATAGATATAATCATGTGGTTTTTTTCTCTCAATCTGTTTATATGGTGTATTACATTGATTGATTTTCTTATGTTGAACCATCCTTGCATACCTGGAATAAATCCCACTTGGTCATGGTGTATAATTTGTTTAATGTGTTGTTGAATACGATTAGCAAGTATTTTGTTAAGTATTTTTGCGTCTAGGTTCATTAGAGAAATTGGTCTGTAATTTTCCTTTCTTGTGGTGTCTTTGTTTGGCTTTGGTACTAGGGTAATGTTGGCATCATAGAAGGAATTAGGCAGTGTTCCTTCTGTTTCGATTTTTTGGAATAGTTTCAACAGGATTGGTGTTAGTTCTTTCCGGAATGTTTTGTAGAATTCACCTGTGAAGCCATCTGGCCCTGGGCTCTTCTTAGTTGGGAGATTTTTAATGACTGATTCTATCTCTTTGCTTGTGATTGGTTTGTTAAGATCATCAATTTCTTCTTTCGTCAGTATGGGCTGCTTATGTGTTTCTAGGAATTTGTCCATTTCCTCTAAATTGTCATTTTTGTTGGAATATAGTTTTTCAAAGTATCCTCTTATGATAGTCTTTATTTCTGTGGGGTCAGTGGTGATATCACCTTTCTCATTTCTTATTTTGTGTATTTGCATCTTTTCTCTTTTTTTCTTTGTTAGTCTCGCTAAAGGTTTGTCAATTTTGTTGACCTTCTCAAAAAACCAACTCTTTGTCTTGTTTATCTTTTCAAGTGCTTTCTTATTTTCTATTTCATTTAGTTCTGCTCTTATCTTTGTTATTTCCTTCCTTCTTCTTCCTGTTGGGTTACTTTGTTGTTGTTTTTCTAATTCCGTCAAAAGTGCAGTTAGTTCTCCAATTTTTGCTCTTTCTTCTTTTTTGATATATGAATTTATGGCTATAAATTTCCCTCTCAGTACCGCTTTTGCTGCATCCCATAAATTTTGGTATGTTGTGTTATCATTATCATTTGTTTCAAGGTAGTCATTGATTTCTTTTGAGATTTCCTCTTTGACCCACTGTTTTTCTAAGAGTGTGCTGTTTAATTTCCAAATTGTCGTGTGGAGTCTGGGTCTCTGTCCCTTGCAAATTTCCAGCTTCACTCCACTGTGGTCAGAGATATTGTTTTGTATGATTTCAATCTTTCTGAATTCATTAAGCCTTTCTTTGTGGCCTAGCATATGGTCAATCTTGGAGAATGTTCCATGTGTGCTTGAGAAAAATGTATATCCTGCTGTGTTTGGGTGTAATGATCTATATATGTCTATTAGATCCAGCTCTTCTAATATACTGTTCAAATGTTTTGTTTCTTTAGTGATTCTCTTTTGAGATGTTCTGTCCAGAGTTGATAGTGGTGTATTAAAATCCCCCACTATAATTGTAGATGCATCTATTCTTTCACTTAGTTTTTCCAGCGTTTGCCTCACATATTTAGAGGTGCCCTTGTTAGGAGCATAAATATTTATGATTGTTCGATCTTCTTTACAGATTGTCCCTTTCACTAAAATATAGTATCCTTCTTTGTCTCTCACAATTGTTTCACATTTAAAGTCTATTTTGTCTGATATTAATATAGCTACTCCTGCCTTTTTTTGGTTGTTGTTTGCTTGTATGATTGTTTTCCAGCCATTCACTTTCAACCTCCATGAGTCTCTGGGTCTAAGATGTGTCTCTTGTAGGCAGCATATAGATGGGTCGTATTTCCTTATCCAGTGTCCCAGTCTGAATCTTTTGATAGGTGAGTTTAGTCCATTGACATTCAGTGTTATTACGTTTAGAGAGTTATTTATGGTAGCCATATTTTGGTTGGATTTGTGTTTGTTATATTTTGTTTGTATTATTTTATTTTCCCCTTCTATTTTTGTCTTTCTTGTTGCTTTTACACTCTCCTCCATCTCTGACTGTCCTGTTTTTTCCTTTCTTCCTGCAGAACTCCCTTAAGAATTTCTTGAAGGGGAGGTTTCTTGTTGATATACTCTTTCAGTTTCTGTTTATCTGTGAATATTTTGAACTCTCCATCATTTTTGAATGCTAGTTTAGCTGGATAGAGTATTCTTGGTTGGAAATTTTTTTCCTTTAGTACCTTGACTATATCATACCACTGCCTTCTTGCCTCCATCGTTTCAGATGAGAAATCAGCACTTAATCTTATGGAGTTTCCCTTGTATGTGATGGTTTTCTTTTCTCTTGCTGCTTTTAGAATTTTTTCTTTGTCTTGAGCATTGGATAATTTGACAAGTATATGTCTTGGGGTGGGCCTGTTGGGGTTTATGACCAGTGGAGTGCGCTGTGCTTCTTGGATATGTACATCTGTCTCTTTCAGTAGATTTGGGAAGTTTTCATTCATTATTTCCTGCAACAGTCCTTCTGACCCCTTTCCCTTCTCTTCTCCTTCTGGAATGCCTATAATACGTATGTTTGAACGTTTTGTGTTATCATTCAGGTCCCTAAGTCCTATCTGGATTTTTTCTACCTTTTTATTGACCACTTCTACTATCTGTTTGATTTCCAATGCACTGTCTTCCACATCACTAATTCTCTGCTCTGCCTCTTCTAGTCTGCTGATATTTGCTGCAAGTGTATTTTTGATTTCTTGAATTGTGGTGTTCATTTCCATCATATCTGTTATTTTTTTGCACATGTCTGCAATTTCCCCTCCAAGTGTTGTCTTCATGCTGTTAACCTCTTTCATTACTTCATCAAATTTGTCGGTGATAAATGTTCTGAGATCTTTCATTGCTTGTGCGAAGTCCTGCCCCCCTTCCTGATTGGATTCAGCCATGTTTTCCTGATTACTGGTTTGGTTTGTAGATTTTTGTTGCTGTCTTGTCAACATTTTTTCTTGACGGGTTTAATCAGTTCCTTAGCTTCTTTGTCTAGTCTTGGAGATTAATTAGCTGTTGTTTTTGCATAAGTGTTATATCTTCTCTTTGTCACTTTGTTCTTCTTATTCCAATTTCTTATTGCTAGTTAAGCTCACTTTAAAGGAAAGTATTAGTGCTGGGGAAAGGCAATTGTGTAAGGGAGGAAAAAGTGTGAAGTAGTATTGGTGATATATGTTAACAAAGCAACAATATGAGTTCTGGGAGGATGGAGGTTAGATCATGTAAATTGTGTAGAGTTATAGTAGTAGGAAAGTACCTATAATGAGGTAGACGACTGAATATGGGAGGAATGTGGTACGTACTAAGAGGCTATTGTTTCCGTGAGAGAGGGAAAGAGAAAAGAAAGGTAATAGTTTCAGGGATGAATACCAGATGGAAAACTAAACAAAGGTATTAGAAATTAAGAGTTAGACACTTTGTGGATCAAAGAAAGGGAGATGGAATATAGGAGAGATAGCAGATGGTGGAGGATATCAAGTTGTAGGGGAAAGGGGATAGTGTAGATAGGCTAAATCTATTCACAGAGAAATGAGGCAGTGGAGGGTGAGGAAACCCAGCAAATGTGAGGTATTTCCTGTAGGACCTATTGTATTGTTAAGATAAAATAGTATAAAAAGAATATTGGGGACAGGAAAGAGAGGATTAAAAAAACAACAACAACAACAAAAATAAAATAAAATAAAAAATGAAAAAAAACAAAAAAAACCACAAAAAACAAAGAACAGAAACCCCGCCGCCAGGCTCGGCTGGGCTCGGCTGGGCTCGGCTGGGCTCCGGTCCCCTGCCCTCCGCTGCTCGGCTGGGCTTGGCTGGACTTGGCTAGGCTCGGCTGGGCTCGGGTCCCCCGCCCGTCGCGGCTCGGCTGGGCTCGGCTGGGCTCGGCTTTCCCGCCCGCCGCCCGCCGCGGCGCAGCGCGGCTCGGCTCTCCCGCCCGCCGCAGCTCGGCTGGGCTCAGCAGGGCCCGGCCGGGCTCGGCTTCCCTGCCCGCCACCCTCCGCGGCGCAGTGCGACTCGGCTCTCCCACTCGCCGCTCTCCGCGGCATGGCTGGGCTCGACCGAGCTTGGCTGGGCTCGGCCCCCTCGCTCTCCGCGGCTCAGCTGGGCTCGGCCCGGCTCGGCTTCCCCGCCCACCACCCGCCGCGGCGCGGCTAGGCTCGGCTGAGCTCGGCTCCCTTGCCCGCCACCCGCCGCGGCACAGCGCGTCTCGGCTCTCCCGCCCGCCGCCCGCCGCAGCTCGGCTGGGCTCGGCTCCCTTGCCCGCCGCCTGCCGTGGCACAGCGAGGCTCAGCTCTCCCACCCGCCACCCACCGCGGCGTGGCTCGGATCCCCCGCCCGCTGCCCACCGCGGCCCAGCTAGGCTACCCTGGCCGCCGCCCGCCGGGGCTCCGCGCGGTGCTAGCTGCCTCGGCTCTGCCTACCCAAGGAGGGAATCCTCCACACGTAGCTGGGATCTCCGTGTATATTTCACAGATGGATCCTCTCTGTTACCTTCCCTCCAAATCGATGTCCAAACACCTTGGGACTAGGAAAAATCCCGAAACAGCCCGGTCCCAAGGAGTCTCCGACGCCTCCCAGCTTATTCCCTCCAGGAGCTAGTAACCGGGAAGTTCACTCAGCGGCCATCTTGCCTCCGTCAATCGATTGGTTTTTATAAAGGGTATTTATCTGGGGTAGGAGCTTACAGATACCAGGCCATAAAGCATAAGTTGCTTCCCTCACCAATGTCTATTTCCACAGCAGCAAGATGGCTGCCTCTGCGAGGATTCAGGCTTTCTGGGTTCTTCTGGGCTCAGCTCCTCTGTTTTCTCCACAAGGTCAGCTGTAGACTATCAGGCGAATGGCTGTCTCTCTCCCTGGGGCTCCAGGTTAAGACTTCAGCATCAAACTCCAACATCAAAACTCCAATATTTAAAGCCCCTGTTTTTTTTAATAGTAGCTATTCTTATGGGTATGAAATGGTATCTCATTGTGGTTTTGATTTGCATTTCCCTAATAGCTCATGAGGCTGAGCATCTTTTTAATGTGCTTTTTTGGTATATCATCTTTAGAGAAAGTCTATTCAAGTCTTTTGTCCTGTTTTTAATTGGGTTTGACTTTAGATTGTTGAGTTGTAGGATTTCTTTTTATGTTCTGAATATTAAACCCTTATCAGATATGTGGTTTCCAAATATTTTCTCCCATTGAATAGATTGACTTTTCACTTTCATGATAAAAGTCCTTTGAGGCACAAAAGTTTTTTATCTGATGAGTTCCCATTTATCTTTTTTTTTTTTCCTTGTGTTTAGGAAGTAAAGTTTAAGACATTATATTGTTCTTATCTCTGATTTCATCTTTATACATTGTATATCCATTAATATAGATTCAAAATGTTATCTTAATTTGGAAGATAATTTTGCCACATATGGAATTCTTGGTTGACAGTTTTTCTTTAAGGACTTTAAATATGTCATTCCACTATCTTCTGGCCTCTCTGATCTGGTGAGAAATCTGTTGTTAATCTTATTGAGGATTCCCTTCTATGGAAAAAGTCACTTCTCTCCTGATTTCAAACTCCCTCTTTGTCTTTTTTTTTAAAAAAAGAATTATTTTATTCATTTCTCCCCCTTCCTGTTCCCCCCATTGTCCTTTCACTGTGTGTTCTTCTGTGTCTGCTTGTATTCTCATTAGGCAGCTTGGGGAACCAATCCTGGGACCTTCTGGAGTGGGAGAGAGGTGATTAATCTCTTGTGCCACCTCAGCTCCCTGTTCTGCTATGTCTTCTTATTTTCTCTCCTCTGTGTCTCTTGTTGTGTCATCTTGCTGTGCCAGCTCTCTACGTTGGCCAGGACTCCTGCATGGGGTGGCTTTCCTGCACTGGGTGGCATTTCCATGCAGGGTGGCACTCCTGCATGTGGTGGCATTCCCACATGGGCTGGCACTCTGTGAGGGTCAGCACTCTGTGTGGGCCAGCTTGCCCTCACCAGGAGGCCCTGGGCATTGAACCCTGGACCTCTTATATGGTAGATGGGAACCCAGTTGGTTGAGCCACATCCATGTCTCTCTTTGTCTTTTGATTTTGACAATTTTGCTATAATGTGTCATGGTTTAGTTGTTTTAGAGGCTATTGTTCTCGGTGTTTGTTGGAATTCCTGCATGTGTATATTTATGTCTTTCATCAGATTTGGGAAGTTTTCAACCACTATTCTTTTTTAATTTTTTTGTCTTTTTAAAAATCAATTTTGATACACATTAATAAAGCAGACAATCTATCCAAAGTGTACAATGTATGGTATTTGATATAATCACATAGTTCTGCATTCATCATTTCAGTCATTATTAAAGCATTTTCATTATTCCAATCAACAACAAAGACAAAAATGGAAAAAGCTCTACTCCTTAATAAGCACCTCTCAATCACTCTGTTCTTCTCCTCCTGTATATAGCTGCTATTCTGTTTCTGTGTTTCTAATTTATTTGTGTTTATATTTTGTATAGTTGAGTCAAACACTATATAGTACTTTTTTCTAGTTTCTTTCACTTAGTATATTTCATTTTTAAAAAGTGCTTAAAGGAAGATTATTGATATTTTACTATGCACTACTGTCCATATTTTAGTTTGGTTATATTTTTGCCTGATATTAACATCTTGTAACATTAACATACATTTCTTCAGTTTCAAAGAAACAATCTTATATAGGCAATATTGCCCATATTCACATTTCACATGAGGCTTCACTATGCTGTACAACCCCACGTTCCTTTTTTTTTTTTTTAAAGCTTTTCTAGTAATATACACAACCTTAGACTTTCCCTTTCAACCACTGTCATACCCATATATTAGCCCTGCTAGTTACAAACACTATGATGTGCTTTATCATTTCTATTCATTTCCAAAGATTTACAAACAACATTTTTAAAAATCAATTCTGCACAGATTAACCCTTGGTTTTCCATTCTCTAACCTCATTCTATTTTCTAATGACCTATATGCTAGTTATTAACTCCATGGGTTTCACAATATATTTTGTTCACAGTAGCACAACCAAACAGCATTTGTCCTTTTATGTCTGGCTAGCTTTACTCAGCATACTGTCCTCCAAGTTCATCTATGTTGTCATACGCTTCATGTATTCATTTCTTTTTACAGCTACATAATATTCCATCATATGTATGCACCACAATTTGATTATCCATTCATCAATTCAGGGACACCTGAGTTGGTTCCATCTTTTGGGAATTATTAATAATGCCACTATAAACATTGGTGTGCAGATGTCTGTTTGTGTCACTGCTCTCAGTTCTTCTGGGTATATATCTAGTGGTAGTATTGTCAGGTCACATGGCAAAGCCATATTCAACTTCCTTAGGAACTGCCAAACAGTCCTCCACTGTGGTTGTACCATTCTACATTCATACCAACAATGAATAAACATTCTCAACTCTTCACATCCTCTTCAATACTTGTAGTTTTCCATCTTTTTAATAGTGTCCATTCTAATAGGTGTGAAATGATATCTCATTGTAGCTTTGATTTTTATTTCCCTAATTGCTAGTGATGTTGAACATTTTTTTCATGTGTTTTTTTTCCCCACTGTTTGTATTTCTTCTTTGGACAAATGTCTATTCAAGTCTTTTGCCTCTTCCCCCCCCCCCCCTTTTTTTTTTGGAGGTACTGGGGATTGAACCAGGACCTCATACATACAAAGCAAGTATTCAACCACTGAGCTACACCTTTTTCTCTGTCCATTTTTTAATCAGGTCATTTGTCCTTTTATTATTGAGTTGTAGCATCTCTTTATATATCACAGATATTAAACCCTTACTGGATATGTGATTTCCGACTATTTTCTCTCATTGAGTCAGCTGCCTTTTCACCTTTTTGACAAAGTCCTTTAAGGAGCAAATGTGTTTAATTTTGAGGAAGTCCCATTTATCTATTTTGCCTTTTGTTTCTTATGCTTTACCCAAAGTGTAAGGCTCAAGAAACCACTATCTACCACAAGAGCTTGAAAAGTTTCTCTACATATTCTTCTAGTAGTTTTATTGTCCTGGCTTTTATAGTTAGGCCTATGATTCATTTAGAGTTGTATCTTGTGTAAGGAGTGAGATTTAGGGGTCCTCTTTCATTCTTTTGGTTATGGATATCCAGTTCTCCCAGCACAATTTGTTGAAGAGACTGTTCTGTCCCAGTAACATGGATTTGGTAAATTTGTCAAAAAACACAAAAGTTGGCTATAGAGGTGACAGTCTATTTCTGGACTCTCAATTCTATTCCACTGGTCAATGTGTCTATCTTTATGCTAATATAATCCTGTTTTGACCAATGTAGTTTTGTAATACATTTCAAGGTCAGGCAGTGAGAGTCCTTTCACATTGCTCTTCTTTTTAGGATTATTTTGGCTATTTTGCTGCCCTTTCCCTTTCAAATGAATTTGGTAATTGCCTTTCCAACTTTCTGTAAAGTCGGCTGTTGGAATTTAGATGGGTATTGCATTAATCTATATATCAGTTTGGGTGAGATTGACATCTTTACCATATTTAGCCTTCTAACCCTGAACAGGGAATATCTTTCCATTTGCTTAAGTCTTTGAATTTTCTTAGCACTGTTTTGTAGTTTTCTGAGTATAGGTTCTATACATGTTTGTTTAAATTGATTCCTAGGTATTTGAGTGTTTTTGTTGCTATTGTAAATGGAATTTTTCCCCTCATTTCCTCTTCAGATTGTACAGTACAGAAACACTATTGAATTTTTGCTTGTTGATCTTGTATCCTGTCACTTTGCTGAGCTCATTTATTTGCTCAAGAAGCTTTGTCATAGACATTTCAGAATTCTTAAAAACAGGGTCATGGCATCTGTGAACAGTGAGAGTTTTACTTCCTCATTTCCTATTTGGATGACCTTTAATTTTTTTCTTGTCTAATTGCTCTAGCTAGAGATTCTAGTACAATGTTGAATAACATTGGTGACAGTGGACATTCTTGTCTTGTTCCTGATCTTAGAAGGAAAACTTTCAAATTTATACTCTAGAGTATAATTTTGGTTATGGGTTTTTCATATATGCCCTCTATAATATTGAGGAACTCTCCTTGTATTCCTATCTTTTGAGGTATTTTTTTCAATCAAGAAAGGATGCTGGATTTCGTCAAATGCCTTTTCAGCATCAATTAAGAGAACCATTTTTTTTTTGTTCCCCTTTGATTTGTTAATGTGGTTCAACACCCTTGTATACCAGGAATAAATCCCATTTGGTCATGGTGTATAATTCTTTTAATATATTCTTGGATTTCATTTGCAAGTATTTAGTTGAGAATCTTTGTATCTATGTTCATTAGAGAGATTGGTCTATAATTTTCTTTCTTGTAATATCTTTATCTGGCATTGGCATTAGGGTGATGTTGGCTTCATAAAATGTGTTGGGTAATATTCCCTCCTCTTCAATATTTTGGAAGAGTTTAAACAGGATTGGTATTAACTCTTCTCGAAGTGCTTGGTAGAATTCATCTGTGAAGCCATCTAGTACTGGACTTATCTTTGTTGGGGTATTTTTGATGACCGATTCAATCTCTGTAAATTTGATTTGTTTGTTGAGTTCTTGTACTTCTTGTAGGGCCAGTGTAGTTGTTCCTGCATTTCTAGGAATTTGACCATTTCATCTAGGTTATCTAATTTGATTCATACAGATTCTCATAACATCCTCTTATTTTTATTTCTGTAGTGCAGTTGTAACACCACTCCCTTTTCATTTCTGCTTTTATTTATTTGCATAGTCTCTCTTTTATTCCTCATTAATATCACTAGGGGTTTGTCAATTTTATTGATCTTCCCAAAGAACCAGCTTTTGGTTTTGTTGATTTTTTCTATTTTTCTGTTTGTTACTGTTCTCAATTTCATTTATTTATGTTGTAATCTTTATTATTTATTTTCTTCTGCTTACTTTGGGATTGGTTTGCTGTTCTTTTTCTAGTTTCTCTAGGGTTTAGTTAGGTCTTTGACTTTGGATTTTTCTTCTTTTTAAATATAGGCATTTAGGACTATACATTTCCCACTTGTCACTGCTTTTGCTCTTTCCTATATGTTTTGATAAGTTGTGTTCTCATTTTCATTCATCTTGAGATATTTATTAACTTCTCTTACAATTTCTTCTTTGATGCACTGATTGTTCAGTAGTGTGTTGTTCAGCCTCCACACATTTGCAATTTTTTCCCCCTTCCTATCCATTATTGATTTCTAGCTTCATTCATAATTTTGCTGGATGAAGAATTCTCTGCTGGCAATTTCTCTCTTTCAGTATCCTAATTGTTTCATACCACTGTCTTCTCACCTCCATGATTTCTGATGAGAAATCCATACTAAGTCTTATTGGGCATCCCTTCTACATGATGGTTTACTTCTTCCTTGCTCCTCTTGAATTTTTTCCTTATCTTTGGTGTTTGACATTCTGCATAGTATGTGTCTTGGAGTAGGTCTATTTGAATTGATTCAGATTGGGGTATGCTGTGCTTCTTGGTCATGGAAATTCCTTTCTTTTCTGAGAGTTTGGAAATTTTCAGCCATTATTTCCTCAAATACTCTTTCTGCCCCTTTTTCCTTCTCTTCTCCTCCTGGAAATCCCATGATATGTATGTTGTTGTGTTTCCTGTTATTCATCTCCCTGAGCCCTTGCTCAATTTTTCCCATTCTTTTCTCTCTGTTCTTCTCTCTTTTCAATTTCAGTCATTCTGCCTTCTGCAACACCTCTTCTTCTATCATTGTAAGTCTGCTGTTGTGTGCCTCTAATGTGTTATTTATCTCACTTACTAATTTTCACTCCCATAAGTTCTTTTATTTTTCTATTCGGGTTTTTTAATTCTTTGTGTTCACCCAATATCCTCTTGATGTCCTTTATCTCTTTAACCATACTGTGTTCAACTCATTGACTTAATTTAGGAGATTTGTATGAACCTCATTGATTAGTTGTCTTAAATCCTGTATCTCATCTGGAGCTTTGATATATTCCTTTGCTTGGATCATATCTTCCATTTCCTTAGAATGGCTTGTAATTTTTTTCGCTGATGTCTAGGTATCCGATTATGATAGTGTGTTTACTCTGATGCTCAATTTCTCTCTCTTGCATAGGGATTTAATGGCAAGAGGTTGTATGTTACTACCATCCTTTGATTCTTGGTTCAACCTGTTCTAGGTCTTTAGGATTGTCCTTATTAGTTGTTCAAATCCTGGCCATGGACCCAGTTGCAGACCCACTTTCACTGGCTTTGGGGGGGGAGGGGAGGCTCTAAGGGCCAGAAAAGGCCTTTCTTATTTACTTTTAATTTCCTCTCAAGCACATCCTTGGTCCTCCAGCCGATGGAGTTCTTAAGCAGCCTGCTCAGTTCCAACTCTGGTCAGAGTGTGCTGGCTACAACACAGACTGGATCAGTGTGACAGAGAATTGCCTGGAGGCTATTCAGAGCCTTGCAGGTCAAACTTTCTCAGAGACAGTTCTCCAACCTTTGCTGGCAGCCCCTTCCTTTTCCCAGGTAGGAAATATTTCCACTCTTCTCTGCATCCTCAACAACCAGTCCTGGTTAGTAGGGAGGGTGATTGAGAGGGTTAGATCTCTTTAGTCCTGTGCCAGATCCCAGGGCAAACAGTGCTGTGGCTCCATCCAGCCTGGAAGGGCTTGTGGGACAGAGCACACCAAATTTGTTGGCCAAAAGCTGAATCTGCCTTAGGCTGCATCCCCCTCCCTCCCCTTTCCTTTGGAGGTGGACGCTGAGGGTCTCTCTGTCCATATCCACCAGCCAGAGGCTGGAGAATTCAAAGCTGTCTGTTATAAGGGTAGGGGATGGGTGCTTGCAGCTGCAGCTTTTATTCATGGAGTTTTTCTGTAAAGATTCAGATATCTGTAAATAGTATGAAATTTTTAAAAGTTTTCTCAATCAGTTTTGGGGATACACAAGTCCAAATTCCATAGGGCAGGCTGTAAACTAAGGACTCTGATGAAGGTCCTTGTTGAGTTCCCCAGGAGAGAGTGCCTATCTGAAGTAGAGAAGGGAATATCTTCTCAGTTGATTGTAGATGTGATCAGCCATCTATGCAATCAATTCACTGATGATTAAAGCCCATGAAATACTTTTGCATTACAATTAGCCCTAACAACTGGGCACCTAGGGGACACTGACAGACACCTGGGTTCCATCTGTTGCCCCTTGTACTTTCTGGGGTAGGGACTCCGTCAACATCAGGCTAAGGGTTCAGGTAAGGGAGAGGTAGAGGGTTAGGTTTCAGGTCAGAGAGTGCTAGGGTTTTGAATTCTATTTTGGTTGAGGCTGGGATGAGTTTGGCTTAAATTCCCCAAGTGACCTTCCAAAGGAAATCCACTTGTGCCATAGAACTGACCCTTCCATGGTTGCCATACCCTCAGAGACTATGACCCAGTCCGAGCCTGCCTGAGATGGTGGGCAGAGGAGTCTCCCACAAAACCTATGTCCCACTGCTGCCAATCAACAGGTGGTCCAGCAGACAGAGCAGATTTGCCTTGTTGATATGCAGACAGGCCATTCCTGTGGAGTGGATTCAGTCTTGGCAGATCTGCCTGGCACATCCTCAGCTCCATTTTATGCCAGGAGGCCTCAGGCTGGATCCCAAAAGATTACCATTTACTTCCCAGTCCAAGGGAACTGCTTGAGCTTACCTGGGCCCATGGGAAGGGCATCACAGCCAGGCCAGGACCCTGCTATTGCCCTGAGGTTGATTGAACATCCCCATATATTTCAAGTTCCCTGCCCCAAGCAGCCCCATATGGGCAGCAGGACCTGGAATGTAATCATCTGCATCTCAAGAGGAGCCATGGACCTCACTGAGTGGAGAAGCCCTTCAGGGTTGTTTTCCTCTGCCTCTCCATTGGTCTGGATGCCACTGAGGCAGCAGGAGAGACGTGGGGGAGATCATTCCTGGCTAGCATTGGCTTAAAGACAACTTTCCAAGAACCCTGTGAAGGCTGCAGGTGGTGGGTACGAGGCAATAGGGAGGCCCTTGCTGGGCACACCCCCTGATGCATAGGAGTCCCTGCTGAGATCTGGTGGTGTTAGGGCTCACCCAAAAACATTTTTAAGGAGATCCTCCTACCTTTGGCTTAAAAGAATCAAGGCACAGGAGGGCCATTAATTGAGTAGACATCCCAGGCTGTGGGGCTCCTCCTTGGGTGCAGGCTGTGCTTAGTGATGAGGGTGGAACATGGATCCGGTTTTGCTGGGCGGGCTACAGGCAGGTGTGCTTTACCCAAGAGCATTGCCGGTCCTGTTGACCCTGTTCTGGCCCACTGGAGCCTTTCAGGGATGAACTTTGCCAGTTCCCACAGATGGAACCGATGGCTCCCAACCAGGCCTCAGCAGGGCTGTCCACTACCTGCAACAGTCATGTTGGGACAAGGTGCCCTCAGGGCAAAGAGAAGTGTTTTCTGTTCTCTGTTCTCTGTGGTGGCCAGGATCAGGTCTGCCCTCCAGTCTGGGAGGCTGGGGAGGGCTCCCCAGGTAAATAGAGTTGTCCTCCTAACTCCCACACTGGTGAGCATTATGGTCACCTCTGACTCTGGTACCCTCCGACAGGCCAACGCCTATGTCCAGGTGCCTCTGGCAGACCTTTTGCCCACCATCCTGGAAGGCCAACACATTCTCCCAAATGAGGGATTCCAACAGGGGGCTAGGACCTGGGTCCAAATGCAGCGTTCCCCAACCCCATGCCCAGCGAGTCAGGTGAGGATTAGTGAGGGGTGAAGGGTTGGAGAGGTGGTGGGCCTTGATTCCACCGGTGGTGGGGCCTCCTGGGCAGCTCCTCAGAACTTGACCCTGGCAGTGGGCGCTGGAACCAGTCTGCCTACCCGAGGATGTGAGAGGACGCCTCCACCCACCTGTGTCCCTCTGGGGCTGATAGAGTCCCCCGAGACGGGGCGGTTCCAGCAGTCGCCTCCAGGGCTGTGCTGCCCCCCTCATCCCATGTCCAGGAGGGAGGCTATGGGTGGAGCAGGAAGCTTTCGCAGCCCTTCCCACTCAGGTCGCCTGGGGCCCCTGGGAGGGCTTGTCCCAGGTGGGAACCTCAGGAGTTCTTTTCCAGGGCCCTGGGGAGGTTGGCCGCCAGGGTCTCCCCCCTTTGACAGCTGGACTTGTGGAGGCCGAGGGAAGGTCTTTTCCTCCTCACCAGTAAACAATTTTCCGAGTCCCCTCAGAGACTGCAGGCGGCCAGAGCACACTGCGTAGGAGCTTGTGACAGGTGTGCTCCTCAACGCGTGTTGGGGTCACCCGAAAACACTTTCAGGGGGTCCCTCCTGCTTTGTGTCCCGCCGAAGTCGCCTAAGAGGGTCAAGGGCACAGAAGGACTAGGACGTGAGCAAGCCCAGGAGACAGGAGAGGAACAGGGAGGCGCTCCAGCCTGAGGAGATAGCTCCTGTGGGGCTATAGCCCTGTCTACCCCTGTGGGGAGCGCGAGCTGCTGGTGCAGGATGGGGGATGAGGCCTGCGCCCTGCGTCCCCTGCCTGGGAGACGCCCCTGTCGATGTCCAGTGGATGAAAGCTCTTGTGAAGTCCCCTGCGGGTCCTCGGTTCTGGTGAGGTGCCTGAGAGGGCCGAGGGCGCAGCGGGAGCAGTGGTGACTGGGTTGCAGGGGCCCTCAGGGCAAGGTGGGGGCTCAGCTTGGTGGGGCAAGGGGTTGCTGGTGGAGGGGAGCCCAGGCGGGCAGGTCCAGTGCTTGGCTGCGCCCTTCCCCCAAACCTGGGCGGTTCTGGGGATGTCCTGGGGACAGGGCGACAGGCGGGCTCACCTCCTCCTCCACCCAGCAGGTCTGTGGGGTGGCCGCCCGAGGTGTCCGCCTTCCTCCCCACCTCCCTCCCTCCTGGACTGCCCCTCTCTTCCTCCTCCCTCCGCATCTTGGCACTCACTCGGCAGTAATCCTCTGACTCCACCCCAAACCACACCATCCCACTGAGGTCCCTCACGCTCACTCCGAGGCCCCTGGACTCTCTTCTCCCACTTCCTTCAGAATTCTTATGATGATGTAGTCAGCCTTGTGCTTTTTCCTTATTCCCCTTTTCCTATACAGTGCTGTATTTGTCATCCCTACATCAAAAGGCTCCTCTCTCTCTGGAAAGAGCTTAAGATGTCAAGATGATGCTCTCAGGGGTTCCTGCACACACGTTCACCCACGGGCAGCACGAGGACGCTGGGGGATGATGCACGCTCATCTTCCACGTCGACCCGAGAGGACAGCAGTTGGCCTCGGGACCCAGAGTAGCCAAATCCTGTACACCCCATGCCTCCCTCACAGCTCATGCCCAGTATTCCTATGATCTCCTACACGTAGATCAAGTCCCTCTCCAAAGGCTGGAAATCAGGCTGGCGAATCCCTGCAGCTCCGCATCCACCTGCACAGCATCTACCAGGAACAGCCCAGACTGTGTCTGCCGGGAGGCCCCGGGGCAGTCCCCGGCTGCTCTTAGGCCCTAGTCCAGTCCCACAGCCAGAACCAAGTCCTGCTGGCCAGGGAGCTCCTGGGGAGCTTTCCCCTGACAGGAGCCGTCCTCCATGTGGCAAGGAGGGCAGGGGACAACATGAAATCTTTTCCCAGGCTCCCTGGGGCTGCAGCAGGGTGGCCCTTCTGAGCCCTCCGGGCCCAGTTGCTATGCGCTGAACAGCCGCCTTCCCTCAGGAAGAGCGAGTTTCCAGGGCTGCAGCAGGAAAAGCCCGAGGAGACTTGGCACCGACTTCAGCCTGAGGGAGAAGTGCCCAGCTCCTCCAGTGCAGTCTGCAACTGGTGGGAGAGAGACGGGTGCGAGGGCCGGACCAGGGGTGCCCCCTGACCTGTAGGCCTCTCTGCTGAGACCCAGGGGTCCTCGGGCGCTCCTGAAAATGTTTCCAGGACCCCTGCCTTCTGCTCCCGCATCCCAAGAAGTCCTCGGGAGAGGGCCCAGGGTGCAGAAGAACCAGCGACGACGGACCATACAGCCGGGGCCTCAGGGCGCAGCCTGCACCGGGTCCCCTCGGTGGGAGAGCTCCGCGATGGGGGAGCAGGGGGCCGTGATCCTGGATTCTGCCAGGAGGGGCTCCCGGGCAGGATGGTTTCCTTCTTGAGCCCACCGCCTGCCAGCCCCAGGTGTTCACTGGAAGCCTGTGGGGTTTGGGCAGCGGGCAGGGTCTGGCTGGGGTCCCTCTGCCTCAGTCCAGGAAGCTTGTGCATGTGTGTGTGTGCATGGGTGCACGAGCATGTGTGTGTGCAGGTGTGTGATGGGACTGTGGGAAACCAAGACACCAGCAGGCCTGGGCCCTCTTTCCGCCCCACCCACGGGTGGATTTTCTCCTCCTTCCTGCTGCCTTTTTTACACTACGTAACTCATTTCAAGTGAAAACCCTCTGGAGGCTCTGACAACTGACCCAGGACATCAGACTGATATCTGAATGATCCATTTTCACCATCAAACAGACTCTGTGCTCCCTTCCAGGGGCTTTTTGTTTCCTTTTTGTCTTCCCTTCATCTGGTGCTTGCCCTCCATTGGCCCTCTTTGGAGACGGCAGCGGATGTGTTCCACAAAGTAGGTACGATGGGAGGATAGTGATAAGGGGTTAGGACCCCCACGGCTGAATGACTCGTGGGGGCTGTCAGGGTTGTGCCTGGTGGCCTTTCCTGGAAATTTCCTAGACACCTCACGAGGGCAGAGACAGGCCGCCAGATCCAGGGGAGGGAAAGGGGGTGGTCCAGCCTCAGACTCCCCAGGGACTAGTGCCTGCATTCCCTGGGACACCCCCACCCCACTCTCACCTGAGCAATGGCTGGGCCCCTCTCCACACCGTGGGGAGGTCCTGGGAGTTCCTGTGTGGCTGTGGCAGGACTGTCCCGTGTGCCCCTGTGTTGGATGAATGCTCAGGGTTGGATGAATGTCCCCCAAATTCCCCGCCTCCGCTAGGGGAGCACGTTTTGGCTCCAGCTGTCCCCAAGGGGCCACCCAGCTCCCCGCCGACCTGGGCCTCCAGAGCCTTCTCCAGAGCGTCCCTCTCTACTCCCAGCTGTGCCTCGCCAGCCACAAGTGCCCTTACCCTGCCTCGAGGCCCCGCGAGGTGCCCCAGGGCCATCTCAGTGAGGGGAACTAATCTAGTCCCACTACAGCGGCCACCTGGGGACCGTGGGGCCTGCCAGCGGGCAGGGGGGCCCATGCCCTGACTCGATGGCGGCCTTCTGGGCTGGAAACGGTGGGCAGGGCGGAGCCCGAATACCTTGTACCCGACGCCCTCAGGTAGCCGCCACCAGGCCCTGCCTGACCCTGATGGCCAGGCTGGCCCAGGAGGACAAGGCGGTGTCAGGAGCCACTGCCCCCGCCACCCCCACTGCCCCTGGGAGCTGAGCTCGGCCTTCGGGGTCCCTGTCAGCCTCGTCCACCTGCACTTCTGGCTCCACAGTGAGGGTTGGGAAGAGGGAGTGGTGGAGTGCTGGGTTTCAAGCTCGAGAGAGCCAGTGTGACAGATGCCGTGAGAGTGAGGATGGAGATGCGTTTTGGCTCAAATTGACCAAGTGGCCTCGAGAAGGAAATCCCGCAAGTCCTGAGCCTGACCCTTGCATTCTTGCCCTGCTCTCCCACTGGGACTCGGTCTGAGCCACGGGAGGTCTTGGGAGGAGAGGTCTCCTGGCCAGACCCTAATCGCCTCAAGTGCCCATCAACAGGTGTCCAATCTCCTCAGGTGCCCATCAACAGGTGTAGTTCAAGAAATGCCTTAGAGCTGTCCCTGCGAGAGTAGTCCAGGTAGGTGCTCAGCCCGGGACTGAGTGGGGAGGTCTCAGGATGGACGGGAGGATTCTCCCCTCCTTCCCAGGCCTGTGACGCACCCTCAGTGCCTCCTGGGACCAGGGGGAGGGTGGTGCACCAGGTGTGGGGCCCTTGCTGTTGCCCCGGATACTGCTGAAGGCTCGGGCCATATCCCACAGGCCGGACCCCGGCCCACGGCCCAGCCCCTGCCCCAAACCGCATCCTAACCCTCATGGGCGGCTCTGGGACCGCATCACGTAGCTCTGGGAGGGAACTTCAGGGATATAGCTGGACAGGTGAGCCCTCCTAGGAGCCTTTGAGGTGCCAGTCTGCAGGCAGGAGCTCATCTGGGGAAGGGCCAGGCCAGGAGGCCCCGCGCCAGCCAGAGGAAAGGTTCTCAAGTCCCGCGTGGAGAGCGCAACCTGGCAGTGCGGTACAGGCTGGGAGTCCTGCACTGGTGCATCCCCTGAACCGCAGGCGTTCCCAACAGGAAGCATTCCTGAAGCCCCCCTACCAGTCCTGAGGCCAGAGCAGAAACCACGCAGGTAGCAGGGGCTGTCGGGGCACAGCTGGGCCTGGGGTGAGGGGCTGCTGGTGGGCGGGGCTCAGTGGCGCCCAAGGGCATGGGGCGGGGGTCCGTCCTCCTGTGGGGAGGGAGCTAAGCAGGCTGGGTCTGGGGCACAGCTTTGCTGAGGGGGGCGATCACCAACACTGGGCTGTTCGTGGGGAGCTGGGGGCAAGGAGCAGCAGACAGGTGCTGGCTGCTTCCTCCGACTCAGCCCAGGAGGGCTGGGGGTGGGGGTCGAGGATTGGCCCACCACGCCTTCACCTCCCCGGAGACTTCCCTCCCTCCCTCCTGCCAATGGGCTCTCTCCCCCCCCTCCCTCAGCCTTCAGGCTCTTGGAACTTCTTCCCCAGGAGTTCTTCAGCTTGACCCCAAACCGCTCTCTCCAGTCAATGTCAGATCCTCCCACTCCCTTAGGCCCATGCCCTCTCTTCTCGCACTCCCTGGGAAGTCCTTGTGATGGACCCGGCCTGGGTCTCCAGAGTTTGTCCAAGTGACGTCACAAAGGTGCCTCTCTGCCCCCAAGAGCACAGGATGTCAAGAAGGTGCTACCACGGGGTCCTGAGCACGCCTTCACCCTCGTTGCTCTGTGAAAGGATGTGCCAGTAACTTCCCAGTGGCCCGGTGAGGGCGGTGACTGCACTTAGGACCCAGGGGAGGCCCCCAGGGGTGCACGACCTATCATCCCTCATGCTTGGCTTGTGCCTGGTATTCCAGAAGCTTCCCAGAAACAGGCTAAGGTCCTAAGGCTTGAAATCATGACTTTGGAATGCCTGGGGGCCCCAGGCAGGTCGGGGGCTGGGTCAGGGACCCCTGCCGGCTGTCTCCTAGAGGCTCCCAATCCACGACAGCAGCCCTGGCCCAGCCTGGTGGGCTCCAGAGCCCTCATCCTGGTGCCCCTGTACCTCCCCCTGTGTTTCCCTGCTCCCCATCTGCTGAGGGGCTTTCCAAGTATGGTTCCCATCTGCACGCACACCCTAGCCCCTAGCCCCTGGGCAAACAGCAGCTGCCAGGACTGGCCACTGCCCATGCCTGGGCCCCACAAGGCCTCACATGGCTTGTCTGTCTCCAGCTCTGGGTGGTCATCTAAGGCCAGTGCCAGAAAAGAAAGGAACTTCCCGGGCTGATGTGGCCCCGGGAGGGGCACACCCCTGACTTGCAGGCAGCATTCGCGGAGGAGGGACGCAGTGGCCTGGGGTCGACTTACAGAACATTCTCCGGCCCCTTTCGGTGGCAGGTTTCTGGACCTGTCCTACCCCTGGGGCCTCAGAGGCCCTGGAGGACACCACGGGCTAAGAAACCCTCGGCTCACGCCCCTTGGGCAGGTGAGCGCAGCCGCCGGCCGGCCCTGGCTGGCAGCACCTGCGCTCTGGCGCACCTAGTGGCCGCCTCTCAGGCCGCCGGGAAGGCCAACGCTGCATGCCCGCTGAGGGAAGCCAGGGCCGGATCTCAGGGCTTGACCACCAAGAGTGCAGGACAGGGCCCCGCCGGGGTCCCCAAGCCGAGTTAGGGAGATGCTCAGGGTGAGGGAGAAGCGCTGTGTTCATTTTCGGGCCAGACTCTCAGGGTGACGGTTAAGGTGGTTTCAGGGTGATGACCCGCTGGACCTAAGTTACCACATTGGCCCCCGAAGGCCTCGTCACGCCTGGTGCCTGGTGGTTCTCATTCTGCCCCCCCCCACCATGTGCCCAAGACCCCATGTTTCTGGAGGTCAGGAATTGCCAGAGGTGGGCTGGGAGGCCCGGGAGGGCGCTCGGGGCTGTACCGTGGGAGGCCCGGGAAGCCCTCCTGGTGGGTGATGGTCACCCACGTGCTCTGGGTCCTCTCTCCAAGCAGACTGCGCTCCCTGCAGGGCAGGAAGTCCTCGGAGGGCTTGTGTCTGTCCTTCCTTCCTCTGGTGGTTGTCCTCCATCGGGTCCTCTTTGGAGAAGGTGGTGGATGTGTCCCACGAAGTAGGTACGACGGCAGGAAGGTGACATGGGCTGGGGAGCCCTGGCTGAGCGTCCTGCAGGCGGGCTGTCAGGGTCGTGCTCGCCGGTCTTTCCTAGAACCTTCAGGAAATGTCCCAGACACCTCAAGAGGGCAGAGAGAGGCCCAGGGTCAGAGGAGGGACGTGGGAGGTCCAGCCCCGGCTTTCCCGGGGGCCAGCGCCCGCGGTCTGTGACGCCCCCACCCCACCCACACTGCCCGAGCCACAGGCACCCCTTGGCCTCCCCGGGGGCTAGCGTCCGTGGTTCCTGGGACACCCCCACCCCACCCAACCGCACCTGAGCACCGGGCGCGCCCCTCGGCCTTCCCGGGGACTAGCGCCTGTGGTTCCGGTGGCGCCCCCACACCCCTCCCACCCGAGCAACGGGCTGGCCCCCTCCACACGTGGACATCCTGGGAGCTCCCCCGGCTGTGGCAGGACCGTCCCGTGCGCCCCTGGCGGGGCTCGGGGGGTTGGACAAACGTCACCCCAATTCCCCGCCTCCGCTAGGGGGGCACGTTTCCTCCCCAGCCGGCCCTCGGGCGCTGGGCGTGGCGTCCCTTCGTGGGCCCCAATGTCCACCCGGCTCCCCGCCCACGTGAGCCTCCAGAACCTTCTCCAGAGCGGCCCTCTCCACTCCCAACTGCGCCGCGCAGGCCGCAAGCGCCCTGCCCTGCCTCGAGGCCCCGAGAGGCGCCCCGAGACCGTCTCAGCGCGGGGAGCTGTTCGAGTCCCGAAGCAGCGGCCGCCTGGGGACGTGGGGGCTGCCGGGGGCTGGGGGGCCGCGCCCTGACTCGACGGAGGCCTTCCGGGCTGGAAGCGGTGGGCAGGGCGGAGCCCGAAAACCCGCCCTGGACCCTCTCAGGCGGCCGCCTCCAGGCGCTGCCCGACCCTGCCCGCCAGGGTGGCCCAGGAGGACGAGGGGGTCGGCAGCCCCGCCACCCCCCCCGGGGCGCCTCGGGTCCCTGCAGGCCTCGCCCGCCTGCGCCACCGCGTGGCCGCCTGGGGGATCGCCCGCGCCGGCCGCCCGCGGGTCCCACGTGGGAGATGCCGGCAGGTGCCTGGTGCCTCCGCTGCCAGGTGGCACTGCCCGGGACGGGGACAGCGCGGCCCGCTTCCGGGCTCCACGGTGAGGGTTGGGAAGAGGGAGATGTGGGGTGCTGGGTGTCAGATTCAAGAGAGCCGAGGTGATTGTTTCCGTGAGTTGAGGCTGGAGATGAGTCTTGGCTAAAACTGACCCCAGGTCATGAGCTGACCCTTGCATTCTTGCCTTGCTCTCCTGCTCCACGGGAGGTCTTGGGAGGAGGGGCCTCCCGGCCAGACCCTAATCGTCAACAGGTGTCCAATCACCTCAGATGCCCATCAACAGGTGTAGCGCCAGAAATGCCGGGAGCTGTCCCAGTCCAGGTGGGTGCCCAGCATGGGACCTAGTGGGGCGGTAACAGGACGGACCAGAGGCCTCCCCTCTTCTCCCCAGGCCCGTAGCGAACCCTCAGTGCTACCCGGGACCTGGGGGAGGGCAGTGCCGCCCACACAGGGTCCTTGCTGTTGCCCCGGATATGGCTGAAGGCTCCCGCGTGTCCCGCAGGCGGCCCCCACCCCTCGCCCCAGCCCGGGCCATGAACCGTCTCCTAAGCCCCCTGGGCGTCTCGGGTCCACATCTTGTAGCTCTGGGAGGGTCCTGTGGGACATGGCTGGGCAGGTGAGCCCTCCTCGGAGACTTTGAGGTGCTACCAGTAACCAAAATGTTAACATAATAATGAATAATAATAAAAAAAGAAGCATCAGCTGACAGTCTGGAGTGCGTGGGTGCAGCCAGCTGTTTGGTGTGTGGTATCACACAGTAAGGTGTCTCCACATAACAGGAACTGCTTATTCTCAAAACCTCTGTGCCTGCCAGCAGTTCTGCTGCTCCCGGCTGGGCTCAGCTGAGCAGTCCCCCTGGGCTGGGCTGGGGCTCACTCAGGGCAGCCGGGCAGTCCCCCTGGGCTGGGCTGGGCTGGGGCTCACTCAGGGCCCTTGGGCCGTCCCCCTGGGCTGGGCTGGGGCTCACTCAGGGCAGCCGGGCAGTCCCCCTGGGCTGGGCTGGGGCTCACTCAGGGCAGCCGGGCAGTCCCCCTGGGCTGGGCTGGGGCTCACTCAGGGCCCTTGGGCAGTCCCCCTGGGCTGGGCTGGGGCTCACTCAGGGCAGCTGGGCAGTCCCCCTGGGCTGGGCTGGGGCTCACTCAGGGCAGCTGGGCAGTCCCCCTGGGCTGGGCTGGGGCTCACTCAGGGCAGCTGGGCAGTCCCCCTGGGCTGGGCTGGGCTGGGGCTCACTCAGGGCAGCTGGGCAGTCCCCCTGGGCTGGGCTGGGCTGGGGCTCACTCAGGGCAGCCGGGCAGTCCCCCTGGGCTGGGCTGGGCTGGGGCTCACTCAGGGCCCTTGGGCCGTCCCCCTGGGCTGGGCTGGGGCTCACTCAGGGCAGCCGGGCAGTCCCCCTGGGCTGGGCTGGGGCTCACTCAGGGCCCTTGGGCAGTCCCCCTGGGCTGGGCTGGGGCTCACTCAGGGCAGCTGGGCAGTCCCTCTGGGCTGGGCTGCGGCTCACTCAGGGCAGCTGGGCCGTCCCCCTGGGCTGGGCTGGGGCTCACTCAGGGCCCCTGGGCAGTCCCTCTGGGCTGGGGCTCACTCAGGGCAGCTGGCTGGAGTTGGCTGCTCTAGAAGAGCTCTGGCAGGGGCAGCCAGCCTGGGCCAGTTTCCCACATTCCAGCAGGCTGGCCCTGGCTCACCCTCACGGGGACTGCAAAAGAAGGCGCCAAGGCTCCCAGGCTTCCTGAAGCCTGGCCCTGTGTCCTTCTGGTCCTCCCACTGGCCAGTGCCGGCCACACCAGCCCAGACTCAGGGAGCGAAAACCACCCACCTCCAGGCAGAGGAGCTGCAGTCACGCTGCGAGGCGGGTGGGAATTCCACCTCGGAATTCTGTGACCAGCAGTTTCCATGAAAGTCGCAGTTTGTGTTCATTACAAACATCATCTTACGTAAAACACCCCCAGAGCTTTTAAACCTGTGTCCTTAGTGCCTTTTGTGATTTTCTGTCTCAGTGGTCCTTGGCAAGTACAAGAAATCTACCTAACTCCACAGGGACTGTCCCCTGGGGAATGATTTTTGGACTAGCAGGTGACAGTAACATATTTATATCCAAATGCATCTGTGCCATCACTGAATCCTACAAAATGTGCTTTCTAATGACTTGTATTTTAATTTTGAGTGACTCAAAGGAGCTTGGGGTTTGGGGAGACTTGTGGTGCTTTGGGTATTTTCTTGGGGATTTAATGATTCTGCAAAGATTGGCCTCACATGAGGTAACAAAAACAGAAAACAAATTTAAATAGTTACTTTTTTTGTTCTTTTTTCCCCCTGTCTTTTAACAGCTTTCAGAAGACTTTCAAAACCTTAGCAGAATAGAAAATTGAGCTCGTTCATGGAAAAATGCGTGATTTCAGTTGTAATTATTAATTTGAAATAAGTAAATATCAGAAGTTAAAATCAGTTTATAATAGCAAAGTAAATAAATGGACTTGATGCTTTCCTCCCACTACAGCTCTTTGTAAATATCTGAGTTAAATTCTAAAATCTTTCACATTATTATTGTATTTAATGCTTAAAATTTTCATCAGAATAACACATGCATGTATAAAAAAATAGAAAGATCTATAGTGAAAAAAATCCATATTCCATATCCAGTTTTTTCCTTAAAGGCAAATAAATCCAAAATTTTTTATAATAATATCTATACTGATATTTCCTCTTTAATCAAGGAATATTACTTACCTTCCTGGGTGGAAGATGAAGATTTTACCTTAAAGCTATCCGTTACCTCCCCTCCCTGCCTTTCAGTCCTGAACTTGATCTCTTTTTATCTTTCCTTTTTCTGTGTTTGGTAGGCCTTTATCTCTCCTTTCCATTGACTTTCAACCAGATCCTTCCATTCCCGTGGCGCGGCATGCAGGTGCAGGTGCTGACACTGCTTCCCGCCGGGTCCTGTGTTCTCCTACCTCCCGTCCCTGCCTGGGGAGCATTTGCATCTGACTCCTTAACCACTGTTGAATCGCCAGGGTTTTCTTTATGGATGAAAACACCATTGCTTCAACTGTTTTCACTGAAGCAAATTCAATGAGCCTATGATTATTAGATGCTTAAGTCTTTTATTGGGAAAATATTTTCAGCCAATACACATAAATGAGACACCCCATAGCACCTGGAGAAATATTTGCCTGGACTTTAGCTCCTGATCCATTTAATGGTTATTCTCCTGCCTCAGCTCGGGCATGGCACCAGGACAGGCAGGTCCTGTCACCTCCGGGGACCACCCGTTGTGCACAGTTCGGGCGGCCAGACCTGCTGACATGCACACTGGTTTCCTGTTTCGTCCAGTATCAGGTAATGTTGGCATGTCCATCCTGTGCCTAGTATGTACGTACTTCTGTAGGAAACATGCACAGCAGAAATGCTGGGTTCCAGGACATGCAAACTTTATATTTCATCACTACTGATAATTTTCCTCCCAAGAGGCAGTACAAATTTATATATCCCACAACAGTTTATGAGAACGTGTTTTGCTGCTACACATTATCTTCAATCTTTTACCAAGTATTTTTACCAACACAATGGGTAAAAAATGGCACTTCCTTATTTAATTTGCATGTAATTAATCACACATGAGCTAGAATATCTTTTCACATGTTAGATACTATGTTATTACTTTTACTTTTTAAAAGAGATTTATTTATTTATTTCTCTCCCCTTCTCCCTCCCACTCCGGTTGTCTGTTCTCTGTGTCTATTTGCTGCATCTTCTTCTGTGTCTGCTTCTGTTGTTGTTAGCAGCACGGGAATCTGTGTTTCTTTTTGTTGTGTCATCTTGTTGTGTCAACTCTCCATGTGTGTGGCGCCATTCCTGGGCAGGCTGCACTTTCTTTCACGCTGGGCGGCTCTCCTTACGGGGCACACTCCTTGCATATGAGGCTCTCCTACACGGGGGCACCCCTGCGTGGCACGGCACTTCTTGTGTGCATCAGCACTGCACATGGGCCAGCTCCACATGGGTCAAGGAGGTCTGGGGTTTGAACCGCGGACCTCCCATGTGGTAGATGGACGCCCTAACCACTGGGCAAAGTCTGCTTCCCTATGTCATTACTTTTAAAACATTTTACTATTATCCTTTGCTAATCCATATACACTTCCAAAATAAATTACCAATATTGATATTTTCCCTTTTATGCATCCCTTCTTTTATCAAATGTTTGTTGAACATCTATTATGTTCTCAATGTTGCAATAGTGTGTGGTTTTACTCCAACTATATTGAATTATTGAATTTGTGGGGCAACGGACAACTGTAGGTATTAGGTCTTCCAATTCACCAAAATGGATGTCCTCATCTTCTAGTTGGCAAGTTTTTGAGTATTCTTTATTAAACATTCACATTTTTATTACAATTTTTTTCTAGACATTTCATAATGTATGTGGCTGTAATGAAGGGAATGACTCTATTAATTTGCCTGTGGTCACATGTCAGTGATGAGCAGCTCTTGACTGCACTTGGGAGGGCTTGTAGATTGGCACCCTGTCTTTGGCTGGCTGCCAATGCCTGGCACTCCCATTCAGGGGCATGATCTTGTAGATGTGCCCTGAGCCCTCCGCCCTTTCCCTAGCCTCTCTGCATGACCATGGAGCAGCGCCAGGCTCCACCTTCCCTGTTGGATGACTCCACCCCAGCCCCACCTCAACTAGGAATGGCAGTTGGTGGGTGTATTAGTGAGGGTTCTCTAGAGAAACAGAATCAACAAGAGATATCAGTCAATAGTGTGCGATTCTGTAAGAGTCTCTCACGCAGCCGTGGAGATGCACAATTCCAGGTTCTGCAGGCAGGCCACAACCAGGGGCTGCAATGAAAGTCCAATGAAGGTTTTTGACAAGTTCTGGGAGATGTTGGCTGTCCAAAGACGAGCCAGGAAATTCTCTTCCAGTGCTGGAATCACTTCCCCTTTTAAGGGATTCAACTGATTGGGTTAAGCGTCACTCATTGCTGATGGCAATCTCCCTGACTGATGTAATTATAACCAGCTATCTATGATTTACCACTGCAGTAAAGTCAATGGTGACTAAAGTCCATAAATGCCCTTGTAGTACAGTTAGCCCAATGCTTGTTTGACCAAACAGCTGGGCACAATTACCTGGCTGCGTTGACACAATGCATCATAGTGGGAGAGCCCACCTGCAGGTTCTTCTCAGGTGTGTGTGCAGGAGATGGACCAGATCTAGGCACCCCCTGCCTCTGTGCTGCTTGTTTCTCCAGGGAGACACATTCTAAGTGACTGCTGTTTTAAAGTTCCTGGGAGAATTTTGTTTTCGCAATTATCAAAGTTAGGAGAAGTTCTTACAACTTTTGATCAGGTTCCTGGAATGTCCAGCCCTGGTTAGCAAACCTCTTAGGGGACCTTTGCTGTGCTGGTGATGAGAGGAGCTGAAGACAGTCCAGATCCATTGGCTCACACAAAGTTATCTGACAGTCTGTCTGTATAGTAAAATTATTCTAATTCATTCCGTGGGATAAAGGGATGATGGAGCCTTTTCTTTCCTGGTAGAAGAAGAAAGTAAAGAAAGAAATGCTGTGGCTTATCTGTGCTTTGCTCCTCTCCTGCCAGAAGGACAGCAATGGCATAGTCCAGTAAATTAATCCAAAATGGACTTCGAGTCTTGCCTTAACTTGGGTCCCAGTAACTGACTTGGAAGGACTCAGTGTTGTTTGAGGGGTGAGGAACTGAGGATGGTTATCCACCCACTTGTGCCCTCCTGGGCATCCTCCCAAGTGGAAAGAATAACCATATAACCAGGTGGGGGTGGGGCAAAATGCTGAGTAATCCACCCCAAGTGTTCCATGCATGGTTAACTCTCCAACAGAGGTCTTAGTGCAGTTATATGGAGTTCTTTCATGATACCCAGGTGGGTAGATAAGATGGTTGGGTCTGCTTGTGAAAAACTGTATTGCAGGAGATGTTGTCCTGCTCCTTCACCCACTCAGCCACCTCTGTGCACCTGGGCCAACCACCAGCCTCCAGGGTCACATGGCAGCTGGCACCTACTGCTCACACCCAGGGCCGCAGGTTTAACATCCAAGGGTGAGAGTAGCTATACTAATATCAGACAAAATAGACTTTAAATGGAAAACTATTGTAAGAGACAAAGATGGACACTATATATTAGTAAAAGGGATAATCTTTCAAGAAGAAAGGACAATTATAAATATTTATGTACCTAAGTGGGGTGCCTCAAAATACATGAGGTCAACACTGGAAAAACTAAGTGGAGAAATAGATGCCTCTACAATTGTACTGGGAACTTTAACACACCATTAGAAAGAACACCTCGACAGAGAATCAATAAAGAAACAAAGACTTTGAATAATACATTAGAGGATCTGGGCCTAATAGACATGTACAGAACACTACACCCAAATACTGTGGGATATACATTCTTCTTGAGTGTACATGGATCATTCTCCAAGATAGACCACATGGTAGGCCACAGAAAAATTCTCAATGAACTCAGAAAGACTGAAATTATACAAAGTAACTTCTCTGATCACAATGGAATGAAGCTGGAAATCAGTAAGGACCAGAGAACCAGAGTAGGCACAAAGGTACTGAAGTTAAATAACACAGTCTTAGATAAGCAGTGGGTCAAGGAAGAAATTGCAATAGAAGTCAGTAACTACCTTGAAATGAATAAAAAGACAACATATCAAAACCTATGGGATGCAGCAAAAGCTGTGCTGAGAGGGAAATTCATAGCCATAAATGCATATATCAAAAAAGAAGAAAGAGCTAAAATCAAAGACCTAACTGCACACTTGGAGGAATTAGAAAAAGAACAACAAACTAACCCCAAGGAAGTAGAAAGAAGGAAATAACAAAAATTACAGCAGAACTAATGAAGTAGAAAATAAGAAAGCACTAGAATAAAATAAAACAAAAAGCTTGTTCTTCAAGATCAATAAAATTGACAAAACCTTAGCAAGGCCAACAAAGAAGAAAATAGAGGCAATGCAAATACACAAAGTAAAAAATGAGGAGGGGGATATCACCTCTTACCCCACAGAAATAAAATGTATCATAAGAGGATACTTTGAAAAAGTATATGCCAGGAAGTGGTTGTGGTTCAATCAGTTGGGCTCCTGTCTACAATATGGGTGACCCTGAGTTTGCATCCTGGGGCCTCCTTGTGAAGGCAGACTAGTCCATACACTGCGGAGTGCGACCAGCCTGCAAGCACCACGGAGAGCCAACTCAGCTAGGTGATGAAACAAAAAAAGAGAGACAAGCAAAAACACAGAAGAGCATGCAGTGAATGGACACAGAAAGCAGACAGCAAGCAAAAAAAAAAAAAAAAAAAAGCTGCAAGGGGAAATAAAAAAGCATATGCCAACAAGAAGGATAATTTAGAGGAAATGGACAAATTCCTAGAAACACACAAGCAGCCTATGTTGATGAAAGAAGAAATTGATAAACTCAATAGACCAATCACAAGTAAAGAGATAGAACCAGTCAGAAAGAACTAACACCAATCCTGCTTAAACTCTTCCAAAAAATAGAAGTAGAAGGAACATAGTCTAATTCATTCTATGATGCCAACATTACCTTAATACCAAAGACAAACAAAGATACCACCTGAAAGGAAAATTACAGACCAATCTCTCTAATGAAACTAGATGCTAAAATCCTCAACAAAATACTTGCTAATTGTATTCAACAACACAAAAAAATGAATTATACACCACGACTAAGTGGGTTTCATCATGGGTATGCAAGGATGGTTCAACATGAGAAAATCAATCATTGTAATACACCACATAAACAGATCAAAAGAAAATATCACTTGATCCTATGTATAGATGCAGAAAAACCATTTGAAAAAATACAACACCCTTTCTTGATAAAAACACTGCAAAAGATAGGAATAAAAGGAAACTTTCTGAACATGATAAAGGGTGTATATGAAAAACCCACAGCTAAAATCATATACAATGGTATATAAAAGCTCTTCCTCTAAGATCAGGAACAAGACAAGGATGCCCACTATCACCTCTCATATTTAACCTTGTGTTAGAAGTACTTGCTTGAGCACTGAGGCAAGAATAAAAGATAAAAAACATTCGAACTGGAAAGGAAGAAGTAAAAATTTCACTATTTGCAGACAACATGATCCTATACATAGAATTCTGAGAAATGTACAACAAGCTTCTAGAACTTATAAATAAGTTCAGTAAAAATCACAGTTATAAGATCAATGTGCAAAAATCAGTAGCATTTCTGTACACCAATAATAAGCAGAGGAGGAAATCAAGAAAAAAATACCATTTGCAATAGGAACTAAAAAAATCAAATACCTAGGAATAAATTTAATGAAAGATGTAAATGACTTATACACAGAAAACTACACTGTTAAAGGAAATCGAAGAAGTCTTAAATAAATGGAAGAATATTCCCTGTTCATGAATAGGAAGATTAAACATCTTTAAGATGCCTATCCTACCCAAACTAAGCTACAGATTTAATGCAATCCCAATAAAAATCAACACAGCATTTTTTACGAAATTGGTAAAACTAACTATGAAGTTTATTTGGAAGGGCAGGAGGCCCTGAATAGCCAAAGACATATTGAAAAAGAAAAATGAAATCCTAGGAATCACACTACCTAACTTTAAAACATAATGCAAAGCTACAGTGGCCAAAATTGCATGGTATTGGCACAAGGGTAGACATACTGAGCAATGGAACCACATTGAGAGTTCTGATATAGATCTTTGCATATACAGACATCTGATATCCAACAAGGCCACTGAGCCCACTCAACTGGGAGAGAATGGCCTCTTCAACAAATGATGCTTGGAGAACTGGATATCCATTTCCAAAAAATGAGAGATGAATACCAACTCACACCTTATAAAAATTAACTCAAGATGGATCAAAGATTGAAATATAAGAGCCAAGATCATAAAGACCTTCCAAAGTAATGTAGGGAAGCATCTACAGTACCTTGTAATAGGAAATGGGTTCATGAACTTCACACCCAAAGCACAAACAGTGTAAGAAAAAATAGATAAATTGGACCCCCTCAAAATTAAAACATTTTGCACCTCAAAGGAGTTTGTCAAGAAAATGAAAAGACTGCCTACTCAATGAGAGAAAATATTTGGTAACCATATATCTGATAGGAGTCTAATATCCAGCATATATAAAGAAACCCTATATATTGAAAATAAAGACAAAACACCATTTTAAAAAATGGGCCTGTGATTTGAGCAGACACTTCTCTAAAGAAGAAATACAAATGGTTAGAAAGGACATGAAAAGATGCTCAACATTATTAGCTATTAGGAAATGCAAATCAAAACTACAATAAGGTACCATTTTACACCCATTAGACTGGTGGCCATTAAAAAAACAGAGGCCTACAAGTGTTGGAGAAGATGTGGAGGAATGGGAACCCTCAACCCCTGCTGGTGGGAATGTAAAATGGTCAAGCCATTGTGGAGGACAGTTTGGCAGTTCCTCAAAAAACTAACTATAGATCTGCCTTATCATCCAGCAATTCCACTGCTGGGTATATACACAGAAGAATTGAATGCAAGGACACGAACAGATATATGCACACCAACGGTCATAGTGGCATCATTCAGTATTGCTGAAAGTTGGAATCAACCCAAAGGCCCATCAACAGATGAATGGATAAACAAAATGAGGTATATATATACAGTGGAATATTACTCAGCTGCAAGAAGAAATAGAGTACTAACACAAAGGATAACAGGGATGAATGTTGAGGACCTTATGTTGAGTGAAGCAAGCCAGGCATTGAAAGACAAATATTACATGACCTCTCTGGTTATGAATTAAGCAAATTGAGCAGACTCAGAGAGCTAGAGTCTGGAAGACAGATTTACCAGAAATAGAAAGGAAGAAGAAGGTTGTGAGCCAATGCCCATAAGGGCAAAATCTATGATAAGGTGGAAATGAGTAACTGTGCAGTGAAGGGATATGACAGGGTTGTAGTGATACTATTGGGTTGGGCAGTGCAACCTTGACAGGGGCTAGGGTGGGGAGGATGGGTTGGATGGTTCATGGAACTGGGGGGAGCACTGGGGGAGGGAGCAGGTGAACACTGGGGATTGGTGGGTTTGTGGTTGAAACTGCAATGTTGAGAAAGCTCTTTTGGCAATATGACAAGGAAGGGTTACTGGTTTAACGTGTTGGGTGGGGGTGGGGGGCATGTGGACAGGGCATACCTGGGGCAGTCTTCTAGAGAATGTGCGAGTGATCATTTTGTCATAGTGTGTGGTATCAGTGAGTGGAGGCCCACATAATGAGCAGGAAGGAGTTGGACTCCCATCCTGCGGAGGCCCAATATGTTCTCAAACAGAGGAAAGGATGCCTCTTGAGACATCCTGGATCACAGAACAGCTACGACTATGGCAGGGGAGGATCATTGGTGTGGGGTGTCAGTGATGGGGAATACATGGGAGGAAGTACACCTGGGCATACATATAAGGTATATAAATGTGTTCAAATGTTCATGGCTTATTGCCACAGTGGGTAGAGACTACACAACAACCAAAAGAATATTGAATTCCCATTCTGGGGAGCTCTACCACATTCTTTACAACAATTCCCCAAGTACAGGGGCAATGACTAGTGAAGAAGGATGGTCCACAGATGGGCCCTTGATATTGATGGCTATGCTTATGAGCCTTTGCTCTTGAAATTGGGGGTGCCTAAGAGTTACCCCGTGAAAGTCTCCATGTTGCTCAAATGTGGCCTCTCTCTAAGCCAAACTCAGTATATAAATGTATTACCTTCCCCCCAGCATGGGACATGACTCCTGGTGATAAGCCCCCCTGGCACTGAGGGATTACTACCAAGCACTGGCTGGATGCAACTGGAAAAAGACTTTGAATAAAAGAGGGGAAAGGTAAAGACAAATGAGTTTATATTGCTAAGAGACTTCAAAGTGAGTCAGGAGTTCATCAGAGAGGTAATGCTTATGCATGTCTCAGCAGGATCTCTTAGACTGCCAAAACAGATACTACCTTAATAGTGGGGCTCCTGAGGGCTCTGGAGACACCCGCTCTATGGTCACGTGAGATAGCTCTGGAGTTTGGTGCCTTGGCAGTGGGACCTCCTTTGGAGTTTGTGCTTCTGAGCATGACAGTTGGACTCGGATGTGACTTCTCTACATATGCCTCTTCTGTCCCTTTTATTTGAACCTATAGTAGGTACTAGACTTTGTAGGTATACATTCAGGAGTTTTGAATCTCTGGGCTATGTGCCAGCTGGACCTAAGCCTCAGTGGAGTTGTCACACCTACTCTCCAGTTCATTGGACTCACCCTGGACAACTAACAAGGAGGTGAAGATGGACAACCACCACACCAAGGAACCGAGAGAGTCTACAATCACAAGCAAGAGAGTCCCATCCATTAGCCATATGGGATCAAAGTACCCTCTCAATTATAGGTAGAGTGGGCATCACCATCCCAGAATCCTCAGGATTGGGGAATAAAATATGGACTAGAGTGGACTTACTTGTATGCTTGTATGCTACTATAGGCTTATTGTGATTCTCACAATGGAAGAAATTATATAATTGATGTGGAGACAGTGGCCACTGGAGGTGCTGAAGTCAGGGAGAGGGAAAAGAGGTGTAACATGGGGGCATTTTCAGGACTTGGAATTGTCCTGAATGACATTGCAACAACAGTTACAGACGATTATATATCCTGCCATAACCTACAGAGTGGGAGAGAGTGTAAATAATGTAAACTATAATCTATGCTTAGTAGCAAAGCCCCAAAATGTGTTCATCAATTATAATGAAAGCACCACACTAATGAAAGTTGTTAATGTAGAGAAAAGTGGGAGGTGTGGGAGTGGGGCATACGGGAATCCCGTGTATATATATATATATATACACACACACACACACACACACATTTATGTAACATTTTATGTAATCTAAGTATCTTTTAAAAATAAAAAATAAAATAAAATAAAATGTGGCTGGGTTTAAGCCTACCATCTTGCTATTTGTTTTCTTTTTTTCCTATTTGTTATATGTTCCTTTATTACCCCTTTTGCCTTTTTAAAAAATAATCAAGTTTGTTTATGTTTTATTTTTCCATTTTCTATATTATCACATTAGTAACACATTCTTTATTATTCTTTTATTATGTTAGTGATCACGGTATGCATCATTGCATTGCATTCTTCCTGAAATTAACACTTTTACTATTTCCTGAGTATTGCAAGAATCTTTCAACAGATTAATCAATGCTTTTTCCTCCTTTGTGCTTTTATGGTCATGTATTTTACTTCTGCACATCTTATAAAGCCTACATGGCATTATTAGTATTGCTTTAAACATCAGTGGTGGTTGTTCACCCACATGCTCACCCTGCCTGGAGCTTTTCATTCTCTCATTCAAGTCCTGGTGTCCGTCAACATTCGATCCCCTTCAGCTTGAAGAGCTCCTCTAATGTTTCTTGTTGAGCAGGTCTGCTGGTGAAACAATCTATGACCGCTTGCTTTTCTGAAAACATTTTTATTTTGCCTTCATTTTTCGAGGTTATGTTCACCACATACTGAAATAAAGGTTTTTGTTTTGTTGCTTCCATCCTCTTGGAAGATACTATTTGTGTTCTGGCTTCTATAGATTCTGTTAAATTCTGGTGTCTATAGATTCTGTTGAATGGTTGCCAGTCTTTTTGTTATTCCACTGAGATGATGCCATTTTCCTCCTCTGGTTATTTTTTTCTTTTGTCTTTATTTTTTTAATATTACATTAAAAAAATATGAGGTCCCCATATACCCCCCCCACCCCCCTCACCCCACTCGTCCCCCCATAGCAACAATCTCCTCCATCATCATGAGACATTCGTTGCATTTGGTGAATACATCTCTGAGCACTGCTGCACATCATGGTCAATGGTCCACATCATAGCCCACACTATCCCACGTTCCACCCAGTGGGCCATTGGAGGACATACAATGTCTGGTAACTGTCCCTGCAGCATCATCTGGTTATTTTTTTTTATTCTTCTATTTTTATTAGAGACATCATAGGTTTAAGAAAAATCATGAGGTTAAAACAGTGTTCCCATATACTCTCCCTCACTCACAGTTTTCCCAAAGATATTAACACTTTGCATTATTATGGTGTCTTTTTTAACAACTGATGAAAATATTATATTATTATAATTTTACTATTAACTATATTCCATAGTATACATTGTCGTTCACTGTTTGTGTTGTACAGTGGGTTTTAAAAAATTTTATTCTAGTAACTAAAGTTTTCCCTTTTAACCACATTCAAACATATAATTCTATAGTGTCAATGACCTTCAAAATGTTGTGCCTCCCATCGCCAAAACTTTCTTTTATTTCAAACAGAAATTCTCTATTGAATAAGCATTAACTCCCCATTCCCTACTCTCACCCTGGCCCTTGCTGACCTGAATTCTAGTTTCTGACTCTATTAATTTGCTTATAGTAATTATTTCATATCAGTGAGTTCATACAATATTTGTACTTTTGTGTCTGGCTTGTTTCTCTCAATATGTTGTCTTCAAGGTTCATCTATGTTGTCACATGTATCAGAACTTCATTGCTTTATACGGCTGAATAATAATCCATTGTATTTATGTACCACATTTTGTTTATCCATTCATCTGTTGATGGACACTTAGGTTGCTTCCATCTTTTGGAACTGTAAATAGTGCCACTTTGAACATTGGTGTGCAAGTGTCTGTTTGAGTCCCTGCTTTCAATTCTTTTGGGTGTATACCTAGAAATGGGATTGCCAGGTCATATGGAAATTCAGTACCTTCTGAGGAGCCACCAGACTCAGAACTCACAGTGGCTGCATCTTTTTACAGTTCAGACCAATCAACCATGAAGGAGTGCTCCTATTTCTCCATATCCTCCCTAACACTTGTCATTGTCCTTTTTTAAAAAAATAGTAGCCTTTCTAGTGAATATGAAATCTCATTGTGGTTTTGATTTACATTTCCCTAATGGCTAATGATCTTGAACATCTTTCATCTTTTTTTTTTTTTTTTTTTTGCCATTTGGATATCTTCTTTGGAGAAATGTCTGCTCAAGGATTTTGCCAGTTGGGTTGTTTTCTCAGTTGAGTTGTTTGTCTTTTTGTTGTTGAGTTGTAGGATTACTAAGGTATATTGAACCCTTACTGGATGTGTGGATTACAAATATTTTCTCCCACTCTGTAGGTTGTCATTTGACTTTCACAATGAAGTCCTTTGAAGCAGAAACATTTTAAATTTTGATGAAGTCCAATTGATCTAATTTTTCTTTTTTTTTTTCTTGTTTTTTTGATGTGAAGTCTAAGAAATTATATTGCCTAACTATAGGGAGCCCTGCAAAGCAAGACTCCCAGAAGCCTGCAAAGCAGGCTCCAAGGTTCCCAGAGAGAATGTGGATAAAGGAGAAAGTGCACCTGGAGAGACTGGAGATAAAGAAGGAGGCACCCCTGGGCAAAGTTATGTGTTGATCAAAGCCATGTTGATTATGGGTAATGAAGTCTAGGAAAACTGTGTTATCAGAAGGCTAATAAAAACAAAGAAGAACTTGTGTATTCATAATGACCTAGTAACAAGAGCTTCCTGTGAGAACAGCACTGTTTATACTAAGGGTATACAATAAACTGCATGATTACGTTGGGGGTGTGTCGTAGCTGTTGCACTCCTGCAGCTACTCACATCCCACCTGATCCCCACATTTTTGTGTCTTTCATTTCTCCATCCCCTCACCTCTCCCTCCTCGGGGCTGTGCAGACCCTGTTCAATTGTGACTACACTGCGCGGGTTGCAACACCTAACACAAGGTCTTGAAGATGCTTCCCTATGTTTTCTTCTAGGACTTTTATAGTTTTGGTTCCTGTATTTAGGTCTTTGATCCATTTTGAATAACTTTTGTACAAGTATGAGAAAGGGGTTCACCTTCAATCTTTTGCATATTGGTGTCTATATCTTTCCATATATAGGATCATGTCATCTACAAATAGGGAAAGTTTCACTTCTTCCTTTCCAATAAGACGACTTTTCTCTTTTCTTGCCTGATTGCTCTGTATATAACTACCAGTACAGGGTTGATAAAAGTGGTGACAGTGGGCATTCTTGTCTTGTTCCTGATCTTGGAGGGAGAGCTTTCAGTCTTTCATCTTCTAGTGTAATGTTAGCTGTGAGTTTTTCAAATATGTCCTTTATCATGTTGAGAAAGTTCATTTCTATTCCTAGGTTTCTAAGTATTTTCATCAAGAAAGGGTGTGGACTTTGTCAAATGACTTTTCTGTATCAATTGAGATGATCATGTGGTTTTATCCTGTTATTCTTTTAATGTGATGTATTACAATAATTGCTTTTTTATGTGGAAACACTTGCATACATGGGATAAATTCCACTTGGTCATGGTATATAATTCTTAATGTGCTGTTGAATTTGGTTTATTAATATTTTTTGAGAATTTTTGCATCTATAATCATAAAAGGTAATGATGTGCAATTTTTTTCTTGTGGTTTCTTTATCTGGCTTTGGTGTTAGGATGATGCTGGACTCAAAATGAGTTATGAAGAATTTGCTCCTCTTCAATTTTTTGGAAGAGTTTGAGTAGGATTGGTGCTAATTCTTCTTGGAATGTTTGGTAAAATCCACCAGTGAATCTATCTGGTTCTGGGCTTTTCTATTTTGGAAGGTTTTTGATTACTGATCCAATTTCTTATTGTAATTCTATTAATATCTTCTATTTTCTCTTGTTTCAGTGCAAGTAGTTTGTGAATTTCTAGGAATTTTTCCATTTCATCTAGTTTATCTAACATGTTGGCAGACAGTTTTTCATAGTATCTTTATTATCCTTGTTGACAGACAGTTTTTCATAGTATCCTTATTGTCCTTTTTATTTCTGTGGGGTCAGTAGTAATGTCTTTTTTTTTTCTCTTTTAAGTAAAAATTAGATAATATTGTTGCTAGTTTTCTCTAGTTTCTTGGCTATGTTACAAAAAAGAATTTATGAACATGCCAGTTTAGTTAGGCCAGGGGTTTATTAAGAAAAAAGAAGAGAAAGATTATGGGCCCCAGGTACACTTGCAGGCTGGTCCAGGTAGGGAAAGGAAAAAGCTGAAAAAAATGTAAAAATGGATGATTTTACTTCTTGCTTTTTAAATCATTAATTATGTTTGGGGGAGGTCCCTGCTGTTTGCAGTTTTTTTTTTTTAAAGATTTATTTATTTATTTAATTCCCCCCCTGCCCTGGTTGTCTGTTCTCTGTGTCTATTTTCTGCATCTTGTTTCTTTGTCCGCTTCTGTTGTCGTCAGCAGTATGGGAAGTGTGGGTGGCGCCATTCCTGGGCAGGCTGCACTTTCTTTCGCACTGGGCGGCTCTCCTTCCGGGCGCACTCCTTGTGTGTGGGGCTCCCCTACGCGGGGGACACCCCTGCGTGGGGGGGCACTCCTTGCATGCATCAGCACTGCGCATGGGCCAGCTCCACACAGGTCAAGGAGGCCCGGGGTTTGAACCGTGGACCTCCCATGTGGTAGACGGACACCCTAACCACTGGGCCAAGTCCGTTTCCCTGTTTGCAGTTTTGATTGGTTACCTCACCCAATGGTTCCCTGGTGGCTCAATGATAAGGTCCCTTGAGAATATCCAGAGCCTTTCCTTGATCCTGGGTGAAATCTCCTGAGGTTCTTCTAGCAATCTCTGGGGGGTCTCCATGGCCACGTGTTTCCCACAGCTGTGCTTTTCTGCCAGGTCCCAGATTCTTCTTTTCATTCTCTAAAGTAGCCTGCTTCAAAGGAGGGAGCATGGAGGAGCAGGACAATGTCCACATGGGGTGGGTGGGGTGGGGCTGAAATAGGGCCTGGGCACAGGACGGCCGCTCCCAGCAGCTCAGCACAGCCGGGCTGCATCTGCATTTCTGCCCCACAGGCTTCCCGGGGATCCCTCGGCCCGGCTGACTGCCACCCCTGTGTCCAGGCCACGTCCAAGTCCATCCAGCTGGGGCCACGAGACACAGTGCAGGGTGGGCGGGCTGCCCTGGCCCCTTAGTCCTCCTCTGCCCCCTCAAATGAGGCTGACAAATGCAGTTGCTAGGCAACCAACTGCAACAGGGCTATCAAGGGGCCAAAGCTTACCCTCACTCCAAGGGACAGAAGCCCCAGAAATAGACTTAGCAGCACTCGGACAGCGCTTTCCATGTGCCTGCCTGGCCCTAAATGCTCTACAAACGTTCATCCCCTCACCATCACGCCAGAAGAAGTAGGTGCTATGATCATCATCACGCATTTTACTAGTGAAGCCGCAGAGGGCAGGCGCCTGCCCAGGGCTCGCCACTGTGAGGGCTGCACCTGGGGTTTGGATCCAGGGTCTTGTTCTGCCCAGGTCTCCAGCCTTGCCTTCTGGCCTCACCACACAGGGAGGGCATCTCTACAGCTTAATAACCCCACGTCCATTCCATTCTACTCAACTCAAAACCACACCTCACACTCTGTCTTTGCCCCGCACTTACACCGTTATTGATTTTCTGAAGGACAGCAGCTCCTGGTCTTTGCAGAACACTCAGATGGAATCACCAAGGCAAGGGCCAATTTGACATTCAATTTGTAATGTCAAGTTGAGAGGAGAATTTTATTCAATGTAAGACTGAATGGGATGTAAAAAATGGTATGAAACATTTGTGAAAAGTAACACTAGATTTAAATCTTGCTTCTTTTTTGCATTAAAATCAGGGAACTTGATACCGATTCTGACTTGTTTCTTTTGTAGAAGCCCCGCGAAGCTCAGCTGTCCAGGGAAGTGCCTTCCAGGCCTGTGAAGTGGGCTCTGACCTGAGACGCAGAGAACACACTGCCGTGCGCTGCTTTTGTCCTGGTCACTGGGCCCGACACGCCCAAGACCTCAAACACTGTTCGAATGTTTGGCCATAATTAGTGTGATTAATGATCAGAGTTTCTTTTATTTAAGTGCCTGACACCTGGAAAACAACTCAAGCCTGGACTTTGTGGTGTCCACATTTCCAGATTTCCTATCTTAGGAATTAAACAATTCACTTTTGAAGCCACCTTCTTGTTGGGTGTGCATAACTTGATAAATAAATCATCACAAGAAAACCATGCAGTGTTAGCCTCACTGTCAAATAATAAATGCTTCAAGAGATGAGCACAATGCCACAAAATGACATTTTGAGTTTGGTGTTCGACAGAGTGCTTCTGCCTACCTGATATCAACGTGCCACTGGGAATGTCCTCCATTATACATTTCTCTTCTCCATCTCCCACATGGAAATAAAATGCAGTTGGAGTGAAAAGTTAAAACTTAAAAGAAGTGCTGACTTTTGCATTTCTTTTGCTTTGCCCACTCCTGGCGCTGCTTTCTTTGTGTGGGCACTGTTTACTGAGCATTTGTATAGTATTTTATTGGACAATTTTGTAAAATTGATTTCTGTGAAGACACATATGGTGGCCGCCCTTGGGCAGGGAATTGCAGAAAGTTCCACAGAACGAGATAATAGGTGATGGCATCAGAGCTCACTGTGAGCATTTCCTGTTAGTCTTGAAGGTTTATGGTGTTCTTACTTTAGAAAGCTCCTAAAGATTCTGAAGTGTTCTGAGGGAGTAAAGACCAAGGGAGGCCCAGGGGCCAGGAATGACCCACGAGCTTCGAGGCCGGGCTCCAGGACCGTCTTCTGGCTGTTTCCACTGCTGACAGGTGGGGGTTGGGATGGGGCGATGACAGCGAGGAGAGGCAAGGATACGGGGCAGGGCGAAGCCGGCTGCAAGGGGAAGGGGCTGCGAGGGGAAGGGGCTGCGTCTGAGGCCTTGTCCTCGCGTTGTCTTGGAGCTCCCTTCATGCAGCAGGGATTATCTTTCAAAATGTTTCACCTGAAATAATTACAGACTCAGAAGTTACAAGAACAGTCCAGAGAGGCTGAGTACCCACGGCTGGCTCCTCAATGGAGATTTGGTGAGGAGGTGTGGACACTCGAAGCAAGCGGAAAGAAATAGAGAAACTTGGCCCTGTGTCTCCCAGCAGACTTAACCCGGCAGCCTGGGTTCTCCCAAATCACCGTTGTTTTGTTTTGTTTGCTTTTGTTTTTAATTTGAAGTATATCACTCATACATGAACGTACATAAACAATAAGTGTATAGCACACCACATAACACGCACACACTTTAGAGTATTTTAAAGCCGATTCCAGACCACAGGTCATGGCCACCCACTGCACTTCAGGGAGCATCACTGACCGGTGCGGATGCTCTCAGCCGATGACACCTGACAAGTGATGGATGTAGGATGACCGAATACCCGAAAGTGACTGTTTCTCTCTCTGTTGCTAGGATACAAAGAAAAGAATTGTATGTAAATCAGAAGGTAATGAAATGCAACCCTCTCTTTGGCCCAAATTCCACTTTTGGTGGTCAAGAATATCCTGTTGAAGCAATGAAGTATAAAAACCAGCTTCAACCAGTTGGCCGGACCTGCACAGAAGTAGCCCTTTGCTGTCCTCACTTCAACTTGCTTAATTAACATAGTAAAACTCCCACCCGGGGGTGGAGTTATCTGCCCCTTTCTTGATCATGCAATATATGTGCAAGCGTGATTTCCTGAACATACTAATCATACAATTATATAACCAGCTCGGTGTGTTCCTCCATATGCATAAAACTAATGCACAATCAAAGCAAATGCTAAGTAGTAAACAAGAGTGAAAGTGCAGCACAGGGAGTCGGGTCTGAGTCACGTTGGGCTGGCCTTGGCTCCTCACCTCTGCAGACGTGATAGATGTGAGTTTGCCTGACTCTCCTGTTGAAGTTTCCCTCATGCCATCTCTGGTTATCCATCAAGGCCCTGCTCTGAGGCCTAACACAAGGAGAGTGAGTCCTCCTCACCCGCTTACAGTCAGACTTCCCTCTCAAGGGCTTGGTGTCCTTGACCAGGGGCCAGACGAGCTTCACCCAGTGTGTTTTATTGTGACTTCTGTGGGGGCTGAGGGTGTGCCCAGCCCCCAAGGTCTGGCTGACTTGAAGCCGGGCAGGCCCAGCTCTCCAGGCCTGGAGGTAGCCCAGGACAGGTCCCTGGAGAAGGTGGCAAGGCTGCAGCGCAACCAAGCTGGAGGGTGGACACAGGCCTGGCAGAGGGACCTGGGTGGATCCATAGGGACAACTCCTCAGCCAAGCGGTGTGGGAAGCTGTCTTCCCAGCCTAGCTCTACTGCACCCTGCTCCCCTCTAGTCTTGCCCTACTGCACACTGCTCCCTCTTGTCTTGCTCCTCACTGCACACTGCTCCTCTTTTGCCTTGCTCTACTGCACACTGCTCCCCTCTTGCCTTGCTTCTCACTGCACACTGCTCCCTGCTTGCCTTGCTCCTCATTGCACACTGCTCCCCTCTTTCCTTGCTCCACACTGCACACTGCTTCTCTCTTGCCTTGCTCCTCACCGCACACTGCTCCCCTCTTGCCTTGCTCTACTGCACACTGCTCCCTGCTTGCCTTGCTCCTCATTGCACACTGCTCCCCTCTTTCCTTGCTCTCACTGCACACTGCTCCCCTCTTGCCTTGCTCTACTGCACGCTGCTCTCCTCTTGCCTTGCTCTACTGCACACTGCTCCCCTCTTGCCTTGCTCTACTGCACGCTGCTCTCCTCTTGCCTTGCTCTACTGCACACTGCTCCCCTCTTGCCTTGCTTCTCACTGCACACTGCTCCCCACTTGCCTTGCTCCTATTGCACACTGCTCCCCTCTTTCCTTACTCCTACTGCACACTGCTCTCCTCTTGCCTTGCTCTACTGCATGCTGCTCCCCTCTTGCCTTGTTCCTACTGCACGCTGCTCTCCTCTTGCCTTGCTCTACTGCATGCTGCTCCCCTCTTGCCTTGTTCCTACTGCACACTGCTCTCCTCTTGCCTTGCTCTACTGCACACTGCTCCTCTCTTGCCTTGCTCCTATTGCACACTGCTCTCCTCTTGCCTTGCTCTACTGCACGCTGCTCTCCTCTTGCCTTGCTCTACTGCACACTGCTCCCCTCTTGCCTTGCTTCTCACTGCACACTACTCTCCACTTGCCTTGCTCTACTGCACACTGCTCCCCTCTTTCCTTGCTCCTCACTGCACACTGCTCTCCTCTTGCCTTGCTCGCCAGTGAGGTGACCCCCCCTTTGAATGTGCAGGTTGGGGCCCTGACCCCGGTCGGGGGAGGGGAGACCCTAGGGCAGGGGTGGGTGCTGGGGAGGCTCCAGTGTCAGGAAGGGCCTGGGCCAGGGCGAGGGGCTGGAGGGCTGGGAAGCAGGCACAGCCCTGCCGTCCCCACCTGCCCGTCTGGCTCAGCCGCCCCTTTGCCGCCGCAGCCTTTAGCCCCTGTCCCTGCGGCACGAGGCCCTCAGGGTCCCGCCTCCACACCAAGGCGCCAGTCTGCTCTGCTCCTGGACTTTGGGGTCCTCCACCTCCTGCCACCCGTTTCAGACTTGTTGGAATTTCCCCGACAGCCATGTCTTCCTTCTGACTAAATCATAGCACCAGAATATACAAACTGTTCTGGTTTTGAGGCAATGGGTTCAGAGAAAGTGGGCCCGACTCAGGGAGTGAATCTTAACTGGGGGAAAGCAACCAGGTCTCCTTTTAGCACTGTTGGGGGTGGCAGTCGGTGGTAGGATGTGGACAGCGTCTGAAAGTTTTGCTCGTTAACAGAAGGAAGGCAGAAGTCAGGAATGAGTCATCATCTTTGATTTTGACCTGGGGGTGAACACGTGATGTTAGGAGCTATGGCAGTCAAAATGAGACCATGAGGAAAGAGGTCAAGACCCTCTGAGAAGCTGATGCTAAAGCCTGTCCTTCCTGGCAGGACAGATTAACCAGCCTTGGGGTCTCTGTGCTGTCACCGCTGTGAAAGCAAGCCAGGGCAAACCAGGCCTGGCCTGGGCGGGGGTCCTGAGGATGGAAGGGCCTGAGTCACTCGTCCTCACAGGGAACCCTCCCTGCAGGCAGGAATGCACCTCTGGCCAGACCCTCCCCGTGGGCTAAGCCCGGAGTGCCGGTGGCTGGACAGCAGTTCTTTGCCTTGAAGCACTCCCTCCACCTTCCCACAGTGGGAATGCACCAGGTCGGCCGGCCCCGCTGAGTGGGACAGCGTCTCCCTGGCCCCTGGTGTGGCCACCGGACTAGTTTTGAGTAGAGAGTCTACACAGGATTTCTGCAGATCTGAAAGGGAGGCAGCACTCCTTCACTGCCATTCCTGCTTTCTGCTGCAGGTCTGGAGAGTGTGTGTGATGGCTGGAGCTCCCCAGGCCGCTGAGACCATGAGGTGACTCATGGAGGGTGGAGTTGGGAGTCTCACGTTGGAGGGAGCACCAGGTTCTCTTACACGATGGTCTCTCTCCTCGGCCATTGATGTTTGGTTTCTTTGCTCCGTGCAGACACTTGCTACTTCACTAATCCTGGCTTCTTCCCTACATGACAGCTCCCAGGCAAGAGGTCCAAAGCAGGCCTGGAGCCCTGAGTTCACCACCAGTGCCTCCTGGTTCCCAGGGAAGAGGACTGCCTTGTGGGGTTTTTTTTTCCTGCTTTATTTTATTTTAAATGTTACATTAAAAAAATATGAGGTCCCCATATACCCCCCATCCCACCCATGCCACCCCTCCCACATCAACAAACGCTTCCATCGTTGTGGCACATCCACTGCACCTGGTGAATACATTCTGGAGCACCGCTGCACTCCCCCAGTCCACCCAGTGGGCCACGACAGGACACACAATGTCCAGCATCTGTCCCTGCAGCACCACCCAGGACAACTCCAAATCCTGAAAATGCCCCCACACCATATCTCTTCTTCCCTCTCCCGACCATCAGCAGCCACTGTGATCACCTTCTGCACATCACTACTACAATTTTTTCCCTTAGTAATCACAATTGTTCCCCAGCAAAACACCAGTAAGTCCTCTCTAATCCATACTCTATTCCTCCATCTTGTGGACCTGGGATGGCTATGTCCAGTCCCCCTCTACATCAAGAGGGGGTTTAGATTCCACATGGATGATGGATGCAATTCTCCTGCTTGCAGCTGTAGGCACTCTTGGCAACCTGGTGTGGTGGTTAACCCTCTTCACCTCCTTGTCAGCTGGCCAAGGTAAGTTCAAGAAACCAGAGGGTAGGAGCTGCAAGTCTGCTGAGGCCCAGGCGTGGCCATCACATGACTAGTTCAGAGATTCAGGTCTCCTGAGTATACACTAACCCAAATGCCAACCACAGGTCCGGTAAAAGTAACAGAAGAGGCTTGGGTAGAAAGGTTATATCTGAGTCCGACTCCATCACATTCAGGAATACAAACTCCAAAGTAGGGCCAACTGACATGGCCCTGAACTCCAGAGCCATCTGCCTTGACCATAGAACCTGTGGGTCACTGCAGCCCTCAGGAGAACCAGCACCTGGGTTTCCATCTACCTTGGCTGTCTCTGGTTGAGGCATGCATAAGCATCACCCCCTGATGACCTCCAGGCTCTTTTGGAGACTCTTAGCTGTATAAACTCACTTGTCCTTTCCATTTTTCCCTTTTTATCCAAAGTCAAAAAGCAGTTTTTAACACTGATATTATATATAGGCTGAGATATTCTACCTGTCTGAGTTGACCTCTTTGTTCATGGTCTTTTTGTAGTTACATCATCAGCTGGTGCTTGGTAGTAATCCCTCGGTGCCAGGGAGGCTCATCCCCGGGAGCCATGTCCCATGCTGGGGGGAAGGCAATGCATCTACATGCTGAATTTGGCTTAGAGAGTGGCCACATTTGAGCAACATGGAGGCTCTCGGGAGGTAATTCTTAGGCACCACACAGCTATAGGCCAAGTTCATATTTCAGGCACACAGGCTCATAATTGGAGCCATCAGTATCAAGGGCTCATCATTTGACCATCCGTCTTTATTGGTCTTTGCCATTGCACTAGGGGGATTGTTGTTGTTCCACTGGGGAATGTGATAGAGCTCCCCTGGTCAGGAACTCAGCACTCTCTCATCAGTCATTTCCAACTGAAACCACTATGAAAATATCCAAACCTTTCTATGTACCCTGTATACATTCCCTGGAGAACTTCCTCCCAACCGTGTGCCCCCCACTAATGACACCCCACACAAGTGCTCCTCCCTTGCCATAGTTGAACCTCTCTGTAGTCCAAAACTCTTTCAAAAAGGAAGCCAAATATATTGCCAGGTTCCATTAATAGAAAAATGGAATATAGTGATGGGTTTAAAGGTTAGATATAGAATACATAGAAATTTAGAAAAATTAAATAAAGGAAAAATAAATTGGGGTATCAAAGAAATGAAAAAATGAAACTTTGTTTTTGACATTTTGCCTTTCATCACTGCTACAGGTGTTGCCCTATATGTACAGTGACAAGACAATTTCTTCCATTTCTTCCTCAGTGTCTACCTCCTTTCTTTCTTTTTTCTTTTTTCCTGATTATTACGTTTCTCTTGACATAAGTTTTGGGTCACAGTAATTCACATATATAATATATGGTACTCCCACATATCCAACATCAAACCCTTTGTCCCTTCCCCAATAGGGATCTTTTTACATGTTCATATTATATTTGCTGCAGCTAATGTACAGATATTGAAACAATAGCTTTCAAACATGATTTCATTTGGGTTTACATCATGGTTTATATTTTAGACTATATAATTTTCTAAATTTTTAGTTATCTTATGTTTCACATTATGATTTACATTTTAGCCTATAAACTTTTATACGTTTTTAGTGTAATTTAACATGACCTATATCCATCATGGCATGATCTTGTGGAACATTTCCACTGCCCAACAGTTAACCCTGATTTCATGTATTCAACACCTCTTTCCCCCTTTCCTCAGGGCCCACCATGACAATCAGTCTTCATTACTTGAGGGACCATATTCAGAGATACTTGCAAAATTGTTGAGGGCTTGACATACTTGACTGCCCTAACCCATTGAGAGCCACCGATTCTCTCAAGAGATACAATTCCCTATGTTTGAGAACATCAGTCCTCCCCAGGATGTGTGTATACCTCCACTCTCATTATATGGGTCTCCACCCAATGATATAATCCACTATGAACACTCACACACTCCCCAGAAGCTTGCCCTGTGTCAGATGCCCCACCCGTAAGCATCACAAACAGGCAACCTTCCATATTACATTCTTTTTTTTAAAAAATTTTTTATTCATATTGTAAAAATATTACATTAAAAAAATATGAGGTCCCATTCAACCTCACCACCCCCACCCCACCACTCCCCCCCCAGCAACACTCACTCCCATCATCATGACATATCCATTGCATTTGGTAAGTATATCTCTGGGCATCGCTGCACCTCATGGTCAATGGTCTACATCATAGCCCATACTCTCCCCCATTCCATCCAGTGGGCCCTGGGAGGATTTACAATGTCCGGTGATTGCCTCTGAAGCACCATGCAGGGCAACTCCAAGTCCCAAAGGCGCCTCCACCTCTCCTCTCTTCCTGCCATTCCCCATACCCATCAGCCACCATGTCCACTTTTCCCACTCCAATGCCACCTTTTCTCTGTGGACCTTGGATTGGTTGTGTCCGTTGCACCTCTATGTCAAGAGGAGGCTCAGATTCCACATGGATACTGGATGCAATCCTCCTGCTTTCAGTTGTAGGCACTCTAGGCTCCCTGGTGTGGTGGTTGTCCTTCTTCAACTCCATCTTAGCTGAGTGAGGTGAGTCCAATAAATCAGATTGTAGGAGCTGGAGTCTGTTGAGGCTCAGGGCCTGGCTATCATATTGTCAGTCCAGAGATTCAAATCCCCTAAATATATCTTAACCCCCAACACCAACTACAATTCCAGTAAAGTAGCATGAAAGTCTTATGAAAAGAGATCCCATCTGAGTCCAGTTTCATCACGCAGAAACACCAGCTCCAAAGAAGGGCCATCTGACATGGCAGTGAACCCCATCTGCCATGACCATAGAACCCGTGGGTCTCTTTAGTCCTCAAAGGAACCAATACCTGGGGATTGTATCTACTTTATCTGTCTCATTAGACTCTGTTCAGTTGTGTGTGGGACGTGGGGGTCCCGGACCGGGGGAAGAAAGCCTCATGCAGCCGCGGAGGCTTCCCTCGGGGGCTCCGAAGGCGTGGAGGGCGTGCGAGATTCCGAAAGAAACTCACGGAGACAGGCTGATGGCACAAGTCTGGTTTATTGCGGAAGGGGATACAGCTTTATAGGGTTAGGGACTGCGTGGAGAGATTTGATAGGTGCGGGCAGGTACTGCTTCCTGATAGGTGATTGTAAGCGGTTGCTAGGCAGAGGGCTGGCTGAGAGGTTCGGAATAGGGGAGGGGAAAGGGGAAGTGAGAGCTGGCGGGATGTTGGGCTAGGCGGGAGATAGAAAGGGGGAGGGCAGCGCCGGCCAGCCGCTAGCAGCAAAGGCCTAGTCAGGCGTGGTCACCTTATCTAGGCCCAGCGGGCAGAGGCAGTGTCACTTCTTGCTGCACTGTTTGCTACTGTGGCAAGCCGGGCACCCTTCCTCCCACAGTTGTGCATAAGGGTAATCCTTCTGACAGCCTCCAGACTCTTTTTTAGAGACTCATAGCCATATAAACTCATTTCTCCTTTCCATTTCCCCCTTACATTAGGTGAAACAGCATTTTAAAGTCATGTTATTATATGTAGACAGGGATATTCTGCTGGTCCGCGTTGAACCTTTAATTCAAGGTCATTTTCCAGTTGCATCATTAGTTGGTAGTTGATAGTGATCCGTCGGTGCCAGGGAGGCTCATCCCCGGGTGTCATGTCCCACGCTGGGGGGAAGGCATTGCATTTACATGCTGAGTTTGGCTTCGAGACTGGCCACATTTGAGTAACATGAAGGCTGTCAGGAGGAAATTCCCAGGCACAGTGCTGCTCTAGGCCTTGTTCTTATTTCAGGCATATAGGCTCACAAGCATAGTCATTAGTATCAGGGGCTCACTGTTGGACCCTCATTCCTTCCCGGTCCTTGCTGCTGCACCTGGGGGACTGCCGCTGCTACCCTAGGGACCACGACAGAGCACCCCCAGCCAGTAACCCAGTACCCCCCCAGCTGTAGTTTTTAATTGTTGCCACTATGAGTATATCCAAACATTACCATGCACCCTGGATATATGCCCTGTATAGCTCCCTGTCAGCCATATATCACCTGTCAATAGTATCCTATACCAGTATTCCTCGCTGCCATTGTTGAACCACTCTGTGATCCAAAACTTCCTGGAAATTGAAGCCCAATATAATGTCAGGATCCCTTACTAGCAAAATGGCATATAGCGATGGGTTTAAAGGTTAGATATAGAATACGTGTTGACTTGGAAAAATTCTACATCCTATCTTTTTTTTTTTTTCTCTAATTATTGAACTTCTCTTCACAAGAGCCCTAGACCACAGCAATTCATATATACAATATACCGCACTCCCACACATCCACCACAAAGCCTTTTCCCTTCCACAGCAATACTCTTACAACCTATTCACATCATATTTACTTAAAGTGATGTACAGACTCTGAGACAATAGCTTTCAAACAAGGTGACATCTGTGCTTACATTGTGATCCATACTTTAGGACACACAGTTTTCTAAATTTTTAGTTATCCTATGTTTTACATTATGGTTTACATTATCAGTCTGTCATCCCCTATATGTTTATGATGTAATATTACATGTTTTATATCCATCCTTGTGTACTCTCGCGAAACTCCTCTCTTACCCCACATTTACCTTGGTTCCACACATTTAACATCCATTTTCCCATCCCCTTGGTGCCCACAATGACAGCCAACCTCCGTTTCCCGAGGAGCCACGTCCAGAGATACTTGCAACAGTGTTCAGGGCCTAACTTGCTCAACTGCCCCAATGCCCTGAGAGCCACCCTTTCTCTCGAGAGATACAGTTCCCTCTATTTGATGGCATTAGTCCTCCCCAGGATGTGGGTCCACCCCCACTCTCACTACTTGGGTCTCTATCCAATGGTACCACCCACTCTGGCAAAATGAGCATTCATACATTCCCCAGGAGCCCGTCCCACATCAGACCACCCCCTCCAAGCATCCTAAACAGGTAACCCTCTTAATTATATTTTGATACGATTTTCTCAGCATTTTACTCTCAACCAACACCTGACACTCTCCTATGTTCATATGCTACCCCTCCCTCCCCCCACTTTTTGGGCAATATTACCCATCCGCCCATCCCCAGCCCCCCTCAAACCCGCAAAGCCCCACCCAAAGGCAACCCCTTGCCCTCATTTTATCTCTTCTTTGTGTTCATACTTACCGCCAGCTCATCATAAATTCCACCCCTGCAGACGTCGGCTCACATCCTTCCTCCACCCCCCAATTTCCTGTAAGCCTATCGTTCAGTCTCTAGCTCTCTGAGGCAGCTTTCTTATTTCATATCATTGAGTTCATGTAGTATTTGTCCTTCAATGCCTGGGTTGCTTCACTCAACCTAAGGTTCTCAAGATTCATCCATGTTATCACGTGTGTTTGTAGTGTATTTGTTCTTACAGCCGAGTAGTATTCCATTGTGTGTATATACCACATTTTATTGATCCACTCATCTGTTGATGGGCATTTGGGTTGATTCCAACTTTTGGCGATAGTGAACAATGCTGCTATGAACATTGGTGTGCATATATCAGTTTGTGTCCTTGTTTTCAGTTCTGCTGGGTATATACCCAGCAGTGGTATTGCTGGGTCATATGGCAAATCTATGGTTAGTTTTTTTGAGAAACCACCAAACTGTCCTCCACAATGGTTGGTTCCTTCTGCATTCCCACCAGCAGTGGATGAGTGTTCCCCTTTCTTCACATCCTCTCCAGCATTTGTATTCTTCTGTTTTTTTCATAGCTGCCAATCTTATGGGAGTAAGATGGTATCTCATTGTAGTTTTTATTTACATTTCCCCGATAGCTAGAGATTTGGAGCATTTTTTCATGTACTTTTTAGCCATTTGTATTTCTTCTTTGGAGAAGTGTCTGTTTAAATCTTTTCCCCATTTTTTAAATGGGTTGTTTATCTTTTTATTTTCAAGATATAGGAGTTCTTTATATATGCAAGTTATAAGTTTCTTATCAGATATATGGTTGCCAAATATTTTCTCCCACTGTGTGGGCTCCCTTTTTACTTTCTTGACAAACTCCTTTGAGGTGCAGAAGGCTTTAATTTTAAGGAAGTCCCATTTATCTATTAGTTCTTTTGCTGCTCGTGCTTTTGGTGTGATATTCATGAATCCATTTCCTATTACAAGGTCCTGTAGATGTTTCCCTACACTGCTTTCCAAGGTTTTTATGGTCTTGGCTCTTATATTTAGGTCTTTGATCCATCTTGAGTTGATCTTTGTATAAGGTGTGAGATGGTAATCCTCTTTCATTCTTCTACATATGGCTATCCAGTTCTCCAGGCACCATTTGTTGAATAGGCCACTCTCTCCCAGTTGAGAGGGTTTGGTGGCTTTATTGAATATTATATGGCTATATATGTGAGGTTCTATATCAGAGCTTTCAATTCAATTCCATTGGTCTGTGTGTCTCTCCTTATGCCAATACCATGCTTTTTTCACTACTGTAGCTTTGTAGTATGTTTTGAAGTCAGGTAGTGTGATTCCTCCAATTTCGTTTTTCTTTTTCAATATGTCTTGTCTATTCGGGGTCTCTTTCCTTTCCAAATAAATGTCATAGTTAATTTTTCTAGTTCCTTAAAGAAGGCTGTGTTGATTTTTATTGGGATTGCATTGAATGTGTAGATCAGTTTTGGTAGGATAGACATCTTAATAATATTCTGTCTTCCTATCCATGAACAAGGAATATTCTTCCATTTATTTAGGTCTTCTTTGGTTTCCTTGAACAGTCTTGTATAGTTCTCAGTGTATAAGTTTTTTACCTCTTTAGTTAAATTTATTCCTAAGTATTTGATTTTTTTACTTACTATTGTGAATGGTATTTGTTTCCTGATTTCCTCCTGATCTTGCTCATTATTGGTGTACAGAAATGCTACTGATTTTTGCGCATTGATCTTATAACCTGCGACTTTATTAAACTCATTTATGAGTTCTAGAAGCTTTGTTGTAGATCTCTCAGGGTTTTCTATGTATAGGATCATGTCATCTGCAAATAATGAAATTTTGACTTCTTCCTTTCCAATTTGAATGCCTTTTATATCTGGTTCTTGCCTCAGTGCTCGAGCAAGTACTTCTAAGACAATGTTAAATAGGAGCAGAGACAATGGGCATCCTTGTCTTGTTCCTGAGTTTAGAGGAACTCTAACTCTAAACTTGGCTTTAGGTTTTTCGTATATACTCTTTATCATGTTAAAAAAATTTCGTTGTATTCCAATCTTTTGAAGTGTTTTTATCAAGAAAGGGTGCTGTATTTTGTCAAATGCTTTTTCTGCATCTATAGATATAATTGTGATTTTTTTCCTTCAATCTGTTTATATGGTGTATTACGTTGATTGATTTTCTTATGTTGAACCATCCTTGCATACCTGGAATAAATCCCACTTGGTCGTGGTGTATAATTCATTTAATGTGTTGTTGGATTCGACTGGCAAGTATTTTGTTAAGTATTTTTGCGTCTAGGTTCACTAGAGAAATTGGTCTGTAATTTTCCTTTCTTGTGGTGTCTTTGTTTTGCTTTGGTACTATGGTAATGTTGGCATCATAGAAGGAGTTCAGCAATGTTCCTTATGTTTCGATTTTTTGGAATAGTTTCAGCAGGATTGGTGTTAGTTCTTTCCGGAATGTTTTGTAGAATTCACCTGTGAAGCCGTCTGGCCCTGGGCTCTTCTTAGTTGGGAGATTTTTAATGACTGATTCTATCTCTCTGCTTGTGATTGGTTTGTTAAGATCATCAATTTCTTCTTTCGTCAATATGGGTTGCTTATGTGTTTCTAGGAATTTGTCCATTTCCTCTGAATTGTCATTTTTGTTGGAATATAGTTTTTCAAAGTATACTCTTATGATAGTCTTTATTTCTGTGGGGTCAGGGTAATATCGCCTTTCTCATTTCTTATTTTGTGTATTTGCATCTTCTCTCTTTTTTTCTTTGTTAGTCTCGCTTAAGGGTTGTCAATTTTGTTGATCTTCTCAAAAAACCAGCTCTTTGTCTTGTTTATCTTTTCAAGTGCTTTCTTATTTTCTATTTCATTTAGTTCTGCTCTTATCTTTGTTATTTCCTTCCTTCTTCTTCCAGTTGGGTTACTTTGTTGTTGTTTTTCTAATTCCTTCAAATGTGCAGTTAGTTCTTCAATTTTTGCTCTTTCTTCTTTTTTGATATATGAATTTATGGCTATAAATTTCCCTCTCAGTACTGCTTTTGCTGCATCCCATAAAATTTGGTATGTTGTGTTATCATTATCATTTGTTTCAAGGTAGTCACTGATTTCTTTTGAGATTTCCTCTTTTACCCACTGTTTTTCTAAGACTGTGCTGTTTAATTTCCAAATCGTGGTGTGAAACCAGACTCTGTCCCTTGCAAATTTCCAGCTTCACTCCACTGTGGTCAGAGATATTGTTTTGTATGATTTCGATCTTTCTGAATTCATTCAGCCTTTCTCTGTGGCCTAGCATATGGTCTATCTTGGAGAATGATCCATGTGCGCTTGAGAAAAATGTATATCCTGCTCTGTTTGGGTGTAATGATCTGTATATGTCTATTAGATCCAGCTCCTCTAATATACTGTTCAAATGTTTTGTGTCTGTAGTGATTCTCTTTTGAGATGTTCTGTCCAGAGTTGATAGTGGTGTATTAAAATCCCCCACTATAATTGTAGATGCATCTATTGTTTCACTTAGGTTTTCCAGCGTTTGCCTCACGTATTTAGAGGCACCCTTGTTAGGAGCATAAATATTTATGATTGTTCGATCTTCTTGACAGATTTTCCCTTTCACTAAAATGTAGTATCCTTCTTTGTCTCTCACAATTGTTTTGCATTTAAAGTCTATTTTGTCTGATATTAATATAGCTACTCCTGCCTTTTTTTGGTTATTGTTAGCTTGTATGATTGTTTTCCAGCCATTCACTTTCAATCTCCATGCGTGTCTGGGTCTAAAATGTGTCTCTTGTAGACAGCATATGGATGGGTCATATTTCCTTATCCAATGTCCCAGTCTGAATCTTTTGATAGGTGAGTTTAATCCGTTGACATTCAGTGTTATTACTTTCAAGGAATTATTTGTGTTAGCCATATTTTGATTGTATTTGTGTTTGTCATATTTTGTTTTTTTTTTTTCTTCTATTTTTGTCTTTTTTTGTTGCTCTTATACTCTCCTCCAACTCTGTCTGTCCTGTTTTTTCCTTTCTTCCTGCAGAATGCCCTTTAGAATTTCTTGAAGGGGAGGTTTCTTGTTGGTATACTCTTTCAGTGTCTGTTTATCTGCGAATATTTTGAACTCTCCATCATGTTTGAATGCTAGTTTAGCTGGATAGAGTATTCTTGGTTGGAAATTTTTTTCCTTTAGTACCTTGACTATATCATACCACTGCCTTCTTGCCTCCATGGTTTCAGATGAGAAATCAGCACTTAATCTTACGGAGCTTCCCTTGTATGTGATGGTTTTCTTTTCTCTTGCTGCTTTTAGGATTTTCTCTTTGTCTTGAGCATTGAATAATTTGACAAGTATATGTCTTGGGGTGGGCCTGTTGGGGTTTATGACTAGTGGAGTGTGCTGTGCTTCTTGGATGTGTACATCTGTCTCTTTCAGTAGATTTGGGAAATTTTCAGCCATTATTTCCTGCAACACTCCTTCTGACCCCTTTCCCTTCTCTTCTCCTTCTGGAATGCCTATAATATGTATGTTTGAGTGTTTTGCATTGTCATTCAGGTCCCTAAGTCCTAGCTGGATTTTTTCTATCTTTTTATTGGCCCTTCTACTATCTGTTTGATTTCTGATGTACTGTCTTCCACATCACTAATTCTCTGCTCTGCCTCTTCTAGTCTGCTGATATTTGCTGCAAGTGTATTTTTGATTTCTTGAACTGTGGTGTTCATTTCCATCATATCTGTTATCTTTTTGCGTATGTCTGCAATTTCCCCTCCAAGTGTTGTCTTCATGTTGTTAACCTCTTTCATTACTTCATCAAATTTGTCGGTGATAAATGTTCTGAGATCTTTCATTGCTTGTGCGAAGTTCTGCTCCCCTTCCTGATTTTTAGTTTGTTCATTGGATTCAGCCATGTTTTCCTGATTACTGGTTTGGTTTGTAGATTTTTGTTGCTGTCTGGTCATCATTTTATCTTGACGGGTTTAATCAGTTCCTTAACTTCTTTGTCTAGTCTTGGAGATTAATTAGCTGTTGTTTTTGCATAAGTGTTATAACTTCTCTTTGTCACTTTGTTCTTCTTATTTTAATTTCTTGTTGCTGGTTCAATTCACTTTAAAGGAAAATATTAGTGCCGGGGAAAGGCAATTGTGTAAGCAAGGAAAAAGTGTAAAGTAATATTGGTGATATATGTTAATAAAGCAAGAATATGAGATCTGGGAGGATGGAGTTTAGATTCATGTAAATTGTGTAGAGTTATAGCAGTAGGTAGAGAACCTATTATGAGGTAGATGACTGAATATGGGAGGAATATGGTATGAGCTAAAAAGCTATTGTTTTTGTGAGAGAGGGAAAGAGAAAAGAAAGGTAATAGTTTCAAGAGTGGATAACAGACAGAAAACAAAACAAAGGTATTAGAAATTAAGAGTTAGACACTTTGTGGATCAAAGAAAGGGAGGTGGGAGGTGGAATATAGGAGAGACAGTAGATGATGGCGGACATCAAAATGTAGGGGAAAGGGGATAGTGTAGGTAGCCTAAATCAGTTTACACAGAAATGAGGCAGTGGAGGATGAGAAAACCCAGCAAATGTGAGGTATTCCTTGCAGCACCTATTGTATAATTGAGTTAAAATAAAATAAGTGGAAAATGAGGGACAAGAGGGAGAGAGAAAATAGAAAAAAAAGAAAGAAAGAAGAGAAGAAAGGAAGAAAGAAAAAGGGGGTGGGCAAAGGGTGGGGAACAGGTAGGGGAAAGAAAAAAACAGATATACACGAACCACAATTGCAACACCAACTACAACATCAAAAAAAAAAAAAACCCTAAATAACTGAATAAAAAAAAAGACTTTGGGGGATACACTGGGAGAAAAGCCTAGGGGATAATGCAATATTAGCAATCAGGACATTAAAAAAAGTAAAAAATAAGATAAAATGAAAATAAAAACAAAACACAATGAAACGATAAAGAAAAAATGCAAATGTTGAAGGCTAGGGCATTCTAGGACCTCAGATGGACCTCGGGGCATGATGGATTCAGGGGTGGAAAGTCTGAGATATTGAAGAGTCAAGAGGTGTGAGTCTCTGGGGTGTGGGCCACCAGAGTTCAGGGGATTCAGACCTGGCAACCTCAAATCTGGTCAACAGGAAGCCTGGGAGCCCTGCAGTGTAACACAACCCTCAGGGATCCCCGCAGCTGGGTGCCAGCCCTATGGGGGAAGTCAGATCCGCAAACTCTATATTATGTCTGAACCCTCCAATTCACTTATTCACTAGGGTTTATTTATGTGGGTATATCGTCGATTCAGCTTTTGGACAGCTCCCACCCTGTAATCCCACAAAATGGCTGCCTGAGGGCGCCTCTACACCGTAGCCAATTTAATGATGCAAATGCGAAGCCTGGCCGTGGGTTGGGCTCCAGTTGGAAAAGTCAAAAACAGATTCCAAAACCAGAATTCCCAAGCTTCGCAAAATATTCCCCAATCGGCTTCCAGACGTGTCCCCCTCCCTTGCATCACCCTGTAACAACCTCCCAATTATGTCCCTTTATTGTCAACAATCTAATTCCGTTGCAGATCGGCAGCCAGGCTTGTGGGGGTGGGGCTCCAGGCAGAAGTGCTATTATTTGTGTCCGCAATCAAAAATTCCGCCGCTTCACAACAAAACACCATCTGTCTCCCCAAATCGATCTGCAAAGGCGTCCTGTCCCCTCAACCCCCCAACAGCCTGCCCAGGACTCACGAATTCCCCAGCACCACAGAGCCACCAAAAAGTGCAGCCACATCACTGATACCACGGCTCCACCTACCCCCAGGGAGGGAGCAACCCGTGTGCAGGTCTCACCTCCGGGGAATAGAACCCAAATTATATCTTATAGACCAATCCTCTCCATTACCTTTCCACCAAATCGATGTCCAGACACTTCCTGCCCTGCAAAAATCCCAAAAAAGCCCAGCCTCAGAGAACCTCCAGTGGCGCCCAGCCACCTCTTCCCAGGAGAGACCGCAAGGCAAGTTCACTCAGCCACCATCTTGCTTTCTCCCCATATTACATTCTCTAAAGAGTTTTCTCTGCACCACAATTTCTTTTTTTTAAATTTTTCAAATATTTTTAATTTTTAAAAATTCTACTCAATTTATTCATTTTTTAAAAAATATTACATTAAAAAAATATGATGTCCCCATTTACCCCCACCGCCCCCACACCACCACTCCCCCCACAGTAACACTCTCCCCCATCATCATGACACATCCATTGCATCTGGTGAGTACATCTCTGGGCATCGCTGCACCCCATGTCCTGTAGTCCTCACCATAGCCCACACTCTCCCATGTTCCATCCAGTGGGCCATGGGAGGACATAAAATGTCCGGCAATTGTCCCTGCAGCACCACCCAGGACAACTCCAAGTCCTGAAAATCTGCACCACAATTTCAACCACATACCTGACAACCCCCATGGTCAAATGTTCCCCTTATCCTCTCCCCAATTTCTTGATCAATCTGACCCATCCTCCCATCCGTAGCACCCCTAAAGCCCACGCAGTCCCAGACAAAGTAATCCTGATTCCCCCATTTTATCCCTTCCCTGTACAAATACCTACCTCCAGCTTATCATAGATTTCACCCAAGTAGCTGTCAGCTCACAACTTTCCTCTACCCTCCAACTACCTTTAAGTTTATCATCCAGTCTCTAGCTCTCTGAGACAGCTTGGTTTACTTATTTCATATCATTGAGGTCATGTGGCATTTGTCCTTCAATGCTTGGGTTGCTTCACTCAACATAAGGTTCTCAAGATTCATCCATGTTATCACATGTGTTTGTAGTGTACTCGTTCTTAAAGCTGAGTAGTATTCCATTGTATGTATATACCACATTTTATTTATCCACTCATCTGTTGATGGGCATTTGGGTTGATTTCAACTTTTGGCAATAGTGAATAGTGCTATGAACATTGGTGTGCATATATCAGTTTGTGTCCTTGTTTTCGGATCTTCTGGGTATATACCCAGCAGTGGAATTGCTGGGTCATATGGCAAATCTATAGCTAGTTTTTTGAGAAACCACCAATTTGTCCTCCAGAATGGCTGGATCCTTCTGCATTCCCACCAGCAGTGGATGAGTGTTCCCATTTCTCCACATCCTCTCCAACAATTGTAGTCTTCTGATTTTTTGATAGCTGCCAGTCTTATGGGAGTAAGATGGTATCTCATAGTTGTTTTGATTTGCATTTCCCTAATAGCTAGGGATTTTGAGCATTTTTTCACGTGGTTTTTTTGTCATTTGTATATCATTGGAGAAGAGTCTGTTCAAATCTTTTCCCCATTTTTTTAAATGGGCTGTTTGTCTTTTTATTTTCAAAATAAAGGAGTTCTTTAAATATGCAAGATATAAGTCTCCTATCAGATATATGGTTACCAAATATTTTCTCCCATTGCATAGGCTCTCTTTTCACTTTCCCGACAAACTCCTTTGAGGTGCAGAAGGCTTTAATTTTGAGGAAGTCCCATTTATCTATTTGTTCTTTTGCTGCTCGTGCTTTTGGTCTGAATTTCATGAAGCCTTTTCCTATTACAAGATCCTGTAGATGCTTCCCTACTTTGCTTTCCAAGGTCTTTATGGTCTTGGGTCTTATATTTAGGTCTTTGATCCATCTTGAGTTGATTTTTGTATAAGGTGTAAGTTGATAATCCTCTTTAATTCTTTTACACATGGATATCCAGTTCTCCAGGCTCCATTTGTGGAAGAGGTCATTCTCTCCCTGTTGAGAGGGTTTGGTGGCCTTGTCAAACACCTATGGCTGTATATATGAGGATCTATATCAGAACTCTCAGTTTGGTTCCATTGGTCTGTGTGTCTATCCTTGTGCCAATACCATGCTGTTTTCACTACTGTAGCTTTGTAGTATGTTTTGAAGTGAGGTAGTGTGATTCTTCCAATTTCATTTTTCTTTTTCAATATGTCTTTGGCTATTCAGGGCCTCTTTCCTTTCCAAATAAATTTCATAGTCAGTTTCTCTAGTTCATTAAAGAATGATGTGTTGATTTTTTTGGGGATTGCATTGAATGTGTAGATCAGTTTTGGTAGGATAGACATCTTAATAATATTTAGTCTTCCTATCCATGAACAGGGAATATTCTTCCATTTATTTAGGTCTTCTTTTATTTCCTTGAACAGTGTTGTGTAGTTTTCTGTGTATGTCTTTTACCTCTTTAGTTAAATTTATTCCTGGGTATTTGATTGTTTAATTTACTATTGTGAATGGTATTTGATTCCTGATTTCCTCAGATTGCTCATTATTGGTGTACAGAAATGCTACTGATTTTTGTGCATTTATCTTGTAACCTGCAACTTAATTGAACTCATTTATAAGTTCTAGAAACTTTGTTGTAGACTTCTCAGGGTTTTCTATGTAGAGGATCATATCACCTGCAAATAGTGAATTTTGACTTCTTCCTTTCCAATTTGGATGCCTTTTATGTCTGGTTCTTGCCTTTTATGTCTGGTTCAGTGCTCGAGCAAGTACTTGTAAGACTATGTTAAATAGGAGGGGTGATAGTGTGCATCCTTGTCTTGTTCTTGATCTTAGAGGGAAAGATTTTGGGATTTTACCATTGTAAATGATGTTAGCTGTAGGTTTTTCATATATACTCCTTATCATGTTCAGAAAGTTTCCTTCTATTCCGATTTTTTTTTTAAAGATTTATTTATTTATTTAATCCCCCCCCCCTCCCCTGGTTGTCTGTTCTTGGTGTCTGTTTGCTGCGTCTTGTTTCTTTGTCCGCTTCTGTTGTCATCAGCAGCACGGGAAGTGTGGGCAGTGCCATTCCTGGGCAGGCTGCTCTTTCTTTTCACGCTGGGCGGCTTTCCTCATGGGCTCACTCCTTGCGCGTGGGGCTCCTCCACGTGGGGGACACCCTTGCGTGGCACGGCACTCCTTGCACGCATCAGCACTGCACATGGCCAGCTCCACACGGGTCAAAGAGGCCCGGGGTTTGAACCGCGGACCTCCCATATGGTAGACGGACGCCCTAACCACTGGGCCAAAGTCCGTTTCCCTCTATTCCGATCTTTTGCAGTGTTTTTATCAAGAAAGGGTGCTGTATTTTGTCAAATGCTTTTTCTGAATTTATAGATATGATCATGTGATTTTTTTCCCTTCAATCTGTTTATTTGGTGTATTACATTAATTGATTTTCTTATGTTGAACTACCCTTGCATACCAGGAATGAACCCCACTTGGTCATGGTGTATAATTTGTTTAATGTGTTGTTGAATACAGTTAGCAAGTATTTTGTTGAGGATTTTCATGTCAAGGCTCATTAAAGAGATTGGCCTGTAATTTTCCTTTCTTGTGATGTCTCTGTTTGGTTTGGTACTAGAGTAATGTTGGCATCATAGAATGAGTTAGGCAATGTTCCTTCTGTTTCAGTTTTTTGGAAGAGTTTAAGCAAGATTGGTGTTAGTTCTTTCCGGAATGTTTTGTAGAATTCACCTGTGAAGCCATCTGGCCCAGGGCTCTTTTTAGTTGGGAGGTTTTTAATGACTGATTGTATCTCTTTACTTGTGATTGGTTTGTTGAGATCATCGACTTCTTCTTTTGTAGGCTGCTTATGTGTTTCTAGGAATTTGTCCATTTCCTCGAAATTGTTGTTTTTGTTGGAATATAGTTTTTCAAAGTATCCTCTTATGGTAGTCTTTATTTCTGTGGGATCAGTGGTGATATCTCCTTTCTCATTTCTTATTTTGTGTATTTGCATCTTCTCTCTTTTTTTCTTTGTTAATCTAGCTAAGGGTTTGTCAATTTTTTTTCTCTCAAAGAACCAGCTCTTGGACTTATATTTTCAAGTGTTTTCTCTTTTTCTATTTCATTTAGTTCTGCTCTGATCTTTGTTATTTCTTTCTTTCTTCTTCCTTTGGGGTTAGTTTGTTTTTTAACTAATTCCTTCAAGTGTGCATTTAGTTCTTCAACTTTAGCTCTTTCTTCTTTTTTGATGTAGGAATTTATGGCTATAAATTTCCCTCTCAGTACTGCTTTTGCTGCATCCCATAAGTTTGGATATGTTGTTCTATCATTTTCATTAGTTTCAAGGTAGTTATTCATTTCTTTTGAGATTTACTCCTTGAACCACTGTTTTTCTTTTTCTTTTTAGATTTATTATTTATTTCTCTCCCCTTTTCCCCCTCCCCAGTCATCTGTTCTCTGTGTCTATTTGCTGTGTGTCTTGTTTTTTCTGCCCACTTCTGTTGTTGTCAGTGGCATGGGAATCTGTATTTCTTTTTGTTGCATCATCTTGTGTCAGCTCTCCGTGTGTGTGTCCACCCCTATGCAGGGACACCCCTGCATGGCAGGGTACTCCTTGTGCACATCAGCACTGTGCATGGGCCAGCTCCACACGGAGGCCTGGGGTTTGAACCATGGACCTCTCATGTGGTAGATGGATGCCCTATCCACTGGGCCAAGTCTGCTTCCCAACCCACTGTTTTTCTAAGAGTGTGTTGTTTAACTGCCAAATCTTAGTGCCAAATCTTGGTCTCTGGCCCTTGCAGATTTCCAGCTTCATTCCACTGTGGTCAGAGAAATTATTTTGTTTGAATTCTATCTTTCTGAATTCATTGAGACTTTTTCTGTGGCCTAGCATGTGGTCTATCTTGGAGAATGATCCATGTGCACTTGAGAAGAATGTATATTCTGCTGTATTTGGGTGTAATATTCTGTATATGTCTATTAGGTCCAGATCCTCTAATATATTGTTCAAAGTTTTTGTTTCTTTATTGATTCTCTTTTGAGATGTTCTGTCCAAAGTTGATAGTGGTGTATTAAAGTTCCCCACTATAATTGTAGAGGCATCTATTCCTTCACTTAGTTTTTCCAGTGTTTGCCTCATGTATTTGGAGGCACCCTTGTTAGGAGCATAAATGTTTATGATTGTTCTTTCTTCCTGAAAGATTTTCCCTTTCACTGATATGTAGTGTCCTTCTTTGTCTCTCACAATTGTTTTGCATTTAAAGTCTATTTTGTCTGATATTAATATAGCTACTCTTGTCCTTTTTTGGTTATTGTTTGCTTGTAAGATTGTTTACCATCCATTCACTTTCAACCTCCTTGAATCTCTGGATCTCAGATGTATTTCTTGCAGACAGCGTATAGATGGGTCATATTTCCTTATCCAATCTTCCAGTCTGAATCTTTTGACAGGTGAGTTTAATCCATTAACATTCAGTGTTATTACTTTCAAGGAATTACTTATATTAGCCATATTTTCTTTGGATTTGTGTTTGTCATATTCTGTTTGATTTTCTTTTTCTGTTTTTGTCTTTTTAGTTGCTCTTACACTCTCCTCCAACTCTATCTCTCTTGTTTTTTCCTTTCTTCCTGCAGAACTCCCTTGAGCATTTCTTGAAAGGCAGGATTCTTGTTGGCATACTCTCTTAGTTTCAGTTTATCTGTGAATATTTTGAACTCTCCATCATTTTTGATAGAGTATTCTTGGTTGGAAATTTTTTTCTTTCAGTACCTTGACTATGTCATAACACTGTCTTCTTGTCTCCATGGTTTCAGATGTGAAATCAGCACTTAATCTTATGGAGTCTCCTTTGTATGTGATGGTTCCCTTTCCTCTTGCTGCTTTTAGTATTTTCTCTTTGTCTTGAGCATTGGATAGCTTGACAAGTATATATCTTGGGGTAGGCCTGTTGGGATTTATGCTGTTTGGGGTGCATTGTGCTTTCTAGACATGTACATCCATCTCCCTCAATAGGTTTGGGAAGTTTCCAGCCATTATTTCTTTCAACACTGTTGCACTATAACCTGAAATCTGCCCACTTCCCTAGCAACAGCTAACAGCACAAGACCACAAGTCCGCCCACAAGTTTCTGCCAATCCCCAGCCGCCCCGTAGTCCTCACTCCTCCTGCTCTACCCCGCCCTCCTCATTCTCTATATAACCTACTGCACTTCCTTAATAAAACGGACTTGCGCACAAACCTGGTCTCCGTGGCATTCTTCCTCCCCTTGCCGTGCGTCCTTCACACCTGAAAGCCCCTCTGAGGCTGTCTGCCGCAGCCTCAGACGCCGCTGCGGTCTAGCCTGACCCCTTCAGACCCCCCCTCGTCAGCATCGGGGTGCAAGCCGCCTCAGCCGCAACTGGCGCCCGAACAGGGACCGGGGCCGGTCTGACGTGACCGCTGCCTCACCCCCGTGGGACCTCGCTCCCACCCCTTTGCTGTGCTCTCAAGGTAAGGACCCCCGTTTTCGGCCCCCGGCAGAAAAATGGGCGGGCGTCTATCTTCCCGCCAAGCGCCGCAAGTCAGAGCGCTTGCTGGCCTCCTAGACACTAATGGCGTTAGGGTTTCCCTCCGCCACCTGCAAAAGTACTGGGATCTCCTCCTGCCTTTCAATCCGTGGCTGGCCACCTGCCACCTTTGCAGCCCAGACACTTACTCACGTCTCATTGACCGCATCACCTCCTCTATGGAGCATGATGGCAGGTCGTTTCCCCCTGGCCTCCTGCCCACGCTTGTGGCCATCCGCGCCTGCCTCCTTGGCGCGCCTGCCCTGAAAGACGCTTACCAGGTTTCCGCCGGGGCTGCTGCGCGGCTCCTCGACTGCGATCCTGATAAGGGGGACAATCCCGACTCAGATACTGAGTCCTTATCTAGTCAGCTCAATGCCGACCTTGAGCTCCATCCTCTTCGGGACGACCATTATCAGGATGGCGAACTTCCTCTTTCCTCTCCACCTGAAGGGGGGAGGTTCCTGCCTAGTCGCCAAGATGGCGAACTTCCTCCTTCTTCTTTGCTTGAAAAGGGGAAGTTCCCGCCTGGCCACCAAGATGGCACACTTCCTCCTTCTTCTTCGCCTGAAGGGAGGAAGTATGGGCCCTCAGGCGGAAATCCCGCCTCTCTTTACCCGCCTCTTCCCGCCACTCCACCATCTTGGCGCAGACCGGAAGGACAGCGTCCGCCATCTTGGCGCAGACCGGAAGGAGAGCCTCTGCCATCTTGGTGCAGGGTGGAAGGAGAGCCTCCGCCATCTTATAAATCATTGGAAGCCTTGCCGCGGACATTTTGTCCACCGGAAACTGCTCCGCAGCCATCTTGTTTGCAACCGGAAGGAGAGCCCCCGCCATCTTGTTTGCAACCGGAAACTCCTCTGTGTCCATCTTGTCCCCCCTCTCAGACAACATGGCCGCCACCTCCTCCTCCATTGGCCGCTCCACCGGCACCAGCGTCCAGGCCTTGGACCAGTTCAGACACATGGCTGGGCCACTCCGGCCCACCCATGACAGGGGCCACCCCTCACCTCTTCCCTTTGAACCCAGCGCCCTCTCAAGCACGCCCCCAGCAATGGCTCCCTTTCACCACTGATGAAATTAAAAACCTTAGATGTGCAGTTAAGGAGGATGGCATCGGAAGTCCGTACGCCCAACAGCTGCTCGAGGAGCTTGGGGCACAACTTGTTCTTCCCTATGATTGGATTTCACTTGCCCGGGCCATTCTGGCCCCAGGACAGTTCATGGAATGGAGATGCCACTTCCAGGCAGAGGCTGAGAGGCGCATCGCCGAGAATGCCAGTGCGGGTTTTCAGGACCCCCCAGAGGCGTACACAGGCATCGGTACTTTCACCGATCCTGTGCAGTACCGCAATGCGCCCCCCGGTTTTTGGCTCCGGCTTAGAGAACTAGCCCTGCAATCCTTCCGCAATGTCTCCGCCATGAGACCTCAAAAGCTCGCCCAGATGACCCAGGGCAAAGACGAAGATTTCGCTACCTTTGTCGCCCGCGTCATCGAGGCCTGCCAGCGTAAGGTCCGCGGAGAGGAGGCCCAGGTCGCTCTCTCCAAAGATCTCATCGTCGAAGGATGCCTCAATGCTTGCCGGCAGATTATCCTCACCATGCGGGATAAGGGCATCCATGACTGGGTCTTGGCTTGCCGCAACCTTGACCTGCAGGCCACTAGCCTCCCCAAAGCCATCGCCATGGCCCTAGCCGTTTCTTCCGGATGCTTCAGATGCGGTGAGATGGGCCACTTCGCCCGAGACTGCCCACAATCGCAGACCGGGAGACCACCCCTCCCAGCATCCGGCAGCCGCCCTCCATCCCGCCCAAGAGGGCCTTCCACCCCATGCCCTTGATGTGGAAAAGGATATCATTGGGCCCGCGACTGCCGCTCTGCTCACGGCCCTCGCCAACCTTTAAACTCCCAGCGGGGCAAGCCTCAGCCCCGCCCCCAAGAGGCCACCCACCAGAGAGCCCCCAAGCCTTGATGTGGACGGTTCCCATCAGGAGCTCCTCCAAGCCTGTCATGGAGCTCAAAATCGAAGGGCAATGGTTAGAGGGACTGCTCGACTCCAGTGCAGAGGTCTCCTGCATCCCGTTTGAAATCGCTGCCTTCAACCACTGGGCTCTTGAGCAGGGGCCTCAAGTAATTGGGGCCACAGGCTCCGCCAAGTCATGGAGATGTGCCACGCCCATCAAATGGGAGGACAGGGAGGGCCGACATGGTCGCTTCTGCCCCCTCATCCTCTCCACCGTTGGTGGTATTCTCTAGGGAAGAGATATCCTCAGCCAAACGGGAGCCATCCTCACTACTGAGGCCCTCTCGCTCAGCCTGCCCCCCCTAGCGGGGGCCACTGCTCCCATCGCAACACCTGACCTTATCCCTCTGGAATGGGACACAGAGGAGCCCATCTGGGTTGAGCAGTGGCCCTTGCCATCTTACAAACTGCAAGCCCTCTCCGCTCTCGTCGAAGAGCAGTTACGGGCAGGACACATTGAACCTTCCACTGGTCCCTACAATTCACCTGTCTTTGTTATCACCAAGAAAAGCAGTGGCAAATATCGCCTTCTCCATGACCTACGTGAGGTCAACAAGCACATCAAGCCAATGGGGTCACCGCAGCCAGGGTGCCCGCACCCCACCGCTGTCCCTCAGCACATGCACGCGGCCATCATCGACATCAAGGACTGCTTCTTCTCCATTCCTCTCCATCCACGAGACTACCCACGGTTCGCCTTCACGGTGCCTCAAACAAACCATCGAGGTGCAGCCCAGCATTACCAATGGAGAGTCCTCCCTCAAGGAATGCGCAACAGCCCGGCCATCTGCCAACTCTTTGTCGATCGCGCAGTTGATCCACTCCGCAAGAAGGCCCACAGGCGTGCCCACATCATCCACTACATGGACGATCTGCTCATTGCCGCTAAGGATCCTCGTGAGCTGGAAACTCTCGTCTCGGAGCTTCTCCACAATCTCTCACAGATTGGACTTACTGTTCAGCCTGACAAGATTTGCCTTCAATCCCCCTTTCAATTTTTGGGGTTTCGTTTTCACCACCATGTTAAGCCAGTAGCACCAAAGCTACAGGTGTCGCCCAAGATGTCTCTAACGGAGCTACAGCAGCTCTGCGGCCAAATCAATTGGCTTCAGTCAGCGCTCCCCATCACCACGGCTCAACTTCAGCCTCTTTTCGAGCTCCTTCAGACTAAGGATCTTCCAGCCGACGCAGTCACCCGCCCCATCGTCATCACTCCAGCAGCCAGAGCGGCTGTGCAGAATGTCAACGAGGCCCTTCAGGCCTGCCTCCTCGAGCGCTACGCCCCAGGACTGCCAATCCTCGCATTGGTTCTTCCCACGCCAGTAACGCCCACTGGACTCCTCTGGCAAGACGGGCCACTGCTCTGGCTACACACTTCCAAGAGTAAGCTCCCAAAAATCTGCCCCTTCACAAGGGCATGAATCGCCCTCGCCTCCGACCTTGTGGGGCTATGTGTGCATACCTACGGAGTTCCTCCTTCCACAATCGTCTGGCCCTTTGACGCCAAGGCTACCACCAACCTGCTCATCCACGACATGGACATGCAAGTGCTCGCTGAAACTTTCAGAGGCTCTTTCGACAACCACTATCCTCATCACCGACTTCTCCAAGGCCTCTCGCGACTCGCATTCTCCACTCCGTTCCATCCATTGCCGGCCAGGAAACCTCTTCCACATGCAGTAATGGCCTTTACAGATGCCTCAAAGACCTCCTATGCTGCGGTCATCTATTCACCTGGTTCCCCAACGCCACGAACCCTTGTGTTTTCGAACGCGTTTTCTGTCCAAGTCGGAGAACTGCTCGCAGTCGCTGTTGCTCTGCACACCTGCCCCAACCAGCTGCTCAATATCTTCACAGACAGTTTATACACCCTGCAGGTGTGCCATGCCTTGCCTCTTGCCACCTTCTTCCCTACGGATACAGCCATCGATAGGGCACTTCAGTTCCTCCAGCACCAATTAGAAGCCAGAGACCACCCTTGGTTCATCACTCACATCAGAAGTCACAGCGGCCTCCCTAGCCTGCTAACCGCTGGAAATCAAGCCGCCAACCGTACTGTCCAGCCATTACCAGCTCAGGCGTCACCAGCACAGCACGCTGCGCTCGCCTGCCACAGCATGCCCTGCACATGCCAACCATGGCACGCCGCACTTGCCAACCGCAGCGTGCCCTGGCCGCTTTATCTTGGGGACGTTGTCAACCAGGCTAAGCTACTGCATGCGCAGTTCCACTTCTCAGCGCGCTCAATTCATAAGCTCTTTCCCAATCTGCCCATGGAAACCTGTAAGCACCTCGTGCACTCTTGCCGCACTTGCGCGCCTCTCTTACCCCTCGGCCCATTACAGCCACAGGGCGTCAACCCGCGAGGTCTTCGCCCAAACTCCCGATGGCAAATGGACGTTACTCATGTCAACTCTTTTGGAAGACTCAAGTTCCTGCATGTTGCCGTCGACACCTTCTCGCACATGTGCTACGCCCTGCCCCTTCCAGGAGAAACAGCCAAACACGCCATCCGTGCGCTACGCCAAGCCATCCTTTTTATGGGCGTTCCATGGGACCTCAAAACAGACAATGGCCCCGCTTATCGGAGCTCCGCCTTTGCTGCCTTCCTACAAATGTACAAGATCACACACCATTTCGGGGTTCCCTACAACCCACAAGGACAAGGCATCATCGAGCGCATTAACCAACAGCTCAAGCTCCTTATTCACAAAGAGCAAAACAAAGCTCCTCTGAAGCTGCAAGGAGACGTTGTTACCGCCTGCTTAATTCACTTAAACTTGCTCACATTTGACAAGAAAGGCCTCTCTCCCACCCACAAGCATTGGGGCCCCATGTGGCGTCCCACCCAAGCCCCTCTTGTCCATTGGAAAGACCCCCAAACTAACCGCTGGCAACGACCAGCCCCCCTCCTTGCCCAAGGGCGAGGTTTTGCTTGTGTCTTTCCAGATTCTGAGCCGCAGCCCCTGTGAATCCCAGCTCGTCTGATCCGTCCTGCCACAGTGCCTGCGACGGACCACACCCCTTCACCTGACGATCCGGCACCCTTCACCGCCGTCCAACGCACGCCGGCGCCAGCACCTCCAGAGAACGCTGCGCCTGCGCCATCTAGCAATGGTCCACCACCGAGCACCCCCTCTTCGTTCGCCCCCCGAGACAACTACGCCGATGGAGCAGAGGACTGAAGCTCGTCTGTACCCAGTCCTTCTCCTCCTCCTTCCTCTTCTCCCGCCTACCTTCTCCAACCCCTCACACCAACCCTTCAACTGGATGCTCACCCTTTGGCAGCAGGAAAAGCTCCTCGCTGTAAATGTCACCGCAAGCGCTCCTTCCTTCACCGTGCACATCTGTAATCTCACCAACCTAGCTTACACGTCCAGTTATAGCAGTGCCTTTTATAGCTGCTCTCTTCATTGCTATACTTCACCCCCATCGTGCCGCAGCAGGCGTACCCCTGCAGCCACGTATGGTGCGGGCCTCCCCAAAAAGTGCCTTGGCCCCAATGATAACCATTTCTCAGGTTTCTACATCTGTCCATCCACCGCCAGAGGATGCCATGACCCTGCACACTATTACTGCCCTTCCTGGGGGTGTGAGACCATCACCTACGGATGGTCCGGTGCCCCTAACAAAGACCCCTATATTAAGCTCATCCACAGCAGCACAAACTGGCGCTCCGTCACACTACGAGTCAAAAATCCCCTAGATCCAGTCTGGCTGTCTGACCGCACGTGGGGAGTCCGCCTGTATGCAACCGGCTATGACTACGGTGCCTTTATCATTATAAAAAAGGAGCCGATTCCCACACGTTCCATCCCAGTGGGCCCAAATCAGGTTCTCAATCCTCCACAGGCACAGCCTCCCTCTCCCCCCCACTCCGCCTCACCCTCTCCCTCGCCCAGCACCCCCCTCGCTACTGCCCCCCTTACCTCCCACAACCCCAAGTCTCGCTTACCCTCTACTCAGTATTCTAGCCCTCTCATTAACCTAATTAGAGCCTCCTACATCTCTCTGAATATCTCCCACCCCAACCTAACTGCACACTGCTGGCTTTGTCTCTCTTCCTCTCTTCCTCTATATGAGCCCATTGCCACTAACCTCGCCTTCAGTGAATCCTCTGAACATAATCCTGCTGAATGCAATTGGAACGCCTCTTCTATCCCCTTAACCTTTCAATCTGTTTCCTCCACAGGGCGCTGTGTTCATTCTCGTCAAGGTCCCCATCCCCTCCTAAAGCCTGCTCCAACTCTCCTCTCCCAACACTTCCGCCAAATTCTTAATCCCTCATAACACCTCCCAATGGCTTTGCACCTCCACCGGACTAACCCCCTGCCTCAACGTCGCTACCCTCAACGCCACCAATGAAACCTGTCTACTCATTCTCCTAGCCCCTCGAGTCCTTTTCCACAGTGACGAAAAGTTCTTCTCCGCCCTCCAGAGTCACAAACTCCCTGCTCACCTCCAGAAGAGAGAACCCTTCACCATCCTCACAGTTGCTACCCTTCTAGGTCTCAACGGGGCCGGCACGGGAATCGCCACTCTTACCACACAATCCTCTTCCCTTTCCTCCCTCAGGCAAGCTGTCGACAGTGATATCTCCCACCTCCAAGTCGCTATCTCCCATCTTAAAAACTCTCTCAATTCCCTTTCTGAGGTAGTTCTCCAAAACCGCCGGGGCCTTGACCTTCTCCTCCTCAAGGAGGGAGGCCTTTGTGCCGCCCTTGGAGAAGAGTGCTGTATATACGCCAATTCTACTGGCCTTGCCAAGGACAGCCTAAGAAAGGTCCAAGAAGGACTAGAGCGGCGCCAAAAAGAGCATGAAGCTGCTAACTATTTTTCCGGAGTCTTCCATACCCTCCTCCCATACCTCCTCCCCTTCCTAGGCCCACTAATAATAATTCTCCTAGCTCTTACCATAGGGCCCTGGGCTGTCAAGAAGATCATCCAGCTCGCCAAGGACCAAACCAACGCAATCCTCACGTCCTTCGTGCGCATCCAGTACCATCAGCTCGCCACTGAAGACAGCCCCCCCAACGAGCCCTGCTCAGCCCGCTCCAAGAAGAAATCAAGAACAACCCAACACCTAAAAACCCCGCAACGCATCCCATTGCTCCCCCAGCCCGCGCGTTCCCCACCTTAACAGCCAACCTTGCTCCCCTCCCCAGCCGCCGCCACCCTAGAACGGCTTAGCAATCAATAGGGAGCAGGGGGCGGGGTGGGCCCGAGTCTGAATGGCAAGCATAGCCGCACCTAGTGGGGGAAGTGTGCAGCCCACCACTCACGTGTAGCACAGCTGGTCTGTTCTGCTTGCCTGCCACTCTTTGGACCTGCCACTCGCCCCCTGTTAGTGGCCAACATAGCCAGCACACATCCATAAGTACACACCCAAGCAAACCTCTCACCTATACCCCCCCAATAAAAAAGAGAAAAAGGGGCAAATGTTGCACCATAACCTGAAATCTGCCCACTTCCCTAGCAACAGCTAACAGCACAAGACCACAAGTCCGCCCACAAGTTTCTGCCAATCCCCAGCCGCCCCGTAGCCCTCACTCCTCCTGCTCTACCCCGCCCTCCTCATTCTCTATATAACCCACTGCACTTCCTTAATAAAACGGACTTGTGCACAAACCTGGTCTCCGCGGCATTCTTCCTCCCCTTGCCGTGCGTCCTCCACACCTGAAAGCCCCTCTGAGGCTGTCTGCCGCAGCCTCAGACGCCGCTGCAGTCTAGCCTGACCCCTCCAGACCCCCCCGTCAGCATCGGGGAGCAAGCCGCCCCAGCCACACAACACCCCTTCAGTCTCCTTTCCCTTCTCTTCTCTTTCTCGGATGCCTATAATATGTATGTTTGTGCATTCTGCATTGTCAGTCATATAGGACCAAGTTCATAGATGTCTTTGTGTGTCTGTGTCAGGCCAGACTTTCTGTTATGTACTTTGTCAGTCATATAAGACCAAGTTCACAGACCCTTGGTATTCCATGTACATTCTGGGACTAAACCATTGAATTTTTTTTTTTTTTTTAGCAGCTGGAAATTTTATTGGGGTTGGTTTGGACAAAATGTGTATCAATTCTTCCTGTCCAAAAACATAGATTCTTTCTCTAGTTAATCAGGTCTCTTTCACCTTTTCTTTTCATTTGAATATATATTTTATTTAGATTGCAGCACTAACACCATGATGATAAATGGTCACAGTGTTTTTTTTCTTTGTATATATCCTTTATTCTTAATATGTTTTTATAAGCTCTTGAGGCATTGACCCTTTTTATTTTTTATTTTATTCATTTTTATTGTATTGAAGATACATAGATCACAAAAAAAATAAGAGGTTCCCATGTACCCCACCCCCCCACCCCCCACTCCTCCCACGTCAACAACCTCTTTCATCATTGTGGCACATTCATTGCATTTGGTGAATATATCTTAGAGCACTGCTGCACTGCATGGATTATAGTTTACATTGCAGTTTACACTTTCCCCCAGTACTTTCAGGGGATTATGTCAGGATATATAATGTCCAGCATCTGTCCCTGCAATATCATTTAGGACAACTCCAAGTCCTGAAAATGTGCCCACATCACTTCTCTTCTTCCCTCTCCCTGCCCTCAGCAACTCCCATGGCCACTGTCTCCACATCAATGCTACAGTTTTTTCCATTACTAGTCACAATAGTCCTATAGTAGAATACCAGTAAGTCCACTCTAGTCCATATTTTATTCCTCTATCCTCTGGACTCTTTGATGGTGATGTCCACTCCACCTCTGTATCGAGAGGGGGCTTCTCCTGGTTGATGGATGCACTTCTCCTGCTTGCAGTTGTAGGCACTCTTGGTTCCCTGGTACGGTGGTTGACCATCTTCACCTCCCTGTTAGCTGACCTGGGTAGGTCCAACGAACCAGAGAGTAGGAGTTGAAAACTCTGCTGAGGCTCAAGGCCCAGTTGGCACATAGACAGACCAGAGATTCAGTCTCCATTTGCATCAAAAAGCACACAGCTTTCAAATGTGCTGTTTTTTACAAATAATTTAAGTATAGCATTATTTGTTACTAGAGTCAAAGATGACATTTAGATCTTTCTGTTTTTGGGCATTTAGTAACATTAAAATGATTTGTCTATTCTACTATAGACTTATTCTAGCAATGGAGGAACTTTTATCATTGATGTGGAGGCATTGCCACCAGAGATTCTGAGAGGAGGGTGAGGGAAAAACAGGTGTAATATGGGGGCATTTTTGGGACATTGGAATTTCTGAATGACATTGCAATGATGGATACAGGCCATTATATATTTTGTCATAACTTACAAAATTGTGTGGGACAGAGTGTAAACTGTAAAGTATAATCCATGCTTAATGGCAGTGATCCAATATGTGTTCATCAATTTTAACAAATGTACCGCACTAATGAAGGATGTTGCTAATGTGGGAAAGTGTGGGAGGGCTAGGGAGTGGGACATATGGGAATTTTCTACATTTTTTATGTAACATTTATGTAATCTAAAGTATTTAAAAAAATAAAGTATTAAAACAATAAATAAAATTATTAGCTGGGCAGAGCTAAGAAATTCAAAAGCAGTTTCTTTTTCTTCTGCCAGTTCCTCTGCAGTAAGATCCATCTTCTCACATGAAAAATCATTAATAGGGAGACTCAGCAAACTCCCAGGTCTTATTCTTGCTCACGATTGTGAACACCTGGAGCAGATAATCAGGAATGCCATAGGAGTTGCCACCAGGGATAATGCCCATGGACCCAAATGCCCCCTCTGGGGTTCCAAGCCAGATATCTCTAAGATGACTTTCGCAGCAGACATTGCATGTAGAGTTCCGGAGCCTTGGTGACGGCAGTGCCATGCTGCCGCACTGTTGTGAGGAAGCCTCCCTAAGCCAGCTGCCTTCTTTCAGAGCTTCATAAACACCAACTTCCTTTCCTTGCAATTTCACCTTGGCGTGGTTGGCATCTGGATACTGAGTTGGGGAATGGTTTCTCCAACATTCTTTATGTTATCAGCAGTTATACCAGGTTTAAGAGCAGTTTGAGATTTAGCTCAGTTTTGATACAAAGGGTCTAGTAACTGAAGTTTTCTTTGGGGATGGATGGAGTCAACTTTGACATAGCCAGGCAGTTAGTATTGGCTGGGTTTCCCATGAAAACAACCCTGACTGACTTCTTGGCACATTTTTCCAAGGCTGCACCTTGGACTTTGAAGATTTTCACATTTGCTTTCAGGAAATCTTTCCTCTCCATGCCATGCCTTCTTGGCATGGAGTCCATGAGAATGGCACATCCAAGTCTTTGAAGGCAACCTCTTCTTCATCTGTTTTGATGGCATCTTCCAGTAGAGGAAGTGCACAGTCTTGCAATTCCATAAGGACCCTGTCCAGGACCCCCACCATGGTGAGGGGGATATCCAACAGCATGGGAACCAAAGCCTGGTCTTTATGAAAGACAGAGCCATTTCCAGTACTACACAGCAGTGAATATGCAATTTGACCAACTGCTGTAGACACAAGGACTCTGATCTGCTCAGACATGGTTGAGCACCTTCAGGATCAACCTCATGTGGTCAGGTCACCTCTACCATGGAACTGACTCCTCTTTAACATGCTTGAATAGAGACTTTACGTGTTCACCTCAGTAATGAAGTACATCCTTTGTTAACTGCTAGGTTATTTATAAAACGTGTTGCTAAGCTGGGTGTACCAGGTCCTAACCCATTTTATTTGCTCATTGTAGAATCCACATAGTGAGTCATAACCTGGATCTTAAGAAAAGGAAATAGAAGACAGTGGAAGGGAACAGAATAGAACATTTCAAAGTGCTTGGGTGCAATTGTAGTGATTTTCTAAACACTTTGTTCCCCTTGGTATTTCTTTCCATGGTTGACCAGAAGAGTTTGGGAGCCATCAGCAAAGAGGAATGCAGCAACCTCAGCCTCTGATTCATTCTGTGAGTTCATGGATGTAGTTGGGCTTCCTATACAGATAACTAGACAAATACTGACAGAGTTAGCTCTTCCCTTGCAACACTCAACACCTTATTTCCTGTTCTTAACTTACAGCTTTGGTCGTGACCTCCAGTGGAAGATGAACTGTGGGAGCCCCCATCTCTAGGGAGATGAACTGTGATCCTTGTTTTATAGATAGGGAATCTGACTTGGAGCCAGTCCTGGGCCCAGGACCTGGCCCAGGCAGAGCCAGCCAGGAGGGACAGGCTTGTCCACAGTCCCTGTGTGCTGGGGCAGCTGGAGGGTGATGTCTGGAGACAGGGAGCCATGTGTAGCTGGTTGCAGGGTCAAGGTGCTTCCACCATGAGGTAAGAGGTAGGGAGAGGTCAGGGGGCCTAGCTCACTGAGCTCAGTCCTGGGGAGGTAGCAGGTGCCCTCCACAAAACAGCATGCCAGTTTCTACTGTCATCAGTCCCTTTCATAGATGGGGAAACTGAGTTACCTCTCAAGGCCACAGTGTAAGTGCAGGGCTCTGGTGCAGCCCTGATCCTCAAGGACCCCCACCTCTGGTATGAGGCAGGTGCCTTTGGCACCACAATCACCCCTCCTCCACCCCTCCTCCCACTCCCCACCTCCAGTTTACAGTCCGCAGTGTCTACAGCCACCTGGGGCTGGGGGCTGAGGTGTCGGGTACAGTGAGGCAAGGCTCCTCTCAGGGCAGCCAGGGGTCTGTGCTGGGGGGGGGGGGTGTGCAGGACACGGACCTGAGAGAGACCGGCCAGGGTCCCCTGCAGCAGAGGCAGCCCACCGGGTATCACCACTACAGACAGGGTCAGGGCTCTCACGGCCTTTGGGGGTGCAGGGGGTACCTGGGTCACAGCTGCAAGGCCTTGTCCAGGGCTCGAGGTGGGGAATGAGGGCATGGGGAGGGGGCTTAAGCTGAGGAGGCAGGGCCAGAGCCAAGGAAGACCCTTCACCATTGAGCTGCTGCTAGGGGGCAGGGGGAGGTTTCACTTTCAAGATCAGGACCCTCCAACTGTTTCCGGTGGTTAGATGGGTGGAGGGGGGCAGCGACCAGAGGTTCTGAGTGTGGGAGCACTGAGGAAGGGTCTGAGGGGCCGGACAGAGCTGGAATCCCCATGGTGGACTCCTACCCCAGAGGAACGGGTACCACCCCGTCCACTTCCCCACAACCTCACGGTCCTTCTCAGTTCATTCGAGTATCTGAACCTGCATTCCCCAGGGGCGCTTCTAGCAGAGATCACACCCACCCCAAGCTGCAGCCCTCTCGCCCCACTGTGGACACAGGAGATCTTCAAGGAAAAACCATCTCAGCACCAGCTTCAACAGGTAGAGAGTCTCAGTGGGAAGGGAATCTGGGGGGCTGGATGGGAGACCCTGAGAAGCCACCCAGCCAGGTGGGCTTCACCTCTACCCATCAGTCAAGTGTGTCTGGGGAAGGGACCATTTCAGACGTGTTAGATTTCACAAAGTTATCTCCTCTGCACCATTCTCCGGAAGCTACTGGAGGAAGCACTTCAGCAAAATGAAGGCACAAATGAGAAAAGAGGAAGTGGTGGAATCAGAAAATGAGCCACTCAACACAGAGAAGTCCCAGGGTGAAACTGTGCTGCAGACTCACCAGATTCATTCACCCATTCACACATTCATTCAGCAAACATGACTCATTCAGCAGTAAATATAACAAAGCTGTTGTCTCCTGAAGCATATGTTTTAGTGAATTAGACTAAAAAATGCTTTCATATAAAAATACCAATTATGTTTCTAGTTAAGACATTTAAAGAGCTGGGAAGCCATTACTCTAGCCACATAACAAAACAAAGCAAAACCTGAAGATCAATGGCTTTTCTTGGACCCATCAGAGAATTGAAGTCACAGGACAAACGACCAGCCTGAAATCTGGAGAGACAGGCAGATCCTGACAGTCACAGCTGAGATCAACTTACCTGGAGAAGCTGGTACTCATCACTAATCAGGTTCACAAATTAAATCCAACAGTATACAAAAATAATTATATATCACAAATAATAGAATTTATTCCAGGTTTGCAACACTGGTTCAACATTAAAAAATCTGGACTTAGGTGTGATCTTTGTCCACAAGTCTCTCCTGTTACTTTTACCAGACCTGTGGTTGGCACTGACATTTGGTGTATGCTCAGGACACCTGAATCTCTGGACTGACCATGTGATAGCCAAGCCCTGAGCCTCAACATACCTGCAACTCCTACCCTCTGGTTTATTGGGCTTACTCCAGGCAGCTAACAGGGAGGTGAAGAAAGTCAACCACCACACCAGAGAACCAAGAGTGCCTACAACTGTAAGAAGGGGAATTGCTTCCATCCATGTGGAATCTAAGCTCCCTCTCGACATAGAGATGGAGTGGACATAACCATCCCAGGGTCCACAGAATGGAGGAATAGAGTATGGATTAGAGTGGACTTACTGATATTCTATTTTGGAACTATTGTGATTAGTAATGGAAGAAAATGTAGTACTGATGTGGAGAAAGTGGCCATGGTAGCTGCTGAGGGTAAGGAGAGGGAAGAAGAGATATGATGTGGGGGCATTTTCAGGACTTGGAGCTGTCCTGGGTGATACTGTAGGGACAGTTGCTGGACATTGTGTGTCATGCCATGGCCCACTGGGAGGACTGGGTGAGAGTGTCAACTACAATGTAAACCACCATCCATGTGGTGCAGCAGTACTCCAAAATGTATTCACTAAATGCAATGATTGTGTCACAATGATGGAAGCGGTGTTGATGTAGGAGGAGTGGGGTGAGGGGTTGGGGGCTATATGGGGACCTCATATTTTTTGAATGTAACATTAAAAAAATAAAGACAAAAAACCCCCACAAAACAACAGCAACAATAACAAAAAACAATGCAAAGCTACAGTGGCCAAAAGTGCATGGTATTGGCTCAAGGATAGACATACTGAGCAATGAAACCAAACTGAGAGTTCTGATATACAGACATCTGATGTTCGACAAGGCCATTGAGTCCACTCAACTGGGAGAGAATGGCCTCTTCAACAAATGGTGCTTGGAGAACTGGATGTCCATTTCCAAAAGAATGAGAAATGAGTACCAACTCACACCTTATAAAAATTAACTCAGGTTGGATTAAAGCTTGAAATATAAGTGCCAAGACAATAAAGACCTTTCAAGATAATGTAGGGAAGCATCTACAGGACCTTGTAATAGGAAATGGCTTCATGAGCTTCACATCCAAAGCACAAACAGTGAAAGAAAAAATAGATAAATGGGACTGCCTCAAAATTAAAACATTTTGCACCTCAAAGGGGTTTGTCAAGAAAGTGAAAAGACTGCCTACTCAATGAGAAAAAATATTTGTAACCATATATCTGATAGGAGCCTGATATCCAGCATATATAAAGAAATCCTATATCTTGAAAATAAAAAGATAAAACACCCATTTAAAATATGGGCAAGTGATTTGGGCAGACACTTCTCTTAAGAAGAAATACAAATGGCTTAAAAGGACATGATGCTCAACATCATTAGCTGTTAGGGAAATGCAAATCAAAACTACAGTGAGATACCACTTTACACCCATTAGACTGGTGGCCACTAAAAAACAGAGGCCTACAAGTGTTGGAGAAGTTGTGGAGGAATGGGAACCCTCATCCCCTGCTGGTGGGAATGTAAAATGGTCCAGCCATCATGGAGGACAGTTTGGCACTTCCTCAAAAAGCTAACTATAGATCTGCCATATCATCCAGCAATTCCATTGCTGGGTATATACCCAGAAGAATTGAATGCAAGGATACAAACAGATATATGTACACCAACGGTCATAGTGGCATTATTCAGTATCACTAAAAGTTGAAATCAACCCAAAGGCCCATCAACAGATGAATAGATAAACAAAATGTGGTATACACACACACACACACACACACACACACACACACACGCACAATGGAATATTACTCAGCTGCAAGAAGAAATACACTACTAACACACAGGATAACCTAGATGAATCTTGAGGACCTTGAATGAAGGTCAATCTTGAGTGAAGCAAGCCAGGCTTTGAAGGACAAATATTACATGACCTCTCTGATATGAATTAAGCAAATTGAGCAGACTTGGGGAGCTAAAGTTTGGAAGATAGATTTAGGAAATAGAAAGGGAGAAGAAGGTTGTCATAGTCAATGCCCATAAGTGCAAAATCTATGATAAGGTGAAAGTGAGTAACTGTGCAGTGAAGGGATATGACAGGGTGTAGTGATACTATTGGGTTAGGCAGTGCAAGCTTGACAGAGGGCTCAGGTGGAGAGGATGGGTTGGATGGTCCATGGAACTGGGGGGAGAGTTGGGAGAAGGAGCAGTTGAACACTGGGGATTGGTGGGTATGTGGTTGAAACTGCAATGTTGAGAAAGCTCTTTTGGCAATATGACAAGGAAGGGTTACTGGTTTTAGGGTGTTGTATGGGGGGGGGGGTGTGTGTGACAGGGTGCACCTGGGACAGTCTTCTAGAGAATGTGTGAGTTATCATTTTGTCATGGTGAGTGGTATCAGTGAGTGGAGACCCACATAATGAATGGGAAAGAGTTGGACTCCCATCCTGGGGAGGCCCAATATGTTCTCAAACAGAGGAAAGGATGCCTCTTGAGACATCTTGGATAGCAGAACGGTTATGACTATGGCGGGGGAGGATCATTGGTGTGGGGTGTCAGTGATGGGGGATACATGGGAGGAACTACACCTGGGCATATATGTAAGGTATATAAATGTGTTCAAATGTTCATGGCTCATTGCCACAGTGGGTAGAGAGCCACACATCAAAAGAATATTGAATTTCCATTCTGGGGAGCTCTGCCACATTCTTTACAGCAACAATTCCCCAAGACAGGGGCAATGACTAGTGAAGAAAGATGGTCCATTGATGGGCCCTTGATATTGATGGCTATGCTTATGAGTCTTTGCTCTTGAAATTGCGATTTAGCCTAGTGCTATAGGGTGCTTAAGAGTTACCCCCTGAGAGTCTCCATGTTGCTCAAATGAGGCCTCTCTCTAAGTCAAACTCAGCATGTAAATGCATTACCTTCCCCCCAGTGTGGGACATGACTCCTGGGGATGAGCTTCCCTGGCACTGAGGGATTACTATGAAGCAGTGGCTGGTGATGCAACTGGAAGAAGACCTTGATTGAATAAAAGGGGGAAAATGTAAAGACAAATGAGTTTATATGGCTAAGAGACTTCAAAGTGAGTCAGGAGGTCATCTGAAAGGTAATGTTTATGCATGACTCAGCAGGATCTCATAGACTGCCAGAGCAGATACTACTCCAAATAGTGGGGTTCCTGAGGGCTCTGGAGACACCAGGTCTATGGACATGCGAGATAGCTCTGGAGTTTGGTGCCTTGTCCGTGGGCCCTCCTTTGCAGTTTGTGCTCCTGAGTATGACAGTTGGACTCAGATGTGCCTTCTCTACATGACTCTTTTGTCCCTTTTATTTTAACCTATAGTCGGTGCTGGGCTTGGTAGGTGTACATTCAAGAGACTTGAATCTCTGGGCTGTCTATGTGCCAGCTGGGCCTAAACCTCAGTGGAGTTGCAACACCTACTCTCTGGTTCATTGGACTCACCCTGGACAACTAACAAGGAGGTGAAGATAGACACCCACCACACCAAGGAACCAAGAGAATCTACAACTACAAGCAAGAGAGTCCCATCCATTAGCCATATGGGATCAAAGTACCCTCTCAATTATAGGTAGAGTGGGCATCACCATCCCAGAATCCTCAGGATTGGGGAATAAAATATGGACTAGAGTGGACTTACTTGTATGCTATTATAGATTTATTGTGATTCTCGCAATGGAAGAAATTATATAATTGATGTGGAGACAGTAGCCACTGGAGGTGCAAAGTCAGGGAGAGGGAAAAGAGGTGTAACATGGGGGCATTTTCAGGACTTGGAATTGTCTTGAATGACAGTGCAACAACAGATACGGACCATTATATGTCCTGCCATAACCACAGAATTGAGTGGGAGAGAATGTAAACTACAATGTAAACTATAATCCATGCTTACTGGCAAAGCTCCAAAATGTGCTCATCAATTACAATGAGTGTACCACAGTAATGAAAGTTGTTAATGTGGAGAAAAGTGGGAGGTGTGTGAGTGGGGCTTATGGGAATCCTGTGTATGTATATACATATATAACATTTCCTGTAATCTAAGTATCTAAAAAAAAAAAAAGAATAAACTAAAATATAGCTGGGTTTAAGCCTACCATCTTGCTATTTGTTTTCTTTTTTTCCTATTTGTTATATGTTCCTTTATTACCCCTTTTGCCTTTTTAAAAAATAATCAAGTTTATTTATGTTTTGTTTGTCTGTTTTCCATACTATTCCATTAGCAATGCATTCTTTATTATTATTTTATTATGTTAGTGGTCACAGTATGCATCATTGCATTGCATTCTTCCTGAGATTAATACTTTTATTATTTCCTGAGTATTGCTAGAATCTTTCAACAGATGAATTAACCCTTTTTCTTCCTTTGTGCTATTGTGGTCATATATTTTACTTCAGCATATCTTATAAAGCCAACATGGCATTAATAATATTGCTTTAAACAGTCAGTAATTATTGTTCACCCACATGCTCACCCTGTCTGGAACTTTACATTCTTTCATTCAATGCCATTAGCATTCGATCCCCTTCAGCTTGAAGAGCTCCACTAATGTTTCTTTTCAAGCAGGTCTGCTGGTGAAACAATCTATGACCACTTGCTTTTCTGAAAACATCTTTATTTTGCCTTCGTGTTTGGGTTATGTTCATCACATACTGAAATAAAGGTTTTTGTTTTGTTGTTTCCATCTCTTGGAAGATGCTATTTGTGTTCTGGCTTCTATAGAGTCTGTTAAATTCTGGTGTCTATAGATTCTGTTGAATGGTTGCCAGTCCTTTTGTTATTCCACTGAGATAGTGCCATTTTCCTCCTCTGGTTACTTTTTTATGCTTCTATTTCTATTAGAGAGATTGTAGGTTTAAGAAAAATCATGAAGTTAAAGCAGAGTTCCCATATACTCTGTCCCTCACTCACAGTTTTCCCAAAGATATTAACACTTTGCATTAGTATAGTGTCTTTTTTAACAACTGATGAAAGAATATTATTATAATTGTACTATTAACTATATTCCATAGTTCACCTCGGGGTTCACTGTTTGGATTATACAGTGGGTTTTTAAAAATTATTATTCTAGTAACATACAAAACCTAAAATTTTCCCTTTAACCACATTCAAATACATAATTCTCTAGTGTTAATGACATTCAACATGTTGTGCTACCATCACCAAAACTTTCTTTTATTTCAAAAGAAATTCTCTATCGAATAAGCACTAACTCCCCATTCCCTACCCTCACCGTAGCCCTTGTTAACCTGAATTCTAGTTTCTGATTCTATTAATTTGCTTATAGTAATTATTTCATACCAGTGAGATCATACAATGTTTGTACTTTTGTGTCTGGCTTGTTTCTCTCAAAATGTTGTCCTCATGGTTCATCCATGTTGTCGTATATATCAGAACTTCATTCCTTTTTAAGACTGAATAATATTCCATTGTATTTATGTACCACATTTTGTTTATCCATTCATCTGTTGATGAACACTTAGGTTGCTTCCATCTTTTGGAACTGTAAATAGTGCCACTTTGAACATTGGTGTGCAAGTGTCTGTTTGAGTCCCTGCTTTCAATTTTTTTGGGTGTATACCTAGAAGTGAGATTGCTAGGTCATTTGGTAATTCAATACCTTCTGAGGAGCCACCAGACTCAGAACTCACAGTGGCTGCATCATTTTACAATTCAGACCAATCAACCATGAAGGAGTGCTCCTATTTCTCGGTATCCTCCCTAACACTTGTTATTTTCCTTTTTTTACAAAAAATAGTAGCCTTCTAGTGGGTGTGAAATGGTATCTCATTGTGGTTTTGATTTACATTTCCCTAATGGCTAATGATCTTGAGGATCTTTTCATCCTTTTTTGGTCATTTGGAGACTTTCTTTGGAGAAAATTCTGTTCAAGGATTTTGCCATTTGGGTTGTTTTCTCAGTTGAGTTGTTCTTTTTTTTTTTTTGTTAATGAGTTGTAGGATTACTAAGGCATATTAAACCTCAGTGGATTCCAAATATTTTCTCCCACTCTGTAGGTTGTTATTTGACTTTCACAATGAAGTCCTTTGAAGCAGAAATATTTTAAATTTTGATGAAGTCCAATCGATCTAATTTTTCTTTTTTTCTTGGTCATTAGATGTGAAGTCTAAGAAACTATATTGCCTAACACAAGGTCCTAAGAAGCTTCCCTATGTTTTCTTCTAGGATTTGTATAGTTTTGGTTCCTATATTTAGGAACCACTTTGAGTAATTTTGGTACAAGTATGAGATAGAGGTTCACCTTCAATCTTTGTAAATTGGTGTATATATCTTTCCATATATGGGATCATGTCATCTACAAATAGGGAAAGTTTCACTTCTTCTTTTCCAAATAAGATGACTCTTCTCTCTTTTGCTTGCCTGATTGCTCCATCTATAACTACCAGTACAGGGTTGATAACAGTGGTGACAGGGGGTGTTCTTGTCTTGTTCCTGATCTTAGAGGGAGCGCTTTCAGTCTTTTGTCATTGAGTGTGACGTTAGCTGTGAGTTTTTCATATATGTCCTTTATCTTGTTGAGAAAGTTCCTTTCTATTCCTAGGTTTCTAAGTGTTTATCAAGAAAGGGTGTGGACTTTGTCAAATGACTTTTCTCCATCAATTGAGATGATCATGTGGTTTTATCCCTTCATTCTTTCAAAGTGATATATTACATTAACTGCTTTTTTATGTTGAAATACTTGCATACATGGGATAAATTCCACTTGATCACTGTATATAATTCTTTTAATTCTCCTAAGCCCATGCTCCCTCCAAATTGCGCGAGAAATGCCAGGTAATTCCAGATGCCTGGTGGCGTCCGGTGCCCTCTGAAGGCTCGCGGTGCCCGAGGGGAGGGGGCGCGGGCCGGCCCCACGCCGCAGGCAGCTGCCACGCACCGGCCGCAGCTGTTGGGTGGCCGTTTCCCTGGAACCCGAAGGCGGCTGCCGTGGGCGGGGCGCACAGAGGTCGGATTTCCCCGCACAGGTGGCCCCGGTGAGGCGGGAGATGCTGCCGGTGAGCGAGGCGGGCGCGGTGGACCCGGTGGGGGCGGAACGGGCAGGAAGCAGGGTCTGGGGGTCGCGCGGGGAGGCGGGGGCGGCCGGTGGGGCCTGTGGGCGGCCGGGAGGTGCCTCCGAGAAGGAGCACAGGCGGCCCTGGACTGAGCCTCCGCCCTGGACCTGCCCCTCGGGGGCCACGCGTGGTTTATCCACCCGCAGAGCAAGCCCGCGCGGGAAGAGGCTTCAGGCCGAGCCGGGTCCCGGGAAGTGCACAGGCGCCGGGTAAAGATCTGGGAAGGGCCCCTGTCCAGTAGCAGATCCCCAGTGGACAGGAGCGTCAGGCCTTGTTGAAATGTGGCCTCGCAGGTGCAGAACGGCCCGGGCGCCGGTCTGGTCAGGAGGTCGGTCCTGGGCCGGGGACCGAGTGCGGAGGCCGCGTCGGGGGTCGGCGTAACTGTCGCTGGAAGGAGGCGCGTGGCGGTGGGCACCGGGAGGAAGGAGGCCAGCGGCTGGGGGTGGGGGGTGCGGGGGGAGGGGCAACCTCGGGGCTGGCGGGCAGGGGCGGGCCCTGGGAGACTGGGAGCTGCTCACCGGCGGGTTCTGCGGGCGAGCCCGAAGCCTCCGGGTGTAGACACTCTTTGAAGCCTCTGATCCAGCTGTGCTGGGAAGGGGTGGGGTGACATGAGCAGTCCACTTTTCAGCGGTTCTGAATCACTTGGGGTCCTCGGGTGTGAGCAGAGAAGCTGCCCTTGGCTCACCTGGGTCTTGCGACCCTGGGGGAGGCTGGGCCAGGCCTGGGAACCTTCTGGAATTGAGTGTACAGGGCCTGGAGGGACATATACCGGGCAAGCCCACCCTCCTGCAGTCCCTCGCCAGGGCTGCAGGCTGCTCCTGGCTTTGGGGCTTCCAGGTGAGGTGCCATCAGGATCACCCTCCACCCCCATCTAGTTTTCAGCAGTGGGACAAGGACAGAGGTTTCCAGGTGGAAATTGGGGCTGGGGTCCCACATCACTTCAGGTCGCGCCCCCTGGAGAAGAGCACCGAGGCAAGCTGGAGCTCCTTGGAAGGGGTGCTGCCCTGCCTTGTAGCAATTCCAGTCTCAGTAACAGCCATTTCAGTTACCCCGTCCCTCGCTGCTGCCACCAGAGTCCATTCAGCTCCAGTTCTCAGCTCAGACATGGGCGTCTCCTGGTGCCTGCCATGTGCTCCCCATGCCCAGACCATCTTCACCCTTGGAGTAAGTGCAGTTGTTGGTTGTGATGTGCTCTCTGGGAACCACAGGATGGGCTTAGGGTGGAGTTTCCAGATGCAACATCTGTATCAGAACCTAAATTTTACCACAAACTCACTGTGTGATTTCAGGAAAGATACCCCAAAAATGGCTGATGTAGAAATAAATACGTGCCAAGACTCTCTGCCTCTGTTTTCCTCCATCATCCTCATGGTAGCACCTACCTCTCTGGCTCATTTTGAGCCCTAAGCTAGTCCATGTATGAAATATGTTTAGAAGGACAGGCACAGATTAAATGAGCCCATGTCTGTGATGTGTAGAAACAGGCAGGCCTGGATATTTTGGGTCCAGCCATGTGGTTTAGAGAGGTCAGGGACAAGCATGCATTAAATGAGTCCATATGTGACCTTTAGGACAGGGACAGGGTAGGATTGAGCGAGTCCATATATGTGATGTGTAGGACAGGGACAGGTGTGGATTAAATGACTGCATTTATGTGATGTGTAGGACAGGGACAGGCCTGGGTTTTCTGGCCCCTATATGTGATATGTAGGGGACACGGGCAGGCAGTTGTGCACATTGTTAGCTCTCTGGAGATCTCCACTGTTGAGATGTGAAGATACCTTCTTAGACCCTGCCCACCTTATGGTACTATTCTGAAGCTCCAGGCAGACAGACACTGCTTCAAGGTCCATCCAGCCAGAAAATAATGTCCGTTCAGCTGGAAAATAAGGGACCTGACTCTACTCCCAACTGTGGTCCAGGGCTTGCCTCACTTGGCTGCACACCAGAATAACCCAGGGGTGTTTCTTTGGCATGCTAACTGTGACAGTGTGAGATTATTTATGAATTCCGAAAAGAGAAAGACGGTTTGTAAACAAATCTATTCCTCTGGGTGTGATACCCTTTGATTGTATTCAATTCAGTGAGGGGTCTCTGATTAGGTTTACTTGATAAAAATCAATTTAGGGCTTCTGATTGGGCTACATCAGTAAGGCGTAACTCAGGTTGAGTCCTCACCCCTTTGGTGGGGTGATATAAATGGGCACTCACTCAAGCCACACGGGAACAGAGAGAGCTCCATAGACACTAGAGGAGAGAACCTTGTCGTTTTGATTCTGCCACATGACAGAAAGGAGAAGGCTCAAACAACTAAGGTCCTGGGGAGAGAGTGACCATTTGCCAGATAGCTCACAGCTGACCATGGGAAGACAGCCAAGGCTGACATAAAAAGCCTGGAAAGAAATGAGCCCTGTGCCAGGAGAGAGGAAGTCCAGAGGCAGGCTGAACCCTCGCTGAGAGCAGTGAAATCTTGCTTCAATGCATGGAAGCACATGTTGAGACTGGTGAGAACAGCCTTGAGTTGGAATCTTTAGGGCCTTGGGACTGTAAGATTTTACCCCAAATAAGCACCCTTTATAAAGGCTAACAGGTTTCTGGTACTTCACATCAAAACACATTTGGCAGACTAGTAAAGGAATAAAAGTCCTTTGTTACAGGGGCAAGTTCAGGGCCACCTTTCCTCCAGGAGGCAGTGCAGCCTCAGGTCCAGCTCCCTCCATGCCCTCCTGGGGTCGGGGTGTGTAGGGATTTCACCCTTACGTTAATTTGTAAAGCTAATCACACTGCTCTGCCTTCTTCCATAACCCTCCACCACCTTTTGGACCTGGTGGAGCTCAGCCAGGGACCCCCTGTTCTGCAGGGTTATCCCCAGGCCTTTTTGGAAATCCCTCATCATTTCCTAGGGTGCTCAGGGAGACCTGCTGCTCAGCAACGTTCTTCATGTCCTGTCCTTCCTTAAAGAGGTTGTCACAGTTATTTGTTGCCTGGAAAGTTGTTTTAAGAGGTCAAGTTGTTGCTCACACTTAAAAAATAGGAATTTTGTTGTTATTGACGACTCTTTGAGGTCCAGATAGGTCTGCTGCTCAAGCTCTTGCCATCCTTTGTTGTCTAATAGCATAAGGCCCATCACGCAGAGGGCTCCCCAGATGACTCGCCACCAGGACAGCAGGTGGAGGCCAGTCTCCAGATGAAGGTCTTCAGCCCTGGCTGTCAGCAGAACAGTGGGGGCTTGGACACTAAGGGCTGGGATGGGGCAGGCAGGAGGGGGTCCAGGCAGCATAGAGTGTGGGTCCTTGGTTGCTGGTAGATGAACAGGAACTCAAACAGAGTTTTGGGATGGGGTGTCCACAGGCTGGAGGGGGTCCAGGGGGTGTCAAGTGCAGTTCCATAGTTGCTGTTAGATTGGCAAGAGCTCAAAATTTGAGGGTTGGCATGGGGGGTCCACAGGCAGGAGGGTACATGGGGACATTGAATGTGGTTCCCTGGTCACTCTTGGAACAGGGTGGCTTGAACAATGAGGCCTGGGATGGGGTCCACAGGAAGGAGAGGGTTGATAGAGCATTTAGTGTGTTCCCTGGTTGCTCCTGGAAGAGGAGGGGCTGGAACATTGTGGGGTAGGATGGGGGGTCTACAGGCAGAAGGGGGTCCAGAGAGTCGTTCCCTGGTTGTTGTTGGATTAGTGGGGGTTCAAACACTGAGGGTTGCGATGGGGGGTCCCCAGGCAGGAGGGCATCCAGGGGGAATTGAGAGAAGTTCCCGGGCTGTTGCTGGATCAGCCAGGGCTGGAATACTGAGGGTTGCGATGGGGTATCCGCAGGCAGGAGGGCATCCAGGGGGCATTATAAGTCGTTCTCTGGTTGGTTGTCGATTAGTGGGGGCTGGAACACTGAGGGCTGCCAGGAGGGGTCTGCAGGAAGGAGGGCGTCTAGGGGGCATTGAGAGTCATTCCCTGGTTGTTTGTGGATCAGTGGAGGCTGGAAGACTGAGGGTTGCGATGGGGGTTCCGCAGGCAGGAGGGCATCCAGGGGGCATCTGGTGTGGGTCCATAGTTGCTGGTGTAACAGCGGGGGCTGGAACACTGTGGGGTGCCATGGGGGGTCCGCAGACAGAAGAGTGTCCAGGGTGCATTGAGATTCATTCCCTGGTTGTTGGTGGATCAGCTTGGGCTGTAACAATGAAGGTTGCAATGGGGGGTCTGCAGGCAGGATGGCGTCCAGGGGTTATTGAGAGTCGTTCACTGGTTATTGGTGTATTAGCCACTACTGGAACACTGTGGACTGCAACTGGGGGTCCGCAGGCAGGAGGGCATCCGTGTGGCATTCAGAGTGGTTCCCCAGTTGCTGGTGTAACAGCGGGGGCTGGAACACTGAGGGCTGCCATGGGGGGTCCACAGAGAGAAGGGCATCCAGGGGTCATTGACAGTCGTTCCTTGGTTGTTGGTGGATCAGGGGGGACTCGAACACTGTGGGCTGGGATTCGGGTCTGCAGGCAGGAGGGCTTCCAGGGGTCATTCAGAGTCATTGCCTGTTTGTTGGTGGATCAGCGGGGGCTGGAACACTGAGGGTTGCCATGGGGGTTCCACAGACAAAAGGGCGTCCAGGGTGCACTGAGAGTTGTTCCCTGGTTGTTGGTGGATCAGCGGGGACTGGAACACTCTAGGATGCGATGGGGGTTCCATAGGTAGGAGGGCATCCAAGGGGCATTGAGGATCATTCCCTGTTTGTTGGTGGATCAGCAGGGGTTGGAACTCTGAGGGTTGTGACTGGGGTTCCGCAGGCAGGAGGGCGTCCAGGGGCCATTATAAGTCGTTCTCTGGTTGGTCATCGATCAGCGGGGGCTGGAACACTGAGGCTTGCAATGGGGGGTCTGTAGCAGGAGGGCATCTAGGGGGCATTGAGAGTCATTCCTTGTTTGTGAATCAGCGAGGGCTGGAACACTGAGGGTTGCAATGGGGGTTCTGCAGGCAGGAGGGTGTTCACAGGGAACTGAGAGTCGTTCACTGATTATTGGTGTATCAACCACGACTGGAACACTGAGGGATGTGATGGGGGTTCCGAAGGCAGGAGGCCATCCAGGGGGCATTGAGAGTCCTTCACTGGTTATTGGTGTATCAGCCACGACTGGAACACTGCGGGATGCGATGGGGGTTCCGAAGGCATGAGGGTGTCCAGGGGCATTGAGAGTCCTTCACTGGTTATTGCATCAGCTGGGACTGGAACACTATGGGCTGTGACTGGGGGTCCGCAGGCAGGAGGGCATCCAGGGGGCATTCAGAGTCATTACCTGGTTGTTGGTGGATCAGCCAGGGCTGGAACACTGAGGGTTGTCATGGGGGTCCACAGGCAGGAAGGCATCCCTGGCGGTTCGAGTGTGGTTTCCTGGTTGCCTTTGAAGCAGGAGGGGCATGAACACAGAAGGCTGGGGTGGGGATTCTGCCGACCGAAGGGTGCCCTTAGGGCACTGAGTGTGGATCCCTGGTTGCTCTTGGAACAGGAGGGGCTCAAATATTGAGGGGCGGGATGTAGTGTCCACAGTCAGAAGGGGAAAGAGGGGGCATTGAGAGTCATTCCCTGGTTGTTGGTGGATCAGCTGGGGCTGGAATACTGAGGGTTGCGATGAGGACTGCAGGCAGGGGGTATCCAGAGGGCATCAGGTGTGGTTCTGTGGTTGCCGGTGTAACAGCAGTGGTTGGAACACTGAGGGCTGCCATGGGGGGTCCATAAGCAGAAAGGCACCCAGGGGGAAATGAGAGTCATTCCCTGGTTGTTGGTCAATCAGCCCGGGCTGGAACATTGAGGGTTGTGATGGGGGGTCTGCAGGCGTCCAAGGGTTCATTGAGAATAGGTTTCTGGCTGTTGGTGGATCAGCCAGGGTTGGAACACTGAGAGTTGTGATGGGGGTTCCGCAGGCAGGAGGGCATCCAGGTGGCATCTGGTGCGGGTCCGTAGTTGCTGGTGTAACAGTGGGGGCTGGAACACTGTGGGCTGTCATGGGTGGTCCACAGACAGAAGGACATCCAGGGTGCATTGAGATTTGTTCCCTGGTTTTCGGTGGGTCAGCCGGGACTGGAACACTGAGGGATGCAATGGGGGGTCCGAAGGCAGGAGGACATCCAGGGCTCATTGAGAGCTGTTCACTGGTTCTTGGTGTATCAGTCGGGACTGGAACACTGTTGGCTGTGACTGGGGTTCCACAGGCAGGAGGGCATCCAGGGGGCATTCAGAGTCATTCCCTGGTTGTTGGTGGATCAGTGGGGGTTGGAACATTGAGGGTTGCGATGGGGGTTCTGCAGGCAGGAGGGCATCCAGGGGGCATTGAGAGTCGTTCCCTGTTTTTTGGTGGATCAGCTGAGGCTGGAACACTGAGGAACGTGATGGGGGTTCCGCAGGCAGTAGGGCATCCACGGGGTTTAAGTGTGGTTTCCTGGTTGCCTTTGAAACAGGAGGGGCTGGACCACATAAGGCTGGGATGGGGATTCTGCGGGCAGAAGGGCACAGTTAGGGCACTGAGTGTGGTTCCCTGGTCACTCTTGGAATAGGAGGATCTCAAATATTGAGGGGTGGGATTTGGTGTCCACAGGCAGAAGGGTGAACAAGGGGCATTTAGAGTCATTCCCTGGTCGTTGGTGGATAAGCCAAGGCTGGAACACTTGGGGTTGTGATGGGGGGTTTGCAGGTAGTAGGGTGTCCAGGGGACATCAGTTGTCTGTTCGTGGTTGCCAGTGTAACAGCAGGGGCTGGAATACTGAGGGCTGCCATGGGGGGTCGGCAGACACAAGGGTGCAATGAGAGTCGTTGCCTGGTTGTTGGTGGATCAGCCTGGGCTGGAACACTGAAGCTTGCGATGGAGGGTCGGCAGACAGGAGTGCACCCACGGGGCATCTGATACGGGACCATGGTTGTCGTTGTAATGGCGGGGGCCAGAATACTGAGGGTTTTGATGGGGTATCCGCAGGCAGGAGGGCATCCAGGGGGCATTATATGCCGTTCTCTGGTTGGTCAAAGATCAGCGGTTGCTGGAACACTGAAGCTTGTGATGGGGAGTCCACAGGCAGGAGGGCATCTAGGGGGGCATTGAGAGGCATTACCTGGTTGTTTGTGGATCAGTGGGGGCTGGAACACTGAGGTTGGGATGGCAGGTCCGCAGACAGGAGGGCATCCAGGGGTCATCTGGTGCAGGTCCATAGTTGCCGGTGTAACAGTGGGCACTGAAACACTGAGGGCTGCCATGGGGGGTCTGCAGACAGAAGGGCATCCAGGGGGCATTGAGAGTCGTTTCCTGGTTGTTGGTGGCTCAGGGGGGACTCGAACACTGTGGGCTGGGATTGGGGTCTGCAGGCAGGAGGGCTTCCAGGGGTCATTCAGAGTCATTGCCTGTTTGTTGGTGGATCAGTGGGGGCTGGAACACTGAGGGTTGCCATGGGGGTTCCACAGACAAAAGGGCGTCCAGGGTGCACTGAGAGTTGTTCCCTGGTTGTTGGTGGATCAGCGGGGACTGGAACACTGTAGGATGTGATGGGGGTTCCATAGGTAGGAGGGCATCCAGGGGGCATTGAGGATCATTCCCTGTTTGCTGGTGGATCAGCAGGGGTTGGAACTCTGAGGGTTGTGACTGGGGTTCCGCAGGCAGGAGGGCGTCCAGGGGCCATTATAAGTCGTTCTCTGGTTGGTCATCGATCAGCGGGGGCTGGAACACTGAGGCTTGCAATGGGGGGTCTGTAGCAGGAGGGCATCTAGGGGGCATTGAGAGTCATTCCTTGTTTGTGAATCAGCGAGGGCTGGAACACTGAGGGTTGCAATGGGGGTTCCACAGGCAGGAAGGCGTTCTCAGGGAACTGAGGGTCGTTCACTGGTTATTGGTGTATCAGCCACGACTGGAACACTGAGGGATGCGATGGGGGTTCCGAAGGCATGAGGGCGTCCAGGGGCATTGAGAGTCCTTCACTGGTTATTGCTGCATCAGCTGGGACTGGAACACTATGGGCTGTGACTGGGGGTCCGCAGGCAGGAGGGCATCCAGGGGGCATTCAGAGTCATTACCTGGTTGTTGGTGGATCAGCCAGGGCTGGAACACTGAGGGTTTTGATGGGGGTCTGCAGGCAGGAGGCGTCCAAGGGTTCATTGAGAATAGGTTTCTGGCTGTTGGTGGATCAGCCAGGGCTGGAACACTGAGAGTTGTGATGGGGGTTCCGCAGGCAGGAGGGCATCCAGGTGGCATCTGGTGCGGGTCTGTAGTTGCTGGTGTAACAGTGGGGGCTGGAACACTGTGGGCTGTCATGGGTGGTCCACAGACAGAAGGACATCCAGGGTGCATTGAGATTTGTTCCCTGGTTTTCGGTGGGTCAGCTGGGACTGGAACACTGAGGGATGCAATGGGGGGTCCGAAGGCAGGAGGACATCCAGGGCTCATTGAGAGCCGTTCACTGGTTCTTGGTGTATCAGTCGGGACTGGAACACTGTTGGCTGCGACTGGGGATCCACAGGTAGGAGGGCATCCAGGGGGCATTCAGAGTCATTCCCTGGTTGTTGGTGGATCAGTGGGGGTTGGAACATTGAGGGTTGCTGTGGGGGTTCCGTAGGCAGGAAAGCATCCACGGGGGGTTGAGTGTGGTTTCCTGGTTGCCTTTGAAACAGGAGGGGCTGGACCACATAAGGCTGGGATGGGGATTCTGCAGGCAGAAGGGCACAATTAGGGCACTGAGTGTGGTTCCCTGGTCACTCTTGGAATAGGAGGGTCTCAAATATTGAGGGGCGGGATTTGGTGTCCACAGGCAGAAGGGTGAACAAGGGGCATTTAGAGACATTCTCTGGTCATTGGTGGTCGTTGGTGGATAAGCCAAGGCTGGAACACTTGGGGTTGTGATGGGGGGTTTGCAGGTAGTAGGGTGTCCAGGGGACATCAGTTGTCTGTCCGTGGTTGCCAGTGTAACAGCAGGGGCTGCAATACTGAGGGCTGCCATGGGGGGTCCGCAGACACAAGGGTGTCCAGGGGGCAGTGAGAATCGTTGCCTAGTTGTTGGTGGATCAGCCTGGGCTGGAACACTGAAGCTTGCGATGGGGGGTCGGCAGGCAGGGAGTGCACCCATGGGGCGTCTGATACGGGACCATGGTTGTCGTTGTAATGGCGGGGGCCAGAATACTGAGGGTTGTGATGGGGGTCCACAGGCAGGAGGGAGTTCAGGGGGCATTCAGAGTTATTCATTTTTTGTTGTTGTATCAGCCACGACTGGAACACTGAGGGATGCGATGGGGAGTCTGCAGGCAGGAGGGCGTCCCGGGGCCATTATAAGTCATTCTCAGGTTGGTCGTCAATCAGTGGTTGTTGGTACACTGAGGGTTGTGATGGGGGTTTGCAGCCAGGAATGCATCCAGGAGACATCTGGTGCAGGTCCATAGTTGCCAGTGTAACAGCGGGGGCTGGAATACTGAGGGCTGCCATGAGGGGTCTGCAGACAGAAGAGAGTCCAGTGCGCATTGAGAGCTGTTCCCTGGTTGTTGATGGATCAGCCGGGGCTGGAACACTGAGGGTTGCGGTGGGGGGTCCGCGGGCAGGATTTGGGTCTGATTTGGGTCTGTAGTTGCCTGTGTAACAGCAGGGGCTGGAACACTGTGGGCTGTCATGGGGGTTCCGCAGACAGAAGGCCATCCAGGGTGCATTGAGAGTCATTCTCTGGTTGTTGGTGGATCAGCCAGGCTGGAACACTGAGTGTTGCAATGGGGGATTGGCAGGCAGGAGGGAGTTCAGGGGGCATTCAGAGTTATTCACTTTTTATTGGTGTATCAGCCGCCACTGCAACACTGAGGGATGCGATGGGGGGTCTGAGGGCAGGAGGGCGTCCAGTGGGAATAGAGAGTCTTTCACTGGTTATTGCTGTATCAGCCGCCACTGGAATACGGAGGGTTGCAATGGGGGGTCCGCAGGCAGGAGGGTGTCCCGGGGGCATTATAAGTCGTTCTCTGGTTGGTCGAAGATCAGCAGTGGCTGGAACTCTGAGGTTTGTGATGTTGGGTCTGCAGGCAGGAGGGCGTCCAGGCGACTTCTGGTACATGTACGTGGTTGCCAGTGTAACAGCAGGGCTGGAATACTGAGGGTTGCGATGGGGAATCCACAGGCAGCAGGGCATCCAGGGGCTGTATAAGTCATTCTCAGGTTGGTGGTCAATCAGTGGTTGTTGGAACACTGAGGGTTGTGATGGGGGGTCCGCAGGCAGGAACACATCCAGGAGGCATCTGGTGTGGGTCCATAGTTGCCGGTGTAACAGCGGGGCTGGAACACTGAGGGCTGCCATGAGGGGTCCGCAGACAGAAGGGTGTCCAGTGTGCATTGAGAGCTGTTCTCTGGTTGTTGATGGATCAGCCGGGCTGGAACAATGAGTGTTGCAATGGGGGATTGGCAGGCAGGAGGGCGTCCAGGGTGCATTGAGAGTTGTTCACTGGTTATTGGTGTATCAACCACGACTGGTACACTGTGAGTTGCAACTGAGGGTCTGCAGGTAGGAGGGCATCCAGGGGGCATTCAGAGTCATTCCCTTGTTGTTGTTGGATCAACGAGGCCTAGAAAAATTGAGGGTTGCCTTGGGGGGACTGCAGACAGGAGGGCTTTTGGGGGCATTGAGAATCTTCTCCTGGTTGTTGGTGGATCAGCCGGGGCTGGAACACTGAGGGCTGCCATGGGGGATCCGCAGGCAGAAGGGCATCCAGAGGGCAATTAGAGTCGTTCCCTGGTTTTTGGTGGATCACCCTGGGCTGGAACACTGAGGGTTGTGATGTGGGGTCCTCAGGCAGGAGGGTGTCCAGGTGGCATTGAGAGTCGTTCACTGGTATTGGTGTATCAGCCGCGGCTGGAACACTGTGGGCTGCGACTGGGAGTCTGTAGGCAGAAGGGCGTCCAGGGCACATTCAGAGTCATTCCCTCATTGTGTGTGGATCAGCAGGAGCTGGAACATGGATGGTTGCGATCGGGGGCCACAGGCTGGAGGGCATCCAGGGGGCATTGAAAGTAGTTTGTGTATCAGCCAGGACTGGAACACAGTGGGTTGTGATGGGGAGTCTGCAGGCAGGAGGGCTTTCATGGGGCATTACACGTTGTTCTCTGGCTGTTTGCGGATCAGCCGGGGTTGGAACACTGAGGGTTGCAATGGGGGGCTGCAGGCAACAGGGCATCCAGGGGGCATTGAGATTTGTTACCTGGTTGGTGGATCAGAAGGGGCTGGAACACTGAGGGTTGCGATGGGGAGTCTGTAGGCAGGAGGGCGTCCAGGGGGCATTGAAAGTCATTGTTCGTGGATCAGCCACGGCTAGAACACTGTGGGTTCAGATGAGGGCCGCAGGCAGGACGGTGTCCAGTGGGCATTGAGAGGCATTTCCTGGTTGTTAGCAGATCAGCTGGGCCTGCAACACTGAGGGTTGTGATGGGGGGTCCACAGGCAGGAGGGCATCCAGGCGGCATTGAGAATCATTCCCTGGTTGTTGGTGGATCAGCAGGTGCTGGAACACTGCGGGCTGCGATTGGGGGTCTGCAGGCTGGATGGCGTCCAAGGAGCATTGAGAGTCAATTCCTGTTTGTTGGTGAATCAGCGGGAGCTGGAACACTGAGGGTTGCGATTTGGGGTCCACAGGCAGGAGGGTGTCCAGGTGGCATTGAGAGTCGTTCTCTGGTTGTTGGCTGATCAGCTGGGCCTGGAACACTGAGGGTTGCGTTGGGGGTCCCCAGGCAGGAGGGCGTCCAGGGGGCGTCTAGTGCGGGTCCGTGGTCGCTGGTGTAACAGCGGGGGCTGGAACACTGAGGACTGCCATGGGGGGGTCCGCAGGAAGGAGCGGGTCCAGAGGGCGTGGAGTGTGGGTCTGCAGACTCTCAGTCCCGCAAAGGGGAGCAAAGGAGGATGCAAACAAGGGATGCCCACTGTCTGGGCAGGGGTTCCGTGTGAGCTCGAGGGGCGGGGTGGCACCCCTCACTCGCCTGGAGCAACAGCAGCAACAGCAGCCCCAGCAGCAGCAGCTGCAGAGGCGCCATCTCTACTCTCTGAGCGTCTGCCTGACCTGGCCCCAGCAACCGACCTTTTATCCACGCCCTTGTCCAGTCAGAGGGCAGCTTGCAGCTTGTGATGTCACCACCTCTCCTGTGATGTCATCTTCCATCCCCAAGACCTACCTCCTTTCGTCCATGCAACCCCTGCCTCCCTCTCAGGCTGTCCCAGAGGCGGCCATTGGGTCTGGGCCAGTGACCAGCACTTGTTACTACCTGAAATACCCGCAGGGATATGGGTGTGTTTGTGTGTGCGCGAGCACGTGGTGCTGTTCCTCCTGGAGCCCCACCTCTGCCTGAAGCCTTGCTGGTTGCATAGCAAATGGGTCTGGGGTCCCATGTGGATCGCCAGCACCCCTCCGGAGCCAGTGAGGTGACCTGCCCCCTTTGAATGTGCAGCCTGGAGCTCTGACACCGGTCGAGGAGGTGGGGAGACCCTAGGCCAAGGGTGGGTGCTGGGGAGGCTCCAGCGACAGGAAGTGGCCTGGGGCCAGGGTGTGGGGCTGGAGGGCCGGGAAGTGGACACAACCCTGCTGCCTCACCTGACGCCCGACTGGGCTCAACTGCCTCTTTGCCAGCCGCAGCCTTTAGCCTCCGTCCCTGCGGCACTAGGCCCTGTCCTTGGTGTCCCGACTCCACACCCACGGCGCCAGTCTGCTCTACTCCGGGGCTTTGGGGTCCTCCACCTCTTGCCACCCATTTAAAACTTGTTGATATTTCCCTGATAGCTATTTCTTCCTTCTGACTAAATTGTAGCACCCAGAATAAACACAAATTATTCTGGTGTCTTGCCGCAATGGGCTCGGAGAAAGTGGGCCGGACTCAGGGAGTGAATCTTAACTGCAGGAAACCAACCAGTCTCCTTTTACCACTGTTGGGGGTGGCAGTCAGTGGTAGGATGTGGGTGGGGTCTGAAAGTTTTGCTATTTAACAGAAGGAAGGCAGAAGGCAGGAATGAGTCATCATTCTTTGATTTTGACCTGAGGGTTAACACATAATGTTAGGAGCTGTGGCAGTCAAAATGAGACCATGAGGAAAGGGGTCAAGACCCTTTGAGAAGCTGATGCTAAAGCCTGTCCTTCCTGGCAGGACAGATTAACCAGCCTTGGGGTCGTTTCCGGACCTGTTGTTGGTGAGATCACAACAACCTGTGTTCAAGACACTCTGGGCAGATATTCTGTTCCCTGAAGCTGTCCTAGCTGAGCCAGGACATCTCAAGAAGAATCACAATAGCTTAAAAAAGTTCTGTGTTCAAACTTCTGTATTAGCAGGGTTCTCTAGAGAAACAGAATCAACAAGAGATCTTAGTCAATAATATGTGATTCTATAAGAGTGTGTAATGCAGCCGTGGGGAAGCATAAGTCCAGGTTCCGTAGGCAGGCCACAACCAGGGGCTGCAATTAAAGTCCAGTGAAGGGTCTTGACAAGTTCTGGGAGATGTTGGCTGTCCAAAGATGAGCTGGGAAATTCTCTCCCAATGCTGAAATCACTTACCCTTTTAAGGAATTCAACTAATTGGGTTAAGTGTCACTCATTGGAGAGGGCAATCTCCCTGACTGATGTAATTATAACCAGCTATCTATGATTTACCACTGCAGTAAAGTCAAGGGTCAATAAAGTCCATAAATGCCCTTGTATTAGAGTTAGCCCAGTGCTAGCTTGACCAAACAGCTGGTCACAATTACCCAGCTGAGTTGACACAATAGCCTAACCATCAAAGTAGGAGAGCCCACCTACAGTTCCTTCTCAGGTGTGTGTGCAGGAGATAGACCAGATCTAGACAGTCCCTGCCTCTGTGCCACTTATTTCTCCAGAGGAGACACATTCTAAGTGACTGCTGTTTTAAAGTTCCTGGGAGAATTTTGTTTTTGCAATTATCAAAGTTAGGAGAAGTATGTGCAACTTTTGATCAGGTTCTTGGAATCTCCAGCCCTGGTTAGCAAACCTCTTAGGGGACTTATGCTGTGCTGGAGATGAGAGGAGCTGAAGACAATCCAGACCCATCAGCTCACACAAAGGTATCTGACAGTCTGCATAGTAAAATGACTTAATTCGTTCCATGGGATAAAGGCACGATGGAACGTTTGCTTTCCTGGTAGAAGAAGACGGTGAAGAGAGAGAGAAATGCCGTGGCTTCTCTGTGCTTTGCTCCTCTCCTGCCAGAAGGACAGCAATGGCATAGTCCAGTAAATTAATCCAAAATGGACTTCGAGTCTTGCCTTAACTTGGGTCCCAGTAACTGACTTGGAATGACTCAGTGTTTGAGGGGTGAGGAACTGAGGATGGTTATCCACCCACTTGTGCCCTCCTGGGCATCCTCCCAAGTGGAAAGAATAACTATATAACCAGGTGTGGGTGGGGCAAAATGCTGAGTAATCCACCCCAAGTGTTCCGTGTATGGTTAACTCTCCAACAGAGGTCTTAGTGCAATTATATGGAGTTCTTTCATGATACCCAGGTGGGCAGATAAGATGGTTGGGTCTGCTTGAGAAATATTGTGAATTGCAGGAGATGTTGTCCTGCTCCCTCACCCCCTCAGCCACCTCTTTGCTCCTGGACCAACCATCAGCCCCCAGGGTCATGTGGCAGCTGGCACCTACTGCTCACACCCAGGGCTAGCAGTTTAACATCCACGGGTTAGAGCAGCTATTCTAATATTAGACAAAGTAGACTTTAAATACAAAACTATTGTAAGAGACAAAGATGGACCCTATGTATTAGTAAAAGGGATAATCTTTCAAGAAAAAAAACAATTTATGCACCTACGAGGGGTGCCTCAAAATGAACTGATAAGACAGACGAACTGTCCCTTGTAGCATTAGGGTAATGGGGAAATTTCAATCACAATGGAGCGAGTATGCTTGGTTGCAAACATTGCTGAAAGGTAATGTAGTAAGAGTGAAACAGAAGACTCTTACAGAATTATTTAGAATAGTAGATTCTCATTGTCTGTGGTTTCAGCCACAGGAACAACAATTACTTAATGTAGATCAATGGCTTAAGGTTTTGAAAACGTTACGAAAAGCTTATCAAAATGGCACTCCTATTCCTCTTAAGGTCTGGTCACTAATAAATTCTATAACTGTGGTCTTACAGCCTTTGCAAAGTGACTCAGCTGACAACTATTCTTCTACTCCTCTTCTTCTGATACTGACAATGAGGGGTGTGAAGAAAATGAGTATGTTTTAGGTTCCATTAGAAATTTAACTCAGACCTCTGTAGAGAAAGATCCTAGATATAAACATTTGGCAACTCAGACCTCTCCACTACTTGGTAATTATGGCATCTTTACTGTTAACCAATGAGGATTGGACTCTAACAAGGTAATTCTTACTGATTCTGCTCCTCCTTCTCATGAATATTTTGCAGTTATGCTGCAGCAAGATATGTCTACTCCCCCTGGTTATGTAGGAAAAATAAGTCTGACTTCAGCCAAACCGGGGTGATGAAGGGAATATTGCAAGCTGCTCGAGAGGGGGATTTGGAAGCAGCAAAAATTTTGAATGCTTTTCCAATAATAATTACTCAGCAACTTCCCACTAATTATGGGACTTTTGCATGAGATAATTACAAGGAGGAAGAAAAATGTCCTGCCCCTCCTCCAAAAGAATATTTTACTGCATTACTTCAATAGGATTTGAATACTCCTCCAGGTTATTCCATTAGAGTAGATCTTGCTCAAGGACAAACAGGGCTGATGAGGGAATTTCTCAAGCAGCCCAAGGTGATCTTGATGTAGTTAAATTAATAAATGCTTTTCCTATTACAGTTACCCAGCAACCACCTGATGCAAAAACCCTCATTGTTGGGTGTAATTTAATCATGAACCTATCCCCTTAGATATGCTTACTGGAACTGGAGCTTACGAACATTTACAGCAGCAATTGTTGTATAGAAGATTACAGGCAAAAGTGCTAAATAAAGCCCTTGTTAGTGAAATCATGCTCATAAGAAAACTCTATAAAAGTGTTGACTAAGATAAGGAAAATATTCTGGCAGCAACTGTGCAAACTTTCTGCTGCCTACATGATCATGTGGCTGTTGGCTAGTGGGTGCTAATAGAATTAAGCTTCTGGAAGAGGAGGAAAACATGGAAACATTAGTGTTCTGTTTTATTTCCATGCTGATTCTGATTGGGCCTATTTAGCCAAACTAATAAAATTTGGACAAAATTTTTATCAAGGTGTTAGAAGGAATTTTCAATTTTGAATCAAAAGCTTACTCCTAAACTTCAAGTTTCAGTGTAGTCTGAAAGAGTAATAATCCAAAACTGTGTATAACTGTCTGTGTAAAACTGTTAGATAAGAGCTTAACTACATTTATGCTGCTCAAGTTATCTTAACTGGTTGCTGATAACTAATAAAAGTGTTTCCAAGAGCAAGCTTGCATGTTAGAGGCAACATGGATTCCAGAAGAAACCTTAAATGCAGTAAAATCTAAGATGCAAAATGATGGAGAGCTTAAAAACAGCTATACAATAATGTTAGAAAGTAAAAAATATGACTCAAATTGTAAACTTTATGTTTCTGTTGGTATAATTGTTTCTGTGTTTGTCTGTTCAATGTCAGTGTATATTTTAATACCTCCATATAGTACTATAAATTGATAAATAAAAATTTCTAAAAGAGCTCTATTCAAATGGTCAAAAATTAATTAAGTGCTTATATTAATACTTAAGTTTAAATGTTAATGAGATCTTTACAATGATAAAAATTTTAAGTTTTAATTAATGAAGTTAGTATATTTCTTCATAAAAAAGTTTCTTGCATAAATTGAAATAATGGTTTATTTTTCTTCACAAAATAAAGGATGTAAAACTTAAATAAATATTTTAAAAGGTAAAAGTTTGTAGAAGTGCTAACTAAAATTTGGTAAGTTTGTTCAAAAAAATGTGTTTTGTCCTAAAATAAAACAGCTGGTTTTCATAAAATCTGAAAGAACATATGCAGGATGGGACTTGAATGCATGTGGTAAGTTATAGAGGGTCTTGTGGTAACTTTGGGTAAGGGAATATGTTCTGTAAAGGTAAAATTTATCTTAAAATAATTTAATTATAGTCTATGGTTATAAAGAATTATAAGAAGTTTGTGGAAGTATTGTTTGAATTAACGTGTTTAAATGGCTAATTCCAAGAAGTCGTAACAAAGAAAAATTTATAGTAGGAAAACTTGTTGGCACCTAGCCTCCTCTGCCAACTTGTCTCTAAAAGACTGTTTCTGGTTTTGCATGCTACTAGGTATTTGAAATAAATAAAAGTTCATTATTTTAATAAGTTTGTTTAGTGTTGATGGTAATTGTATGCTGTAAGAAGTTGTTTTGGTAACTTATGCATGTAGGATGTATAGAATGTATTTTTATTATTAAGGGAACAGAAAATAATTTCATCCTAAAATAAATGATTAGTTATTAAAAAAGAGTAAAATGTTGGACAAAACCTGTATAAATACAGAAAGTGCAAAAAAGTTCATGGAAAAGGAATTTTTATGGTTAACATTAAGTAAGATTTGATGGGTCTATCTATAAAGTTTCAAATGGTTTAGTATCAATAGTATATTGATGCAAATTTAAAATTTTGTTCTTTCTGAAAGTTTCTCAAGTCATTACTCTGTTTTAGTAAAAGTTTATGAAAACTTTTTATCATGAATAATCAGTATACTAAGAAAGTTGGTTTTATCAAAACAGCTTCTCGTGCTTTAACCTTATCATTTCCTTGGTGTTCTAAGAAAGGTCTTATCACTTTTAAAGGAACATAATGTTCAAACCTGCTTTCTCAAAGTCAAATCCTGAAAAGCACCTTTTTATTTCAAAATCTTGCAAAAGATTTGTTCTTTTACCTTGAAGAAAATAAAGTGATGAAATAGTTAAGTTCCTTTAATATGTTATAAGTTGAATGGAAAGTGTTTAAAAGCATAAAATTAAATGGAATTCTTTAACCTTCTGGTAAAGTTGTATGAGTAAAGAGTTCATATGAATGCTTAAGAGTGTATAAATTTACCAATATTTCAGCATAATATTAAACAAAAGTATAATATGGTTAATCATGGCTTTAATTATTATTAAAAATAATATGTGTCACAGGAACAACCTCTTATCATAAATTAAAGTAACAAAACTGTAGTATGCAGCAGTTCCAAATAATACTGATTTGTTGCAAGAGATTAATATCCAACTGTATTACTACCACTGTTTTAAAACTTGCTGAGATTTCTTTAGTGTTTCCTTAGGCAAGTGAAGACAGCCTGCATTCCCCTATCTTTAGAAAACCCAACAGTGAGCTTTTGCAGTGCTTCCCCAAGGACAAGCTATCGTAGAAAGAACTAATGGCATTTTAAAAACCTATTTATATACATTTTTAAATAAAAAGGGGGGAAATGAAGGGATATCCCCCATAGGCATAATAGAGATGGGTTTAATTAATGATTTTTGGCCCTTCCCTTTGCTTCATGCCCTGTAATAGAAGTTTAATTACTATTGAAGGTACTGCATTATTTGTCATTACTTACTTATCTATATCATTTACTAAAATGAGTTGGCTTAACCATTCTTGTGAAAATTCAAGTACTTCTGCAGTAAATGATTGGTTTTACTGTCATGGCACCAAGGCCGTTCAGTCATTTAATGATTCCTATGGAATAGTGTGGGATCAGGCCCCTGTGGAGGCTCCATTTCCTGTTGGACTGAACATTTCTTGGAATGTTGGTGTTAGTAAGACCACTGTTATTACTAGTGCATCTAAAATACACCGATGGATAACTTTAGAAAATATTTCAGCAAATAGTGACAAGATTAAATGGTATAATTTGGGAAAATATATTCCACAACCATGGGGTGATTTGGTAAATGTTACTCAACATAAGCTATGTAGGTGGTTATTGGTTTTGCAATCCATATTGCTGCACAAAGGAGTTCATAATGCTTCTAAACAAGTTAATTTGGATAAAGCGGAGAAAAAAATTGGCAGGCATGTGTGAGGGATCCTTCAGTGTTTGTACTAGGTACGATGGCTACTTTAACTGTTAATGATACCAGTTTTTATTGTTCTAATTGTTCTCTTAGACCTTGTGTTTCTTCCAGTGTCTGACTGCATCCTAATACCATTCTACTGGCTCAATGGAGGCAGTCATGTTGCCCCATCCATGGCAACTTACTCCTGAATTGCAAATTTTGTGGAATTTTTAAAAGCATTACATTAAACATATTAAGCACTTTATTGGATTACTAATAGCAGGAATCATCAGAATAACTGGAATAATTGCTGCTGCTTCTGTTGCTGGATTAGCTTTATATAATTCTATTAACACAAGAGAATATGTTAATCATTGGCACAAAAATGCTAGTGACATGTGGCATAGTCAAACTAAAGTAGATTTAGAATTGAATAATCATGTTAATTACTTTAAGAATGCTATAATTCACCCTGGAGATACTGTATATAATTTACAACTGAGACAAAACCTAAAATGTGATTGGAATGAGTAACTTTTGCATTAGACCATTGATTTTTAATAATAGTCATTACAATTGGTCAGAAATTCAGAATCATTTGCTAGGATATAAGCATAACTTAACACTTGATATTTTAAAGTTGCAAAAACAAGTATTAGAGACCTGATGGTCTCTCCTGCATAGAAGCGGCTGGGCAGTGTTGGAGGTTCTCCAGGACCAGGCTGTTTTGGGATTTTTGCAGGGCAGGAAGTGTCTGAACATCGATTTGGTGGGAAGGTAATGGAGAGGATTAGTCTATAAGATACAATTGAAACTCTATTGCAAGGAGGTGAGAGCTGCGCTCCAGGCGCTCCCTCCTGGGGTGGGTGGAGCTGCGGAACCAGTGCTGCGGTCGTGCTTTTTGGAGGCTCTGCGGTACTGGGGAATTCACAAGCCCTGGGCAGGCTGTTAGGGAGTTGACAGGACCGGACACCTTTGCAGACTGATTTGGCGAGACAAACGGGGATTTTGTTGCGAAGCGGGGAATTTTTGATTGGGGACACAAGTAATAGCACTTCTGCCTGGAGCCCCGCCCCCGCAAGCCCCGCTGCCAATCTGCAGTGGGCTTAGATTGCTGGCAATAAAGGGACATAACCGGGAGGCTGTTACAGAGTGTGGTGGGGGTGGGGGCGACACACACGTCTGGAAGGGAAGCCGATTGGGGGAATATTTTGTGAAGCTTGGGAATTTCGGTTTTGGACTCTGTTGTTGGCATTTCCGGCTGGAGCCCCACCCCCGAGCCTGGCTTCTGATCTGCGTCATTAAATTGGCTGCAGTGTAGAGGCGCCCCCAGGTGGCCGTTCTGGGGGCTTACAGGGTGGGAACTGCCCTGAAGCCGAATTGATGATACATCCACAGAATAGACCCCAGTGAGTGAGTGAATTGCAGGGTTCAGACACATAAGATAGCGATTGCGGATCTGACTTCCCCCATAGGGCTGGCACCCAGCTGCAGGGATCCCTGAAGTCTGTGTTACCCTGCAGTGCTCCCAGGCTCCCTGTTGACCAGATTTGAGGTTGCCAGGTCTGAGTCCCCTAAACCCTGGTGGCCCACACCCCAGAGACTCACACCTCTTGAGTCTTCAATAGCTCAGACTTTCCACCCCTGAATCCATCATGCCCTGAGGTCCATCTGAGGTCCTTGAATGTCCTAGCCCTCAACGTTTACATTTTTTCTTTTTTTTTTGTTTTGTTTTTATTTTCATTTTATCTTATTTTTTATTTTTTTTAATGTCCTGATTGCTAACATTGCATTATCCCCTAGTCTTTTCTCCCAGCGTATCCCCCAAAGTCTTTTTTTTTTCAGTTATTTAGGGTTTTTTTGTTGTTGGTGGTGTTGTGTTTGGTGTATATCTTTTTTTTCTTTTCCCTACCTGTTCCCCCCCTTTACCCACCCCCTTTTTCTTTCTTCCTTTCTTCTCTCTTTTTTTTCTGTTTTTTCTCTCTCTCTTGTCCCTCATTTTCTTCTTATTTTATTTTATCTTAATTATACAATAGGTGCTGCAGGGAACACCTCACATTTGCTGGGTTTCCTCATCCTCCACTGCCTCATTTCTGTGTGAATTGATTTTGGCTACCTACACTATCCCCTTTCCCCTACATCTTGATATCCTCCATCATCTACTGTCTCTCTTATATTCCACCTCCCTTTCTTTGATCCACAAAGTGTCTAACTCTTAATTTCTAATACCTTTGTTTTGTTTTCTGTCTGTTATCCACTCTTGAAACTATTACCTTTCTTTTCTCTTTCCCTCTCTCATGAAAACACTAGCTTTTTAATTCATATCATATTCCTCCATATTCAGTCGACTATCTCATTATAGGTACTATACCTACTGCTATAACTCTACACAACTTACATGAATTTAATATCCATCCTCCCAGATCTCATATTGTTGCTCTGTTAACATTTGTCACCAATAATACTTTACACTTTTTCCTTGCTTACACAATTGCCTTTCCCTGGCCCTAATACTCTCCTTTAAAGTGAACTCAACCAGCAATAACAAATTAGAATAAGAAGAACAAAGTGACAAAGAGAAGATATAGCACTTACACAAAAACAACAGCTAATTAATCCCCAAGACTAGACAAAGCAGCTAAGGAACTGATTAAACCCGTCAAGATAAAATGATGACCAGACAGCAACAAAAATCTACAAACCAAGCCAGTAATCAGGAAAACATGGCTGAATCCAATGAACAAACTAAAAATCAGGAAGGGGAGCAGAACTTCGCAAAAGTAATGAAAGATCTCAGAACATTTATCACCGACAAATTTAATGAAGTAAAGGAAGAGGTTAACAATGTGAAGACAACACCTGGAGGGGAAATTGCAGACATACCCAAAAAGATAACAGATATGATGGGAATGAACACCACAGTTCAAGAAATCAAAAATACACTTGCAGCAAATATCAGCAGACTAGAAGAGGCAGAGCAGAGAATTAGTGATGTGGAAGACAGTACATCGGAAATCAAACAGATAGTAGAATTGGTCGATAAAAAGATAGAAAAAATCCAGCTAGGACTTAGGGACCTGAATGATAATGCAAAATGCTCAAACATATGTATTATAGGCATTCCAGAAGGAGAAGAGAAGGGAAAGGGGTCAGAAGGAGTGTTGCAGGAAATAATGGCTGAAAACTTCCCAAATCTACTGAAAGAGACAGAAGTACATATCCAAGAAGCACAGCGCACTCCACTGGTCATAAACCCCAACAGGCCCACCCCAAGACATATACCTGTCAAATTATCCAACGCTGAAGACAAAGAGAAAATCCTAAAAGCAGCAAGAGAAAAAAAAAACCATCACATACAAGGGAAGCTCCATAAGATTAAGTGCTGCTTTCTCATCTGAAACCATGGAGGCAAGAAGGCAGTGGTATGATATAGTCAAGGTACTAAAGGAAAAAAATTTCCAACCAAGAATACTCTATCCAGCTAAACTAGCCTTCAAAAATGATGGAGAGTTCAAAATATTCACAGATAAACAGAAACTGAAAGACTATGCCAACAAGAAACCTCCCCTTCAAGAAATTCTAAAGGGAGTTCTGCAATAAGAAAGGAAAAAACAGTAGAGGCAGAGTTGGAGGAGAGTGTAAGAGCAACAAAAAAGACAAAAAGAGAAGGAAAAAAAAGCTAACAAAATATGACAAACCCAAGTCCAATCAAAATATGGCTAACACAAATAATTCCTTGAAAGTAATAACACCGAATGTCAACAGATTAAACTCACCTATCAAAAGATTCAGACTGGGACACTGGATAAGGAAATATGACCCATCTATATGCTGTCTACAAGAGACACATCTTAGATTCAGAGACTCATGGAGGTTGAAAGTGAATGGTTGGAAAACAATCATACAGGCAAACAATAACCAAACAAAGGCAGGAGTAGCTATATTAATATCAGACAAAAGAGACTTTAAATGCAAAACAATTGTGAGAGACAAAGAAGGATACTATATCTTAGTGAAAGGGACAATCTGTCAAGAAGATTGAACAATCATAAATATTTATGCTCCTAACAAGGGCAACTCTAAATATGTGAGGCAAACGCTGGAAAAACTAAGTGAAAGAATAGATGGATCTACAATTATAGTGGGGGATTTTAATACACCACTATCAACTCTGGACAGAACATCTCAAAAGAGAATCACTAAAGAAACAAAACATTTGAACAGTATATTAGAGGAGCTGGATCTAATAGACATATATAGATCATTACACCCAAATACAGCAGGATATACATTTTTCTCAAGCGCACATGGATCATTCTCCAAGATAAACCATATGCTAGGCCACAAAGAAAGGCTTAATGAATTCAGAAAGATCCAAATCATACAAAACAATATCTCTGACCACAGTGGAGTGAAGCTGGAAATTTGCAAGGGTCAGAGGCCCAGATTTCACACCACGATTTGGAAATTAAACAGCACAGTCTTAGAAAAACAGTGGGTCAAAAGGAAATCTCAAAAGAAATCAATGACTACCTTGAAACAAATGATAATGATAACACAACATACCAAAATTTATGGGATGCAGCAAAAGCAGTACTGAGAGGGAAATTTATAGCCATAAATTCACATATCAAAAAAGAAGAGCAAAAATTGAAGAACTAACTGCACATTTGGAGGAATTAGAAAAAAAACAACAAAGTAATCCAACAGGAAGAAGAAGGAAGGAAATAACAAAGATAAGAGCAGAACTAAATGAAATAGAAAATAAGAAAGCACTTGAAAAGATAAACAAGACAAAGAGTTGGTTTTTTGAGAAGGTCAACAAAATTGACAAACCTTTAGCGAGACTAACAAAGAAAAAAAGAGAGAAGATGCAAATACACAAAATAAGAAATGAGAAAGGAGATATCACTACTGACCCCACAGAAATAAAGACTATCATAAGAGGATACTTGGAAAAACTTTATTCCAACAAAAAAGACAATTCAGAGGAAATGGACAAATTCCTAGAAACACATAAGCAGCCCATATTGAGAAAAGAAAAAATTGATCTCAACAAACCAATCACAAGTAAAGAGATAGAATCCGTCATTAAAAACCTCCCAACTAAGAAGAGCCCAGGGCCAGACGGCTTCACAGGTGAATTCTACAAAACATTCCGGAAAGAACTAACACCAATCCTGCTGAAACTATTCCAAAAAATCGAAACAGAAGGAACATTGCCTAACTCCTTCTATGATGCCAACATTACCCTAGTACCAAAGCCAAACAAAGACACCACAAGAAAGGAAAATTACAGACCAATTTCTCTAATGAACCTAGATGCAAAAATACTTAACAAAATACTTGCTAATCATATTCAACAACACATTAAATGAATTATACACCACGACCAAGTGGGATTTATTCCAGGTATGCAAGGATGGTTCAACATAAGAAAATCTATCAACGTAATACACCATATAAACAGATTGAAGGAAAAAAATCACGATTATATCTATAGATGCAGAAAAAGCATTTGACAAAATACAGCACCCTTTCTTAATAAAAACACTCCAAAAGATCGGAATACAAGGAAATTTTTTGAACATGATAAAAAGTATGTATGAAAAACCTACAGCCAACATCGTTTACAATGGAGAAATCCTAAAATCCTTCCCTCTAAAGTCAGGAACAAGTCAAGGATGCCCATTGTCTCTCCTTCTATTTAACATTGTCTTAGAAGTACTTGCTCAAGCACTGAGGCAAGAACCAGATACAAAAGGCATTCAAATTGGAAAGGAAGAAGTCAAAATTTCATTATTTGCAGATGACATGATCCTATACATAGAAAACCCTGAGAGATCTACAACAAAGCTTCTAGAACTCATAAATGAGTTTAGTAAAGTCACAGGTTATAAGATCAATGTGCAAAAATCAGTAGCATTTCTGTACACCAATAATGAGCAAGATCAGGAGGAAATCAAGAAACAAATACCATTGACAATAGTAAATTAAAAAAATCAAATCTTTAGGAATAAATTTAAAGATGTAAAAAACTCATACACTGAGAACTATACAAGACTGTTCAAAGAAATCAAAGAAGACCTAAATAAATGGAAGAATATTCCTTGTTCATGGGTAGGAAGACTAAATATTATTAAGATGTCTATCCTACCAAAAGTGATCTACAGATTCAATGCAATCCCAATAAAAATCAACACAGCCTTCTTTAAGGAACTAGAAAAACTAACTATGACATTTATTTGGAAAGGAAAGAGGCCCCAAATAGCCAAAGACATATTGAAAAAAAAAAACAAACAAAAAAATGAAATTGGAGGAATCACATTACCTGACTTCAAAACATACTACAAAGCTACAGTAGTGAAAAGAGCATGGTAGTGGCATATGGAGAGACACACAGACCAATGGAATTGAATTGAAAGTTCTGATATAGAACCTCATATATATAGCCATATAATATTTGATAAAGCCACCAAACCCTCTCAACTGGGAGAGAATGGCTTATTCAACATATGGTGCCTGGAGAATTGGATATCCATATGTAGAAGAATGAAAGAGGATTACCATCTCACACCTTATACAAAGATCAACTCAAGATGGATCAAAGACCTAAATATAAGAGCCAAGACCATAAAGACCTTAGAAAGCAGTGTAGGGAAACATCTACAGGACCTTGTAATAGGAAATGGCTTCATGAATATCACACCAAAAGCACGAGCAGCAAAAGAACAAATAGATAAATGGGACTACCTCAAAATTAAAGCCTTCTGCACCTCAAAGGAGTTTGTCAAGAAAGTAAAAAGGGAACCCACACAATGGGAGAAAATATTTGGCAACCATATATCTGATAAGAGACTTATAACTTGCATATATAAAGAACTCATATATCTTGAAAACAAAAAGATAAACAACCCATTTAAAAAATGGGAAAAAGACTTAAACAGACACTTCTCCAAAGAAGAAATACAAATGGCTAAAAAGCACATGAAAAAATGCTCCAAATCTCTAGCAATCAGGGAAATGCAAATCAAAACTACAATGAGATACCATCTTACTCCCATAAGATTGGCAGCCATGAAAAAAACAGTAGAATACAAATGCTGGAGAGGATGTGAAGAAAGGGGAACACGCATCCATTGCTGGTGGGAATGCAGAAGGATCCAACCATTCTGGAGGACAGTTTGGCGGTTTCTCAAAAAATTATCCATAGATTTGCCATATGACCCAGCAATACCACTGCTGGGTATATACCCATCAGATCTGAAAACAAGGACACAAACCGATATATGTACACCAATGTTCATAGCAGCATTGTTCACTATTGCCAAAAGTTGGAATCAATCCAAATGTCCATCAACAGATGAGTAGATCAATAAAATGTGGTATATACACACAATGGAATACTACTCAGCTGTAAGAACCAATACACTACAATCGCACGTGATAACATGGATGAACCTTGAGAATCTTATGTTGAGTGAAGCAACTCAGGCATTGAAGGACAAATACTATATGACCTCAATGATATGAAATAAGTTAAGTGCCTCAGAGAGCTAGAGTCTGGAAAAGTGGCTTACAGGAAATCGGGGGGTGGAGGAAGGATGTGAGCCGACGTCTGCAGGGGTGGAATTTATGATGAGCTGGCGGTAAGTATGAACACAAAGAAGAGATAAAATGAGGGCAAGGGGTTGCCTTTGGGTGGGGCTTTGCGGGTTTGAGGGGGGCTGGGGATGGGCGGATGGGTAATATTGCCCAAAAAGTGGGGGGAGGGAGGGGTAGCATATGAACATAGGAGAGTGTCAGGTGTTGGTTGAGAGTAAAATGCTGAGAAAATCGTATCAAAATATAATTAAGAGGGTTACCTGTTTAGGATGCTTGGAGGGGGTGGTCTGATGTGGGACGGGCTCCTGGGGAATGTATGAATGCTCATTTTGCCAGAGTGGGTGGTACCATTGGATAGAGACCCAAGTAGTGAGAGTGGGGGTGGACCCACATCCTGGGGAGGACTAATGCCATCAAATAGAGGGAACTGTATCTCTCGAGAGAAAGGGTGGCTCTCAGGGCATTGGGGCAGTTGAGCAAGTTAGGCCCTGAACACTGTTGCAAGTATCTCTGGACGTGGCTTTTCGGGAAACGGAGATTGGCTGTTGCTGTGAGCCCCAAGGGGAGGGGAAAATGGATGCTGAATGGATGGAACCAAAGTAAATGTGGGGGTAAGAGAGGAGTTTCACGAGAGTACACAAGGATGGATATAAAACATGTAATATTACACCAAAAACATATAGGGGATGACAGACTAATAATGTAAACCATAATGTAAAACATAGGATAACTAAAAATTTAGAAAACTGTATATCCTAAAGTATGGACCACAATGTAAGCACAGATGTCACCTTGTTTGAAAGCTATTGTCTCAGAGTCTGTACATCAGTTTACGTAAATATGATATGAATAAGTTATAAGAATATCGCTGTGGAAGGGAAAATGTTTTATGGCGGATGTGTGGGAGTACTGTATATTGTATATATGAATTACTGTGATCTAAGGCTCTTGTGAAGAGAAGCTCAATAATTAGGAAAAAAGAAAAGAAAAAGATAGGATGTAGAATTTTTCCAAATCATCGCTATATTCCATTTTACTAGTAAGGGATCCTTACATTATATTGGGCTTCACTTTTCAGGAAGTTTTGGATCACAGAGTGGTTCAACAATGGCAGTGGAGGAATACTGGTATAGGATGTTATTGACAGGTGATATATGGTTGACAGGCAGTTATACAGAGCATATGTCCAGGGTGCATGGTAATGTTTGGATATACTCATAGTGGCAACAATTAAAAACAACAGCTAAGGGGGTCCTGGGTTCCTGGCCGGGGGTGCTCTGTTGTGGTCCCTAGGGGAGCAGCAGCAGTTCCCCAGGTGCAACTGTAAGGACCAGGAAGGAATGAGGGTCCAACAGTAAGCCCCTGATACTAATGACTATGCTTGTGAGTCTATATGCCTGAAATAAGAACAAGGCCTAGAGCAGCACTGTGCCTAGGAGTTTCCTCCTGACAGCCTTCATGTTACTCAAATGTGGCCAGTCTCGAAGCCAAACTCAGCATGTAAATGCAATGCCTTCCCCCCAGCGTGAGACATGACACCGGGGGATGAGCCTCCCTGGCACCAAGGGATCACTACCAAGTACCAGCTGATGATGCAACTAGAAAATGACCTTGAATTAAAGGTTCAACGTGGACCAGCAGAGTATCCCTGTCTACATATAACAACAGGAGTTTAAAATGCTGTTTGACCTAATGTAAGGGGGAAATGGAAAGGAGAAATGAGTTTATATGGCTATGAGTTTCTAAAAAAGAGTCTGGAGGTTGTCAGAAGGATTGCCCTTATGCACACCTAAACAGAGTCTCACAGACAAAGTATATACAACCCCAGGTATTGGTTCTTTTGAGGGCTAAAGAGACCCACAGTCTCTATGGTCATGGCAGATGGGGTTCACTCCCATGTCAGTTGGCCCTTCTTTGGAGCTAGTGTTTCTGCGTGATGAAGCTGGACACAGATGGGATCTCTTTTCACAAGACTTTCATGCTACTTTACTGGAATTGTAGTTGGTGTTGGGGTTTAAGATATATCTAGGGGATTTGAATCTCTGGACTGACAATATGATAGCCAGGCCCTGAGCCTCAACAGACTTCAACTCCTACACTCTGATTTATTGGACTTACTCCACTCAGCTAACATGGAGTTGAAGAATGTCAACCACCACACCATGGAGTCTAGAGTGCCTACAACTGAAAGCAGGATGACTGCATCCAGTATCCATGTGTAATATAAGCCTCCTCTTGACATAGATGTGCAATGGACACAACCAATCCAAGGCCCACAGAGAAAATGTGGCATTGGTGTGGGAAAAGTGGCCATGGTGGCTGCTGGGTGTGGGAAATGGGAACAAGAGATGAGATGTGGAGGTGTTTTCGGGACTTGGAGTTGTCCTGGGTGGTGCTTCAGGGACAATTACCGGACATTGTAAATCCTCCCAGGGCCCACTGGATGGAACGTGGGAGAGTATGGGCTATGATGTAGACCACTGACCATGAGGTGCAGCGATCCCCAGAGATATACTTACCAAATGCAATGGATGTGTTATGATGATGGGAGAGAGTGTTGCTGTGGGGGGAGTGGTGGGGTGGGGGTGGTGGGGTCTAATGGGACCTCATATTTTTTGAATGTAATATTTTAAAAAAATGAATAAAAAAAAACCCAATTATTAAACATGTCACAAAATATGCTAAATATTCAATCTATGGAATTTTGGGATGAACTATCATCCAACCTAAATGCCGTCAACCCATTTCATTGGTGGAGTGATAAATTGATCCTGACTCCATCTCTGGCAATGATTGGAGGACTCCTATTATTATTTGTGAGACTCATTATTATGTACAAGTGCATAAAAAGGTGGTTACAAGCACAAATACAGCCCTTACAACTGATCCAGGTCGGATTGACACAAAAGTACTCCTAAAATAATCAAAGCTCGGCTGGTAGTCAATGACGGGTAAGACTTTCAGAGGAAAGCAACCTCAGACAGGCACAGTCGCTTGATTAAAAAAAGGGGGAATTGTGAGATGCTGTTGCCTTGGTTAAGGCACAGTTATTATCTGGGAAAAGGGCATGAAGAATGAAGATCTGGAAAATAAAAGCAGGTGTGCTTGAGATTAAGAGGAACTCAGTATTCTCCTAATTCCTGTTCTGTGTCCAAGGACAGGAAAGAGAGGAAGTGGGAGTGACAATCATTGCTGGAGTTGGATAAGGAGAATGTGTTAAGTGGGTCAGCCAAAAGATATAAAAGGACAGTTGAATAAAGAATAAATTGCCTCATTTCTTTTGAGATGATGGTACCCCGAACCCTGTTGTGTTTTGTCTTTTGTGTTTTTCTCTTCAACTCCGTGTTCATATGGGTTCCTGCAACATCCAGGGGAGGCCGAGTGGTGTTCATTGTTGGCTTTTGGATAGGTGGGGGCTCGCACACCAAAGACTGGGGTGGAGGGTCTGCAGGCAGGAGTGGGTCCAGGGGCATTGACACTGTTCCCTGGTTGCTCTTGGAACAAGAGAGAATCAAATATTGAGGGATAGGATGGGGGGCCAAAAGGCAGGAGGGCGTCTAGGAGATTTACTATGCAGGTCTATGGTTGCTTTTGAATTAGGAGGGGCTCAATTAGAGAGGGCTGAGATGGGGGGTTCCCAGGCAGGAGGGGTCCAGAGGGAATGGATGTAGGTCCACAGACTGCCAGTCCCACAAAGGAGAGTGAAGGGCGATGCTAGCAAGGGACACCCCACTGTCTGGGTAAGGGTAAGGGTAAGGGTCAGAGTCAGGGTCAGGGTCAGGGTCAGGGTCAGGGTTTAGGGTTAGGGTTCGGGTTCGGGTTAGGGTCAGGGTCAGGGTTAGGGTCAGGGTCAGGGTCAGGATCAGGGTCAGGGTCAGGGTCAGGGTCAGGGTTAGGGTCAGGGTTAGGGTCAGGGTTAGGGTCAGGGTCAGGGTCAGGGTCAGGGTCAGGGTCAGGGTCAGGGTCAGGGTTAGTGTCAGGGTCAGGGTCAGGGTCAGGGTTAGGGTCAGGGTCAGGGTCAGGGTCAGGGTCAGGGTCAGGGTTTAGGGTTAGGGTTCGGGTTCGGGTTAGGGTCAGGGTCAGGGTTAGGGTCAGGGTCAGGGTCAGGATCAGGGTCAGGGTCAGGGTCAGGGTCAGGGTCAGGGTCAGGGTCAGGGTTAGGGTTAGGGTCAGGGTTAGGGTCAGGGTCAGGGTCAGGGTCAGGGTCAGGGTCAGGGTCAGGGTCAGGGTTAGTGTCAGGGTCAGGGTCAGG